>NC_139028.1:29436866-30036866 GCF_964662115.1 Mustela nivalis | reverse complement strand
CTTTCTTCTAATTTACTGACTCTTTCCATCTCTGGTGCTCTCCCTTTCAACTAGAACAATGGGGTTTTGAAGATGTAGTAACAGCAGCATCTTCAGTCCCTCTACGACTCCTCATTATAAGGTTATTTTCTTGTGTTTTGAAATAGAAATGCTGCCTTTGATGCTACCGTTTAAATTTCTTTTTTTTTTTCCTTTTTCTAAAGGAAGTGTCCCCTACTTATTATCTAGCCTTGTCATCTCGACACAATGTGGTAAATAGCATTCTAAATAAATATTTTCTAATACGCCTTCAAGTACAACTTTCCTTTTGAGTGCAAATAGGATAATTGGGCAGAGGAGAAGAAAGCCACATTGAATGCACAGCTTTAAAGGGGGGCAGGGGTGGGCCAGTGGTTTTTTGTTTGGGGGGCTCTGATGAAGGGCTCATCAGCAATTGCCAAGAGAGCCTGGGGAATTGAGGAACAACACTTCAGTGATTGAGCTGCCAGCATTTGGATCTCAGCAGGGGTAGAGATTTGAGGCACTCTTCTGTCTAGGGAGAGTAATTCTCTTTGTAAGTCTTATCCTTCCTGGGCTTTTCTGGAGCATTCTCTGCTCCACGCTCGTGACTTATTTCCATTGGCCTCTCCATGCACTGTACTTCCTAGAATTCTTTTCATTCTTCCTCTCTCCTCAACTCTCAGGGTTGCATTTTTGGGGGTTTTGTTGTGTTTTGTTTTTGTTTTTTTGGCCAGGGGGTGGGGGGTGTTTGTTTGTTTTCCCTACCTCTGTTCCCTTGTCTTTCAATGCTTCTTCCTGTCTTTCTCTCTCATGTTTCTACTGACATATGGATCTGCTCAACTCACTACCCAGGAGTCGCTTTTGGTCTCCTGACAACACAGGTTCTGCCATCCTGACAGGCAGCAAAAGGCAGGCAAGAGGCAGGCGTATGTTAATTTAAGGGAGGTGTGGGGAACAGATAAGCTGTTGCCAGTTTCAGGCGCAAGTTACTTAATTAAAAGCCAAAAACTCTTAGCTCTGGTTGTCACTTTCCTCCTTTGAGAGCACAGTCATCCCTTTGGTGTCCCGGCTTTTGAGAAGCACCTGTATGGGTTCCTCTCAGCTCTGCGAAGTTGAGACTAGTGTCTCCAGTTGACAGGTAACAGGCAAAAGAGGGAAAATGAAAAAGGAGCCTGGAAAATGGAAACAGGGAAACAGCCATTTGCACAGCATCAAAGCACAAGCCAGAAAGCAAAATATTGGACTTAACGCTGTCCCCAAACATCTGTCCTATGCCTCCCACATGCCTGCCACTCTCCCTGACCCCGAGGAAGATCAGAGCAGTAAGACACCCTCTGAGTTCTTATGGAGATTAAGTCATATTTGAGGACCCAGAGGTATGAATACCTAGAGGCTTTACCATCCCCTATAGAGTCTGGAAGCCTGAGCCCCATGTATCCTGTCTTCAACCTCAGCTCAAACCAAACTCACCTCCTCACTGGTCCTCTGTTCCCCTATCCCATCCGTGTCTCTTCCCACAAAGTATGAGTATGTGTACTTCCCGCTTGACCAGCTATCCTTCTTCCCTACTCTCTGAATCTTAACTTAAGCATTCCTCCTTTGAGTCAGAGTGACACACTCATACCTGTTTGGGATGTTCTTACTTTTAGTTGCGGAAGTTGAGTTCTAAGAACAGTCCCATTCCATGCAAATGAGGGTGGATGCTCGTCTCAGCCAAATCTCTTGATGATCTGCTTTAAAAAATGACAGCTTTATTGAGATATAACTCACAGACTGTTAAATTCACCCTTTAAAAATATGCTAGTCAGGGTTTAGTAAATACACAGTGTGGCACAATCATCATCCTGGTCTCTTTCATCCATCTCAGAAGGAACACCTTCCCACGAGGAGTCACCTCCCATCATCTCCCATCATCAGTCCTTGGCAACCATGGATCTACTTTTCGTCTCTATGAATTTGACTATTCTACCCATTTCAGATAAGTGGAATCATACCACACATGGTTGTTGTGACAGACTCTTTTCACTTGGGATGATGTTATCCAGGTTCATCTCCATGCTTTTTAATGGCTAAATAATATTCCATTGTATGGATAAGCCACATGTTCTTATCCATTCATAAGTTGAATATCCATTCATAGATACTGAGCTACTTTCACTTTTTGGGTACTCTGAGTAACGCTGCTGGGAATATCCATGTATAAGTTCTTGATGGCATACGTTTTTATTTTTCTTGGGAACATATTTTAGAGTGGAATTGCTGGGTCATGGGATAATGCTGTGTTTGACCTTTTGAGGAACTACCACAGTGGTTTCCAAAGTGGCTGTGTTATTTTATAATTCTGCTGATAATGTATGGGGGTTCTAATTTCTCCACATTGTCAGTATTTATTTTCTGGCTTTGTTTTGTTTTGTTTTAATTTTAGCCATCCTAGTGGATATGAAGAGGTATCTCATGTGGTTTTGAGTTGCATTTTCCTAATGACTAATAACACTGAGCATTTTTTATTGTGCTTGTTAAACATCAGTATGGATATTGTTGAGAAATGTTTATTTAGAGTCTTCAAAAAATTTGTATATATATTTATTTGTAAATAAATACATTTAAGTACATATGTAATCTCTTAGCAGTTTTTAATTTGCCGATAGAAGATCAGATGCAGCAAAAACGAATTGTATTTCTACGCAGTAATGAAATTAAAAATGAAATTTAAAAAACTTCACTTACAATAGCATAAAAAATCAAATACTTAGGAATAAATATAAGAAAAGGTTCGCAAAACTTGCACTTGAAAGCTATAAAACTATTAACATAGTTTAATGTTTTAGTTCAAATATTTTCTCCCTTTCTGTGTGTTGTCTTTTTACTTTCTTGATGTCATTTGAAGCACCTTTTTAATTTTGATCAAGTCCAATGTATTTATTTATTTTTTTGGTTACTGGTGCTTTTGGTGTGATATCTAAGAATGTCTATTCCATTAGTCACAAATATTAATTTTACATTTAATTTTAAGGATTTCATAGTTTTGGTTCTTATATTTAGTTCTAGATACATTTTTTGGTGAATTTTTATACTCGGTATGATGTACTGGTCCAGGTTCATTCTTTTGCATGTGATATCCAGCACCATTTGTTGAAAAGACTATTCATTCTTCACTGAATAAGCTTGGCATCCTTGTCCAAAGTAAGTTGACTATACGTGTAAGGGTTTATTTCTGGACTCTCCATTATATTCCATTGATCTCTATGTCCATCTTTATGCCTGTACTCACCACATTGTCTTGATTACTTCAGCTTTGCAGCACCTTTTGAAATTAGAAAGTATATGTCCCTAACTTTGTTTTTCTTTTATAAGATTGCTTTGGTGTCTCTGGGTTATTGCTTTTTTTGTTTGTTTGTTTTTTAAAGAGAGAGATATGGGCACCTGGGTGACTCAGTTGTTAAGCATCTGCCTTCGGCTCAGGTCATGATCCCAGAGTCCTGGGATGAAGGCCCACATCAGGCTCCCTACTTGGCGGGAAGCCTGCTTCTCCCTCTTCCACTCCCCCTGCTTGTGCTCCCCCTCTCTTGTTGAATAAATAAATTAGAAAAACAAAACAAAACAAAACCTTTAAAATAAATAAATAGAGAGAGAGATACATAAAGTACGTGCATGTGCACACACTAGCAGATGGGGGATAGGGACAGAGGGAGAGAAAAAGAGAGTATCCAAGGAATGTTCCATACCCATGGCAGAACCCACTGGAGAGATCGACCTCATGACCCTGAGATCATGACCTGAGCTGAAATCAAGAATCAGGTGCTCCACCAACTGAGCCAATGAGGCATCCTGGGCTATTGCATTTTCATATGAATATTTCACCTTTTGCAAAAATGCAGGTGAAATTTTATTGAGGATTGTGTTGAATCAGTAAATAAGTTTAGGAAACACTGTCATTTTAACAATACTAAATTGTGCAATCCATGAGTATAGAATGGTTTCCAATTACTACATGTTCTTTAACTTATTTCAATAGTTTTGTAGCATTCAGGTACAAGCTTTGCAATCCTTTCCTTATATTTATCCCTATTTGATTTTTTATGCTATCATAAGTGAAGTGTTTTTAATTTCATTTTGAATTTCATTACTGTGTAGAAATACAATTGGTTTTTGTATATTGACCTTTTATCTGTAATTATTTTGAACTTGCTTGTTATCTTTAATAATTTTTTATGAATTCCTTATTATTTTCTATGTAAAATATCATGTCATTTGTATATAGATAAAGCTTTATTTCTTCCTTTCCACTCTGAATGTCATTTTTTCTTTTTTTTTTCTTTTTTTTTTGTCTAATTGTCCTGTGCAGCATCTCCAATATGATATTAAATATAATATGAGAGCAGACAATCTTGAATATTGTTCTGGTTCGTAGAGGGAAATTGTTAGTATTCGCTATTAAGTTTGATGACATCCGTGGGTTTTTCACAGGTGTTCTTTATCAGGATGAATAAATTCCCTTTTAATCCTAGCTTGTTCAATGTTTTATCATTAAGAGGTGTTAGATTTTATCAAATGTTTTTTATGTATCTATTGAGATGATCATGTAGCTTTACTCTTTTATTCTATTTATACAGCATAATACAGTTATTGATTTTTTTTTCTTGGTATAATAAGTCAATCTTGCATTCCTGGAGTAAATTCCTCTTGGTCATGGTGTATAATCCTTTTACTATACTATTGGATTCAGGTTGCTAGTATTTTGTGGAGGATTTTTGTGTTTATGTTCATAATGCATGATAGTCTATTCCTTTACTTGGGATGCTTTGTTTTGTTTGGGAATCAAGGAAATACTGGTATTGTAAAATGAATTGGGAAATGTTCACATTTCTTCTAACTTTTAGAAGAGTTGATAAAGTATTGACATTATTTCATCTTTCAAACTTTAGTGGAATTTACCAGTGAAGCCATCTGGGTCTGGACAGCCCTTTGTGGAGAGATCTTAGTTATTAATTCAATTTCTTTACTCATTATTGATCTATGGAGATCACCATTTCTTATTGAGTAATTTGCAGTAGCTTGTGTGATTCTGCACATGTCTTTTGCACATAGATATCCACATTATCTAATTTGTTGGCATACGATTGTTCATATCATTTTCTTATTTTTTTATTTCTGTAAAATTGGTAAACAGGCTTCCATCTCAGCAAAATTCCTGATTTTAGTAATTTGAGCTCTCTGTCTCTTTTCTTAGTCCAAAGTATTGTCAATTGTGTTGATATTTTCAAAGGAATATTTTTCATTTATTTTTCTGTTTTTTTCTGATTCTCTATTTTACTTAAACTTACTCAAACCTTTCTTACTCCCATTCTTCAGTGCACTTGGGTTGAATTTGTTTTTCTTTGTCTATAGTCTTCTTTTTTAATACAGACATTGACCACTATAAATTCCCATCTAAACACCGGCTTTCATTGCATCTCACAAGTTGATTGTACGCTGTTTTCATTTTTGCTTATCTCAAAGTATTTTCTAATTTTCCTTTGATGTCTCTAACCCATTGGTCATGTAGCAAAGTGTGTTTCATTTCTCTATACTTGTGAATCTCCTTAAGTTTTTGGTATTCCGTTTCTAAGCTTGATCCATTATAGTCAGAGAACATACTTTGTACAATTTAATCCTTTTAAATTTATTAAGGTTTGTTTTTACAGATCGTCTATCCTGAAGAATGCTTCATGTGCACTTGAGAAAATTGTGTATTATGCTAGTGTTAAGTGGAATGTCCTACAGGTGTCTGTTGTTTCTAGTTTTATTATAGTATTTATCAAGTGTCCTATTTCTCTGTTGATCTTCTTCGCAATTGTCCTTTTCTTTGAAAATGGGATATTGACATCTCTAGATATTATTATTAAACTGTGTATTTCTCCCTGAATATAACAAATATATAATAAACAATACCTATATAAATGTATAAAATTGTTATGTTTTCCTGATAGGTTGACCCTTTATTATTACAAAATAATTTTATCTTTACAAACAATTT
This sequence comes from Mustela nivalis, assembly GCF_964662115.1. Taxonomy (NCBI): domain Eukaryota; kingdom Metazoa; phylum Chordata; class Mammalia; order Carnivora; family Mustelidae; genus Mustela; species Mustela nivalis. The sequence continues at coordinate 30,030,850 of NC_139028.1, read as the reverse complement.
TTGTCCTAAAGTCTACTTTGTTTGGTATCAATATAACCACTCCAGCTTTCTTTTGGTTACTGTTTGATTGATATTTACTCTTCTATTCTTTTATTTCAACCCATTTTTATCTTTGATAATAAAGCTTGTCTCTTATGGAACCTATACAGTTGAAATTTTTTTATACATTCTGCTAGCTTTTTTTTTTTTTTTTAAGATTTTACTTCTTTAATCTGAGAGAGAGAAAGAAAATGAGAACACAAGCAGGGAAGAGGGGCAGAAAAAGGAGGAGAAGCAGATTCCCTGGATTCCCTGCTGAGCCTGATGCAGGGCTCCTTCCTAGGATCTTGGGATCATGACCTGAGCCAAAGGCAGATGCTCAACAGACTGAGTCACCCAGGTGCCCTAATCTTTGTCTTTTGATTAGAATGTTTAGTCACTACATTGAATATGCTTACTGATAAGGTAAGATTTATAAATCCACTATTTTACTATTTGTTTCCTACATGTTGCATGTCCCTTTTTATTCCTCAATTCTTCTACTACTATCTTCTTTTTGGTGAAATATTATTTCCCAGTATACATCATTAATCCTCTTGTAAGTAATACATTTTTCATTATTTTCTTAGTGATTGCCCTGGGAATTGCAATTAATGATGTTAGCTCAAAACAATCTAGTTCAAATTAGAACTAGTTCTCTCAAATTAAAACTAGTTCAATCTAGTTCAAATTAATATCAACTTTAGTTCAATAGCATATAAACATTTTGTTACAATGTTGTTCTGTCACTTCACCTCTCCTTTTGGCTATTTTCATACAAATTATATCTTTTTCAACATAAACCCATAAATACAATTTTCTAAACTATTGTTTATGTGGTTCTCTTTTAAATCAAGTAGATAATGCAAATACACAAATATACCTTAATATTGTCCTTCATTATTACATATGCAGTTAGCTTTACTAGTGCTTTTTATTTCATGTAGATTTCTGTTACTGTCTAGTTTCATTTCAGACTCAAGAACACTTAGTATCCCTTGTAGGGCATGTCTATTAGCAATGAACTGTCCATGTTTATCTGGGAATGCCTTAAGTTTTCCTTTATCTTTTGAAGGATAGTTTTGCTGAATATATAATTAGTTCTTTAAAGTTTTTATTTAAATTCCAGTTAGTTCCCATACAGTGTAATATTAGTTTCAGGTGTGCAGGATCGTGATTCAATACTTACATACGTCACCCAGTGCTCATCAGGAGGGCATTCCTTAATCTCATCAACTATTTGACCTGTCCTTGCACTCACCACCCTTCTGGTAAACATCAGTTTATTTTCTTTAGTTAAGAGTCTGCTTCTTTTTTTTTTTTTTTTAAAGATTGTATTTATTTATTTGACAGAGATCACAAGTAGGCAGAAAGGCAGGCAGAGAGAGAGAGGAGGAAGCAGGCTCCCCACTGAGCAGAGAGCCCGATGCAGGGCTGGATCTCAGGACTCTGGGATCATGACCTGAGCCGAAGACAGAGGCTTTAAGCCACTGAGCCACCCAGGCACCCCAAGAGTCTGTTTCTTGGTTTGCCTCTCTCTCTATTTTTTTCCCCCACTTTGCTAATATTTTTGTCTCTTAAATTCCACATACTAGTGAATGAGATGGAATATGTCTTTCTCGGACTTTCTCTTAGCTTAATACTCTGTAGCTCTATCCATGTGCTTGGAAATGGCTAGATCGCATTCCTTTTTATGCCTGAGTAATTTTGTAATATTCATATACATATTCATATTCATCTAATATTCATATATATGTATGCATGCTGCATCTGCTTTATCAATTCATCATTTTATGGACATTTGGGCTGTTTCAGTAATTTGGCTGTTGTAGATAATGCCGCTATAAACATCAGGGTGCATGTACCCCCTCAAATTAGTATTTTTGTATTTCTTTGTTAAGTACCTTGTAGTGCAATTGCTAGATTTTAGGATAGTTCTGTTTTTTACTTTTTGAGAAACCTACACACTGTTTTTCAGAGTGACTACCCCAGTTTCCATTCCCAATAGCGCACAAGCACTCCGCTTTCTTCACATCCTCAACAACCCCTGTTGCTCCTTGTGTTGTTTATTTTAACCCTTCTGATAGAGGGAAGGTGATATCTCATTGTGGTTTTAATTTGCATTTCCCTGATGAATGGTGATATTGAGTATCTTCTAATGTGTCTGTTGGCCATCTGTATGTCTTCTTTGGAGAAATGTCTATTCATCTCTTGAGTGTTGTATTTGATAAGTTCTTCATATATTTTGAATTGTAACCCTATATCAGACACGTCATTTGAAAATACCTTCAGTTCCATAGGTTCCCCTTTAGTTTTGTTGATTGTTTCTTTCACGTGCAGAAGCTTTTTATTTTGGTGTGATCCCAGTAGTTTATTTTTGCTTTTGTTTCCCTTGCCTCAGGAGATGTATCTAGAAAGAAGTTATTGTGGCTGATGTCAAAGATGTTACTACCTGTGTTCTCTTCTAGGATTTTGATGGTTTCCTATTTCACATTTAGGTCTTTCATCCATTTTGAATTTATTTTTGTGTGTGGTGTAAGAAAGTGGTCCAGTTTCATACTTTTGCATGTTACTGTCCAGTTTTCCCATATACCATTTGCTGAAGATAGATTCTTTTTCTTATTGGATATTCTTCCTCGCTTTGTCAAAGATTAGTTGACTATATAATTGTGGGCTTATTACTGGGTTTTTTATTCTATTCCATTGATCTCCGTGTCCAGTTTTGTACTAATACTATACTCTTTTGATCACTCCAGCTTTGTAACATAGCTTGAAGTCCAGAATTGTGATGCCCCCAGAGTTGTTTTTCTTTTTCAAGGTTGTTTCAGGTATTTGGGGTCTTTTGAGATTCCATATGAATTTTAGGATTGTTTCTTCTGTTCTGAGAAAAATACTGTTCGTATTTTGATAGAGATTGCATTAAAAGTGTAGATTGCTTTGGGTAGTATAGACATTTTAACAATATTAGTTCTTCCAATCCATGAGTATGGAATGACTTTTTATTTCTTTGTGTTATCTTCAATTTCTTTCATCAGTGCTTTCTAGTTTTCAGAGTATAGGCCTTTCACCTCTTTGATTAGGTTTATTTATAGGTATCTTACTGTTTTTGGTGCAATTGTTAATAGAATTGATTCCTGAATTTCTCTTTCTGCCGCTTCATTATTGGTGTATAGAGGAAATGTAACAGATTTCTGTACATCGATTTTGTATCCTGTGACTTTACTGAATTTAAATATTAATTCTAATAGTTTTTTTTTTTGGAGTCTTTGGCTTTTCTATATAAATATCATGTCATCTGCAAATAATGAAAGTTTTCCTTCTTCCTTACCAATCTGGATACCTTTTATTTCTCTTTGGGGTCTGATTATTGTGGCTAGGAGTTCCAGTACCACTTCCCCTTTTGGGATGATATTAGCCATGGTTTTTCATATATGGCCTTTACTATGTTGAGGTATGTTCCCTCTAAGCCTATTTTGTTGAGAGTTTTTATCGTGAATGGACATTGTACTTTGTCAAATGTTTTTTCTGCATCTACTGAAATAATCATATGGTTCTTATCTTTTTATTAATGTGATGTATCACATTGATTGTTTTGCTAATATTGAACCACACTTGACTGAGGAGTAAATCCCACTTGGTCATTTTGAATGATTTTTTTAATGAATTATTGAATCAATTTCCTAATATTTTATTGAGAACTTTTGCATTTATGTTCATCAGGGATATTGGCTTATAGGTCTCTTTTTTAGTGGAATCTTTATCTGGTTTTTGTATCAGGGCAAGCCTGGCCTCTTAGAATGAGTTTGGAAGTTGTTTTTTTTTTTTTTTTCCCTCTCTCTCTCTTATAATTATTGGAACAGTTGAAGAAGATTATGCATTAATTCTTCCTTCCAGGATGTTTGGTAGAATTAGCCTGTGAAGCCATCTAGTCATGGACTTTTGTTTGTTGGGAATTTTTTGATTAGTGATTCAATTTATTTGCTGGTTATTGGTCTGTTCAAGTTTTCTGTTTCTTCCTATTTCAATTTTGGTAATTTATATTTCTAGGAATTTATCCATTTCTTTTAGGTTGTCCAATTTGTTAGCATATAGTTTTTCATAATATATTCTCTTATAATTGTTTTTATTTCTATGCTGTTGGTTGTTATTTCTCTTTACTCATTTGTGATTTCATTTGGGTCCTTTCTCTTTTCTTTTCAATATGTTTGGCTACAAGTTTATCAATTTTATGAATTTTTTTTTTCAAAGAACTTGCTCCTGCTTACATTGATCTGTTTTATTGTGTGGTGTTTGTGTTGTTGTTTATTTCTGTATCATTTATTTTTTCTTCTTATAACTCGTTTAAGTGTAAGGTTAGGTTGTTTATTTTAGATTATTTTTTTTTTCCTTCTTGAAGTAGGCCTGCATTGCTAGATACAGAATTCTTGATTAACCAGGTTCTTTGTTTGTTTGTATTTTATATCCTCTTTCTACATCAATTTATGTCCTTCTGATCTCCATGGTTTTAGATTTAAAGTTGACTGTTTTAGTGGAAAACTGGACTCTCAAACAGTATAATGTGGTAACTCTGTAGAGAAGATTCCCTTCCCACCCCCAAGGTTTAGTGTCATTGCTGCTGATTGTTGTTTCTGCTGTTTGTTTAGTGACTTTTCTGTAATAATTTTATAAAATTTCTATCCTTCTCATGTATAGCCCCTGAAGTCTCTGTTAGGTTTGCTGAGAGCCTTGTTAATATAAGACAGAAATTTTTATAGGCTCCTTGAAGTAATGAGTTGTCCTGCCCTTGTTGTGGGGCTCTGTGAGCATTGGAAACACTGTCAATGTCAATATTCAGTAGGCATTTTACAGCTCATCCATAACCTTGATTACCTACTTATTCAGAGTTTCAAGATAAACTGGAAGAGAAGGATTAAGTTTTTTTTTTTCCTTTTCAGAACTTTTCTGGGCATGTGCACACCTCTGTACATGCTTATCACCTTCTGGATTTCCAGGAATATATTAGAGCTTTTCAAAGACTCCAATTGACATCTTATCCTCCAGGTTTCTTGTCTTTTAAGATTTTGTTCAGTCTTTTGTTATCCCTGACTTGTATTGTGTCCTCAGGCAGCTGCAGTGGTAAATAATTGTTACTGATTATTCTTGACAAATTATTTATGGTAAGGCTATTCACCCAGGGTGCACCCTGTGTCAGGTTAAAAAAAAGAAGTTACCGTGAATGGAACTTTTCATGGGGCCTCCAGACAGGTCAAGTCAAATACTGATAATTCTCCAAAGACAGCTTTTAGACAGTTACAAATACATTCCGCCCCCCTGTGGCAGCTAGGCTGCTGGTTTCCACAGATGCAGTGGTCATAAGCTGTTTATTTTCAAGGCTACTGCTGAACTGAAGAGAGGAGGTTGGAATCAGACATGTTAAAACACCAGGATGCCCATTGTTTCTACTGAGAGTCCCCCGTTTTTTTCTCGAATAAACACTGTATTGTTGCAGACCTTTGAGTATTTTTCAGTTCTGAAAAAGTTGAGTTTGATAATTTCTGTCAGTTAATTAGTTGCTTGTATGGTGGAGAGAATTTTTCAGAGGTCCCTAGTCTACCATTATGGAAGTGTTTCTCCTGGTCATAAATTCTTATAGTCCAGTGTATAATTCTCTCTCTCTCTCTCTCTCGCTCGCTAACAAAAATATTTTTAAAACGTGGTGTAGGGACTCTTGTGTGGGTCAGTCTGTTGAGCATCTGCTTTCAACTCAGGTCACTGTCCCAGAGTCCTGGAATCGAGTCCTGCATCGGGCTCCTTGCTTGGCAGGGAGCTTGCTTCTCCCTCTGCCTCTGCCCATTGCTCCCCTTGTTCATGCTCCCTCTCTCTCTGGCAAATAAATAAGTAAAATCTTTTCTTTTTTTTCAAGTACCATGTAAAGCTCTTTTAATAAGCATGGGTCCCTGTTATAATTTTACATACAATTTCATTACTTTCTTTTACCCTAATTAAATTTAAGTTCTGTGAGGATAGGATATATATACTTTGGTAACCATGATATCCTCAGCATTTTGCACAGTAGCTGACAGGTAGCGGAAGCTCCATAATATTTGCCAATTGGAAGAATAAATACAAAAATCTCATGAGAACACACAAGATGGATCTGATGGCAAAAATACTGGAAAGCACAGAACTCACATAAGACCTACTGCAATATGGTGAAGTATATTTGACAGAAAGGTCCAGAGTGTTTCTCTTGGGAACTGTAAAATGTCCAGAAGAGGACTGTAGACATTTGCTTTCCAGTAGCCTCCCAAATACCCCAAGTAGAGATGAAATGCAACTCAATTCCTTGACCTCCTACTCCTAAAGCTCCATGGAGATCTTTATGACAGCAGCTAGAAATGGTGACAGCTGCTAATTTGCCTAAATGATTTGTTCCTGATACCAACTTCTTTTCTCAGGTGAGAGGGATGATCATCTGCAGCAAGGCTATTGTGCGAGCAAGTATTTCCCTGTAAAATCATGGCTTTGAAGATACTTGATTCAACGTTGTCATGCAGTGTCCTTGGGAATCTCAGAGGGTGGCAGCATCACAGCTTCTCCATGTACTTGCTCTTGCTCATTCTGTTTGCCTACCCTCTGTGCCCTCATGTTCCCCACCATGGCTAACCACAGCAGATGAGATCTTAAAGGGCTGATTAAGAAGAAAACTGAAGGAAATTTTGGTATACAATGTCTTATAGACTTGCTTTCTTTGTCAATCTGGAAGTAGAAGATGGGCCTGGGCAATCATCTGAGTTGTCAGGCTCCCAGGATAATAGACAAGATGGCTTGGTAGAAGCAACCTAACATTGAACCATTGTGCAAAATGTATACCGGATGACACTGTAACTAAGAAAAAAAGAAGTCACGATAAGGAATGACTAGAATTGTGATTGGTTTTGGCAAGGATTCACAAGGAAATGCAATCATTTGGGGGAACCTGATCCCTGAATGCCTCACAGTGAGGCTCCCAAGGAAAGGAGGTTCAGGCTACAGGAAGACACAAAGTCTTTGTTTCTATTGCAAGTAGTCATTGCAACAGAGGCATAGCAATGTCATCCATTTTGCAACTCATGAAACACATCTGGGTTGAACAGGATTTTTTTTTCTAGGTAACTTTTCATATTTTCATTGCATAGAACTATTGCACACTCAGCTTTGCAGAAAAGAAGGCACGTGCTTGTCAAGGTGCAGCTCTGAATGGATGGAAAGTGAAAGGACCCCAGAAATGACAGAGACTGTTCAAGTGTTCTTAAAATACTTGCATACCCACTTCTCCATTCGTGGAGAGAAAGAAGGCAAGCCCAGCAGCATATCAGGCAGCATCAGAGTTCCCTCATCTCAAGGGAACAGATTTCTCTCAAGAGGAAAGAAGGAAGCATGCTGACTCTGTATTTCCCCCTTGTATCTGAGTTCTACCAACAAGTCCAAGGTAGTGCTTATGAAATAAAAGTCTGCATTCCCACTGGTATGAAATAAGTAGTATATAATGTTATACTATACTTCTAAAAACCATTAAAACACTGTTTATTGCAACTGATTTATTTTTTTAAGTATATATCAGACCTGATTTAAGAATATTTTTATGATTATGTCAATTTCATCCATGTGTCAGCATAGAAAGATGACTTGGATTTCAAGGAAATATTTTATTTCTCACTTCAAACAATTTTGTGTTCTATTTAGATACATTTTAATTCTATGTACTTAACTCTGACTTGTAAGGCCATGATATTGTACTTGATTTCACCATCTGTCTTTAATTATATCTAAAGCCAGACTGAGGTTATATTTGATGAATCCAACAGGCGGGATTAAACGTAAAAGGCAAAAATCTTGAGGGCTTCAAGCTACCCTATTAAAGGCCACTATAGTTCTATAGGTATATTTTTAAATTATTCAAACCATTTCTCAAAATGTTTATAATGGATAAGAAATGTATTTCCTTTAAACAAGAGTTCATGTCAACATCTAATTTGGAGTGAGACAAAGCATATAATTTGTTCAAGAGTGATCTTTCATTGGTCTCTTCAAAGTAATTTTATTTACAGAGTTTTTGGGGAAGGGGAATAAGTGATGTGGTTGCCAAGGGAGACCCTATCCTGATTGGAAGAAAGGTCATCACAGGTTTTTATAAAGAAAAGAAGAAGAATGGCTTTATTTTCTAAGATCTTTTTTTTTTCTTACAGCAAAAGAAAAAAAAGTAGTAGAAACAAAAATTGCCTTTCCTGCTCCTTATTCATTCTGTGAATTCACAGAAAATCTCATGGTAATGAGCCCCCAAGAGTGGCCAAGCCCTATGACAACTTTTCTTAGCATTGTTTAATTTATTACTTGAATGTGATACTGTTTACCTCTATGTTTATTTGTCCTGCCCAACCAGAATGTATATTAGTTATTGTTAAGGGCTACATTTTACATTTATGCTACCCAAGTGCCTTGTGCATAGTTAAGCACTCAAAAAAGGAATTAATATTAATTTTATTGTCTCTTTATCTATCACATTTTTTAATACAGAAATGATAATTTTGAATGGAAATATGAGACATTCCTGCGTCTCTCCATTAGCTACTTAGAAGGCTTAACATAAGTTAGATCTATACACTCATAAATAGGTACGACCATAACACAAGCTTCCAGAGGGCAGGATCTGTGTTGTTCTTACTCACCTATGCCTGTATCCACAGCTCAGATAACTATATCTGGCATGTGCCAGATAAATGCCTAATAAATAACTGTTAAATTAATACAACCCTTTTTTTTTTTTTTTTTCCTACTTACAACTGACAGCGGGACACATACAGGGTCAAGATGAAAATAAGCTTCTCTACCCAGGCAGTCTTAAAAATTAAAGCAAAAAATAAAATCAAAGAAGGTTAACTACCAAAAGCTCCTTTAAAAATACAGAGAATTTTGGAAAGGACTCAGCAATATAACAGATCTCAAAAATGAGAACAAAAATACATAGGTGAAAACAATTCACATGTAATCATATAGCATCTGAATACCTAAGAGGAGTCTATTAGGAGAATATCACTTTAAAAAGCGATACCTCTTTTAAAGATTCAAAATGATGGACTTACCTGAAAACTTGTCTCCATGTTATGGTGACAGTTTCTTTTATCTCTCAACTAACTGCTTTGGGGAATATTTCACATCAAGCTGCTCTTTAGCTTTGAAGATAATGCCTTGATTACACCTTTCTAAAATATAGCTTTTCAGCAGTCATACCCAGAAAGGGAGTCATCCAGGGGACGAACTTATTAAAGAAATTTCACCCACTACATGGAAGATCCAATTCCACGTCCCAGCCCCAACAATACAGCATCAATTAATGAGGACATCACCTGACTACAGGCAATTGATGGAATAACATTGTTATTCTTTAGTACTTACTGGGTTCCATGGATTATGTAAATGTTGTATGTTGTATGTAAGTTATTACTAACCTTTGTGATAAAATTATGAGGTAGACAGCAGTGTTACCATTGTAGAGACGGGGAAATTAAAGATCGAGATTGGAAGTAACTTAGCTAGTGAAGATTTGAACTGGCCAAGTGGAGAGTGAAATTCAGGTCTGTCTGGCAATGAAACCCAAATCCCAAATTCTTCCCATTGTACCCTCCAGCCTTACATAACCCCAGGTGCCTCACCTCATAAAGCCAGGTGTTTAAACATCTGTGACCCAGCACACACTTGTGTCCTGCCCTTGAATTTGGTCAACTTCAGCCACTTACTCATTCAACTTCAGATTGCTTAAGACCCACTCTTTCCAACTGTTCAATCCCTAACCACTCAGAGAATAATTTGTAGGAAAGATTAGCTAAGGCTTAATTTTTGTCCCTGAATGTGTATGTAGGGAGGGGGTATGAGGGGAGGCAGAGGCAGACTAGGGAGTATAGTAAGCAAAAGCTTGCCATTTGGGTCTCCTAGCTAGGCAGAATTGCATTTAAAGCTCAACTCTCTCATTCCACAGTACCCTTAGTTAAGTGACTTCACATCTTTGAGCCTGATTTCCTTATTTGTAAAATTACATCTCCGCTTAAAGACCCACTGCCATTGCTTGTTGAAATCAAAGCTGAAATATGGCAGCCAACACAGGAGCTCAGAGCTCCATCTGGCATTCCTGCATCCCAGAATGGGAACTGAGAGACTGGTAGCACGTGCATATAGCTGCCTGTTTTATTATGGCCTGAGAGCTGGGCCTGAGAGCTGGGGTCTGTTGCTACATTATTAAGTGGTCACATTTTGTATGCTTATATACGTACACAATAGCCTCATTTATCTCTTGACCTGCAAACCCTAAAATATGTATTACTTGATCCTTCAAGGAAAAGTTTGTCAACCACTGTGCCATTTTTTTTATCCCTCTATTGCAGATCAGAAAACCAAGGCAGTCAGTTCTTCTCTTCTGTTTCCAACGAGCCCAATGGGGTTCTGAACTCCAGCACTATCATTCTAGAATGTGTGCTCTTCACTGCTCACTTATACCACTCCTGAGAGATGAGGAACATCTATCTTTGACTATGGTTCTGGGGAAAAAGTCCATTTAAAAGTCATGCTAACTGGCTAAACACTCCTAGGCACTAAATAATTTAATTTCAGAGACTGATTTAGGACTGGGTAGAAAAACGGAGCTCTGTCACAGGGAAAAACCAACTTTAACAAAAAGCCAAAAATTGACCCTTGTGAAACCTTGAAAGCAAGGACAGTGGGGCTAAAGCCAGGTAGAACTTCCATGGGATACATAGCTAGACAGGGACAAAGGAAAGGAAATCTGGTCAACATAATACGTTCTGCATTTCACCAAGTCTCAAGGGCTCAGAAATTCCATTTTTTTGTCCCTCTCCAGGAGCTGAAGATCAGAATATTATGGTGGTCCAATGAAGCTCCATGGAGAGGCCAAAGAAGAATGGTCTGGGTCTCACCAACCCTCAGACCAGTGCCAACAAATGATCCCCTTAACATAGCTATAGAATAGCTACGTTGAGCTTCCAGACCAGTTCTGAAACCAGCATACAGGGACATCGTTTCTTCCTTTGTACCTGTATCCTTCATGCATAAGTATTTCCTCTCTTGTGTTTTTTCTTAGCCTCTTATTTAATGTGCTATTGCAATGCTTCAGGAGATACTAAATTTGTGAAATAGAAGAAGCCAGTACTCCGGTGCTTCTTTAAGTGGAGAGAGAAAACCTCAGCAGATCAGTAGTTCTGGAGACTGTGACTCTGGTGAGCAGTAAGCAACTGTGTTTGGTCGAGGTAGCCAGCACACAGAGAGGTGGAGAGAATCTGAGGACAGATTTGTGGCCGCCCACCAACCAGGCAAGCCTGCCTACCTGTGCTTTCCAGCAGGAAAACAGAGTCCTGGATTTTCCAGCCCTTAGTTCCAGCTCGCCTACTCCTGAAGCTAATCTCAGGAGCACCTCTGAAGTAAAAGCAGAACCTAAAGGTGAGGAGGAGGAAGTGGAAGGAGGGCAGAGGGTCTCAAAAAGAGAGATACAGAACCAGGGCACAGGGAGCCTGGATTTTCCTAACCTATGAGCTTCAGTGACATCACTGGTAACAGGGACACAAGGTTCTCTACCTAGAGGGATTTTGTTGCATTAGAAAAAGTGAAATAGGAGTTGGGGGAAATTGGAAGGGGAGGTGAATCATGAGAGACTATGGACTCTGAAAAACAATCTGAGGGGATTGAAGTGGCGGGGGTGTGGGAGGTTGGAGTACCAAGTGGTGGGTATTAAAGAGGGCACAGATTGCATGGAGCACTGGGTGTGGTGAAAAAATAATGAATACTGTTATGCTGAAAATAAATTGGAAAAAAAAGAAAAAGTGAAATATTGTTAGTCCTTTTTTTCTTCCCTTTTGTATGTAGAAGTCTTCGTAAATGCTAAATCCATTACACCAAAATTCTTTCCGGCATCCCATTCTTCTATTAAACGTCTCCAAGGAGGATCACACAATCCTCCTTAATAAGGCACTAATTGCATCCTAACGTCTTCAAGAAGTTCTGGTGTGTGTCTGAGCATTACACAGTACAAAAAATAGGAAAGAGGCCAGGTTAAAATTCCCTTCTGCCTCAGTGTGTTCTGAAGTTAACAAAGCCCTGGTCTCCTTTGTAATGAAAGCCTGTTCTCTGGACCCAACAGTCAGATGCCGGCTTTTGCCAACAAGGAAAGGAGACACTTTGATTTGCACCATCACTAACTGCTTTGGCAGGAAAGTTTTTGTTTGAACTATACGTTAGAAAGGAAAAAAGAAAAAAAAAAAAAAGACCAGTAAAGAAAAATCACAATTTCCCCTTTTTAACCCATTTCCTCTGGTTTTTTTTTCCTTTAGACAAATAAAATTTTAAAAAGAGAAAAGGAGATCAATAAAATGCTGTAAGCTCAAAGTTATTGATCCTTCTCCAACACTCTGCTTGGCATCAAAAGAAATTTATGAGAGTAAAAAATAAAAAAATAAACAAAAAGTGAAATTCCTAAATAGTTGAAGAAAATTAAGTTCTATATATCTTCTTATAGAGGAAGCTCAATATTCCAGCTGGAGAAATTAAAACTGTGTTTTGTTGTTGTTGTTGTTGTTTTAGTTTTGTTTTTGTCCATCTTTGCCCCATTGTAGCCTCTGGGTAGAAGTATCTGGAAGTTACTGGACCCCATGGAATTGTACCTCTTTCTTTCATAATGAAAAGGATTTTTTCTGGTTCAACACAAAACACAAACAAATTAATGCTTACAGACACTAAAGTCTTAAACAAACCAAATTACTCTCTAGCTAAGATGACCTTCAAAGGTCATTTTGCTGCTTATTTGTCCCCCGCCCTTTTCTTAGGTAATTGGGACAATTTGCAACAGCAAAATAATAGGGTGCCAGCATCAAACCAGTCCAGTCCAGTAAAGGAGATCAACTGGTGTGTAGTTCTGGAAGAAATGCACTCAAACTTTCTTTACTAGTCCACATGTTTCACATTTTCCCTGCAAATTCATCCTGTGTGGCATCACCAAGGCAAGTGGTAGAAACAAATTTCAGCCATTTCCTTTGGAGGATTTAGACGAGGTTTCCATTGTCTGGTAAGGAGGCCCCTTATAGTGACTCCATTTTGGACACATGCCCACTCTTGACCTAATTTCTAGGAACTTCCTCAGAAGCTCACAGTTTCTACTGCTCAGTTGTCACAATGGTTGTTCCTCTCAGTGCTCTTCTCTGTGCTTTGGTTTGGTCGATTCCTATTAGCTCAGCAGCCTTATTTCCTAAGATGTCCCACTCCTGGGACTGGCAAGGAGAGAAACAGAAACTTGGGCAGTCTGCTGGAGAGTAGGAACCTTGCTGAAGGAGACTGAAGCTCTGATTTGCAGCCTTTATGAAAGTATGCAACTACTTTATGAGATATGATTGACATGTAAAAGCTGTACATGTTTAATGCATACAACTTAGTTTGGGATAAGTGTACACCTATGAAACCATCACCACCCTAAACATACCCATCATCGCCCTAAGTTTTCTCCCACCCTATTATTATTTGTGTGTGTTAGAATGTTTTCTTGACATCATAACATAAGATCTACCCTGTTAGCATTTCTTTTTCATGGCTCTTAGAAAATTTTTTTTCACAACCTTTCATATCAAAAGTTCAGATGGGGGCGCCTGGGTGGCTCAGTGGGTTAAGCCGCTGCCTTCGGCTCGGGTTGTAATCTCAGGGTCCTCAGATCGAGCCCCGCATCAGGCTCTCTGCTCAGCGGGGAGCCTGCTTCCTCCTCTCTCTCTCTGCCTGCCTCTCTGCCTACTTGTGATCTCTCTCTGTCAAGTAAATAAATAAAATCTTTAAAAAAAAAAAAAGTTCAGATGGCTTTTTGTATTTTTGCTCAGAAATGGCATACACATGAAATGACATATGAGTTTGGGAAAAGAAGTTGAGTCTCTGTCTCCATCTCTTCTCATGACAATGTACCACTTCTGCCTTTCCCACAAAACTCCAAGGGTAGGTGGGTTTTTGTGTTCGGACTGGGTGTGAGTAGCCACACGTACACGCTTTCTGCAGACAGCATCTTGCCTTCCACAGACTGGAAAAGATTGCCCTTTGGTTTGTCTCTGCAGAAGCTCTGGCAGATGGTGGATGAGCCTCAGGCTCCATAAGAGCCTTTACTTAAGAAGAACTCCCCGGTATCCCTCCACCTCGCTCTCTGGAGATTGCCTGTCAGGCTGGTCCCATCTGCTCCCACTGTTTTCCAAGAACTCTGTTTCTGGACTTCACATAGGGCTGCTATGTGCCTGGGAGCATTTTTCTTGACTGCTTCGCTTATGCTCATTTCCATCCTTGGTTCTCTATAGAAGAAACGTTTTAGCATCTCCTTCAATTAAACATTTAATAAGAGAAGGACCTCATCATTTTCCCACCACCCAATCCACCCATCTCCCTTCAATCTATGCCCATAGTTGCCTGCCTTCCTGTTACAAGAACCACACCCCCTTGGCTGCTAGCAAAAGCCAGATCCAAACTTGGACATTGCACCCCAGCTCCTTGAGACTTCTCAAGCACTTTGCTCCTTGGGTAAATGAGTTCCCCTCTTTCTTAGGCATCGTCAAATTTACCCTCCCTAGTGGGCCAATGGGCATTCCCAAAAGTACTCCCCCACACCATTTTACTAAGTGATGAAATCCACGTGAAAGGACCAGTTACCATCCAATAAGTGTACTTCCCTAATAGCAAAACTCCCCACCTAATGTGTGATACTATTTCCACTTCTTCACCCCAAGTGCCCTTTTGGACTTTCTCCACTTTGTTCCCTGGCGCTCTGTCTATAATACATCAACCCTGTCAAAATGACCACCTATGTCTGGATTATAATGCTTCATGGGCAATTTCCCATTCTCGTCTTCTCGGTCTTCCAGCAGCATTAGACATAGGAGATCTTCCATCTTGTGACATTTTCTTCATCTGGCCCCATTTATTCAAATCATTTTATTGTCCACACATACTCTGTGTACTTTGCTGATCCCTCCCTCTCTTACCAACCTCTTCTCAAGTTTATTCCTTGACTGCCCCCCTTTTCTTCCATTAAACTCTTTCTCTCTGATTAATCTCACTCAGTCCCCAAAATATGTTTGTATCTCCAACTTTTCCCAAGAACTCCAGGAGTATATCTACCTCCTCACCTAAAACTTAATTTTCAAAAACAAACCTCTCAACCACTGTGCAATTGATTTAATCCATCCATTTCAATAAAAATGTTAAATCATTCTCCTTATTGCTTAGTCCCATGTAAAATTTAGGACTAATTTCCCATGCCCCATCCTTCAGCCCATGAGCTGGTGCTGGTGGCTTAAACTTGAAAAAAATTTCCCCAGTACAACTAGAATATTTTTCCCATCCTTCACCACTAGACACTTTTGTGAGCCACCATCATCTCTCACCTGATTTATTTTGTCCTGCTGCAGTTTTGTCCTCCGCACAGCAACTGGAATGATCTTTAGCAACAAATCCTCCAGTAGCTTTCCTTCATGCTGAGACCTTAATGTTCTAAAAATCATGCCTTATAAGGCCCTATTTGATCTCTTTTGCTAGTTCTTCTGCTAGTTCTTCTGCAGGAAATCCCAACTCCTTCCCCCAAATCCTCACATGCCTTGCTCCCTCATTTCATTTCAAGTCCTCCTTAAATTGTACCTGTTCAGAGAGGACCTCCATAGTCACCCAACTCAGGATGGTCTATATACACCCCTTTATCCTGTTTAAGTTTTCTTCACAATATTTGCTGTCTGAAATTATAATATATTTATATCAAATTATAATTTAAAATATATATAAAATATATATAATTTAAAATATAATATAATTTAAAATATTCTTTCAGGAAGAGAGTCTTCTCTCTTGAATCCCTTGCCCCCAGCATAATGCTTAGCACATATTAAATGCTTGTATGATCTTGTTCTAAAGAAAAATGGGTAAGGAAATGAATTTAAATATACCATGAGCCATGTGATAGACCATTTAATGTGTCTGAGTTGAGGAACAGCCCGTCAAGTTGATACCAAGCATAAAAGATAATCATGGTATTTTCAACCAATATTCTTTTCCTAAATGAGCCAGAAAGGTAGTGTTTTTTTTTAAACCCATGTAATGAACACCTTTTCTGTGTATTACTCTGTGATGATTTCTCAAAAATGATGCAGTATGTTTGAGACTATATTTGATTGCTTTCATAGTATATAATCCACATTTTTCAATCTGCTGCACAAGACCACTACTAAACAACCACAATGTTCTGTCTGTGATTGTTTTATTAATCACCTTAAAAATGATTTAGTGTCCCTATGAATGTATGTTTGCTGAAATTCTGCCCTAAGTAGAGTACACACTTCTACATCCTGAGAATCTGACAACCTATCTCCTTTATGTCCTTGTATCTATGCTTCCGTGTAGATACGTTCCATCTTTTCTGTTCTCAGAATTTTCATAGCAGATTCACTCCACTTCTTGTAGGTCACTTAGTATTTTCTCCTTATATCACACACAAGTACCACATTTTCCATTCAAAAAGAGACATTCATGAAGGAGGGACTTGTACCCTCATTAACTAGCAGCTGGTCTGGCAAGTCATAGGTGCTCAATGAATCATTATTTTTTAAATATTTTATTTATTTATTTGTCAGTAAGAGAGAGAGAGCAGAATCAGGGGGAGCAACAGGCAGAGGGAGAAGCAGGCTCCCCACTGAGCAAGGGGCATGATGCGGGGTTCCATCCTCATGACCTGAGCCGAAGGCAGCCACTTACCCGACAAGTCACTCAGGCGTCCCTCAATGAATCATTATTGAATGAATAAATGAATCAGTAATTAGGAGAAACATTGAATAAAAAAAAATGGGGTTCAAGTATTCTGCAAGTTAGAGGTAAGATCAAGGAACAGAAGTCTGGGTTAGCATTTGGTCCCCAGAAGCTCATGGAAATGATGCCAACTACCAAGTGGCTAAGTAACCACAGTCTTTTCAGCTACAAAAAGCCATCCTTGTGTGTGTTGTGGGTGCACGTGTGAGACTGGTGATGATAAAAAGCAGAGAGATCTGGTCTAATACACTTTTTCCTCCACATTCTTAGTCCAAGAAAGAGAGACTGGGTTTCTGCTTAGAATTCTACTCACTACCACATCATGAAGGAAAGTTAATGTTTTCCACAGAGATAATGATCCCATCCCCTCGCTTTGCATAACTAAGTTCTTCTATCTGTGAGGAGGGGACTGGCCATTCTCACCGATGAATGGGTTCTGCATCTGATGTCATCATTGTTCTGGGCTAGTCAAGTGTCCTTTGCCCTGCACATCACAGGCAGGAGAGATTATCTGGAGTCTTGGATTGGCTTTTGTCTTCATCCACACAGATTCCCATTGTTTATTTCTATCATAAAGGCTATATTAATTTTGCTATCCTATCCAAACCTATAAAATCCCAACAAGAGTTGCAGAGTAATGGATCCTAAAGAAGCAAAGATCTGAAACAATTATCAGGTCTACTCCCCAGCCTTTAGCCAGAAGCACTTAGAAAGAACTTAGAAATACCCAAAGGAGAATGGTCATCATGGAAATGGCCACAGCCACCCACAAGTGTTACAAATTCTTCTTGGGTCATCTTACCAGTTTATTTTACTCTGTAAACACATTATGTTTTTCCGCACAAGAGCCATTTGGGAGGCTACCAACTATCATAGTTAGAGAGGAGTTCGATATCTAATTTAAAATTTGTGCCATCCATAGCAAAATGTAGCAAGTCAAAAGCATGGATAGGCTATGTTCTCAGCTGCTTTTAGAATATCCTTCCACGTTTTGTGTGACCTGTAATGTTTCAGACCCTCACTGCCACCACAATGCATGATTCTTTGAAAACAGGTACTAAAGGGAAGCCATTAAGCTCTAACTTTTACTTGGAAATTGAAGGTGAAAACCCCGAACTGAAATCGAGGCACTAATTTAAAAGATGAAATGACCCTTAACAGGAAAGTCAGATAACTAGTCCCTCTGGAAATTCCTGTCCTTGAAATGTGAGACTCAGGGCCAGTCTGAGCTCCCCAGTGTGAAATGAAGAGAGTAATCCCGCCCCAACCCTCAGGATCGTCACAATTTTGATCCTTACAGCATTTAGAATCGGGGTTGGGGAAAAAAAAATCACAGTCTGAATACAGGCAACAAAATCCCTACATTTCTTAGGGATTAATGGTAAAGCTTTAACAAAGTGTTTCAGGTCCCAAATTAATCTAAATACATAGATGTGCTTTCCCATATGGCAAACTCAGAGGTTTTCTGGTTGAACTGCATTTCATCTGTATATGGGAAGACACTTTTTTGTCTTGCAAGCAACCCTCTTCACCTTGGACAAGCTAACTCTAGAAGGTTCTCCCATGTACAAGAAATAGAAAATATTTGGGGGTCTCTTGCATTTCTCCATTTCCACAAATGGAGAAGGAGCATAGTTCCTAAATAGCTTGCTTTGATATCGCTCTGTTTTTCTATTTGAGAATCTAGAGGGACAATCCTCTCCTGGGATTTTCATAATGGGCTCTGCTTAGTAGCAGGGAAGGCTGTCATTGTTTCATTGGTTTGAAAATGCAAGGCTGACCCAAAAGACCCTACCAGAGGCCTCCCCATCTACTTACCTGTAGTTTTGGCAGGTGTCACCATGGGACTTCTGGGGCTTTATGGAACAATGTATGGCTGAGCACAGATGACAGTGAGAGGAAGGTTTGCACAATCCTCCAGGCTGATCTGGAGGAATACAATAGCTCCTTTAGGAAACTTTGAATGTTTCCGGCACATGCACAGATGTATGTGTATTTTAATACAGTGGGTTTCCACCCCCCATCCTCCAAAAATCCGTTATGAAATTAGTGATACATTTGGGAATCAGTTGTGTCTTGGAATCCAGGAAATACGGTATCACCCTCCGATTCAAGGTCAGAATTATAATTCACAGATATAACAAGATAAAAACAATATGAAAAAGATGATGTTTAAAACAGATGAGGAGAAAAAATTGGCTTGCTAAACTTAAACATTAAAATGGATCTTCCTATAAGTTTGGGAGTTATCCTCGAATATGTTATGGATTCATCTTCTCTTTCTCTTTCTATTCCAGAGATAGAGAGCTTCAAAGAGTTCTACTTGCTTCAGTGCTACTCTCATTCAGAAAACAGATTGCTGGAAGTTTATTTCTGGCATGTTCTTGAATTTTAGGCTTCAAGTTTTTCCACTAGCCAGCTTATCTGACCTTCACTAGGATCACGTCTGTTCCAGGACCTTGCGCATTTGTGATCACAGACAGATCCATTCGAGGTTTTCCTTCATGCACTGATGAGAAAAACCCCTCGGGAGGCCAGTTCCTCTTGTGGTTCTCCCCTAGAGCCACTCAACTTCCTTCCTCCTGCCACAGCACCTCCCCAGCACTGCTCTATGGGAAACGTGTGAAGCATTTCCTGTCTCCAATAGTGCCCTCCTCCCTGACTCTTTCCCTTGGACGGAACTAAACCCCTTTAAGTATTTTAGAGCCTCCCCTTTAGAATTACCTCCTGTGAATGGGACAGTCTCTATTTTTGCATCACGTGTCCCTGGAAAACTGGTGGGCCTACATTCCTTCCCTAGGTATTTACATTTTAAGCTTGTTAACCTTAATTACAGAAATTGGAAATAAAATTAAAAACTATTCCTTTCTTAATGGAACTCCATGCATCAGCAGGTGTGAAGAGCAGGATGGAATTGATTTTAACCCCAAAATCATAAATCAATTTTTGCATATGCAAAGGTAGACCAGGCATAATTTTCTAAAAGTTCTGTTGTGTGGTGGGTAAGAATGAGTGGAAAAGAAAATAAAATAAAAAAGTGACTCATGTTCACTCTTCTCTGGATGTCCCAATGTATAGAAATCCCAACCAAGCTGAACGGACTATAGGCCACTTTTGGCCCATCTGTTCCCGGAGCTAATTAAGGGAAGAGGAATGCAGCTTGAGTTAGTAGCTGCTGACTTTGAGATCTGGACACCCACAGCACCACCACCACTGTGGCAATCCCATGACAGCTGAGAGGTCAAGCTAACATCCTCTGATTCTGCATCAATGTTCCCTAAGACACTATTACCTGCACTGGGATGAACAGGGATACTTACAAAGGACATATTCCCTGGAAAGGAGCTCAAGATTCTGTTTTATAATAAAAACTTGGGTAGTGATTATGCAAATTTAAATGTGAAAACCATTACTTTGTATTCTTGACTAAATTTCTCCCCTGTGTTCCTTCTCGGCCTATCCCTTTCTGCTCTACAATGGAGGAAGACAATAACTCAGTCTTCCTTTCCACTGCCACCAAATTCACAGGAGTTAATGATGCAAGGCCCTTTCTAATTTTGTCTATTCCTAGTTTTGTTCCTTCTCCCGACCTGTGGATGGAGATCACACTATCTCAGCCCACATCAGTGGAGTCCACTTTGGAACCCAAATGGCACAGAACCATGATTCTCTCTTTATGATAAGGAGATGTAGCTGAATGTGCTCTTCAGAATCAGCCTGGTTAAATAGGAATGCACCAAGGAAATCCAGAAATTCTTTATTACAGACCATGGCTGTAGGAGAGGGAAACACAAGGATGGATTAGATGGATGAGTGATCTATGTAGGTGCAAATGACTGTAATGAGAGAATTATTCCCTATGTAGATAGCATCTGAATAATAATGGTGAATATTGATTTTGATTCATATTGGGAAAGGGTTTCTTTTGAGGTGTAAAATGTACACTTGTTTGTGTAAGAGCAATGTTAATTACTGTCACTGACACTACTATTTACAAACTTTGCCTAATTGCTACGTAAAATGATATTTACTATGAATATAATAATTATGCATTATTTTCATTTTCATTAGTTCCTACATTTCCTCAGGGTAAGGATAAATGTCTTCCACACTTCTGTACCCTCTACCCACCATGACAGTAACTTACGTATCACCCATTTTCAGCAAAACACTTGATGAATAAGTTAATGTTTATGTTTTACTCCTGTCACATTTGTGTTTCTACATGTTTCTACAAATGGTCCCAGTAAATCATTTGATCCCTCCCCACGCGATACCTTTCCTAGTATTCCTGGTAACGTCAGAAATAGAGAATGAAGGTTTTTATCATTTAGCTCTCATGAAGAGGAGGTAGAGAGGGAGCTAGAAGAGGAACACAGAAAGGAAGAGGATTGAAGAACATGGGGAAAAAGAGAAGGATGGATTAACTACATGAACTTGTAACTGATGGAAAATACTCTACAGGACATAGAACAATCATTAACCATATAGTTCCCCAAGCCCAAACCCAAAGTCCTGGGTGACCAGCTATCTGTGTCCCCTCCATCACACCCATGCTCAAATGAGAATGTGAGGCAGGGTCATGTATTTACTTCTCTGCTCAGACCACACCATTCACTGTTTTGCTACAGCACAATTTATGTGATTTGAAACTGCTTCAAGACCCACACTAGACAATACCTTTAAAGGTGTGCATTCCTTCCTTCCCTACAACTAGCCTTACAAGCTTTGAGTACCAAATCTTAGAAGAAGAGAAATACTTGAAGCAGCAAGAGGAGGAGGGAGAGAAGAAGCACACATACACACACACACAAACACACACACACAGAATATCAAAAACAAATCAAATCAAAACAAAAAAACGTAAACCTATCCTGATCCACCCCAGATAACAAAACCTTGTCATCAGGGGTTGTAACTGTGAACTGCCTGTTAACACGACTTCCAGAAATTCAGGAAATGTGGATTTGGGCTAACTGGTATCTCTAATCCATGTGGAATGTGAATTGAGTATTCTTTTATGGAAAATGATCATTGTCATCTTCTCTGTCCTTCATCACCACGCACCCCTCATTTGCTGCTGACTTTACAGCCAAGAGACATTGTGTTCCTTCCCCTCTCAAAACCCTTCATTTCCCAACCAACTCCCAATTTCTTTATTTTTGTACCTCCCATAAAGCCTGGCTCTGAGAGTTATGTTTACTTGATTGGAGGTCCGACTCTATTTACGGGTGTTCAAGCTTCAGGGATGTTGCCTCTGCAGCGTGGCTTCCTGCTTACTTAAAAAAAAATTAAAAATTAAAAAGGGATATTGTTCATGACTCTTCCCCAATCAGAGAAAATTTACTGTGGTTGTCTTAGTAACCAGAATGTCAGTCATTCTCTCTCCATGCCAAATCCCTTTAGATTTCACATACAGCAACATTTTAAAATAGAATTATTTCACATTCTATTTAACTTCTGCAGTTCGTTAAAAACAAACTTCCTGATTACATGAATGCTTTCTTAAAGAAGCCAACCCATTTATTTCTTCATCAACATCTTAGACTTAATTTAGAGCCTAGAGAAAAATTCTGATACATGTATATGAATTCTATAAGTATGTTTTACAAATATATGTCATATTGACTGATTGGTATATGGATAAAAAATCATGATGAAGTATCAGGATTAGGAAAATCCGATGATTTAGGGACAAGATTGGAATGTGAGTTCCTTAAATACAAGAAAATTATTCTTTAATTATAGATGCAACACATGTCTACAGGGATAATTGGGAGAATATAGAAAAAGGCAAAGAAAACTCCTAAGTGCACTATTTAGCAAGAAGTATTTGTTTTTAGGTTTTTAAATTTGTCTTTATATACGTGGAATAGTATGATAGCATCGTTTTACACCCTAAATATGGTGTTAACATTTAACTGAATGTTTTAATACTTAGTATTAGTTTATTGTGTAGATTGACTCTTTTGGTTGCTTTTGTAACTTATGTTTATTTTCTCATTTACTTTGCCATTATTAATATTAATTTGTCTGGAAAGTTTTTTTTTTTTTTTTTTTTTTAGGTTAGAAATTGAACTTCTGGGTCGATGAACAAGAAATTTGAAACATTGGTATTTTCTTGGCCACCTATTTTTCCAGATCGTTTTACTAATTGATGCACTTTTGGGAATATGTGTTTGAATCAATGCAACCTTACCAACAGTGGATATACTTATATTTTTTTCCCAATTCAGTAAGTAAAATAATATTAGATTGTGGGCTCTATTTTTTGTTTTTTTAATCTCAAGAAACCATTTCCTTTTATTTTATTTTATTTATTTTAAAGATTTTATTTATTTATGTGACAGAGATCACAAGTAGGCAGAGAGGCAGGCAGAGAGAGAGGAGGAAGCAGGCTCCCTACTGAGCAGAGAGCCCGATGTGGGACTCATTTCCAGGATCCTGGGATCATGACCTGAGCCGAAGGCAGAGGCTTTAACCCACTGAGCCACCCAGGCACCCTGATTTCCTTTTATTTTTAACCATCAGTATTTCTGATAACGTTAAGTCCGATGTTAAAATTATGAGTCTGATGATATGTTCTATTTTAACTTATTGTTAAGGGGAGGTAATTTTATTTTTTTATAATTTTCAGCTACTATTCCAAATTTCTATTGGCCATTTGAGATTTCCTTTTTGTGATTTGCTAATACACATGCTTTGGCATTTTTTTTGTATGACTTATATTTTATGTATTCTTACTATGAATTCTTCATTGGTTTTATACGTTTCAAATGTGTTCTAGAGAGTGTCTTGGCATTCTTGTTTGTTTAGGCTATCTTTTCTGTACAGAAGTTTTAAAGTTTTATATATGCATATTAGACAATATGTTTTATTAAGATGTGTTCTTTTTTCCATGTTGTTTAAGAAATCCTCCTCTGCTTCAGAGGTGGGAAGTTATTATGCTAATTTTTTTCTAAAGGTTTTAGGGTTTCCTTCAGTTACATATGTTGTTATTCCACCTGATTAAATCCACTTGTATATTTGGGTGTATATGAGGCAGGAATCTAATTTTCTTTTTCAGTGCAATCCATCTCCCCACTGACGGGTAAGGTTACCTCTTCACCTATCAGATTTTCTTTCATACGTAAGTATTTCTAGGCTTTCTCTACTGTGACATTCCTCCTATTTGTTAATCTCTCTGCTAAAACACCGTTTCAATTAATGAAAAAAAGTAAACATTGTCTCCTTTACAAGGTTGCCTCAAAGTTTATTTTATTAAAGACTTTTTTATTCATTTTTAGAGAGAAAGAGAACATGTGAGCAGGGAGAGAGGCTGAGAGGGAGAGAACCCCAAGGAGATTGCATGCTGGGTGGTGCAGACACACTGGGGCTCACCTCACCACCCTGAGAACACCACCTAAGCAGAAACAAAGAGTCATGGGGTACCTGGGTGTCTCAGTTGGTTAAACATTTACCTTTGGCTCAGGTCAAGATGCCAGGGTCCTGGGATCGAGCCCCACGTTGGGCTCCTTGCTTAGTGGGGAGCCTGCTTCTTCCTTTCCCTCTGCCTGCTAATCCGCATGCTTGTGCTCTCTCTCTCTGTCCAATTAATAAATAAAATCTTAGAAAGGAAGAAAGGAACAAAGAAGGAAAGAAAGAAACCAAGTCAGATGCCTGACTGAGCCATGCAGGTGCCCCAAAAGTTGCCTAATAGTTTAAAGAATCTGTCCACATATTTTTCCTTTTCTTTCTTTTTTTTTAAATTAAATTTATTTATTTTCAGCATAACAGTATTCATTATTTTTTCACCACACCCAGTGCTCCATGCAATCTCTGCCCTCTATAATACCCACCACCTGGTACCCCGACCTCCCCCCCCCGCCACTTCAAAACCCTCAGATTGTTTTTCAGAGTCCATAGTCTCTCATGATTCACCTCCCCTTCCAATTTACCCCAACTCCCTTCTCCTCTCTAACTCCCCATGTCCTCCATGCTATTTGTTATGTTCCACAAATAAGTGAAACCATATGATAATTGACTCTCTCTGCTTGACTTATTTCACTCAGCATAATCTCTTCCAGTCCCGTCCATGTTGCTACAAAAGTTGGGTATTCATCCTTTCTGATGGAGGCATAATACTCCATAGTATATATGGACCACATCTTCCTTATCCATTCTTCCGTTGAAGGGCATCTTGGTTCTTTCCATAGTTTGGCAACCATGGCCATTGCTACTATAAACATTGGGGTACAGATGGCCCTTCTTTTCACGACATCTGTATCTTTGGGGTAAATACCCAGGCGTGCAATTGCACGGTCATAGGGAAGTTCTATTTTTAATTTCTTGAGGAATTTCCACACTGTTCTCCAAAGAGGCTGCACCAACCTGCATTCCCACCAACAGTGTAAGAGGGTTCCCCTTTCTCCACATCCTCTCCAACACATGTTGTTTCCTCTCTTGTTAATTTTGGCCATTCTAACTGATGTAAGGTGATATCTCAATGTGGTTTTAATTTGAATCTCCCTGAGGGCTAGTGATGATGAACATTTTTTCATGTGCCTGATAGCCATTTGTATGTCTTCATTGGAGAAGTGTCTGTTCATATCTTCTGCCCATTTTTTTATATGATTGCCTGTTTTGTGTGTGTTGAGTTTGAGGAGTTCATTATAGATCCTGGATATCAACCTTTTGTCTGTACTGTCATTTGCAAATATCTTCTCCCATTCCGTGGGTTGCCTTTTTGTTTTTTTTTTTGACTGTTTCCTTTGCTGTGCAGAAGCTTTTGATTTTGATGAAGTCCCAAAAGTTTATTTTCGCTTTTGTTTCCTTTGCCTTCGGAGACATATCTTGAGAGATGTTGCTGTGGCTGATATCGAAGAGATTACTGCCTATGTTCTCCTCTAGGATTCTGATGGATTCCTGTCTCACGTTGAGGTCTTTTATCCATTTGAGTTTATCTTTGTGTATGGTGCAAGAGAATGGTCGAATTTCATTCTTCTACCTATAGCTGTCCAGTTTTCCCAGCACCATTCATTGAAGAGACTGTCTTTTTCCCACTGTATATTTTTTCCTGTTTTGTTGAAGATTAGTTGACCATAGAGTTGAGGGTCCATATCTGGGCTCTCTACTCTGTTCCACAGGTCTATGTGTCTGTTTTTATGCCAGTACCCTGCTGTCTTGGTGATCACAGCTTTGTAATAAAGCTTGAAATCATGTAACGTGATGCCCCCAGTTTTATTTTTGTTTTTCAACATTTCCTTAGCAATTTGGGGTCTCTTCTGATTCCATACAAATTTCTGGATTATTTGCTCCAGCTCTTTGAAGAATACTGGTGGAATTCTGATCGGAATGTCATTAAAACTATAGATTTCTCTAGGCAGTATAGACATTTTAATAATGTTTATTCTTCCGATCCAAGAGCATGGTCTTCCATCTTTTTGTGTCTTCATCAATTTCCTTCATGAGTGTTCTGTAGTTCCTGGAATATAGATCCTTTACCTCTTTGGTTAGGTTTATTCCCAGGTATCTTATGGTTCTTGGTGCTATAGTAAATGGAATCGATTCTCTAATTTTCCTTTCTGTATTTTCAATGTTGGTGTATAAGAAAGCCACTGATTTCTGTACATTGACTTTGTATCCTGCCACATTGCTGAATTGCTGTATGAGTTCTAGTAGTTTGGGGGTGAAGTCTTTTGGGTTTTCCATATAAAGAATCATGTCATCTGCGAAGAGAGAGAGTTTGACTTCTTCATTGCCAATTTGGATAACTTTTATTTCTCTTTGTTGTCTGATTGCCAATTTGGATACCTTTTATTTCTCTTTGTTGTCTGATAGACTTCTAATACTATGTTGAACAAGAGTGGTGAAAGTGGGCATCCTTGTCGTGTTCCTGATCTCAACGGGAAGGCTGCAAGCTTTTTCCCATTGAGGGTGATATTTGCTGTGTGTCTTTCATAGATAGATTTGATGAAGTTCAGGAATGTTCCCTCTATTCCTATACTTTGAAGTGTTTTAATCAGGAACGGATGCTGGATTTTGTCAAATGCCTTTTCTGCATCAACTGAGAGGACCATGTGGTTCTTCTCTCTTCTCATATTAATTTGTTCTATCACACTGATTGATTTGTGAGTGTTGAACCATCCTTGGAGCCCAGGGATGAATCCCACCTGGTCATGGTGGATAATCTTTTTAATGTGCTGTTGGATCCTGTTTGCTAGGATCTTGTTGAGAATCTTAGCATCCATATTCATCAGTGATATTGGTCTGAAATTCTCCTTTTTGGTAGGGTCTTTGCCTGGTTTGGGGATCAGGGTAATGCTGGCTTAATTGAAAGAGTCTGGAAGTTTTCCTTCTGCTTCAATTTTTTGAAACAGCTTCAGGAGGATAGGTGTTATTTCTTCTTTGAAAGTTTGGTAGAATTCCCCAGTGAATCCGTCAGGTCCTGGGCTCTTGTTTTTTGGGAGGTTTTTGATCACTGCTTCAATCTTGTTACTAGATATCAGTCTATTCAGGTTGTTGATTTCTTCCTGGTTCAATTTTGGGAGTTTATAGTTTTCCAGGAATGCATCCATTTCATCAATGTTGCTAGCTTATTGACATATAACTATTGATAATAACTTCTGATGATTGTTTCTACTTTCTTGGTGTTAGTTGTGATCTCTCCCTTTTCATTCATAATTTTATGAATTTGGGCTTTCTCTCTTTTCTTTTGGATTAGTGTGGCCAGTGGCTTATCGACCTTATTGATTCTTTCAAAAAACCAACTTCTAGTTTTATTGATACATTCTACTGTATCTTTGGTTTCTACCTCTTTGATCTCAGCTCTAATCTTGATGATTTCCCTTCTTATGTGTGGAGTTGTTGATTCTCCAGTTCTTTAAGGTGTAGAGAAAGCTGCTGTGTTCTGGATTTTTCAATTTTTTTGAGGAAGGCTTGGATGGCTACGTACTTCCCCTTTAGGACCGCCTTTGCTGTATCCCATAGGTTTTGGACTGAAGTGTCTTCATTTTCATTGGTTTCCATGAATTGTTTCAGTTCTTCTTTGATCTCCTGGTTGGTCCAAGTATTCTTAAGCAAGGTGGCCTTTAGCTTCCAGGTGTTTGAGTTCCTTCTGTACTTTTCCTTGTGATTAAGCTCCAGTTTCAAAGCACTGTGATCTGAGAATATGCAGGGAATCATCTCAGTCTTTTAGTATCAGTTGAGTCCCGATTTATGACCCAGTATGTGGTCTATTCTTGAGAAGGTTCCATGTGCACTTGAGAAGAATGAGTATTCTGTTGTTTTAGGGTGGAATGTTCTGTATATATCTATGAGGTCCATCTGGTCCAATGTGTCATTCAATGCTCTTGTTTCTTTATTGATTTTCTGCTTCGAGGATCTGTCTGTTTCTGAGAGAGGCACGTTAAGATCTCCTACGATTAGTGTATTCATATCAATATGACTCTTTATCTTGATTAACAGTTTTCTTATGTAATTGGCTGCTCCCATATTGGGGGCATAGATATTTACAATTGTTAGATCATCTTGGTGGATAGTCCCTTTAAGGATTATGTAGTGTCCTTCTGTATCTCTGACTACAGTCTTTAGTTTAAAATCTAATTTATCTGATATGAGAATCACTACCCAGCCTTCTTTTGAGGCCCACTGGCATGAAAGATGTTTCTCCATCCCTTCACTTTCAGTCTGCATGTATCTTTAGGTTCAAAATGGGTCTTTTATAGACAACATATGGATGGGTCCTGTCGTTTTATCCAATCTGCAACCCTGTGCCATTTAATGGGCACATTTAAGCCATTCACATTGAGAGTGATTATTGAGAGATACGTTTTTATTGACATTGAGTTACCTTTGAAGTCTTTCTTTCTGTAGATTGTCTCTATATTTCTGTTCAATGCTATTCTTAGGATTTTTCCTCTTTTATAGAACCCCCCTTAATATTTCCTGCAGTGTCGACTTGGTGGTTGCATAGTCTTTTAAGCCTTGCCGGTCTTGGAAACTCTTTATCTCTCCATCCATTTTGAATGTCAGTCTTGCTGGATAAAGTATTCTTGGCTGCATGTTCTTCTCATTCAGTGCCCTGAATATACCTTGCCATCCTTTTCTGGCTTGCCAGGTCTCTGTGGACAGGTCTGATGTTATTCTGATGGGCTTTCCTCTGTAAGTAAGGAGCCTCTTTGCCCTAGCGGCTTTCAAGAGATTATACCTACAATTATAATTTCTCAATTTGACTATCAGGTGTTGTGATGGTTGTTTGGAATGTATAATCTTGGGTGGAGACCGTTCAGCCTCTAGTACATGAACGTTGGTTCCATTTGCGAGATTCGGAAAATTTTCATGAAGGACATGTTCCACTATATCTTCTAGACTTCTTTCTTTCTCCTCCTCTTCAGGGATTCCAATAATTCTGACGTTGGAACACTTCATGGCCTCATTTATTTCCCTGATTCTGTTTTCATGGTTTCTAAGCTGTTTGTTTCAGGCTTCTTCCTGATCCTTTCTCTCTATCCATTTGTCCTCCAGATCACTAATTCTATCTTCTGTCTCCGTTACCCTAGCTCTGAGAGAGTTTAGATTAGATTGGAACTCATTGAGAGCATTGTGAACCTCCTCCCTGGTAGCTTTAAGCTCCGCCCTAACATTGTGAACATCCTGTCTGGTCACTTTCAGCTCGGCCCTAATCAATTCTGTTTGGTCATCCATGGCTTTCTCCAACCTAGCTATTGCCTGGATAATTGTTAGCCTGAATTCTCTTTCCGACATATCGTCTATGTTGATAGCCATTAGCTCTGTTGCAGAAGGTCCATCCTCTGTATTTTTCTTCTGTTGGGCATTCCTCCTCCTAGTCATTTTGGTGGGAGATGACTGAACAGATGTAGCTGGATGTATTAATCATGGTGCAGTCAAGGTGCACCCTGGAACACTTCTGAGCAATCAGGATTCCCCACCCAAACGAGAGACAAAAGAAAATAAAAAGAAAAAGAGAAAAAAGAGAGAGAGACAGGAAAGAAAGGGAATATGAAAGAGAAGGTTCAGCCCAAATGGGTCCCAAGGTAAGATTTATGAAGTAGACAAACAAAAAACAGACAAACAAAAAGACTGATAAAAGTATATGACAAGAGAAAAAATATATATATATATGCAAATAAAGGAAGAACCTCGTCAAAAAGAACCCCAAGTGTAAGATTTATATACTATCAGGACAAACACAAAAACCCAGAAACACTTGTGGAAGAAAAAGATGGGAGAGTGGTTATAAATTCTCAGTGTGTGCGAGGAAGGTTGTTTTGATTCTTCCTGGATGTATCTTGATATCTTTGTTAAAGGACCCAACTTTCCTAAGATAAAGGGGGATTAAAAATTAGTTTACCTATAGGGGTAGTATTGATTGGGGAAAGGGGATTACTTTGAACTTTAACTCTATATGAATATTAGAAGATAAAAATAAAAAGGAATAAACTAGACTAAACTAAACTAAAATTTTAAAAAAAGAAGGAATTTAAAAAATAGAAATGCAAAAGAAAAACATAGGTGTATGTATCAAAAAGTTCAGGTTAGAAGGTTATTACGGAATTTGATGTACTGGACAGCTCGCTGTGATGGTTATTAGGTTAGAAAAATTACCTATATATAAAAAAAAAAATGAACCAGAATAGTGGGAATGAATGAAAAATAAAAGTTTTCCTATGAAGTAGTGGTTGTTCTCTTATAGTCCTTTTTTTTTCCTCTTTTTTTTTTTCTTTCTTGCTTTGTTTTCTGGGGGAGGGGCCTGCCACGTGGGTTGTCAGTCAATGATGTTCCCTGACTTAAGTTCTCCTGCCCCCCTCAAGGGGGTGGACTCTGAGGAAACTTTTTTTTTTTTTCAGGCTTCTGTTCTCTGGCGGTTTTTATGTTTATTCACTTTTTTTTTTCTCACTTTGACCGTTTTTGATGGTTTTTGTAGTTTTAGAGGAAAACAAACTGCACCCTGATCTCCCTCTCAGTCTGGCTGCAGAGCCTAAATAAGTTCCCCCTTGGCCGCTGGCAGAGCAGGTTCCAAGTCGCAGTCCCTGGGGACTCAGGATCTTTTGCTTGGCCAAAGATCCTGAGTCAAGGCAGTGGTGGCTGTCTGGCAGCTCCAAACCGCCAGAGACGTTCCAAGCAGCGATCGCACACTGAGATTTTCCCCCTGGCCCGGGCTGGGAGTGCCTGGTCTTTCTGGGTCTAAGAGCGCCCAGCTTGCGCGCACCAATTTCAGGGGAGGCTGAGATTCGCATGCTCCTCTCAGGCTCTGAGAACGGGGCCCTGGTCCGAGATCACCAGGCTGGGCCTTTGTGCACCTCTCTGAGGGGAGAGTTTGGTGCAGGCTCTGAAACAATGGTGCGTATCAAAGGGCACTGGCTGGGCCTTTATACCTCTCTCAGGGGAGTATTCAGGCTCTATAGCAAGGCTCTCGCATTCTGCCGCCCTGTGTGGCTCCCATCCCCTTACAGGAAACGGACCCCATGCATTCTGTGCGTGCTGGCGGCTTAGGGACCAAGAGCTGGTTTCTCCACTGCACTCTCTCTGCCTCAGTGCCAGGGGAGGCTTTCCTGGGACCTGGGACTTAAGCTCCTGTCCCTAGCCATCCCAATTCCCACAATTTCCCCCGGAGATCCTTTGCTCTTTTGGAGTGCTTTCAACCAGTCTCCAAGTTAACACTGGTCCCCAGACGCGGGGTATTACTTTCCAACTGGTCACCTCTGGTGGCTCCCTCCCCCTTTTGTTTATCTTCCAATATCAGTGGCAGTTCCCACTCCGCTTTACCTGCCCACTGGCATCTTCTCCCCCTGTAGAGATCCAGACAGGTATAATTCTGATCTCAGGCTGATTTCATGGGTGATTGGAGTTCTTTGGTAGGTAATCAGCTCACTTTGGGGTACAAGTTGAAAAGGCGCCTCCTCCTACTTCCCCACCATCTTGTCCCCCCACCATTTTTTCCTTTTCTTATGAACTCCTTGTCTATGCGATTTACCCATTTCCCTATCGTGTTTTTCAGAGTCCATAGTCTCTCATGATTGTTAATAGTTTCTCTCAATACATCAGTTTCTTCTAAATTAAAGAAATTTACTCTTGTCTTTCATAGAATCCAGATTTTGCCTCATTGCTGTTGGTCTTTATATTTTATGATATTTTTGCTGATTATAAGGTCTTAGTTCTTTTTTAATTAATTAATCTTTCACTGAAGTATAGTTGACAATATTATTTTAGTTTCAGGTGTACAGCAAAGTAGCAGAATTTGATGATTCTATACATTACAGAATGCTCACCCACGAAGTGAAGTTACAGTCTATCACCATACGAGGTTAGGCCAATATTATTGACTATACTCTCTGTGTTGCACTTTACGTCCCCATGATTTATTTACTTTATAATTTTCAAGTTATACCAGTTCCAGTTTGTACCTCTCAATCCCCTTCACCTATTTCTCCCCTCCCCTTACCCCCTTTACCTCTAGCAACCACTGGTTTATTCTGTTTACAGGTTTGTTTCTGTTTTGTTTTGTTTGTTCATTTGTTTTGTTTTATAGATTCCATATATAGTGAAATCATAGGGTATTTATCTTTATTATGTCTGGCTTATTTCACTTTATATCATACCCTCTAAGTCTGTCCATGTTGTTACAAATGGCAAGACTTCATCTTTATGGCTGAGTGATATTCCACATCTTCTTTTTCCATTCATTGATGGACACTCAGGTTACTTCCATATCTTGGCTATTGAAATAATGTTGTAGGAAACAGAAGGGGTACTTTGAAATTACAAAATCAATTTTATTATTTCCTTTATGATTTCTGGGGTATTTTAAAAATTTCTCAAGTAACATTTTTATGACATATTTCTCAGTGATCAGTAAAATAATAGCAAAATTATAGCTTTTTTTATGTTTATGACAATTAAATAACTTCAAATCCTGGGACATCCCATCTTTGCTTTTTCCCGATGCAAATTTACATTATGTATAATTAAATTCTGAATCCCTGACTGACTTCAACATCCTTTCCTATAGGGTTTTATACCCAAGAACAGACCTTGATTTCTATGTTCAATTTTGTAATCATATGTTTAGTAGTAGTTATTTATATTTCAAGTTTTATATTAAATGAATTGTTCTTATTCAGAAGGAGTAAATATTAAATTTAGAAAATGTACATATGTTTGCCTGTTGCCTTTGCACACCATGGAGAATGGCTGGGTGTACAATCCCAGGTTATCAATCACTTTCTTTTGAAAATGTTTAGAGATTGTTGTATATCTTCTGCTACCTTAGCATTATGAGAAGTCTGAAGGTAGTTTTATTTTGTTTTGATGTTTGTAATGTTGTTAACAGTATTCCATGGAGGAAAGAAATCAACTGCAAAATTAAAAAAAAAATAGTATCCCATGAAAGCTAAATTTTTCATCATTTAGATTGAAAAAGAAAAGCCAAGAAAAATCTAGGAAGGGGTGTCTTCCTAGATTCCTAAACTGTGCTATTCTTTTTTAACTCTGACTTGGTCTCCTTTCTTCAGGTTGAGATTTTTTTTGTCTCTCTCCTTTTTTTTTTTTTTTTTTTTAAGATTTTATTTATTTATTTGACAGAAAGAGATCACAAGTAGGCAGAGCAGTAGGCAGGGTGGGTGGGGGAAGCAGGCTCCCTGCGGAGCAGAGATCCTCTCTCGGGGCCCTATCCCAGGACCCTGAGATCATGACCTCAGCCAAAGGTAGAGGCTTAACCCACTGAGCCACCCAGGCGCCCCTGTCTTTCTCCTCTAAATATTGCCTTTGTTTCAAAGCTTCTGGTTTTTCTTCTTTTCTTCTCCTTTTCTTCTTCTTTTTTCACAAAAACTTCTGATCTTTAAATTGTACTCTTCTTCCTCACTGCTGTATTTATAATCTTCTACGATGGTTACCATCTCTTTGTCCTGTTACTCCACATTTTAGGAGGGAATTACAGGTTTGTCTTTTGCATATCTGATTTGGCATAAGTGTATTTCTACTGTTTTCTTTGTATTTCCTTTGCAGTTTTGTCTTTCATCGCTGAGTTCATTTCAACTCTCTGATTTCTTCTTTGCATATTTTCCTGCTATATTTTTCTTGTATATTCCTTGGTCAAATGTCTTTTTCTACAGGCCTCAAGTGGAAATTTTAATTTTTTTTTAATTGATATTATTTTGTTGAGAAACTACTTTTCTGAGACCCAACCTTCTTTCAGGTTCTCTAGGCTATGCATTTCTTTCCTGCTGCAATATGTTTCCTAAAGCCCCAGTCGGCCTTGACTTTTTGTGTTTGTTCATTCTAGGTAGGAGGGATTTCTCTCCAGGCTTTGTGTGTTCTGGAATATTTGGTGTGTGGTTGGGGTGGGGAACAGTGAGAGGATAGTCAAGTGTTCTTAGACTTTTAGATGCTGGTATCAAAGTGTTGTCAAAGGTAGATGAGAAAGACATAACCAACAATATACGATGCTACTTAGCACACGTGATTCAGTGTAGTCTGCCCCACTTCTGTTACTGCTACCATGTCTTCTAAGTAAGAGAATCAAATACTTATCATGGTCTCTGTGTCAAGCAAGACATCAAAAGCCCCTCTTCCCAGTATGGGCAATTCTTAATGGGCATTTCTCTCTCTGACCTTGCCCTTCATCCTTCACCTTAAGTGACAAAGTATTCTAATAGGCAAATACCACTGCCTGCTTTTCCTCCCATCCCCATTCCTTGGTATGAATATACTGAGAGTTCTTGTCTCTGAATGTACACAGCAGAGGTCCATTGCTTAGAGCACAGGCATTTCTGTCTGTCTTTCTCCGAGTCTGCATTTTATGTCATCAGGAGTCTGGTGGCTTGTTTGTCCGATGGTGGGATTCTTGCATTCTGAATTTAGGGGAGATCCTTTGACCTTCTCCGGCACTCTCTGGGCTGTGCTAGACCACAATGTTTCAATTGGCTTGTAGCTCAAAAGTGTATGGTTCCATCAGTCCCCATCAGTAAGGCAGCTAATGGAAAATTGTCTAGGCATTGACAATCTGTTCTTAACTTGAGCTTAAAAGTCTGTGGCCATTAAAAATAATTTTGTACATATCCACGAATTTTGTTTCACAAAAAGTGTTCACTGAGGGATTGTAGACATAAATTATTAATCTCAAAACGAAACACAGGTTATTAATAGAAAATTTTTTAACAAGGTCATTGCTGTTTTATACTTAATACTAAGTTTCTAAATTGGAAACTTCCAACAAAAAGAAATTACCAACATTTATTGTTAATAACATGGCAGTTAACAAAAACCATTGCAGTGTGTGAGCTTTCTGTGAGAGACCATGCTAAATTTGAATCTTGAAAAGAAGGTCTTCCAAGGTCTGACCTGGATATTCCTGGCAAGCTTTGAATATCATCTAGGAGGTGTGTTAATCTGTGCCCTTACTGATTGTATGAATTAATGTGTGTGTTATTGTATGCAGTGCTATAATCCCCATTAATTCTGGTGTGTGTGTGGTTTTTTTTTTTTTTTTTTTTTTTTTAAGTAACAAGGAAGAGCTGGTGGAATGAGTGTTCTATGGATTATAAATCGGAGATCACTATTTAAAGGGCATTAATAGAATATGTGAGTTGTGTATCAATGACGGTTACCTTATAAAAATACATTTCTTAGAGACATGAAGTTGGGCAGTGTGAAGGAAATTACACTAAATCAGAAATATTGAATATTCACCTCTTCCTTGTCCCCTTGGTTCCAATAATGCAGAAACAAAATATGTAGTTTCTCCCGTCCAGAAGCTTATCTTCTATGTCGTGGCCACCACTTATGTTGTGATAACAGCTCTAATAGGATTCAGTTCAGGGTTCAGAGGGAGCACCTTAACCACCTAGGATGGTCGGATTCAATAACCCTGGATCTGAACACACAGAAATTCACAAGGCCAAATAGCTGGATGAGGGACTTAAAGGGCAGAAGGAATTGCACATTCAGAAGCAAGGATGTGGAACAGTGATTGGCTCAGAAAGTGAAAGCAATTGGTGAGACTGGGGAAATAAAGCTGGAGTGACCAACGAAGGGTAACAGGCAAGCAGCCTTGTATACCAGGCAAAGGCAATGTCAATGCTAAAGTGGCAAAAATCTGTCAACAGCCCAAATGGCCATTAAGAAGAGAATACATGAATTGTGATATATGTAGCCAATGGAATACTATAGGGTAAGGAAAATGAATGCGCTATGACAGTGTGTTAGCACTCAGATCATTGCAGCCAGGTAAAATTGAATAAAAAGAATGAATGATGAAAATGTCAGAGAATATACTTCCCTCCGTGTCATAGAGAAACATGATGTCAAGTAGTTTTCTTATTAGGGATATATACACATATAATATTTAACACATTTAACAAATTTAATATATTTAGTAAATATAAGTATGTATAGTAAATCTTTAAATATATATTGAATATAAGGGAGTAATAAACCCAAATTTCAGGAAAAATGGTTATTTCTAGGATTCTCCCTAAGAAGAAAGGGGTCAGAAAACATGGGTCAGAAGAATTCCAAAAGTATTGGTATTACTCCGTATCTTAGACTTAGTAGAATGTCCCTTCGTGTTAATTTTGTTTGTATTTGTTATTCTTTACATATATATTAAAATACTCTGTTGTATCTATTAAAAATTTAATAAAAGCAATACAAATTATTCTTACCCTCGTGTTAATTACTTCACCCATATCAGCCTTGCTATTTCAAGGAAAAACGACTTATTGTGAGGTTCAGATTTTAATTGTAATGGAAATCTTAATTGCTAAAACTCTTTTGATGTCCAGAAAGTTAATCTGAAGGTTCAAGAGATTTTTTTTTTAAATCTTTTCTTTTGAAACTAGAAAGAGAGAAGGGAAAGAAAAATCCTCAAGTGTCAAAGACAGCAAAGCCTGGATGGCGGAGAACTCTAAAGCCCTTGATTGTTCTGGGGGTTCATTGCCTTGGCCACAGAGGAGACTTCACCTTTCCATTTAACAGACAAAGCAAATGTAAATTTGTTCTCGATCACAATACCCCCAGTATTAAATTTAGCAGGAGAAAATTGCACTAAGAGCTGAATTTTAGGCTTAACTCTGCGACACTCTTTTTCTGTATGGAATTGATCAGCTCAAACCGAGAGCTCATGACTGGGAAAATGACACAGTCTGCTGTTGCCTTGTTCCAAATTTTAATGGTGCCAGGGCCCACTCTGACACTAATTTTACAACCGCTGTTCCCTCTGATTGTCCAGCAGGAACCAGCATTCTTCCTTGGCTTCCCCGTGATCAAGGCAGCTGTGGGATAGCGTCTGCTTAGTATTAATCACTACAGTTTCCCAGTTATCCCCTGTGCAAGTGAAATAGACCGTCCTCAGAATGAAGGAAGAGGATTATTGAATGAAATGTGAAAATTGGTCCCAAATGATCAGATTTGGCTGACATCTTTGCTGATGTTGATGCTGTTGGAACTTTTTTTTGGCGGGGGGCAGGGGATATCCCTAAATAAATAAGATGATTGTGAATGGGCCTTTCTAGTTCCCCAAAAGACTGACCCCAACCTCATTTTTTGTTAAATGATGTTTACAAAATATGTTCAGTCGCGCAATGAGTGTGATATTTGCACCTCAAATTGATTCCTGGACTGAAATCAAGTTAATGATGTGTGTTTATAAGAGTGTTAATTATACTCCCTGCGACATGACTTGCATCACTGGTGTGAAACTCTCCCCATCCCGTTTTTTCAATATTTATTTTTCCTACTAGAAAATTGTCACTCCGATACCTGTTAACCAAATAATCTGGCCCCTATGGATGGATATGATCTCATGAATTTAAAATATATGATATATGTGACATAGTCCCTGATGGGGGCTTAGATTAAGTGCTAGAATCAGGAATGGAATGAGGGAAAACTGTTGAGATTCCCTTGATCATTGTAACTGGAAAGGCAAAACTATATAAGAAGTAATTGGGTCATAGGCTATGATGAATATATATCTGGAACATGAGAGAGAGAGAGGGAACAAGAGGAAAAGAGAAAGAACAAAAGATAGAACAAAGTTTATACTTGGATACAAGGAAGGATCTACTTAAAGAGTTTCAAAAAGCTAAGGTCCCCTTTTCATAAATTATTTAGTATTTTTATTTTATTTACCTGTCGATTTCCTATCTTTTGTCTTGTCCATCATTTTTCTACTTAATGCAAAAGGACATTTTAAATTCTGGACATTGTCCTTTGCCATGTGTGCCGCTTGTATTTTTGACAAGTGTCATTTATTTATGGTAGTTTTCATTCTGAAGTTTTTATTTTTTATTGTAGTGAATTATATCAGTCTTTCCCATTCTGGATAATTTCTTAAATTTTGAACTGAAGTTTGATAAGCATGTATTATGTTAGTTTCAGGTGTATAGCATGATCCAACTGTTAAATACATTATGATATGTTCAGCATGAATATAGTTACTATCACCATACCAAGTTGTTACAACATTGTTGACCAGATTCATTATGCTGTATTTTTCACCCTTGTGACTTATTTACAGCTGGAAGCTTGTACCTTTTAATCAAAACCTTTTTCTATGTTGCACTTTTCTCCAGCCCCCACCCTCATTACACTAAATAAAACAAACAACAAAAAGAGAAACAGACTCATAAATATTAAGTACATTATTGGTTTTTTGTTTTTTTTTTCAGTTCCCTATACAGTTGCCATGCTTCAACTACCCTACAAGTGTCATGCAAGAGTGTGGTATGCCTTCCTGATTTTTTTGTGCTGTTAGGATTGAATTAGTGACCCATCAAACTTAAATTGAGTAGCTGACTTAAAACTAAGAAGGTGACTTTTGCAAGTACCAAGCTTTAGCGAATGGACAAGCCTTTCTCTGGTCCATGGATACCTGAGTGTCCACCCAGGAGAAAACCAAGCTCGTGGAAATTGGCTAATAGCATTTTTATTGTATACTTACTTCTCCTTCCCCCTTTTCTCCTCTGATTAATTTTCCTGAAATGTTCATCAATGCTTAAGCAAGGTTTCATTCCTCCTTGAGAAAAATTTATTTTGCAAGAACTTTAAATAAATAGTGCTTGCAATCAGTTCCTGGGTAACTGTTAATTCACACAGATGTAGGAGGCTGGTATCCTATAGCTGCATGTAATTGAGTTCGGATCGTCATCAGATCTCAATGGTTACTTCAATATTTAACCCCAAGCAACACTTTCAGTGTCACCGACGTCTCCAGACTTACGGAGCCTAGCATGCAAAAGTCCTTGTTGGGAGCTTTGAAATTTATTCTGTCAGGTGTATTTGGCAAAGATTACTTGAAAAGGGATGCAAATTAAGTCTCCTTGCAGTTATTTCTGCAATATTGCTTTACATTCATATGGGAGGATGTGCTCAGGAACATAACTTTCCTAGGTCCCTTTGAAACAGGAAGGCACTCTATTATTCACTCTCACCTAGTAAGACAACAGAGTCTCAGATTTGTTAAATAACTCATCCCATTTTATCTGCCAAATATTTATTGAGCATATACTATGGGAAGACTGCAAGTTTACGGGTTTCTAAGTTAGAGTCCAGAGAGCAAAGAGCTTACCACCATCCCTCAGAGGTATGATTGTTTTGCATACAACTCTATCAGAGGGCATGGCGGAGTAGGGACTATCTTCTATGGGAAGTATATATGTCCCTTGATGTTCTTAAGGAAGGGAGAATTTGAACAAGCATTCTAGAATCAGTGAAGTTCCTTGGCATTTTACTTCTCTGAGCCTCGGATTATGTATAAAATGGAACTGAAATGGGTTGTCAATAGAAGAAGTCTTAGAGTCTGAATACTTTTGTTTACAATGTGCCACTACCACTTAGCAGATCTATACACTTTGCAATGTTACTGAACCTCTGGATACTCCATTTTTTGTTTTCTCATTAAGTAGGAATAACAGGATCAGCTCAGAGATATTTCATGGATATTAGTGAGATGAAGCTGCATAGTACCAACTGCCTAGTACCGACTGCCTAGTAAATTCTCAGTCCGTGTTAGTTGCCATCATTATTATAGTACTAATAATAGTATGTTTGAAGCTCAAAAAAGACTTGATTAACAATATGAAAAAGAATAGGCTGTGAACAGTGAGTTAGATTATGATTGGCAGAGAATGAAAAAAAAAAGGCACATCTTCTTGAAATGCAGAATATTCTGGAAGTTACCAAGTTATCAGCTTACATATGAATTGCTAGTATGTATGAAACTTATCATCATTTCTGGTACTCAATAAATATTTCTGGTACCTAATAAATATTTATTGATAAATGTGTCAATGAATGAATGCTTGAAATGAATTTAAGGTAGCTCCCTTTTTCACAGACACCAGGGATTTTTACTAGGCTTGTAGGGAGTCAAAGCATTTCTTGCCCAAGGCAAAGGCGTCACTTGGATGAAGACCATCTCTGCTGAGGCTAGGCATTGCTGCAAAAGATCCACGTGGGCCCTTCTCTTGCTTGCAATGTGCTGCTTTAATCATTCTATGCAGGTAAATATTTCTACTAGGTAAGTGAAGCCTTTCCACAAACGAACGTCAAAATGCTGAGAACAAGCATCACGTGATTGGAAGAGACCAGATCTACTAACCCGCTGTTTCAGCACCAGCTCATACTAGACCAGCAATGCCAACTTGAGAATCCGAACTGAGAGGGTGTAGCCTTGCAAAAGATTCCTCAGCTATTCCTTCCCTTAATGTCTTTAACCAGGAGATAATTAAGACCTAACGACCAGTACCCCGGATGGATGCTAGAACCTGTCTTCAAATACAGGTTTCATTAGTAT
Source organism: Mustela nivalis (assembly GCF_964662115.1). Taxonomy (NCBI): domain Eukaryota; kingdom Metazoa; phylum Chordata; class Mammalia; order Carnivora; family Mustelidae; genus Mustela; species Mustela nivalis. The sequence continues at coordinate 29,990,205 of NC_139028.1, read as the reverse complement.
TCAGGTATGGTGAGGCCAACAGAACAGGAGACAACTACCATTGACAGATGGTTTGTTATACTCACAGATCCCAAGACAAGGGGCACAGCATACCACTGAGGGTCATATGCAGAAACATTGGTCTGGCAGCAGAGGGAGAGGGAGATGGGGAAACAGTGGTCATCGGGAGCATTTCTTGTGGTTTCAACAGGTAGGAACAGGCAAGGCAGGGTAAACAGGGTTAGGATTGGCTCAACTGAATAATTTCAGTTGGCTCTAGGGTACAGAGGATGTCCTTTGTTGTTTGGTACCAGACTGTGGGGTGACTAAGGCAGGTGGATAGTTGCTTGGAGTGTGAGAGCCCAACAACATAGGGGGTTGGGGGTAGAGGCTCTGAACTGGTTGGTTTGCATATGAGAGGCTTGCCCCCAAGCTAGTTGTTTACTACCTCCAGAATCTGGCTAACATTGAGGAGGGCAGATAATCCAGCCTGCATGTCTCCAGGTGCCAAAACATCAGAATACAGAAAGTAAAAGATATGGCTAATACAGAAACAAAGATAGTTTTCCATTTTTGGAGACTCATTTGTTCTTCTATCTTAAAGGAAGCCTATGGAGTTATAATAGTTACTATTTCCTGAAAATCTAATATGCACTAGATTTTGAACATGTTACTTAACATATATTTTTTCAATAACCTGGATCTTTTGTTATAAACAAAAGGCCCATATTGTCTCAAACATTTACAATAGTGAGATGGAGTAGATATAATACTATGGGTAAAGAAGATGTGGTATATATATACAATGGAATATTACAGAGCCACCAAAAAAATGAAATGTTGTCATTTGCAATGGTGTGGATAGAACTAGAGGATATTATGCTACGAGAAATAGGTCAATCAGAGAAAGACAATTATCATATAATCTCACTGATATGCATAAATTAAGAAACAAGATAAAGGATAAGGGAAAGGGAGGAAAAAATGAAAAAAGACAAAGCCAGAGAGGGAGACAAACCCTAAGAGACTCTTAATCTTAGGAATCAAACTGACCGTCCCTGGAGTGGGCGGAGGTCGGGGAATGGATGGCTGGGTGATGGACATTGGGGAGGGTATGTATTGTGGTGAGCACTGGGTGTTGTATAAGATTGATGAATCACAGATCTGTACCCCTGAAATAAATAATACATTATGTGTTAATTAAAAGAAATTAATTAATTTTTAAAAACAAATAAGAAACAATAGTAAAAAAAAAAAAATTAGAGGCAATCTGAAAATAAAATTTGACTGAATGCTAACTGGCCAAGGGTTAAAATCAGCTTGGAGCAGAAGCTTATATTGATGAACTTCTGAAATACAGAAAGACTTGGAAATGTAACCCCCCACCCCCACCAGGACTGAATGAACATGGCAGGATGTCCTAAGAGTCCAAACTAAGGAAGCAGTCTGCTGCTTCAGAGGGAACAAGTCACTGTTAACATTTCCAGCAAAGGGAACTTATGGAGTTAGAACAATATTCAAGATTTAAATTGCAGCTAGTTAATACCCCTATAAACATTTTACTTAATGATATACTAACCTTACCTCCTCCCACACCAATTTCTTCCATCCACAATTTTGATTAACTGACTGAAGGTACTGTGTGTAAGAAAGAAATCTTCAAATTATTGAGGCAGGCATACTCTTGCTTCTATAAAACCCAGACTGAAGAAATTTTAAACTGTGACAGTGTGTTCTAATGACTCAAAGGGAATTGGCCAACCTAACATTTCTACATTATCTTGCATCGTTATTTTTAAAGATTAATCTAATTAAAACACAAACATATCTTCTTCCGTAAAGGACCATTGCTTAATAAGTCAAAGTACTTAATTTTACCACAATTCAACTCATACTCAGACTGACAATGGTACTGTTTCTTTGGAATAATTGCCTACTGGTGTAATGTACCCCAAACATTTCCATTTTGCACAGCAACCTCTTAGCTTAACTGCAGAGGGAAAAGATTTTTCCTTAACCATCACCATTTTTCCACAAATCAGCAACCTGTGTACGTGATAGATGATAGCCCACCTATCACCTATCACCTCACCTATCACCTTCATGCTCTGTATTGCCTCTGTATTGCCTAGCAAAGGGTTGGGTCCACTGTAGGTGTTCAATAAATATTACGTTATTCAACATAATAAATGAATATGAGTAATGACAATCTTTGTTTCATTGGCAGATCTCAAAGCTGTAAGAGGAAGAGCTTACACTCCCAAGATGTGGAATGCTAGTTCACTCCATTTATTTATTTCACTGTTTGTGAACACTGCTTAACTCCCGGGCAGGAACGTCTGCACATCACCGGAATGGATGGGATGAGATAAAAGACAGTGGGCCAGAATCAACCTATGTGTCTGACCCTTGAACAGGAAGCAACAGGTGCCCTTGAGAAGCTGAAGCCCATCTGACCTGCAGAACCCTAAGGAAGCCATTGCCTGAAAAGGACTCCCTTTACCTCTTTCTGGACTTGGATTAATTTAACTGTGGAAGAAAGCAGTCTGGCTTAAATAAGCTCTGCCTCTTCCTCTTTCTCCTCATCCTTCTTCCTTCTCCTTGTACTGGATATCGCAGAACTTAACAGGTTTCTTCAGCTTCGCTTCAGAGCAAGTGTTCTGAGCATGATATGTAATATCAGGGTATTTCTACCATCATATTTCACAGTTCCCTGTTAGTTTTTACCTCTTTCCAATGACATCATAGCCACATGGTATAATGAGTAAGGAGAACATTATCAAGAAAGATGAGAAGCCTCATTCTGAACTCAGAGATGTTTGCCCTCAAATATGTCAGTATATCATCACATATTTTATCATTTTTTTAAAGATTCCTTAATTTAGAGGGTGGGGAGGGACAGAAGGAGCGGGAGAGAGAGTCTTAAGCAGAGGAAGCTCTGAGTACAAACCCTAACCAGGGACTCGATCTCACACCCCTGAGATCACAACCTGAGTTGAAACCAGGAGTTGGATGCTTAACCCATTGTGTCACCCATGTGCCCCAGAGTTTGGCATCTTTTATCATCTTATGACATTATCACCTAGATATTGATGCACCAAGGGTTTTCTGGATATCATTTCACTAATGCTATAGTTTGGGGCCTTCAATTGGTAAATCAATCATCCATAGGTTATATACATATTTAAATCATACAGATTATACCTACTCAAGCAGGAGAATATGGTGGGAAAATATTCCAATTTAAAAAAAAACCCAGTAAGTTATCATGGGATTGGTTATGTTCATCTGATAAAGAAATATAACAGTTTCGGATAATATCCGAAAGAATTAGTAAGAAGAGCACCTTGAACGTCAGGTGCCTGTTTTATAATCCAGAATCCTATGCTGGATCCCAGCTAATGATATAAGGCATTAAGTCCAGACAAAAGTAACAAGGAAAAAAAAAGAAAGAAAGAAAAATGAACAAAAGGACACTTAATAACCAAAACCAAATGTTTCTAATAAGAGCAATAAATGCTTTATAGGATGAATACCTAATAGTAACCAAATCACCTTAAAATAGAGGAAAGGACTTGGGTCACAAAAGAACACACAATATTTCCAAACCAAACTTTGCTGTTTACAGGAGCTTTCCTTCTATTTCTTCATATTCAGAAGTTTTTCAAGAAACCCCTGACCTCAAGAGTAATTATTTGATGACAAAGTAAACAACAATGCTGATGATTATAATGGTAAGGGCCACCAACACAGTGTATGTTAAACACTGTAATCCACTGTGATTTTTCTAAGCCACCTACATTCCTCACTTGAAGATGACTTGTTACCCCCTGAAATTATGGGCAAGTACAGTGGGGCTTCTCAATTCTCTTGGGCATGTCTGCTATGAGATACTGTGGAGCTGCAAACAGAGCCAGTCTCTTCTTAAATATATATATATATATATATAGTTGTATATATATATACAACTATATATATATGTGTGTGTGTATGTATATATTACGTATATATGTATATTTTTGTCTGCATATATATTTATGCATGTTGAATATGCATATATGTGTGTTGTATTATAAAAAATGAAAGTAGCATTTCCACATACATTATCTCATTTAAGTTCCAAAGAAACCATGTAAAGCACATATTTTAATCATCATTTTATATACAAAAATAACCCCCGAAAACAAATATTCAAGGAGTATAAATGTTTTTCAAAGAGTACAGAAGTATCCACCCATTTATAGCAGGATTCAGACCCAAGTGTCTGCTTGCAAGTCCTGTTCCATCTAAGGGAAGAAGAGTGGGTAAGTTTTGTGGTTTGAGAAAAAGCTAAATATTGTCACTGCTAGTTTGTCCTCCTCCAGTTCCAAACATAGCCCTAGTAGGCTAGGAAATTATCTCCAGACAGATGCAAGTCCTCATACCAGAGCTGAAACTAACCTATCATTGTCAACTATACATTTATAAAACGTGTGAACAAAGCAAGTCTCCTAACCTCAGTAATCCTCAGCTTTCTCATCTGCAGATGATGATACCCATTTAATAACTCCACTTAATAATTTAATTTAATGGTGCCGATAAAATATACAATGACTTCTGTGAACATAAGGGATGTTGGGAGCCTAGCATACTGTCTGGCATTCAGTAAGCAATCGCTAAAATTCAACTACGATAATTTTATTTATTTACTTACTTACTTATTTGTTTTTAGAGAGGGAGAGAGAGAAAGAGGGAAAGAGGAAGAGAGAGAATCCCAGTAATGCTCCATACCCTGTGAGGATCCCGACCTGGGGCTTAATCTCACTACCCTGAGATCATGACCTGTGACAAAGTTAAGAATCAGACACTTAGCCAATTGAGCCCTCCAGGGACCCCCTAATTGCAATTATTTTTATTGTTGTTTATAGGGTAACTTTTGTGCCAACACTGCACAGAATTTGTGAGGTACTCCATAATGAAAGCTATATATATATATATATATATATCTATATCTATATAGATATATATATATATATTAACCTCTTGGTTTTAATATAGATTACATGAGAGGAAAAGCAGACACTAACTCTCCTTAAGTCTCCATGAATGGCTATGAATAGCTACATAATCAAGAAGACAAGGCACTGGAGAGCCTGGGTGGCTCAGTGGGTTAAGTCTCTGCCTTCAGCTCAGGTCATGATCCCAGGGTCCTGGGATAGAGCCCCACATCCGTCTCTCTGTGCAGTGGGGGGGCCTGCTCCCCTCTGCCCTGCCTGCCTCTCTGCCTACTTGTGATCTCTCTCTCTCTGTGTCAAATAAATAAATAAATAAAATCTTTATTTAAAAAAAGAAGAAGAAGAAGAAGAAGGCAAGACACTGAAGTACCTTTTGTAAGAATAGGCACGGTCCCAAATAGAAAAGTGGCACAGACTGAAAAAAAAAAAAAAAAAAAAAAAAAAGAGGCTGATTAAAAAAAAAGAAAAGAAAGAAAAGATACAGGGTAGATGATCTAGAAGAAGAGAGAAATTGACACATTTAGGGATGCTCTGTGACACAAGCTGTATTTAGCCCCTCTGCTGCCTTGTGCCAGTTGATTAAGACTGGGAACATTTCCCCTAGTTGTGTGAGAGAAGCACAGCTGTCATGTTCAGGAACTTGAGTAAGAAACGTATGCTTCCTGCCAAACTTTCAGTGGGTACAAGCTCAAAGCTTCGCAAAAACAGAGTGGCTTTAAAAATCATGGGAAAAATTCATTCTCCCTGACAGATGGAAAGTATCAGAGATTAGGGGAGTGTGCCTGGATGATTGTGCACGTCTGTGTACATGTGTGTGTACACCCCCACACTTGCACACACGCACGTGGTGAGGAGGTTGTCAAGAGAACTTGACGTTTTTAAGAGTGTTGGGCTTCTCTGTTACTGTGTTGAGTTCTTTCACAAACCCATTTTTTTTAATGAATAATAATCACAATCATTTTCCCCTGGGCCTGAATGGTTGAGGGTGAAGCATTTTCCCTGGTCTTGGCATTTAAAACATAATTTGTAGAACCTGTTCCAAAGGCTTAACACCACCCCCCACACGCACACATACACAAAAACAAATACACAAATGTACAATTTTGCCATCCTGCCACTTAAACTTCTAAAAGGGCATACCCACTCAGCTTTTATAACAAAGAAAATGTATCCAGTCTTCAGTTCTATAAGATATTGGGGAACATTCCAGTAAAGTGAAAAACAGAGATGATCCCCCCACCCCATTCTTCTATTCCTTGGATATTTTAATCTCACTCCCCTGTGGGAGATTAGACTAGTCAATGTAACCATGGCAACATGCAGTCCTGGGGTTGATGGGCTGCCTGAGGCTTAGCCAAGAGCTGATGGAGTCACTGCCTCTCCCCAGCAATTGTAGCAGCATTGGGTGGAGGTTTCCTATGCTTGTTATGTTTGATGTGACCACTGTGGTTAAGGACCATTTTGAGTTTCAGCCTTCCATTTTTTTTCCTGAAACCTTAATGCTAACTCAGAGGACAATATTAGTATTGCTGTCGTCAGAAACTGTAAATACACATGTGATTTCATCCTTGGAGGATCATTTTGGAATAAGTTCTTGACTGCCTGTTGGCTACTAGGACATCAGTAACCCCCACTGCCAACAGCAAGATAGCCACCAAAACCTGGAACCGTGGTTGTTGATACCTAAAAGCATTCCTATTTGGCAATCATCCTTTTGCCAATGAAGTGATAACTGCACTAGTTTAAGTTGTATTTGAAATACCACATTTGAAATACCACTTTGGCTTTCAGCAAAAGTAGTAAGAGGAGGAGTAAATTCATCTGACCTGTGGTGAGGGAATGTTTCAGATACTAAGACTTGAACCTAATCCCATAGCATCAAGGAGAAAAAGACAAAGGTAAGAAGTCTTTCTTTATAATAGACTTATTGTTATCAAAGCTAGGAATATGCCCTTATCTAGAGGGAGGGGAGCAAAGACTCACTGAGTTTGCATTTAAAAAGCTCTAGAAAGGGGGCGCCTGGGTGGCTCAGTGGGTTAAGCCTCTGCCTTCGGCTCAGGTCATGATCTCAGGGTCCTGGGATTGAGTCCCGCATCGGGCTCTCTGCTCGGCAGGGAGCCTGCTTCCTCCTCTCTCTCTGCCTGCCTCGCTGCCTACTTGTGATCTCTCTCTGTCAAATAAATAAATAAAATCTTTAAAAAAAAAAAAAAAAAACTCTAGAAAGCTTAGAAACAGAGCCAAACAAGAGGTAGGCTGAGTACTACCAAAGCTGTAAGTCAACCTTGTCCCGCTGATTAAGACACTCAACCTTCCCCTCTATATAGAGAGTAGATTAGATCTTCATGAAAATAATATCTTGTGGAGCCTCTACAATTTTTTCTACACTATAACCAACATGTAAAATGAAATTGCTAAGTATGTGAGTAGATAGGACCAAATAACTGATCCATATGAGGAAAAACAAAACAAAAACAATACAAAACAATAAAACAGGAGCAAGTTTACAAGTTAACCAGATTTTGAAATTGGCAGAAAAGAATTTTAACTATAAATAATCTACATGAGAAAATAAAGAAATTGTTAAATAGGTACAAAAATATGGAGAATATAAATAGCAATTTGGAAACTATTAAAAAAGTTAAAAGCTAACCTTGTTAGAAGTGAAGAGAGTAGATTTTGTTGTTTGTATTAAATGGGGGGAGTGTGGAAGGGGAATAAAAAGGCAATAAGGATATTGGTAATATATTTACTTAGATGAGTACTGCATGGTTAGCTGTGGTTATGCTGTGAAAATGCACTGAGTTGCACACTTACTATTCCTATATATAAAATTATAAAATTAGAAATTAAAAGTAATAAAAGTTGGGCACCTGAATGGCTCAGCTGGTTAAGTGTCTGCCTTCGGCTCAGGTCATGATCCCAGGATCCTGGGATCAAGCCCCACATCTGGCTCCCTGCTCAGCAGGGAGTCTGCTTCTCCCTCTCCAACTTCCTCTCCCCCAGCTCATCTTCTCTTTTGCTCTTTCTCTCTCTCTCAAATAAATATATAAAATCTTTAAAAAAAATAAAAATAGAAGTAATAAAGGTTAACATAAACTATAAAATAGACATAAAAGTACACAAAATTTGTGTTATTTGCTAAGTGGTTAGGAGAGTTAGGCACAAGGGGAAGTACTTTTCTTTGTCACTGTCTAACACTGACTGTTTATTACAAGATGGCAGTCAGTGTTAGGCAGTGACAAAGAAAATTACTTGTCCATGCTGGTTACTGCCTAACACTGATCACCATCTTTCTTTTATTTTTAAAGATTTTATTTATTCATTTGACAGAGTTCACAAGTAGGCAGAGAGTCAGGCAGAGAGAGAAGAGGAATCAGGCTCCCCGCTGAGCAGAAAGCCGGATGTGGGGCTCAATCCCAGTTCTCTAGTATCATGACCTGAGCCTAAGGCAGAAGTTTTAACCCACTGAGACACCCAGGTGCCCCCTGATCACCATCTTGTGATTGATTGATTCACATCAAGATGTTAGAAAAATAAAAGCAAATAACTCCTCAAGAAATCACTCAGGAAGAAAATAATAAAGATAAGGGCAGAAGTTAATAAGATATAATATAAATGGAAAACAGAAAAATCAAGGTCAAAAGTTGTTTATCTGAAAAAAAAAGTAATAAATTCTACAAACTTCTGGCAAGATTTTTTTCAGCAAAAAGTAGAACAAGCACAAACAATATCAGAGATTAAAATAAAAGGGAATCCTATTTAAGTTTCCATCCCTATTACAGAGTATTAGCAAGATATTATTTTTAAAAATACGTCAATATATTTAAAAATTGAGAAAAAACTAAATGTTCCTAGAGAAAGATAATTTATCTAAAATTCCTTAAGAAAAAAATATAGAAAATCTAAACAGTTCTATGAACATAACATAAATTTAGTTACTATTACAAATATTAGTTTGATTGCAAAACAACTTCCTGACTATAATAGCTTCCTCTGTGAATTCTAACTAATGTTTAAAGAAGAAAAACTCCTATATTGTACACTGAAATTAATGTTATATTGTATGTTAACTAACTGGAATTTCAATAAAAACTTCAAAAGAAATAAGAAAAACCTTAACTTTAGATAAAATTTACAATAGCCCTAAGAGTGGAACCAGAATGCTTTCTAAAAAGAGGCCAACATTATTGTGATACCAAACACAGTGAGGGCAGTTAACAAAAGCAAAATTAGGGGTCAGGCTTACTTATAAATAGAGATGCAAAAACTCTAATGAAATAAATTTATCAAACCAAATTCTTTAATAATATGTATTATATATATATGTATATATATGTGTGTGTGTATACATATATATATATAGTTTGGATTTAGATTAGATATTAGTATAGCAAATATATATATTTCTGGATTTATTCTAGAAAAAATATATATACTTTATTTTTAAATATATTTTTGTATTTCTATATATTGAATTTATTCAGATTTATTTATATATTTCTGTATTATTTATTTATTCAGATTTATTTTATTATACAGGATTTATTATATATAATATACATTATATATTACAAATATATGATTTATTCTGATCATACATAATACATATTGCATATGCATATCACACATATATATTGCATATATATTATATAGATATATGATTTATTCCAGAGAAACAAGGTTACTGTATCTTTAGAAAAGGTAATTCACTATTTAAATATATCAATGACCAGTAAACTGATTTCTGTGAAGGTCCATATGATAAATATTTTAGATTTTGTGAGCCATATGCCTCCGTTTCAACTATTACCCCTGTAGTAGCTATTGCAGCATAAAAGCAGCCACGGACAAGAAGTAAATGAATACGTGTGCCTATGTTCCAATAAAATGTTATTTACAAAACCAAGCAGTGGGACAGATTTGGACTGTGGACTATAGTTTGCCAGCTCCAATAATAAGTTGAAGAAAATAAATCAAATTATTATCATTCTAATAGATGCAGATAAAATGTCTGATAAAGTTCAAGTGAAAGCTATTAGTAATAAGACAGAGGTCCCAGAGTGGCAGAGTAAGGAGCTTGGCAGTCCCTTTCCCTAGCAAATAATTAATTAATTAATTAATTAATTAAAATAACAAGGGGAACTACTAAACAAGCAAACAAAACAGTTTTTAAAGTCTCTGGAATTATCCTAACAGCAGCATGTAGCAAACAGAAAAATACTCATTCAAGAAAATCTACTCAATTTCAGTAAGAATGGTGCTAGTCATATGAGCCCTGACCCACTCTTTTACCCCCATCTCTTGTTCTGTAATATGGAAGGTCTATCCTGAATGCCCTGTTCCATGCAACCATGGCCAAAAGGATAGGAGCTCCCTCTACAACCAGCTTCCAGTCTTGGGCTATAGTTTCACATCAAGGGGGTAGTTTCCAATGTTTCCTATCTCCTAGTCTGCCAGCCTTATGTTGAGAAAGCTCTACTATGAATAGTCATGGCAAGAGAGGACTTCCCTCATTAACTCCCAACTCACGGAAAGGAAACTTTAAGGTAGGTGTTGCAGGCCAACAATATTGAAGTCTAAATCACTTCTACCCCAGCAAGGCCCTGGGTGGAAGTTCCAAGCCAGGAGGGGCAAGTTGAAAATACCAGGGTCAGCCACAACCCTCATTCAATGCCCACTCAGAGAATAGGGGTGTCATTCTGGGGAAAGCAGGTCCATATTCCAGATGGAAATTATGGAGTTCAAAGGGCAAGGACCAAATGAAACAATCCACAAGAAAGATGCAGAGGTAGATTTGAGATGACAGAAAAAAGAATCAATGAACTTGAAGGGAGACCAATAGAGATTACAGAATATGTAAAACAGAGAGGAAAAGGAGTTCAAAAACTGGAAGAAATCTGATTACAGAAACCAAATAATTAAATAATTGGAGAAATATTACATGATCTTGGATAGTGATATTCAAGATTGTTAAGATGTCAGTTCTTCCCAACTTTACCTACAGATTTAATAGAATCCCAACATAAGTCTCAGAAAATTCTTTTGTGGATATTGACAAACTAATTCTAGAGTTTGTATGAAGATATCCAGGATAATCAGCACACTAGAGAAAATAAAAGAACAAAACTGAAGAAAAATAACACATTTGGAAGATGGACTATATTTGACCTCAAAACCTGCTATAAAACTACTGGAATCAAGACAGTGTGATATTGGCAAAAGAAAAGAGAAGTAGATCAAGAAAATAGCAGAGATAACTCAAAAATAGACCCACACAAATGTAGTCAACTGATTTTGGACTGTGGAACAACAAATGATGATGAAACCACTGGATATCCACACACACAAAAATGAATCTAGACACAGACCTTACATCCTTTACAAAATTTAACTCACAGACCATAGACCTAAATGTCAAATTCAAAACTATAAAAATACTAAAATATAGTAAGGTTAAAAATCTAGGTAGCCTTTTTGAAGCGGGATCAAAGGCAGGATCTATGAAAGAAATAATCGATAGGCTGAACTTCATTAAAATTAGAAACCTCTGCTTTGTGAAAGACACAGCAAGAGAATGAGAAGACAAGCTATAGACTGGGTGGAAATATTTGCAAAAGAAATATCTGATAAGGGCTGTTATCCCAAATATACAAAGAACTCTTAAACACAACAGTAAGAAAATGAACAAAACTAATTTTAAAAATGGGCAAAAATTCTGAAGAGATACCTCACTAAAGAAGATATACAGATGGCAAATAAGAACGTGAAAAGATGCTCAAAGTCCTATCTCATAAGATAGTTGCAAATTAAAATAGCAAGATACCACTATACACCCAGATTGACTAAAATCCCAAACACTGACAACACCAAATGTTGACAAAGATGGGATGAAACAGGAACTTTCATTCATTACTGGTGGGATCGCAAAATGGTACAAACACCTTAGAAGACAGTTTTGGAATTCTTACAAAACTAGATTTAATCTTACTATAAAATACCGCAATCACACACTTTATTACTCAGTCAAATGATTTGAAAACTTACGTTCACACAGAAATTTGTGTTATAATAGCTTCATTCATAATTGTCAAAACTTGGAAGGAACAAACATGTCCTGCCAAATCGATAAATCATGACACATTCATACAATGGGATATTATTCAGTTCTAAGAAGACATGAACTGTGAAAACAACGAGAAGACACAGAGGAACCTCAAACAGATATTACTAGGTTAAAAGAAGAGAAAAATATGATAAGCTCCATACTGTGGAACTCTTTAAAATGACATTCTGAAGATAACAAGACTATAGAGAAAAGAAAAAGCTTAGTGGCTGCCTCTGTTTGGAGCAAAAAAAGGGTGAATAAGTAGAGCACAGGGGGCTTTTAGAACAGTGAAACTGTGATATACATATGATACCATAACAGTGGATACATGTCATTACATATCTGTCAAAACCCATAGAACACACAAAACTAATAGTAACCTTAATACGAGCCTTTGAAATTTGGAGTGGTAAGGATGTGTCAATGTTAGTTTATCTACTGTAACAAATGTTCTACTCTGTGTAGGATACCAATAGTAGAGATAGTGTATGGGCTGTTGGGGGTATATGGAGCCCTCTGCAATATTTGTTCAATTTTACTGTGAATTTAAAACTGCTTTAAAATAATTAAAGCCTATATTTTAAAAAATGAAAGAGACTTCTTAAATTCAGGGCATTAGCTTACACATAGTGGGAATGCCACTAGTAAAGGAGAGACAGAAAAAAAGTTCAAGAAAAAGTGGTTCAAAACTTTCCATATTTGATGAAAAACATTAACCTACCCATCCATGAAGCTCAATGAACTCCAAGCAGGGTAAATGCAAAGAAACTCACACTGTACATGCACATTACAGTCAAGTGTTAAAAACTGAAGATAAAGAGAACACAGTGAAAGCCATAAAAGAAAATTGACTCGTTATGTACAAGAGAAGTCAAACGAGATTAACAGCTAACTTCTCATTGGAAACAAGTAAGTGTAGAATATAAAAACCTACGGATTAAGAATCTTATATCCAGCAAAACTATCTTTTAAAAATGAATGCAAAATATATTCCCAGATACACTGAAACTAAAAGAACTCATTGGTAGCAGATATTCCTTTCAAAAAATATAAAAGAAGTTCTTCAGACTGAAAGGAAGTGATATATGACAGTAATTAAAATCTAACTGATAAATCAAAAGGTGCCAGTAAAGGCAACTGCATAATAATTACAAAATACAATATAATTCCTTATTTCTTCTCCTTTATACCTTTGGCTGATTTTATTTATTTATTTGACAGAGAGAGACACAGCAAGAGAGGGAACACAAGCAGAGGGAGTGGGAGAGGCAGAAGCAGGCTCCTGCCGAGCAGGCTCCATGACATGGGGCTGGATCCCAGGACTCTGGGATCATGACCTGAGCCAAAGACAGACACTAAACTAATTGAACCACCCAAGCACCATCCCTTCCAGCTGATTTTAAAAAACAGTATATTGTTTTGTTCTGTTGGGTCTACAATATATTAAAACATAACAATTTTGACAATAACAGCACGAAAGAGGCAATGGGAACAAGGTTGTATTGGAGTAAGGATATCTGCTGGAAGAAATGAGGAGAATCACAAGGGAAAACAGTTAATGTAACAAATTATATGAATTTATACTTGATCTCTTTTCTTTGCTCAGCCTTTTAAAAAGACATTAGATTACATTAAGCAGTAATTATAAAAAATGTTATTGTGCTTGCAACCTACATAGACTTGATATGTGTAACAGAAATAGCGTAAAAATTTTGAGGAAAAAATGGCATCACACAGAAGTAGAGTTTCAGCATGTTACCTGAATTAAGTTTGAATCTGAAATAGGATGTAATCAATTAAAATATATTTTGTAAATCTCAGAGAAATTGCTAAGAAAATAACTCTGAAATAATTTTAAGATCATTTAAAGAATTAAATTGTCACACCCATTTAATACAAAATAAGGCAATACAAGAGGAACAATTAAACAACAACAAAAAAGAAATAAACCATAGAAAACAAAAAAATTAAATGGCTGACATGACTCCAAATACATCAGCAGCAATAATAAGTGTGAATAAATTTTGAAGGATTCCAATTAAAATTTTTAGATTGTCATGTCAGATTTAAGAAAAAAGAGGCAACTATATTGATGAGGCACACCTTAGACTCAAAGATGCAAACAGATTGAAAATGAAAAGATGGGGAAAGATATATCATGCAACAACCTGCTTGCATGATAAAGAGTAGGCAGAGTTACTATACTAACATCATACAAAATAAACTATAAAACAAAACAACTTAGGGGCACCTGGTTGGCTCAGTCCCAAGAGCAGGAGATTTTTGATCTTGCTGTGAGTTCACCCCACGATGGGTGTAAAGATAACTGAAAGAAAAAGTAAGGAAACTTTAGATATATAATGAAAATTCCATGACTTAATAATATTAATAATTAATATTAATAATTAAAAATATATGCACTTAAAGCCTGAAAATAAATGAGCAAACACTGACAGAATTGAAGAGTAAAGTAGACAATACAGGGGGCCCCTGGGTGGCTCAGTGGGCTAAAGCCTCTGCCTTCGGCTCAGGTCATGATCTCAGGGTCCTGGGATTGAGTCCCGTATCGGACTCTCTGCTCAGCAGGGAACTTGCTTCCCTCTCTCTCTCTCTGCCTGCCTCTCTGCCTACGTGCAATCTGTCTCTCTGTCAAATAAATAAATAAAATCTTAAAAAAAAAAAAAGTAGACAATACAGCAATAATATTAAGAGACTTCATGACCCCAGTTTTGATATCAGAGCAAGTGGGCAGAAGACAAAGAAGGAAATGCAAACACCACTATAAAGGAAAGAGGCTGAACAGACATCTAAAGGACACCTCACTGCGGGGCATCTGGGGGGCTCAGTGGGTTAAGTGGCTGACTTCAGCTCAGGTCATGACCTCAGGGTGCTAGGATGCAGCCCCAGCATTGGGATCCCCATTCAGTGGGGAGTTTGCTGTCAGTCTGCCCCTTCCCCTACTGCTTGTGTTCAATCTCTCTCTCGAACAAATAAATAAAAATCTTAGCTAAAAAAATTAAAAAATAAAAAAAATAAAAAAAAAAGAAAGAAAAGAACTCTCCACCTAACAGCGATGGAACACACACCCTTCTCAAGCTCACACAGTACATTCATCCTCCTGGATACACTATGTGTTAGACCCAAAGGAAAAGTGTGGATAGATTTTTAAAAGGATTACAATAATAGAATTGTGTTCTCTAATCATTATGAAGTTAAATGGATTACATTAGAAATCAATAGTTAAAGGGTATTTGGAAAAAAATATACAGAGAGAAGTTAAATAGCATACTTGTAGACTTCACAAATAAAATTTAAAAATATTCTGAGATGATAGGAAAAATATCACATCATACAAAAATGTAAGGAATGCTGCCAAAGCGGTGATCCTAGGGAAATATATGGCTGTCAGTACTTGTACGAAATAGAATAGAAAAGCCAGAAATAGACCCACATAAATAGAGTCAACTGATCTTTGATAAAGGAGCTAAGGAAACAAAATGAAGCAAAGATAGTCTCTTCAAAAAGTAATGTGAACAGCTGGTTATCCCCTTGCCAACAAACAAGAAAATGACTCTAGACTCAGATCTGATCCTCTTCACAAAAATTACATCAAAATGGATCAGACATTTACACGTGAAAAACAGAACTATGAACTCCCTTAGAAGACAACAAAGATTAAAAACCTAGACGATGTCAGTATGTCAATGACTTTTTAAACATTAACACCAAAGACCTGATCAAAGAAAGAAGCAATTCATAAGATGGACTTCACTAAAATTAAAAAAAAAAAAAAAGAAAGAAAGAAAGAGAGAGAGAGAGAGAGAGAGAGAGAGAAAGAAAAAGAAACCTCAGTAAAAGATAAGATCAAGAAAGTGAGAAAATAAGCCACAGATGAAAGAAAATATTTGCAAAAGACACATCTGATAAAGGACTGCTATCAGTCCACGTATCTACATGTCTATCTCTCTATACTCTCAAAATTCAACAGTAAGAAAACAAAACACCAACTAAGAAGTAGACAAAGAACCTTAACAAATACCACACCAAAGAAGAAATCTAGATAGAAAATAAGCATATGAAAAGTTGTAATCCAAAAACGTAATATAAGATGCCTCTTAGTAAGACTTTATTATGGGTGTGCCATTCTATCTAATTTGGCATATTCTATTGGTTAGAAGCAAGTCACTTGTCCAGCACGTACTTGGGGACGATGGATCACACAAAGCTGTGAATTCAAGGAGATGAGAATCATTCTGGCTGTGTTAGAAGTCTGTCTACTACAAAAAGCTTTACCTGTAATAGCAGAAAAAGTTAATGATCACAAATATTAGTTATAGTTAACATTTTACTGGACGTGTTACCAATGACAATGTTTCACCAAAAAAATTAATCTAGGGATGGATCAGGAAGAACAGATTTCTCATTATTTGCAAATAAAATAAATATGCACCTACAAAATGCCTAGGTATCTACAGAAAATTATTATAATTAGAAAGCAAAATAAAACTGCTGAATTCAAAATTAGTATGAAGACTAGATAAGAGGAGTTCGAAGATGAGCTGAAAAGTATCTTAAAAGAATAGCAAAAAAAAAAAAAAAAAGTGAATGAAGTATGTAGGCATAAATCCATGTGGAGAAAATTCCAGGGACACAATTAAAGAACTTTCTAAGAAATGAGAAAGTAAACCTAAATGAATGAAGAAATATACCTTGCTTATAGATCAATATTTGAAAGGGACTAGGTTTTTCAGCCTTCTGTCATCAAATCCCTTTCCTCCCCTTTCCCCAATATAGAACACATAACCCTACTGAATATCCAGGTTTATTATAAAGCTGTATAATTGAGATAGCACAGTGTTGGAGGAAAAGTGGACAAATGGAAGGAGCAGAACAGAAAGACCAGAAAAGGATCCAGGTATAGAAAAAGAGCTGCTTTCTGACAGAGTTGTCATTTCAGACCATTAGAAATGATACGCTTGTAATCCATATTTCTGAAACAACAGGGCATCCCTACTAAAAACAGAAAGGAGGAGAAGGAGGGAGAAAGAAACTGAAGCCCTGACTCATATGTAACAACCATATTAAAAAAAAAAAATCAGTTCCTGGTGGATTTAAAAATTCAAAAATAAGAAAACATAATTATCTTAAATAGTGATATTACATACCTTCATTATTTCAAGATGGAAAGAAATTTATTTATTAAAAAAGAAATAGCAGGGGTGCCTGGGTGGTTCAGTGGGTTAAAGCCTCTGCCTTTGGCTCAGGTCATGATTCCAGGGTCTGGGTCCACATCTGCCCCACGTGGGGCTCTCTTCTTGGCTCTCATCTCTCTCTCTGCTTGCCTTTCTGCCTACTTATGATCTCTCTCTGTGTCAAATTAATTAATTAAAAAAAATAGCACCAAAGACAAATCACATTATGTCAAAGATTTCTGTTCATCCAAGGACAGCATAAAGTACAAAACACAAAAAAACATAAAGTACATAAAGCACAAAACAGCAGAATACCTTTGTCACTTATGCAACTGACGAATGTCGTATATACAGAATAAAGAAAAAAAATATAAAGTTTCACCAAGTGAAATAAACAAAAGATGTGGATAGGTGCTTCACAAATGTGAATATCCAAGTGACTAATACATGTATGAGAAAGTGCTTATTCTCATTAGTAATGGAAAAATGCACATTAAAACCACAATGAAATACCACCAGACTGTCGAAAATGGAAACATGTTCTGATACCATGGACTTTACGAAAGAAGCCAAATTCAAATAATACATCTAATATGATTCCAATTATATGGTGTGTAAAGCAAGTCCTCGATAGCTAGCTAGAGAGAGATAAGTATATTTTTTAAGTGATGCCTGCCCTGGTGTGTTGGTTTGCAAACGCACGAGCTTCTGGGTGGAATCTGAAACCCGCCCCCTTATACAGAGGGCAAGGAAAAGCCAAAGAGAGAAGCAGGTCACACCAGCTTGGCAGGTGGCAGGTTTAATAGGCAAGGAGACTTACTTAGGAGGCTTGTCTTGGGTCGTGCCACTTCCAGAAGATTTCAGCACCACCTGCCAAATCTTGCAAGTCTACAAGGAAGCTGTCACTGGGTTCAATAATGTCTTTAGTCTTCATGATCTCAACAACACTTTTGAACTTGGCTTCAACTATGGGAACAGTGGACAGAGTGCTTATTTGAAGGGTAAGGGAGAGGGTGAGGAGACTCTGGTTGCATGAGTCCAGCTCATAGATAACAGGCAGTTACGTCTTCTCAATGACCCTCCATTCCTCGTGAATGATTTTTACAAGTGTACACACCCTCCTCTTCCACAGTATGCTCCGAGTGGACATGACACTTAGTCGAAGTGATTTTGAGCCATGGCAGAGGCTGGTTGCTGCCCATATTCTCAGCTGGTCCCTGGATAGGAAGGGAGGTTCTTGGCATGAAATGCTGTTCCTTTACGAAACGTGCTGCCTTGATGAGCACAGGGTACGCTCGTCCCTCTGTGGGGGCAGATTGGGTTTCACTGGTCAACCCAGGATTTCCCCTGTGGATGCCTCTTTCCCAACACTCATTTCTTTGAGCTTTTGGTGGACTCATCCATTGTAGGTTCACAGACGAGGGAGCTTCCCAGGGGAAATCTGAAACTGGATCCCATACACACAGGGCAAGGAGAGACGCAAGAATGAGGCATATCACTCCAGATTGGTAGGTGAAAAGTGTTCTAAGCAAGGGAACTGACATTTCAGGTTTGACTTGGGCTACAACATGAGAGGCTGATATCTGCATGCACCTGACGAATCTCTGACACTTATATAGAGGCTTTCACCCCATTCGGTCATGTATTTGGTCAAGGTTCTCAACACCTTGCTGTTTCAAGGCTGCACCCTTGAAAGTTAGCTCTGGCTGGGCCAACAGTGGTCAGAGCATACATGCTGAGGTGTTGGGCAGTGAGGAACCTCCAATCATCCAGCTCCAGCATATGGGTCAACTAATGGCAACATCCTTCTGATGACCTCCTCCAACAAGGTGAAATGATATTTTTTAAAAAAGATGCAAAAATAGGGGCACCTGGGTGGCTCAGTGGGTTAAAACCTCTGCCTTCAGCTCAGGTCATGATCCCAGGGTCCTGGGATCAAGCCCCACATTGGGCTCTCTGCTCAGCTGGGAGCCTGCTTCCCCCTCTCTCTCTCTGCCTGCTGCTTGCTGCTTTGCCTACTTGTGACCTCTGCCAAATAAATAAATAAAGCCTTTTTAAAAAGATGCAAAAAATGAATTACCAGTAAATCCAAGAAAACAGAGAAATTGGATTGTGTTCATAGAAAAGTATAATAGAAAATTTTTATTTACTTCTTTGCTCAAGAAATAAAGATAGGAATTACTTCAATATGTTAAAATGTACAGATGCTTTATTTTTCTGTACTTGGGTTATATTATACCACAAAAGGGAAAACATACTCAGTGACACAAAATTTACTTCTTGTTAGGATAAAGAGGATATAGTATGGGGAGAAGACCAGTGGCTTCAAAGGTATCAGCAATTGACAATTTTTAAGGGAATGTTGGGTATACATTTGTTCCTTTTTATATTATTAATATTATATTAATGTACATATATATATCACACACTGTTATATGTAAGAATTACTTTATAATTGAAAAAGCATTAAAGAGTCTAACTTAGAAAAATAAAGTTCACAGCACAGTCTCTGGTATATAATATCTACTCAAAAATATTAGCTGTTATTATAAATTCTAAGTTTAAAATGCCGTGAATCTGTAAATCAGGGTCAGCGAAAATAGCTTGCAGGCCAAATCCGCCCCCTCACCTGCTATGGCCATAAACTAGGAATCCTTGTGCAATTTAAAATGGTTGGGGCAGGGGGACCACAAGAATAATAGGCTGTGACACATGAAAATCATTTGAAATTCAGAGCTTAAACACTACAGATAAAGTTTTATTGTAACACAGGCACGCACAATTCATTACACATAGTCCACGTCTGCTTTCTCTAAGATGGCAGACTTATACATTGTGACAAGAGACCATATGGCCCACGAAGCTTTGAATATTTACTACCTAACCTTTTACAGGAAGTTCGCAGACTGTGCTCTAAAATGCTTTCACCTTTCTTTTCTCAAGGCCAAGACGCCCTCTGCATTTGGAAACCTGAGGTGGTGAGTGGCCCCCTCTTGGCTTAGCTGCCTGAGGAAGATCCCAGCTGAGTTCTGGCAGTTTGCACAGAGATGGGCCACCTTCTTCTGGAACAGGGGCTTTTTCTGAAATTCTCTGAGCCTCCATCTCTCTGTTCCACACTCCACTGCAGCTGTCTCAAGAGCAAACGGGAAACCAGAGGGTCCTTTCCAAGAGCTCATGAAACTCCGCTTTCTCCTGGGGATGCAGCTTTGTGGAGATTTGGGCCGGACTGAGAAGGAAGGGCAAGGCTGGGTTTCTAGACTTGAATTCCAACTCTGTGGCTTATCAGATACGAAGCCATGGGAAATGCATATTCATTTTTACGGTTTTGGGTTTCTCCTTCTACAGATGGGACTAATAAGGCCCACTTTCAAGAATTTCGATGAGAATTGGGGAGAAGGTATGCAGATTTTCTGCAAATAGTAGACATTCAATTAATAGAAGCTATTAGTATTCATGATTGTCAATTCAGAAAGTATCAGGGCAGAGGAAAGAAAAGAATCCTCTGTGGTATTAGTAGATTTTAACTCCAAGTCCTTAAAGACCTCAGGTACCAGGAAATGGCACAAGAGTGTAATTAATTAATTCAAGAAGACAGGGCCGGGACGTCTCCCCTCAGATCTATATCGTCTAAGTGATTTACCAGCCCCTTATACACTCTGCTCTGAATTCAGTTTTATAGGGACCTTCCCAAGGCACTTAGGCACCCCTTAATCGCATATCTCAATTCACTTTACAGTTACAGGTGATCCTCATTGTACCTAGGGCACGAAGGTTAAGAGCCAAGGTTTCAGCAAGCTACCACAAAAATAAAAAGGTCTTAGAAAAGATGTCTTTGCTGAGAGTGAATTCCTCAGATAGGAAGTTCACCTTTTGGGGCCATTCAAGAAGAAAGGCATTTAATCTGAGGCATGAAAGAACAGGAACACCCATGGAATTACCTGTTTATTCACATTAGAATAATTGATAATTAGGATAAAACATGGACATCTGAGAGTGAGAATGACTGTAATTAAGAAGAGACTGAATTCAGTTTGCTTTCAATTTAAGATGGTATAAAATTATATTATTAATGTATCAAAACATGACATAATAAATTATCCCTTGTTGCTAATTCTTTGACTCCTACATTAGAAGCTTGTTCAAAAGGATTAGAAGTAAGGAGGAAAATTACGTCAAAATTATTTCAAAGAAAGCAAGATATTGTGTAGAGGAAAATTGAAGGTCCTCATATCTGGGGGCATGATGCTGGGCCAGGAGGTTAATTTGCATATGTGGAAGAGCTGGACAGGCCCATCCCACCCATTTCCGGTGGAGCCACGATTGGTCTGTCCACTGGGAATCCCTGGACCTGCCCACTGGCGGACATGGGCAACGGAAAGCAAGTTCTCCTTACTGAATGCCTAAGAACCGAGTCAGGCATAAAGTCTGTGGGATGCTTCTTTCTTGAAGAAGCCTCGAGGAAAACGTAAACTCCCTTTGAGCCTCTACTCCTCATGGATCAAGGAAAGGCTGATGGCCCCTCCAGGGACCTTCCAAGTCTGCGCTGAAAAACGATGGTCAGGACAGTAACAGAATGCTCACAGCTAGCTGATCACGCTGTGTGAGGACTCATGCTGATTTAAGTTCATATGTGATCTTCAATGCTCATTTATCTCATTTAATCTTCAAAGCAGCCTTAGGGGTGCCTGGGTGGCTCAGCCAGTTAAGCATCTGCCTTTGGCTCAAGGGTCCTGGGATAGAGCCTGAGTTAGGCTCCTGCGGTGCTGGAGTCTGCCTCTCCCTCTCACCCAATTAAATAAATTAAATATATATATATATTTTTTAAAGCAGCCTTATGAGCTCCTACAAGTGTATCTATTTATATATAAGGAAACTGAGGCTTAGTGACCCACAGGTCACACAACCAGTAAGCGACCTTCATTTTCAAAGTTTGTCTCCAAAGTCAAGGCTATTTGCCTCCACACTGTCCCCGCTCCTGCTCCCACTCCCACTTCACTTCAAATTCTCCTCATCTGCCTCCTTCATAGTCACTCCCCCTCTCACTTACCACACATGGTAGTCTTATTTGATAAATGCGTCTTGCTGAAACACATGGATTTCTTCTGTGCATGGTGTGTTCTAGCTCTCTGCCTCGGACCTGTAGGGATCTGTAGCCCTGGCCATTTCTCAGCTTTCAGAAAGCACAGACTGACAGTAGCTCTCCCGGAAGATCTCACCAAGTTTCCATAGCTGTCTACACAGAGGACTGAGCTCTGGCTTCACCGTGAAGCATGTGTGTGTGCATTACTTAACCCACCGAGATCTTGGCGATCTCATCTGGAAGCAGAGTCAGAGGGGTGAATTTATGGCTTGTCCTCCTGGCTCAGTCAGGACCTTCTAGACCACTCTTGCTGACCAGGCTCAAGTCGTCTCCTCCTGACACTGATGACGCCTTTGGTCCTTGGCCACACTCTTTGTTTTGCCTGGTGTGAAGAGGTGAAGGGAACATCGCTCTGCTAGACTTGACATCTCCACAGGCCCCGAGGCTCTGAAATCAGCCCCCTCACCTTACCTTGAAGACCATTCAGAGACCGTGGGATCCCTTCCACAGTGGTGACAGAGGCCCCGAAAGTCTAACACAAGTCTTCTTTCTGCCTGAAAGTGCTGCATCCCCATTTTTATTCTGATGCCTGCTGCTGGCAGGAGATGCTCTGAGCAATGGTCCCCTCCATAGACTCCCCATAAGGAAAGGACACTTCCTCCCTCATCTTCAGCTCTCTGCTCACCCCTCCAGGATTCTCCCTATGGTAGGCATACAAATACTGGAACCCATGTTCCTGCACACATGTCTCTCCTGCCTCTCACATTCCCCCTGGAAAGGCTTTCTTTTCTCCCCTTTCTGATGGAGCTGACTTCCCCTATATCCTCTCTTCCTTCTCAAAGGGAATAATAAATTATTAATTATTTAAAATTTAATATCTTTAAAATTATTGTCATTGTATACTTTTTAATTTAACAGCCATGATTGGGGCACCTGGGTAGCTCAGTCTGTTAGGGTCTGACTTTGGCTCGGGTCATGGTCTCAGGGTCCAGGGATTGAGCCTCATGTCCTGCGCCCTGCACAGCAGGGAGTCTGCTTATCTCTCCCCCTCTCTGCCCCATCCCTTCTGTGTGCCCCCCCAAATAAATAAATAAAAATTTCAAAAAAGGATGGGCATGGTAAGCCAGCAAGATAAGCATTATCATTCCATTTAGCAAAGACAATGGCGCCAGGAAGACTTAATCTTCTTGACCAAGTCACCCCATAGTGCCCTCTGCTTTATCTAGACTACAAAGACTTTGCTTTTCCAGTGTGCAACCCACCTCCTGCCACTGAAGATGTTCAAACAGATGCCAAACACCCCTTTAACATGTCATTTACTATGGGAAGGAAACTTATGGATTCGGACTCTATGAATTCTGAGGTCTTTCCAGGGATGAAATTTCAATAATCCTGTATTTCTGCTTCTCTGCTACATGAGCTTACAGAGTCCAATGGTTTTTCTTTTCCCATCTTCTCCTCTCCAGAGAATGCTTGAAAACCCCAAATAAGTGAACTGGATCCCCTTTAGGACCCTCGAAAGGGCCCTGCAGTCACATCAGACCAGCAACAGTATAATCCTGAAAGGAGGTTTTCTCCATAATTCACTCCGTGCATGGAAGCCAGAGCTGCACAAGAGATACATAATTTATACAGGCAATTACACATCAATTGGTTATTAAAAGTGCCCTCATTGAGACGTACTGTATTGAGGACATGGAGATAAATCTGGTTCCCCAGGTAACCAGCTGTAGCTCACAGACAGAAGGCAAATTTTCTGATTTGGGATTGGCGTAACTTCTCTTGACCCTGCTATTCTTCTCTTCCTACAGTGTGGTGTTCTGCACGTGTGGGTGGAAAATGCAGGAGCCGCAGAGAGAAAGCCTGGGTATGAAAAATAGTCCAGTGCTTTTCTTGGAGCCCTTTCCTCCCAGGGAAAAATAATTATTTTCCTAATTAATTAAACATTCACCCAAGAATTCATTCACTCATCAATCCATCCATTTAAATAATAAGTATTCGTGCTAACGACCGTGCCAGAGACGCTGGAGGAGGCATCAGAATGAACATGGTGCTGTCCCTCCCTTTGAAGAGCTGCTTGTTCAGTGAGGAAAAACACGGGCAAACAAATAATTTCAAATATTGTGATAAGTGCAGACATGGAGAGAAATGCAAATGCAAAATGTGACTCAGGGAGTCAGTCATTTGGTCTCTTCAGGGAAGCTGGGAAAGCTTCACACAGGAGATCAGTGATGAGCAGAGCCCTGAGGATAACAAATGAGGGTTTGGTGGATAGACAGTGGAAAGACTGTCTAGAAGGGAGGAGACGATGTGCAGAGGCACACGGGGTTCCATCTAGATCAGGGTATAAACTATCCCTGGAGAAAACAACTGCATAGAACACTCCAGTGCGTTTGATCCTTGGCCCACCATAAGTGGCGAATGGTTCAGGACTCCATTGTTCGTAGATGGATGGAATTGACTCCACCCAAAGCTCTGGGGAGTGTTGTTGCTGGTGCCCATGTGGTGGTGGTTTTGAAATTCTGACCTAGCAGATCTCGGTCTGAACCTGCAAATCTGTATTTTGAAAGCTTTCTGGGTGATTCTTTTGAAAAACTGGGAAAATCTGGGCTAGTGGCTAGGGTGTTGGCTTTCCGAATTCTTTTTTATTCCTGGGCTAGAAACTTGAGGTATCGTGTAGTCATCGGCTCTCAAGCAGTTTGCTTAATGTCATCTAGTCAATTGTATCCCCTGAGGAGCCTAATGTTTTTCCAGTTGTGTTTAAGATTTGGGACGATGCCCAGATACACTGACAGTCCTTTGGCATCAGCTCCCAACGAGCCTCTTCAGAAACACGGCAGCAGTGAATTTGGAGACCCGGACATTCCAGATGCACAGAAGAGCAAAGCACCTCTGTCTTGACTGTGTAAACTACACTGGGAGTTCCCAAGAGGCAGGCAATGTCTAAGACCAGCGGGTTGAATGGGCAGGAACTAAGGGGAACTTTTCTTTTTAGAGCGCAACATGGAAAGTTTAACAAAACGGTGGAGAGTCCTCATTTAAGCAACCTACCAACAAAATCTGTTGCAAATTCTACAAAAGTCTTCTAAAGCCATGGGGGGACACAGGTCATTTTTGTAATCTAGTTGAAGGAGAAGGTACTTATACACATATGAAAAATTGCCATTGTAATTTAATAATCAAATAATGATTATTTTTTAGTTGCCCCAATAAGGTAGGTTAATGGCCTGAAAAACAATTTTTAGTGATGATATATTTTCTTTAAGTACTCTGAAGTAAGAAGCTGTCAAGAATTCATAAAAGAAATAATGCTCACCCCCTAGGAGCTGTTGCTGTGAAAATGCATAGCATTTATAGCTTGTTCTCTCTTTGGTTTTATTGCCTATCAAAATAAGAAGAGAGGAATTAACATTTGTTGAATGCTTACTATATGACAAGCATTAAGGTAGGTGCTTATGGCATGTAGTATCTCATTTTAGTCTTTCACAGACCCGGTGAACCTTGGATTATTATCATTCATTAGAGAGACAGAGAAACTACATGACGTACATGCCCTTTACCTTGGATCACTACCCAAGTAGTCAGTGAGAGACCTGGACTCACCCAACTCATATTCCTTCCCAAACATTCTTCTGCCTTCATCAATATTATCCTTGGACAGTCACCCAGTATAGTTAATCTGTAGGTGGTGGTGGTAGGTAGGTGGATTTGAAGAAACCAGGATATTCTGTGATTAGAACAGAATGTAGAACAGAGTAGGAACTCTCTATTTTTTTTTAAGTTTTTATTTATTTATGTATTTGACACAGAGAGAGAGAGAGATCACAAGTAGGCAGGGAGGCAGGCAGAGGGAGAGGGGGAAGCAGACTCCCTGCTGAGCAGAAAGCCCAATGCGGGGCTTGATCCCAGGACCCTGAGATAATGACCTGAGCTGAAGGCAGAGGCTCATCCCACTGAGCCACCCAGGCGCCACCCTCCACTCCTTTTCTAAGATTTTTGTTTTTTGTTTTTGTTGTTGTTGTTGTTGTTGTTTCTACAGAGAAAAGTAGGAACTCTTTAACAAATCATTGACTCCAATTTAAACTTTCAGTCACTATTCACTCTTTATATACCATAAATAATACACTTCCCACACTGTCCTACATGCTGAGGTTCTAACAATGAACAAAATATTAAAACTCTGCTCCCATGGAGCTCATATTCTAGTGGGAAGAGACTAACAAAACAAAATAAACACCATAAACAAGCAAATAATATAGAAATATAAAAGACTATGTAAATAATATAGAGGAGACACTATAGAAAAAGAAACAAACATTGGTATCTGACCCAATCACAGCTTCCTGGTCGATTTTCCATAACCAGAACTGTTACCTTGGGCTGGTTGAATTCCAAGAGAAAGGAAAGATTCATGACATTTTGGTTAACCTATTATACCTTTCCCAAATAAATAGTTGTTCCTCATATTTGAAAAAGTGAAAATAATTCATGGACCTTCTAATTACCTCCCAGAACCTCTAGATTGAGAATCATTTACCTGTTTTGTGTTGGTTTTTTTCTTAGTATCTTAATTAGTTCTGAAACTTCCATTGTGAGAGATCAGATATGGAAACATGGAGGATGAACAAACCAAAGAGTGAAAATTCAAGAGTGGGTGGGGTGTAAATGCTTGTGTGAGGCAAGCCCGGTTCGTCACTCATAGTGTTCTCTCTTCCTTGATCATGGGTGAAAGTTGAGTAAGATCTTATCCATGTGCAGTGCAGCAAGACTGCGGTATCAAGACACAGAGCCAATAGAACAGACTCTTCCAAGAACTCCAGGACATTGATTCACTGTCAAGGATGTTTATTTCCCGGAAGCACCTAACTCGGTAACCTCTGGAATGAAAAAAACCGCAACGATGAAAATACAGTGAGTTCTGATCACGGAGTTACCACCCAAATGTAAGGCCAAGCCTGTTGAAATTCCGAACAGCCACCGCAGGTAGGTTCTGTCTAGAGAGTCTGTGCGAAGGGCCTCACCAGCCTCAATGCCATTAGTACAGATAGACTTGAGAAAGATCTGGATCAAGAGAAGGGAAGCTGATGGGTTTTCTGGACGTGAGTCCTTTTCATAAGAGCAGGAAAAGAAGTGGGGAGGCATTTTGTGTCTCAGGCCAGGGAAGAATGTCTTCTTCTAACCCAGGGCTCAGAGGGCTCTGAGTCCCACCCTTTCCAGATATTGGTCTTATCTCAAGAGTATTTCTTTAAGGATACATAAGGAATATAGAATGAGAGCTCAAAAAACTACACTCCATATGAAAGAAGAGAAATAAGCCAACCTTTCCCCCCCTTTAAGTCTCCTGTGGAGCAAAGGGACCTGATTAGCCGGAGAAGGTAAATCAGAATAATTCAGTCTCTTCTACCATTTCCCTGTGGCCATCCTCCTAGGACTGTTTGTCGCTAGGTGTTTTTGAAGAGCAGGCTCCCCTCGGACTCAGATCCCTTTCATCCCTCCCTGTGCGAGGCTAGGTATGCTAAACGTGCTGGGGAAATGACAGACACATGTCGCTGGTCCTCCTCCTGTGAGGATGCAAGGCAAATGTGAGTCTAGGTGATGTGTTTTTTTTCCTCTCTCATTATGCCTTTCCACTTGGGCAATGTTAATGGGGCTGAATATAGCTGTATTTAGAAAAACAAACCAACAAACCAACAAACAAATCCAAGAGTCTCTCCTCGTTTGGAATTACTAACCACATCCTTCCCTGTACTTCACAGCCATCAGTGTTTTTCTCGAACATCCCCTTCTCAATAGACCTATGTGCCCACTTTTTCCTGATCCTCCTTACTCTGTTCTTTGTTTCTTTTTCCATCACACCTTTGATTTGCTAACATACTCACTGTTGCCCTCAGCATATGCTTCCTCTGTTTTCCTGGGTCTTAGTGAGTCCTACACAGATGACTTCACTGAACTAATAAAATTAGAAATGCACTAATCACAGTCAGATAAAATCCAAATACAGATGGAAATTTGTATGTGATGAGGGCATGCATCATAGTTACTGTATGTGGGGGGGGGGTAACTAATCATAAAGAGTTTGAAAGATCTCAAAACGACTTCAGTGGCCCACATTTTTTTTTTTTTTTCAGACAAATCTTGTAACATTTCTCTATGTCTTGTTACAGGTCTAAGGACTATAGCCAGCATGGAACCCAACAGACTTCCCTGATACCGTGTCCAATGAATATATAAACAGGTAGAAACCCTGCCCTATTTTTCTAAAACTTCCCTCTATCATTCATGCCCCTTCTCTACCCATATCCCCATAGCACACCCCCCTACCAGCCAGACCACACACCATGCCTCTTTATGAGAATCCCAGGAATCCCACCAAGAGTCTGACCTCTAGTTTTGACTATAATTACCTGCTTACTGAGGTTGCCCACCTGGAGCACCTCTATTTGCTCTCTCCTGCCTCTGAGCAATGGGACCCCCCTGAGGTGGGAAAAGGGAAAAGAAAAAAAGAGAGCAGAGGTATTCAAGACAAGCCTATTGACCTACATCCCATTTTATCAAAGACTACCCTCTAACTGTCCAAATATGCGTGGATAAATAAAAGCTAGAGCCAGAAGTTTTGCTTTTTTGACCTTCATGCCTGAGTACCTAGCAGGAAACTGCTATTAACTACCACCCTTAAATCATCCTCAATGTGGCCTTCTGCTGAAGTCCTCACCCCGAACTGTAATTATTTCTTGTATTATTAAAGGTTTCTCTGACTATCACTGTCTCTTCTTACTTCCCTCCCCCCTTAGAAGCTGTACTTTCTGGAAGAGAGAAAACCTCTCTGTTTGAGGGTGCAGAGGTTCTGTATGAGATAGTGGGAAGTTAAATCAGGTACGACAGCACCCTGAGCAAAAACAGAAAAACAGCTCATAAATTGCCATGAAAAACAAATGAAAAATATTGCTATCGAAAACCTGCTGCAGTGCAGGAAAGCTAATAATTTTGCCCTATATTTGCATAGCACTCTATCACTTACAAACTGTTTCCCCCCTAATTACCCCCACTTAATTATTTAATCCAGTTCAGGAATGATTATAATCCCTTTATAGATAAGAAAACTGAAACTTGGAAAGGTCTTAAAAGATGTGTTCAGATGTGCTGCTGGGCCTATACTGCTAGATGGGACTGGCTGCATCATTTGCAGGACCCCAAGCAAAATGAAAATGCAAGGTCTTTTGTTAAAAAAATAAAAACTTAAGAATTTCAAGATGGTGAGAGCAGAGCATCAAATCAAGTGTGGATCCTTTCTCAGTGTGGGGCTTGTGTGATGGCGCAGGTCACAGACTGCTGGAGCCAAGTCTTCTGGAAGATGGAGGTGGGGCCACAATTTGACTTAGATCTTTGAAGCCCATGTCCATCTGTCCATCTTGCCATTAACCTCTGGTGCATCAGGATTCTGCTCAGTGGTTGGCCTCTAGCCATCTCAGTGATGCTGTTCGTCTGCTGCCTCCTACTTTCTCTCCTACTATATAAACCCACAGCTTAGAGTTAACCACCATGCCAGTCACTTGTCTTTCCAAAGGTCTATGATTTTTTTCCCTCCAGATCCTGGAGCTCTTGTGGACAATGATCTCTACCACAATCCTGAGAATGAAGAAAAATGTGGATGCATTTCTTTCTGTATTAAAATTTTGGTTGTTATCTTCCATTCTTTAAAAGAAATCCTACATCTCATATCCGCCTCCCCCTGCTACCTTGATTTAATCTGTTATTTAAGTCTTATCTATTTGGCAAGGGGGAAAAAAAAGAAAGAAAGAAAGAAAGACAGAAAGAAAGAAAGGAAAAAGAAGGAGAGAGGGAGGGCTAGACGGAAGAAGAGAGATCAAGAAGGAAAAAAGAAAAAAGAAAAGGAAGAAGGAAAGAAAGAGAAAGAAAGAAAAGAAGGCCAAGGAGGCTCATGTCTCCCAGACAGCACCTGATAGCCCCTTCTACTCTATTATCAGCGACTTCACTCCAAGGATAATCCACTCTGCAATTTGTATGGCAAAGACACGTTTTTGAAACCAAACTGGTTATTATTGTGGAGCCTCCTGCCTCAAGCAATGGTCTGAGTATTTCTCTCCCTGAAATCTGAACATATTCATCAAACTGCGTTGCGCTCCTGGATTTGCAATTAATCACGGCTCGTTTCAAGCTTTGTTAATTAATACCAAGGGCAGGGACCCAGTGGTGGGCCCAAATTTCATCTGCAGTGTGTTAAAATTATTATAATCTGCTAGAAGAAGAGCCGTTGGACTTCAAAAGCCCCCCTCCCCCCCGTTAAAAAAAAAATTCCAATACTGCTTTGCCAAGAAATTAAAAGAAATACTGTGATAGTCTCGGTGAAGGCGCTACCCAGAACTAACCTAATACTGCGGCTGTGAGCTGACGTCTGGCCAGTAGAGGGAGCAGAACGGAGCTCTAAGTACCATGTTTTCAGAGCTCAACCCACTTCATGGTTTAAAGATGGAGAGAGAATACCAAAGGGGAGAACAACCAACGGGCAGCATTTGGCAAGGACCGCATCAACCTGGGCGAGGAGCACCCAGTGAAATCTGGCTTGGTGAAAATGGAAAGAAGCAGCTCATCTCTCCTTCTCTCACCTTTGAACTCGGAAGCGGGGAGAATCCCCCGGTATATTTTTCCCCCAGTAAGAGAGAGGACACTATTAACACAGAG
The DNA here is from genome assembly GCF_964662115.1 of Mustela nivalis. Lineage (NCBI taxonomy): Eukaryota > Metazoa > Chordata > Mammalia > Carnivora > Mustelidae > Mustela > Mustela nivalis. The sequence continues at coordinate 29,959,155 of NC_139028.1, read as the reverse complement.
CCATCCCAAAGGAACAAGGAAAGGGTTTATCTGAAATTATACTCAGTGGCTCACAAGGCTGAAATGACTGTCGCCTTCCATGCTTCAGTTTCCTGGGTTGCTTTCCTCCTTAATTTACAGCGAGGTGGACACAGCTGCTTCTGGTGAATATTTATTTTTCTCGACCCAACATTGGTCACAACACTACCCCTCGTAATTTCTGCTACTGGTTCCTACTAGTGCTTCGTGTGTTAGTCCAACTGTTCAAAAATCTGGGTTTTGAAATGAACCTTAAGAGGATCAATGCTCTGTAGTTATTAATAGAACAACCCCAAAATGTTCCAGAAAAGTATAAGATTTATGCAAAAACAAGTATTCATGGGTAAAGGCCTCCAGAGGAATTGTTGTCTAAATTGCTAGCCCAGCCCTAAAGCCTTCTGCGCTGGAATCTTCAGGCCTGTTTTCTCACACGCCCTGCTCCACTCTGCCATCTCTAAGCTCCTGCATCCCCAAACACCTTGACTTTTATCTGGGGCTCTGCACATGATGCCTCCTTGGCCTTGAATCCCATCCAGATTCTGTTCATACTTTAAGACCCAGCACAAAACTCAGTCTTTAACTCTGAAGTCTCCCCTGTCTCCTGCAGGAGATCCTGTTCGAGAATTGTACAATTTGCCTACATATCTGTCCCTGCCCTTATCCCACCACTTTCTAAATAATATGAATACGTTGTCCTTACTATTCATGTGTAGATTTGTATAATAAATTTTGATAGGCAATAAATCGATATAAAGGTAGTAGGTCTCTACCTTCAGGCTTTAAGGATGGCCAAGAGTGGTGCCCTTATCTTTTTTATCTTTTATATACTCAGCCCCTAGGACAGTGTCTGTAATGTAGTACGTGTTTGCTACATATTACTTGAAGGAATCACTTGAGTGAATAAGTAGAGGTCAGTCTAGGTCTAGTCTTATTTGATAAGAGGAAACTAAAGCATTCAGAGTGCAAGTAACTTGTCTAAAGTCACACAATTAATTCATCAAATACACTTGGCATAATTCCAAACCACCAAGTGTTCATTTCTAAAGGTAAACAGCCTCAGATAGATGTCTGTTCTTTGGACCTCTGTGATATGCCAGGAGCCACACACTTTTATGTGTGGGGTTGGGGAGGGGGGAGGAATAAAGGCTACTTCAGTGAGTGGACGATATGTGGAACCATGACTAGAGCCCAGAGTCAGGCTATCTGGGAGGTGCGGTGAGTGTATCTGAATTCTCTTAGAGAGGTTAAAAGCTCTAAGTTAGAGGGTTAATGAGTCTTGTCTCTGCAATCCCCATTTTGAGACCCAGGGAGAACATTTTGGAGATTTAGATGAAAAAAACAAAACAAAACAAAACCCTAGTTCAAACTGAGCTATTATTTCCAATAGCAAATACCCAACACATATTTTCTAGATGAGCACATGGACCAGTCCATTTGGGCTCATGGCCATGCTCTCAAGTTCAAATCGTAACATTTTCTAGGAGCCACAGGCACAGTTTCCGCTCTAAGATGAAATCTGAGCATTTTTAAGGACATCGAGCGTAACATGAAAAAGAAAAGCTGTATTGAGGGAGAGGAAAAGAAAGAATCATGAAGCATGATTTCAGTGAAAGACACCACCCACCCTCTCTCATTGTCAAAGATGTACCAGTACCAGAGAACTGACCAGGGGCAGTGGGGGGGGGGGGCTAGGGGCTTTCTAGGGAGCCTGAGACCTCAGTGAGGGCAGAAGAAAGGGATGCTGTGTTTCAATGTTGCTGGATCTTCCTGTCATCCAGAAGAAACCCAAACCTAGATATTTGTGCGTTCCCTCTTGATTTTTTTAAATAGTCAATGCCTATTTCTCTATGTGGAACAGCCCAGAACAAAATCTTTCTGCAGGCCAAATCTTTGTTGTGAACTACAGATGTCTGACTCTGGCCTTAAGTCTACGTGCCCCTGGAGGGATTCATTTGGTATTGGAACCCAGAGAAGAAAATCCCACCTCCAAGAAACTTTTGCTGGGAATGGCGGATGCCCGTGGTGGGGAAGGGGCAGAACGTATGTATTTTCACTTGAGAGGTTAAGGACTTCATAGAATTTCTTCTACATTCTGTTCCAAAATAACTCTGCCTCAGGATCATAGGCCAAACCATAAATGGCCTTTCTGAGAAGGTCCCAATTTAAGATTACCTTATGATGAGTCGATTCATGTAACAAATAGTGTGTCCTGATTTGAGAGTTGGGAGATACAGGGACAGTGGCCATCACTCTTTTGCTATAAATGTGATCCGAGAGGTAGTAGTGAACGGATCTCTGTGGTACGAAACTGCGCTTCTTCAAGGACAAATGCTTTCCTTCACAGCTGTGCAAGGAGACTATGGCCATCCTCCCTCTCTTGGGGCATCCTGGTACCTTGGAATTCTGCGAGGTGGGAGTTTTCCAAGGGGTAAATGGCCAAGGATGAAGCCGAGTCTTCTAATGGAGACGGCTGCTGGGTAGTCACTGTGAGAAGTGGTGGTTGCTGTCGGAGGGAAGTCTTTCCGAGTCTCTGGCCAGCACCAAGAGGTGGTGCCCAGCAGTGGTATGGGGGCTGGGGCTACCTTCCTGTTGGGTGGCTTTCCAACCGTGATTCAACTCCACACAGCATCTGGACATTCAGCCAATGTGCTTCCCACCCAGCCTGCTCCTCCTCAGCAAACTGGAACCCCTTCTTCATCTTTTCTCCTGCGTCTCTCTTCCTACTCTAACCCAGGGGACACTCTGTGTTTGCTATTGGGAGACATGGGGAAGGAACACTTTCCTCTCTTAAATGACTCTAGATCTTTCCCTCGGAAAAGGCTACATTCTCACTCAGAAGTAATGCTTGTGCATCCCAGACACTAGTATCATCGGCTTCTAGATTCAGGCGTTTGGAGGCACCAAAATTCAGAGATTCATAGACTATTTCCAGCTCTCTGCCCTGCCGCACCCTTCCCTGTGGCAAATCCATACCTGAGTACCTGCTTAAAAGCAAACTCCTGTGGGTAAAATTCTATGAACTCCCAAACCCCAGAGCAGTCCGGGAGCTGTCTGCTCTCTCTTCCGTCAGGCAGGACCAAGCCCTGTGTCCACCACACCAACAAAACAGATCGCAGGCCTCCAGAATTCACCCCAGCAAATCTCCAAACAAGCTTTTGATTGAGTTTGTCACTGAATGTCCAAAAAGAAGACTCGCTAAAAAGTGGCAGGATGAGGGAAGCGAGAAGGGGTGGGTGAGGGGGGGAAGGCAGCGGTGAGCCCAGGCCGAAGCAAAGGACTTCTGGGGGCTCAGCTGAGGAGGGCCATTGCTTTGGCTTCCTGACTGGCTCCCTCCTGATGTAGAGGCCTTGTACAAATCCTACCTTCTCTTCTAAGCCCCTTTATCCCTGGGGCTTCACGCAGTGTCAGGAGAAAAAGCAGCTGCTGTGTAAAGAAAGCAGCAAGTCAGAGGGAAGAGAGCACAGAACAGCAAGCTTTTGAAGGTATATTAAAGATTTCACTGAGCACAGGCGAGGCCCAGCATCACAGCCTTTGGTCTTTCTCAACGCCTCAGTCCTCCCTCTGACAGATAGAGAAAGGTATGTCCAGTGAAGAGGTTGGAAGGTGAACCTGTCACCTGAGGGAAGGAATAAAGTTTCCCCTAACTCAGAGGTAGTTCTTTTATTGCCTGACCATTGATAGGGAACTGTTTTGGGATGAGATGTCTATCCCCACGGTCCCCTGTTAGAATGCAGGACATGGTGGGGCGGCGACTTACACCCAGGAGAGTCACGTGCATATATACATCATACTTTCTACATAAAATATGTATCTATGTGCATATATGTGTGTGAGAGCTAAGAAACACAAAAAGAAGGCAGCATTCCCCTGCCTTCCAGAAGCTTGCAGTCTCAGCAACCCTACAACCCAAAAGCGAGGTGCATTTACATTAGTAACATATATTTACATTCAGAAGGTCCACACAGGTTGCCTTCAGATCTTATCTGTAATATGGGGAGAAGGGGTGTGAATTTAGAATCAAAACATAGGTCCCAATTCCAGCTTTTCCACTTACCAATGGCTGGGCAAACTTGGACAACTTGCGCAATCTCCCAAACTTCTTAGAAAAGTCCCTGGCAGAGAATCAGCACTCCTGTAAATGGTACTTCTTTTATTGTTTAGTATTATTACCAGTACCTTTATTACTTTCATTATGGAGTGGGAGAGAAGCCCCCCAAAGTATTCTGCCAATGCCAGCCTGTCCCAATATTTACTAATTTGCATGGTTCCTCACGGTAATAGCCCCCTAAGTGGAGTCTGCGCCTGCAGTCTGTTTTACTTCTCATCTAAGGCACACACTATCTCCAAAGTTATCTATCTGAAATGGGAAATCTATTTGCCATGTCAATCCACTCCTCAAAGACCTCTGAAAGTTCCCTTATGGTTACAGAACAAATTCTAATGATGTATGGCTATGCTTCAGAGAATTAGAAGCTAGAATTAGAATTCTAGCCCCCCCCGGGGGGAGGGCAAGGGGGCACTCTTGAGAAAGTAGTGAGTCTTCAAGGGGGAGGAGAAGGACTAGAGAGAAGACAGGGCCATATCTCAATTTAGGTTTTCACTCTTAAAACTTTGAAAAGCTTGTTATTAATATTCTGGAAGAAAGAAGACAATGGCCGAAATACGCCCGAGAGTATCTTCACTCATTCTTTCGGTGGTTATCTGTTGAATCCGACTATGCGCCCTTATACTGGAGATCCAGTGGTGAGAAAGACAAAAGATGTTGTGCCTTCATGCAACTTAAATGTTTTATTGGGGAACAAAGACATAAAATGACAAATAAATAGATAAGATGGTGGGAAATGATGACAAAATCCAAGCTGAGGGCTCAGAACCCTCCTAAAGGTCAGGATTCAAACAGGACCCATGTGTCTGGGTCCTGAGCCAAGTGGACACAAGAGTTGAGGTATATCTGTAATATTTTGCTGCCATTTGTATTCCTTTGCTCTCACAGAATCAGTTCCAAGTTGCCTGAGCCAATTCTAATGCTCTAAAGCATAGCCATACATCATTAAGTGTGTGTGTGTGTGTGTGTGTGTGTGTATGTGTTGGTGGAAATCACTCCCCAAAATGGGAACACAACTAAATCAGCACTGCCTGGCACCTTTGAACAGGATCCATACGGCAGCCCCTTATTCATGACTTCCTAAAATAGAGAAATTGCTCTCCCCGTCTCTTTGAATGCCCTGAAGTCTCTGCCTCTGGCCACAGTTTCTTTAAGCTGCCCTTCATTCAACTGTTTTGATCACTTTCTGGGCTTCCACAATGCCCTTTGTAATGTCAAAAACTCCCAGGAATTCCCGTGTGCAGGGAAAGTAGGCACTGCAGCAGACTCCCTGGTGGGGTCTGGGATTAATCTTGTCAACATGAACACCGATCTATTAGGACTTGGCCTAAGCGTGAGGATCCGCGCGCCCACAGATTTGCAAACTCCACCCTCATTTTCCTCCTGGCCCTCCTTTGTTGCTTTCATTGATCTGTAGGACTGAACTTCCATATGGAGAGTTCTGTGATGGCAGCCCTTCTTTGTCTCGTAGCCAAATAAAGCAATGCGGTGGCACCTGGACTTGCTGGACAACTCCTCCCTCTAGCAAGTGTCCTCCAACAGGGCACTGGGGAATAAGGGAAAGTGGACAGTGATGAATGAGCCAATCGACCAGGATCACGTTATCAGGATTCGGGTATGGTTTACCACCTGGAATCCCAAAGCTCTTCTTCATCTGATGGATGGAAATATGTATCTTGCCAGGCATTATAGATACATTATTGGTTTTAATTTTCAAAATGTCCCCACAAAGCAACAATTAATGATTCCCATTTTAGAGACAGAGACATGGATTCTCCGTGGTTTTGAATCATTCTTCTAAAGCATCACAGCTGGTAATATTGAGAGGCGTGGTTCTATCACCATGAGCCACGATGCCCCAGCTTTAGCTATTGAAGACCAGGCATCGTGTTGATAATGGGTTCTTCTCAGCACATCTGGGTTTGGATCTCAGCATTACCACTTGCCAAAGTAACAGTAGTTACTCAACCACTTCAAGCCTTGGCTTTCCTTTCTGTAGAGCAGAGAAAAAAAAAAAAAAACCTGATTCATCAACTTGATTTGAGTTGCGGATGCAGGAGGTAACCCAGGGGAATCACTCAGCACAGTGATGCAAACACGCTATGGAGCACAAACAGTATATTTCAGTTATTAGCAATGCCATTGTTATTGTTCTTATTATTTCCACCCAAATCCCTGAGCTATATTTTACCTAGCAAATTAGATCTCTGTTATGTTAAGGTCTCCTGAGCCAGCTCATGCTGCTGAGGTCCCCGCGTGCCTCCCTAAACTCTAACGGCAGCAACAGCCAGGCTTTGTGGTGTCCTTCCCACATTGGCCACCACCACTGGCCCAAACCAGACGTGCAGACCACTTACCTCATAGGAAGACTCTTAACGAGTAAACCCTAACCTTGGTCTCAAGTATTTTCTCCAGTTCATTTAGCACCACCTGTTGCCATTATCACCATGAAATAGATCATATCTTATCAAGCACCTACTTTGAAAATTAACATTTCTTTCTCTCTCTTTCTCTCTCTCTCTCTCTCTCTCACACACACACACACACACACACATACTATATGAAATTCCATGGCTGCCGTTTGAATTTTCAAAAAGTATTTCCAGTCTAACTTTCTTCTTTGGGGGAAAAAAAAAAGATTTTATCCATTTATTTGACAGAGAGAGAGATTGAAAGTAGGCAGAGAGGCAGGCAGACAGAGAGGGAAGCAGACTACCCATTGAGCAGAGAGTCCAATGCGGGGCTTGATCCCAGGACCCTGAGACCATGACCTGAGCCAAAGGTAGAGGCTTAACCCACTGAGCCACCCAGGTGCCCCACTAACTTTCCAATTTTGATCTGATTACTCCATTCAGTCTATACCTCCACTAATAACTATTTTCTCAACATGCTGGGAAACTCTCCATTCAGTTCTTTTCTTTCTTTCTTTCTTTCTTTCTTTCTTTCAAAAAAAGATTTATTTATTTATTTATTTGAGAGAGAGAGAGAGTGAGCAGAGGGGAGGGACAGATGAAGAGCGGGATAATCAGACTCCCCGCTAAGAAGGGAGTTCAACCAGGGGCCTGACCCCAGGACCCTCAGATCATAACCTGAGCCAAAATCAAGAGTCAGACACTTAACAGATGGAGCACCCCAGGTGCCCCCATCCAGACGTTTCCTGAAGCTGTGCCTTTCTCTAAATGCCTTTGCTCGCCTCTCTCTGATACCTACTTAAGTTCACATTACCACCCATTAAGGCCCCACTTACATTTAAATTTGTCCAAAGCTTAGCTAGTCCTTCCTACCAGGCTAGAATTGATTAAGACAACACAGAAAGGGCACAACATGTCCAGTATAGGATGTAGCTCCAGCTCCAGAACAGCACAAGCACGGATACTAATTTGATGCCATAGCTACATTGGGCTGTAGAGTATTGCAAACTGGGAAATATTCAATCTGTTGTTTTCACAATTCCTTCCAGAGGTGTAAACTGTGAAATGAGCCATCCTTACTTTAGACTCAAAAGCTGGAAGGCATATACCTGACTTGAGAGTAACATTTGATAAAATGTGATTCATTTTATAATAGGAGAATATAGAAGGCTGACCAAACCAAACCAAACAAAACAAAACCATTGGACTCATTATTTTCAATGTGACGTGACATCGGTACATAATATATTTCACTGAATTGTCAAATGGCATCTTTTGTTTTGAGAGAGAGAGAGAAAGAATGAGCCTGAGCAGGAGGGAGAGAATCTCAAGCAGATTTCATGCTGAACACAGAGCCCCCCACATGGTGTTCTATCTCATGACCACGAGCTTTGGCTCATGACCTGAGCCAAAACCAAGAGCTGGATGCTTAACCAGCTGAGCCACACAGGCACCGCAGTCAATGGCACCTCTTAAGTCTGGTTTCCAGAATGTGATTTTGTCCTGCATAATTCTGTGAAAGACCTTCCAAATGGCATCCTCAGCTTTCTCCCATCAAAGAATATCATGGGGTATAGTATTTGTGTTTGCACCACTCATGTGCACTCCTGATTTTATTACAGTACAGGCATTTTTTGCTCATGCTTAACCTTTTGTGCTTGATTTTAAACTCCTCAAAGTCAGAGCCCACATCTAACCTCTTGGGGAAACATCACAAAGCCCATCAAAAACTCCTACATGTGTTAGTCACCTGGGGAGTGTTTTCTGAATGCCTGCTACAAGTAGAAAGACATCATGGGCTTTGGAGTCAGTTTCTCTTGGGTTGGGTTTGACTATTAGCTCTGCTGGAAAATGATTCTGTTATACTACCCAGTCATACCCATTTTATAGAATCATGAATGTAGTTAGGATGAGTTTTATAAAAATCTAGGTTTCGTGTTTGCCACATGGTCAGTGGACTATTATAATAGGTGTTATTGTAATTCTATGTAACAGGACAAGTTTTTTAACCTATCAATGACTTTTTCCTCCACTGTCTTCTGAAACAAATTCTTTAATTTCCTAGTCTTTGAAATAGCATCACATGCTTGGGGTGCTTGGGTGGCTCAGTCAGTTAAACATCTGCCCTGGGCTCAGGTCGTGTCCTGCGGGTCCTGGGATGGAGACCCACATCGGGCTCCCCACTCGGGAGAGCCTGCTTCTCCCTCTTCCTCTGCCCCTCCCCACACTTATGTGTGCACGCTCTCCCTCTCTCATATAAATAAATAAAATCTTAAAAAAAAAAAAGTAAAAAAAGAATGAAAAAGCAGGTAGAAAAAGCCCAGATATTGTCACCACAGTACCTGGGCTTTTTCTAGTGTTGAAATGAGAGAGGGCAAGAAACAGAAGAACAAATATCTCTTCGGCCAAGACTGGGGAGGAGCAGTCTGCCTGTGGAAGCCAAGAATGATGAAAGCGGGTGGGGGAGAAGTGGGGGCTTGGGAGACCGTTGCTGTGGTCTATGTCTCACCTAGAATTTATAGGCATGACCGTGGTCTATATATTCCCTCCCAATTCTGATTCTTCGTGAATTATTTCAGAGATGCCTCTTTGGCTGGTTTGACATTCGCACCTGTAGGTCACAAATCTTGAAACACAAATAATATGACTAAATGATAAATTCTACTAACTACCACAGTCTCCGTCACGTGGTCAAGAATACACAGACCCAGAGAAACAAACGAAGGTAATGTCTATTTTCTGAAGCAAATGCTTCTTCACGGGCACACACCCACACAGCTCTCCCCAATCCTCCTCCACCCCCTCCCCACCACAGGAACTGATTTGTGGTCTTGATGACATGCGAGAAACAATCATAAAAATGTCCTCAAGCTCCCAACATGTTGCAGGAGTTCTTTATGGCTCGGTTTGTGTCTACATCTTCGGCTCCCTCATTCTTAATCTCTAACAGCCACGCCTGCTGAATTCTGGAGCATTCGGCGAGGCCTTTGGGACTAAAAGTTATCAAAGAGGAATAGATAGACCAAGCAGGCTGAAAAAAAAAAAGTCTATTTTAATCTCCTGAAGTTTTAAAATTCTTCCTTTTGGACAATAAAATGTCTGTAGAAATCCCAGGCCTCTGCGAGATGACTTTCACCCCATTCATTCATTCAGCAAATATTGACTAAGATCATACTTTTGACAGTAGCTAAGGTGCTAAGGTGAGTTCTTTGGGTACATTGTTACATTTAACCCTCCCAAGCAATGGGAGAGATGATATTGCCATCCCCGTTAGAGTGATCAAGACACTGAGGATCCTAAAGAAGTCGTAACTTGTCCTAAACAAACAGCTAATTCATGGTAGAGTGCCTGATTCTAGATCACTGTGTCTCAACCTTGTAGTGTTGATAGAGTCACAGAGTATAACCAGAAATGCTCTGAAGAATGTCTATGGGACCCTTTGCAGAACGGGAGGCTTAATTTGCAGGGTCCCTTGTTCATGTATTATTTAGACTTTGGTTATGGCAAGAACAGAGCATTACACCCAGGGACCTTCTAAATGTGGAGTCCCGTGTGCCTACACAGTTCCACGGTCCATGAAGCCCAATGAGGGCACTTCTGCTTGTCTGACTCTGGTATCCAAAATGTATCCAATGGCTTACCATCTCCAGGGACAAGCCAAGTTTCCTAATAATGAAGCTTTAGTAATTTTTTTTTTTTTTTAAATTCAGCTCTCCTTAGTGGCTTTATTGGCAACCTTAAGTTGGAGGAAGAAGGGTTTGCCCAAATGGTAAGCTGAGAAATACCGGGCTTCCTCCTACCAGCCCAAGAGAGACCCATGTTGCTGAAGTGATCACATCGACCTGAGCTTCAATGTAATTGTCCCTTAAACAACCTCTTTTTGGCAGTTGCTGGGGGACAGAGCAGTGGGGATATCCTAAAAGGACCAAAACAATACACAACACACTGAAAAGAAAGAAAAATACAGCTCCTTTTAGTTAGGAAGGATCAGTCACTCTGTACTCTGCAGAATAAAGATGGCACTCATGGCCGCCTCAGCTGGCTCATACTCACTGCCCTTCAGCAGTCAGCCCATTCACTAAAATTTGGGCTTTAAGGATGCTTTGTATTATTACGAAAGTAATATCTTTAATGTACAGCAGTACTTTGAGCAGAGCTATCAAAGCTGATAGGCTGTGGTGCCAATACCACACATTCTCTCTATTGTATTTCCTCATTTATTTTATAGAATACGTCCCTTGAATATCTTGCGCTGTGGCAGCTAGAAGCTCTTACAAAATTTAAGGGACACATATATTATCTATAGCTGCTCACAACTATCAGCATTAAAATTCTAGTTACTGCCACACCACAGGACACTTTTCCTACTGGATTTATCAGAAGTCAGGTTAGTTACTGAATCATTTCCTCCTGGCCTCTGCTGTCCCAAAGCATTCCAGAAGTTGCGAGTGTAGCCAGCCTGAGAAGTCCAAAGGAGCCATTAGGGCATAAATCTTAATACAGAAAGTATCACTAAAATCAATAGGATTTGGCAGGTCCTATCATATATCAAAGAATGCAGAAAACAGGAAAGAAGTAACAGTCACCCTCTGTGACTTTATACCATAGTTCATTCACCTGTCACTCAAGCTAGGCTTGAAGTCAGGAAATGTTCTTGCTTTATTCCTGCAGTGACTATATATTATGGGTTTTCTGGGACAGCCTCAATTTCAAATATTCCGTCCTGTTGTCCCCATACGTGTACTTGGACTTTTCTAGTTGAGGAAATATGTTCTCTTGCTTGTTTTTCATCATATCCATAGTGAAATTGAGCTGCGTAACCTTGCATGAGGATCTCAACCCTAGCTGGGCTTCAAAATTTGTTACCTGAAAAATACTGGGAAAGCAAAAAGCCTAACCGGGATCCATCATACCCTTGTTTTTCATTGTCATTATTGTTGTGTGTGTGCATGTTTCAGCACAAGAACATATTTTTAAATAGTATCTTGTGCAGAGCCATAATACATAATATGAATGAAAGCAAAGATGCTCTGGTTGAAATGGGTCTCACCTCCTCACACACCTGGGAAAGGTGTCCTTTTAAACATTTCCCTTGAAATCTCAGCCTCTAAAACATGTAGTTTGAAAATCTTTGGGCTGATGGCCTCTGAGTCCCCTTTCCACTCTAATGGACACATCGGGCCCCTGAGAAGTGTGCTGAGTGCCAAACAGGCAAGTGGTCAGGCATAGGAAAGTAGGAAGGAAATACAGAGGTTAGAAGACACAGCTTCTCAGAGGGGCTCTTGTCCACATATACCGAGAATCATAAAATGTAGCTGTTATTGGTCCATTTTCTAGTGCATTGGATCACTAGAGAAGTGATTTATGACTCACTTGGAGACAGAGGGCAGTGCAGACAAATGCAAAGTGTTCTGTCTGGGCATGAGAAGATTCAAGATCTGGGCTTGGTTCTGCCACAAACTAGCTTGGCAAGGGATTTCACCTGCCTGGATGTCCCTCCCTCCCTCCCTTCCTTCCTTCCTTCCTTCCTTCTTTCTTTTCTTTTTAAGACTTATTTTATTTATTTTAGAGAGAGATTGTGGTGGGGAGGGGCAGAGGGAGAGGGAAGAGAAACTCAAGCAGACTCTGTGCTGAGCATGGACCCCAACCTGGGGCTCAATCTCATGACCCTGAGATCAGACTTGAGCTGCAACCAAGAGTCAGACCCTCAACAGACTGCATCACCCAGACACCCCTAGATGTCCATTTCTACAACTCCAAAATTTCTCATTGGTAATACATGATCAGAAAGATCTCTTTCACCCTCAACAAATCCCATGTTTACCTTAAGAGACATTAAACATTCGATTAGGAATTCAACACCATTTCTAAACCTAAGGAGGGGAGAAAAAAAAAATAACAACTATATATATTTATGTTTCTTTTTTCCCTATTTTCATCCAAGTCCAGCTCTCAGCTCTGTTCCATTGCATTGGCTTTCTCTTCTGGTTGCCCTTGCCTGAGGTTCAAAAGATAGAAACAGCAGTTTCACAGGAAATTTTATAAAAAGTACTTCTCTTGTCCTTGGTAGAAAGGCAAAAAAAAAAAAAAAAAGCCAAAAAACAAAAACAAACAACAACAAACAGAGTTTGGAGTCAGATAAATGGTCTCACATATTCACCTGGCACTTAGAAAACCTTGGAATAGGCAGATGATCTCCAAGGATTCTCCCTAAAGTGTTTACAACTAAAATGAAAGATAATTTAGTAATACAAGGGCCATCTTCAAGAGATTCAGGAGCTTTACCTCATTCACACATTAGCAGGAAAACCTTATATATCCCAACTTTAATTGTCACTTGCTATAGTAAATGGCAGGTGCCTCTAGACTGCCCAGCATATCTAAGATCCAGGCAGAATTCACAGCAGTAACACAGCCTTGGATTGACTCAACTCAATTCCCATGTACTATACTACTCTTAGGTAGATACTTTTTTTTTTGGCCAAATATTATCAGATATTAGACACTGGTGTTATCAACAAACCCAATCCTCAGGCAAATCTTGTTCCTGCTAAAGAATGACAGGGTCAAAGAAACAAATGGAGAAGCCTGGAAAATGTGTAACTGAAGGATATTTTCCTCCAAGGCCATCTGCTCACATGATGTGCTTCAGGATCAGTTATAAAATTCTTCATGGTTAAGTTTGAAATTTTATACACAGAAAATGCAGTGCCCATGTATTTGGTAGACACAAAACTGAACAGCTGTCTCCAGACACACCTGTGCTGTCCCAACCTCACCATGGCCCGAAGAAATCCCAACAATATTTCTCAAACACTAATGTGTGTAGAAACTACTTGAGGGACGTTGGTCAAATGGAGACTATGACTTAGTGGGTCTGGGGAGAGTCCAAAATGGTGCAGTTCTAGCAAGCTCCCAGGTGATACTAATGTTGCTCTGCTGACCACCTTTGATTACCAAGGTCCCAAAAGTCCATCTATGCCAAGTTTTTGAGGACATAAACTTAGTTACCATGATCACAGCTTCTTTTGATATGTGGCCTCTGTAGCTAGACTGCCTGGGTCAAATCCAAGACCTTTCACTTATCATCAATGGGACCTTAGGAAAACTTAATTTCCTCATGTTGTTATAAGGTGTGCATTAGTTTATATACACCCGCTGCAAGACATACAGGAAGGGCTCAGTAAATGCCAGTCACTACTACCCTAAGGGTAGACTTTTTAAACCTCCATTGAAGTAGTGGGAGATATTATGAGGTGTCTGGAAACCAAGGTTGAAGATAGATATTTATTCCTGTTTCTTTACTCGGGGAATGATTTAAGGCAGCTGGTTGTTAATTGCTTTTCTCAAGTATCCATTTCCATAACAAGTGGCATGAATATCATTATATAAATACGAACAAGACCATAACTAGAAAAGTGTATACCTCAAAAGACAGGCATACCCCAGCTGAAGATTATACCAGGAGCAGTGCTAACTGGCTAATCATCAAGTCATTTCATTGATGGTGTTGATTAAAGTATTAACTCATTGTATTTAGCTTATTTTCTGGAATTTTTCATCCTTTGGTTAAGATTAGAATTTGAGCCCGAGTCTGGTTTTCAGGATAAACTGAGGACCCAACTGTGGGTCCGTGTTTTCTGTTACAATTGCTGAATTTTCTTAGTACTGTGAAGATCATATGAATAATGTCAGCAGACACTTACCTACTTAATTACAACAAATTACAACAAATTCCTATGGGGTACAATCCCGAACAAAAGAGCCAAAAGCATTTAAGTCTGAAAAATATCACGTTTGGGGAGTGAGGACAAAGTGGCAGAATCTAGGTTGACTATGAGAAGTTTGACTGTGGACAGGATTTCTGTGTAAGCAAAATGTTATGAATGTGGTTTCCCTGAACAAATATATAATTTATTTGAGGCAGCAGGGCCTGGAGGCTAAAGCACAAGTCTGGGAAGCATTAAATCCCTTTACCAATCCTGAGCACTGATCTAAGACACAGTTACTTTTAAATCATTTCATCTCTCCAGTTCCCCATGTGCAGAGGAAGGATTAAAGATGCCCATCTCACCTCCGCAAAGCTCTGGCACAAACTAATTATGGTTTAGAAACAGTCGCGAAAGACTCTCACCAAGGAACGCATATACGACAAAAGGATGTTTACACACACCCATGCCGGTTGGAACATAAGTAAATGCCAGAGAAAATTGATGACAAATATCTCAAGGCAAAGTGTTTACTCTATGAGTGATGGAGAGGCAGTACCCTGCAGGAAGATGAAGGAAAGTGTAGCACATGGGTAGGATGAATGTGTGATTTAAAAGAAATGGCGTGTCGGGTCCAGGAGCTGGAGGACGGGGCTAGTTAATGGGGTCTGTCAATCTAAAGTAGTAGAATTAAATACAGTGGGCAGATACTTGGTCCTTTGCTTATTTTCTCAGCAAAACTTTAAGCAGTGACTATCTAGCGGAAGCACCAAATCCAATGAGACATTTATTGTCCTTCATTCCAAGAAGCCCACAGTGCAGGGGTGGAGATACCCAGGCGAGATAAAAATCACAGCAGGAGATTGTAAGTGTAGAGAAAGGACTGTTTAAATCAGACCTGGGGGTGGGAGCACGATTTCTAGAGACGAAGCTTGAATTGAATTTGAAAGACCCATCAGAGTTTGCCTCATTGAGAGAATTCAGGGTGTGACAAAACTCTCAGGCAGCCAAGCTCTGGAACAGGCTAAAGTGTGTTTGTAAAGCCACCTGTGTGGTTTATACATTGGTGTAAGTGAGTTCTCTCTCTCTTGACCAAGGGAGGTTAGAATTCTAACAGAGAACTTTCCATACGAGACATGGAGGGAGGTCACCAGGGCTTAGGAATGTTCTGAGGTTTTCAATTTATGAGTTTTGTGATGGCTGGCCCCTTTGGGCCCCTGTGTCTGTCTCCCCTCCCCCAGGTAGAGGAGCTCTGGGTTTTTCTTCCTCTTCCGTGTGTTGGTCATCCCTGGGTGAGTCCAATTCAAGACAAACTGTGTAGCCAAAGAAAGTCCAAGAACCACTGCACAGTGTTCGGGAAAACTAGGACTTAGTTAAGAAATCAGTCATCTACTTGAATAGAAGTGTTCTTTTCCTGGGCAGGTCAGAGCCCAAATGAGTCTCCCTGATTACCCAGGACCTGTGCGTTTCTGCCCCACTTAGCCAAACTACACAGACATGCCTTGCAACTGAGGTCCTCAAGCATCTCCTCCTGAAAATACACAACTCTGCTCTTGCTTAAAGATAAATTAAGGCTAGATGTTGACTACAACTTCCTGCTCTACCCTTCCAGGAGAGCGCCCCTTCTCTGTTTTACAAAATTGGCAACATTTCTTCTTAAAGAAGTAAAACGTGGTAAAGGGCAATCCTGTGCAGTTTTGTGGGGAAGGTGGTTTAAATGGGATATTATATGCATTTCTATGCATGTATTTTATTGAAGTCTAATTAACATACACTGTTATATTAGCTTCAGGTGTACAACATCTTGATCCAATAATACCACGCATTACTCAGTGCTCACTATGGTAAGTGTAGTCACCATCTGTCACCATACATTATTACAATCTGCTTGACTACATAAAGCAGCCACCTCCTCCGTCTCGAAGGTGAGCCCTGGCTGAGGCTTCTGCTGCAGCAGATGCAGGCAGGGCTCCAGATGAGGAACCCCTGAGTCCTGTAGCTGCCAGGAGGCCCTGGAAGTCTAAGTTCTCTGCCCAATCAGAAACTCCATGACACTGGAGAAATGGAACCAGACAAAGGGTTTGATGGGCAGGGGAAGAAAGAGGAGCAGAAGCCAGAAAGGGACACACTGGAAGAGAAGTTGATGAAAAGATACAA
This sequence comes from Mustela nivalis, assembly GCF_964662115.1. Classification (NCBI taxonomy): domain Eukaryota; kingdom Metazoa; phylum Chordata; class Mammalia; order Carnivora; family Mustelidae; genus Mustela; species Mustela nivalis. The sequence goes on along the minus strand of NC_139028.1, from coordinate 29,942,755 downwards.
GCACAGAGGGGCACCTGGGTGGCTCAGTGGGTTAAAGCCTCAGCTTTCGGCTCAGGTCATGATCCCAGGGTCCTGGGATGGAGCCCCACATCGGGCTCTCTGCTCAGCAGGGAGCCTGCTTTCCTTCCTCTCTGTCTGCCTGCCTCTCTGCCTACTTGTGATCTCTGTCTGTCAAATAATTAAAAAAAAAGGAAAGAAAAAAAGATAAGCTTACAGAATTGTTTGTAAATGCTAGAACACGAATCCATCCTCCCAGACAAGAAAAGTGTAGTACAGAGGAGGAGACACACAAAGAGAAAAAGAGAAACAGTGTAACTTCCCCCACCCAACTGCTTTTACTTAACAGTTTAGGTCAGTTTCAACTAGGTCACAAGGATGTGTGTATCTTCAGAATAAAGTCTTTAATCGGCTGATGGATATGAAAAAATAAATTACTGTGGCAAAATGTAATAAACGTTAAAGGGAAAATGATGAGGGTAATATAACTACATTGATTTAACTAGGATGATATAAAGGAATTGTCTGTTTTATAGGTTTCTAGATGTCTATTAGTGGCTCTGTATTAAGGAATAGGGCTGTTCTCTTGATATACTTAAGAGCTGTCAGTAATTCCTATTTCACAGCCCACCGCTTCAATTCAGAAAGTGTGTTCCAGCCCTTGGTGACCCCATCCCGGAGGCACTGGAGGGTAACTAGCTGCCAAAGGTTTGCGTTCGGGCAGCTATTGGGTAAGCAGCTGTATTATTCAAAATCGGGCTGCATTTAAGAGGAGCCAATCACTTCAGCCACCTCCCCCCTGCCCTGCCACCTTGTGAGACTGCGGTGTCATTTGTTTTAATCACTCCTGGCATGGGGCTCATTATGTCCTGATCTTCTCTGGAGAGAGTAGCCTCCTTGGTGGGTGGAAATGGTAATTGAGGACACTTAGGAAGCAGGCATGATGCCAGTCCCTGGGGGCATATGTCCCGAAGAGATAGGGCACCTTCCCAGGATAAAGCAATAGACTTGAGCTTCAGGTAGAATGTCACTTTTCCACTATTGTAATGCCACTGACCTATTAAAAAAAAATACCTTATCGTTCCCCATGGCCCCCTGAATTAAGCCCAAACTATTATCAGGAAAGAAAGAGGAAAACTCATCATATCTTCTCCCTTTCCAGGCATCACGCACTGTGCTGGACACTCTCCAGTGTTAACTCATTTAACACCCAAATTAATGCTTTTTAAGCAAGAGGGCATCTGTGACTGTCCCTCTCAGAGATGCAGCCTAATGATATGTTTTGCTCCTTTACATCTAAGTATCTTTAATGATATTTTTCTGACTCCTTCCGTTTAATGTGGCGAAGACCATCTGGCTGCTTTTCAAGTGTCTAGATAGGGATAAAGCACCGGAAGGGTCTAGATGTGGCTCTGCAGTTTCAGGCTATGTGTCCTTGATCCAGACACACATCCTCTCTAGGCTGCAATGATAGTCTTAGCAAAGGTGAAAATGTTAGACTGAAGCAGTAGTTCTCAACTAGGAGATATTTTGTTCCCAGGCCGGTGGGGGCCAGGGAGTAGGGATGGAGATTAGCAACATCAGACTGGTAACTGGTAACTGGTAAGGAGTGGGTGTTATTGGTATCTAATCCCTAGAGGCCAGGGACGCCATCCAGCATCCTGAAGCACCCAGGACAGCAGCCCACAGCAATGATTCATCCAGCACAAAATGTCCCTCATGGTTGGGTCATCTAAACCAGAATTGTCACAAATGGGTTTGCCTGTCCTCTCCTACTGGTACCACGTTCTGCGTATTTCTCATCATCACGTCAGTCTGAGCTGCTTTGTGCCCACACCTCATCCCAAAACATGAGCTCCTTTCCCATCTCTCTAACTTGGCTTGTGCTGTTCCTCAGCCCTAAATGACACCCAGAATGACCCTAGCTGCGGAGAGACTGACCGTTCCTCAAGCCCCCACTCAAATGGAAGGGGGCCTCCTTTCCGCTCTTACTTATGAATCAGGTTCACACTGTCTCGGAATCAAAGATCCTGAAACACGGCTTCGATCTCTGGCCTCAAATCAGTTAGTTCTCCAGCTTTGATGCTGTTCAAGGTCTCTGTTTAATATTAATGGAAGCTATCATTTATTAAATTCCCATTATCCATATGGCACTGTGTTTTGTGAAATTTATTTCAAAAGATATATTTTTTTAAATCTTCATCCAGCCCTACTGGATAAAAAACATCCCCATTTTACAGATGGGGAACTGAAGCTCTGAGATGTTACATAATTTGTTCAAGGTAACCTTTCATTCTTTGGATGCATTATTTAATATTCCATGTTACTCCACGGCCATTTCTGGATTTAAAACAGAATATCCTGACTCCAAACCTGTGAAAGTTCTTTCCACAGTGCAGCAGAGACTCGTACTACCTGTAATTTATAAAGCATGTGGCCACTCTGAACTACTTAAAATAAGCCAGCATCCCAAGTTGTTGCTAAGGGCAACTTAGTAAAGCATGTTAGATAAGCAATCTCAGTATCCTATGCAAATCAGTCTGGTAGCTCCAGGCCTGAGAGGTGGATTTGGAAGTAGAGAAAAAGGTTATTCAATCCCCTTCCTGGAGAGAGAAGTCAGAGAAAATTCTGTGATTACAGCAAACTAATCTTCAGGATTGCCAAACAGCTTTTAGCAAAAAGAAACCAGTTGATGATGGAGAACACTATATACATTACTCATCTGTGGCTGCCTAAACAACTGGCTCAAAATTTGTGCATCGAAGTTTCTGTGCATCAGGAATTTGGAAGCAGCTCAGATCGTGTGGTTCTGACTCAGTGGTTCTCCCGAGGTCACAGGCCCCCATATGCTTTCAAGGTGGCTCAGTCTCATGACTGGCAGGTTGGTGCAGGGTTTGGACAGGAGGCCTCAGGGCTTTGCCATGTGGGTCTCCCCATCAGGCTGCTCCAGCATCCTCATTGCCTGGCAGCTGACTTGCTCCAGAGTGAGCGATCCAGGAGAAGAAGCCAGGATAGCTTTTATGACCCAGCCTTGGAAATCGCACACCATCATTTCCATCACCATTCTTTAGGTTGTGGAGGCCAGCCCTATTCAATGTAAGGGGACGAATACTCAAGGGCATAATCTTGGGGAGTAAGCATAATTGTGGCCACAGTATGACACAATTATTTTAACTCTGAAAAAGATCAGTCACAGAAAGTTTCCCTAGGATGTTACTCCCACATCTGCACATGAGGGCACATGGCTGCGTGAGACCTTGAGACCAGGCTAGTTCTAATCTGAAACAGGATGGAGTCAGAGTAGGATACGAAGTGGATATTCTATATCGATTCTAGAATACAGGTGTGGTTCCAGGGAGTCAAAGGACCCAGGGTTCATAAAGTTCCCTAGCACCCTCAAAATGGATGAGCTAAGTATGGGGAAAAGATTACAAATAGAAAGAAAGAAAGTATGGAAGGAAGGAAGGAAGGAAGAGAGAAAGAAAGAGAAGAGAAACTGGGGAACACTAGAAAAGACTGAAAAAACTGAGGTTATTGTTGGCCTTCCCTTCTAGAAACTTCCAAGAGGGTTTGGTGGTATATGTGCTTTAGAGAAAGGGCTTTAAAGCAGACAAAACCTACAGGGCAGCCTCCAGCTTCTCACAAAACAAAAGGATTACAGCTTGAGACAACAAGAGGGAGAGGCCGATAGTAGCAGAGAGAGCGTGGGTCGCTTGAAAAAAGCGAGGAGAGAAATAGTTGTTTCTTGTAAAACTTAATATATTTTGTGGAGATCAATTCAAGTTGGGAAACTAAGCCCAAGGATAAATATCACAAGTCTCGCACGCCCACTATGGAAAGGAAATAGTGTCTCAGTGTCTGTGTGGTGTGACCAAGCCCATGCAACAAATTCTCTTACCGACTGACAGCCAGTGTCATGCAACACCAGTGTTAGGTATAACACATATATCGTATGATATGTCCTATTAACTAAACTTTTTAATATAGCTTTGTGATAGAAGAGCTGTTCTCACATTTCATATGATCCAAGGATCCTTGTTAAGAGATCATATGCTACTTGTACAGGCCATGAAACTTGACTATCTTGGGGAAGTCATGGGATAAATAAACCTGGAAAAATGTTACAGTTAGGTACTGTATAAGATGACGTTGTAATATACAGTAAAGTTAACCATAGCCATCAGAGTAAGAGAAGTCAAGTAGAGGCAGGATAGCGATAGCTTTGTTACAGTAGGAATGTCTATGGCCAAAATGCCTGGGATACGGCACATAATTCTATCAGTTACTAACATTGTAACTTACTCATATTACTTCTCTTATCTGTGCCTCATTTTCTTTATCATAATATGAATAATACCTACCTCGCAGGATTATTGAAATTTTTAGATGAGCTACCAGTTGCAAAGTTCTTTGATTAGGCATGTAGCTTATTTTAAATGGACATTAGTTGTCAGAATCTGAGTTCAGGTCATGTTATACACAAAAAAATATCTATTTTGGCATTTGCTTCGCTCTAACTATTTTAACAAGATATTTAAATGATTTATGGAAAATGGAGGCTTTAACGCAAATAAGTGATGGATTCGAGCAGCTATTTTCTATTTCAGGAAAATACTCACCGTAGAGCTTGGACCTCATGAAAGTTGAACACTATCACCTCCTCGTGATATTGCAGCTTTCCGGAAGAGACCTCACCTCCCTTGAGGTTGAAAAGGCAAAAACAATGGTGGGATAATACCTCTACGTGAATCCAAGCAGCCATTGTCCAAACTGCATAATTCTATAAGAGGGGAAAAAAAAATACACGCACCATTTTGGGGGCCTCTTTAAACAATCTGAAGAACTGGGTAATGAATCGGCCTTACCAAATACTGTGATGGGTTTAGCTCATCTGTGTTCGGATCAGGCTGCGCCCAAGAGAGCCCATCATCCTAAGTCTTTTCCAAAATAAACTAGGTTCATGTACTGTCAGGAGCTGGGTATTTGGTGTCACTTGTAAAAATCAAAAGAAAAGCTTTTCTCGTTTCTTTGCAATGTCTTTAGCAGATTAAGAGTTACAAAACTGAGAAAACAGGGAGCTATAATAACAGTTTGTGCTTCCAACCAGTCCCAGGCTTCAGTATTAATAGATTTTCCACTCCAAGTGTTCTTACTTGAGTGGCTGCAAGTTACACTGATGAAAGGGAAGTAGCAATTACTACTCAGACATGTTCTTGTGGACAGCTATTGGCCTCCAAGCCACTTTTTACTTTTTTTTTTTCTTTTTAAGATTCTTGGTTGTCATTTACTTCTCTCCTGCTGGAGAGTGAAGTAATACTGAATAAAGACATCGACAGCAAAAGAAAGAGCTCCTGGTTTTTGGGAGATATTTTCCTGTATTGACCGATTCAGATCCAACTATTGGTGAATATACTCCCTTCACTCCTTAGGACTGTTTGCAAGCCTACCCTGACCGCTTTCCCCAAACCATCAAAGAGGAATTACCCACACTTTTTACTTAATATCCAGACAGATAAACCCAATGTCTTTAGACTTGGTTGTGATTGCCTAGTTATGCTTCTGCCCATCCTATACCCCAGAGCAATGGTTTTTAACCAAGATGAAGCTCAAAGTCATGTGAGTTTTTGCAAACCAGACATGTGTAAGCTCACATTAATAGTCACATTAATAGGTCAAAGCGGTGCCAGACTGATAACAAGAAATAAGGTCCTAGCCCTAAAGTGTATCCATAGTCATTGTATTCCTCATATACTTGCAACAAGAAAACATATTACCTGTTTCTCTCGACAATGGTTTACAGAGGAGTGCTGGGGGCGCTCAAACAGTTGAGCGTCTGCCTTCAGCTCAGTTCACGATTCCGGGGTCCTGGGATCAAGCCCCACGTTGGATTTCTCTGCTTAGCAGGAGCCTACTTCTTCCTCTTGCTTCCCCCTGCTGCTCCCCCTGCTTGTGTGCGTGTTCTGTCAAATGAATAAATAAAATGTTCTTAAAAAGAAAAGAAAGAATGATTGACCAACAAACTATGGTTGTTCAACTTGGGTATTCTTGGCAGACTTTTTTTTTCTTTAAATGAATGATTATGCCTCTCAAGGAAAACAATTGACAGCATTTGTTGCCAATGATCAACTTAGAGCATTCGAAAGAAAACAGAATTTGGAAAACTTTTTGTTTAAAAGGATTTTATTTATTTATGAGAGAGAGAGAGAAAGAGAGAGAGAGAGGGCACATTGGGGGAGGGGCAGAGGAAGGAGCAGATGTCCCACTGAGGAGGGAGCCTGGCACAGCTGGATCCCAGGACCCTGAGATCATGGCCTGAACTGAAGTCAGATGTTTCACTAACTGAGCCAGCCAGGCGTCCCAGAATTTTGGAAAACTTTTGCCAGGAGCTTCATGGATACCCCCTACTAACAAATGTAACTTTTTTGGTGTTTTATGATGAAATGCTTCAACATTTGGAAGATCTACGTGAGTCAGCAATCCAATATTTTCTAAATGAGCAGTGCGTGATCATGCATGGATAAGAGAGTTATACGAAATGCAGGACAGACTCGGGGCACCTGGGTGGCTCAGTTGGTTTATGGACTGTGAACTGGGAAAAAAAAATACTATGCCTCAATATCCTTCTGATCTTTGAATGCCTTATACAGCATTCAGATCAGGTGGTCACCATGTCCTTGAACTCTTCCAGTGAGGCAGGGACTTGGGACACTTAAAAGAAGCTCTTCTATCTTTGAAGATGTCTGTTAATAAGTTATTTCCCAAAATTTATTTCCTTAAGACATGCTTAGAGTAGTCTGAGTTTTTCCTCTTGAGACCACACGGAATGAAAAAAGAATTTTTCTAATAGCCTTTTCAACTATTGAAGGAGAAGTTCCACCTTTAAATATCCCCAACTTCTATAAATATCCCTATAAACTTCCTATAAATATCCCCAACTTCTGTAACCATTTCTCACTCAAAAAGTAATACATAGGGGTGGGGGATGGGAGGTTGGGTGAGCCTGGTGGTGGGTATTATAGAGGGCACGTATTGCATGGAGCACTGGGTATGGTACATAAACAGTGAATTCTGGTACACTGAAAAGAAATTAAAAAATAAATAAATAAATTTTTAAAAAATTACTTAAAAAATAATACATAGTTTTAGTTGAAACAGTATCTCCAACATAAGCCTCATTTTTTTTAAGTGTACTCTATTCACTGATGTATTAATTAAAGCGTTACCCCTTACCCCCTTGAAGGAAACATACATGTCAAACACAATCTAATGAATACAATACAGGGCACCATCTCCCTTTTTCCAAGAGTCCATTAGAATTTTTTGACAAACACATTGGCCTTTTTATTCATACTGAACATTTGACATCAGATATCGCCAAGTTTCTTGTTGTTCTTTGTTTTACATGTTCCTATTAAGACTTATCTCATCCATCATGAATAAGTGAGATTGGATTTTTGTACTAAATTTAGGGACCTTAAGCTCATCTTCTACTAAATGTTATCTCGTTAGAATTGACACACCAATATCACTTACTTAAATCTCTGTGGATCCCAGTTCTATCTGTTCAACACATCATACAGCTTTCTAATGCAAGGCTGGTGTTTATCCAAGTCAGTGATAAAATATTTAACTGGATAAGACCCTTTAATACCCTGCTAAAACCTTTCTCCTACATGAGCTGAGTCAGAGTGTACAAAATCCAGATACACAGGCTACGGCACTTTCTAGATCCACCAAAGAAAATTTTTGATTTCTGAAATAGGCAAACAAATATGTTAATTTCCTGCTTCCCAGCATTTCCCCCATTCTTCAGGATTCCTTGAAAATTTCCAATCATGGTTACAGCAGTGTGAATCTCCTTTCCATAAATTTCTCATTGACTTAGGCTATAAGATAAGCATAAACTCTCTTAAAGTTGTTGGATCTTCCATTTTCAGCCCAGATATCATTATTCTGGACAGAAAGAGAAAACCTGAGAATTAGATCTGTGAAGTGTTCTGTTAAATATGACAGCATTTTCTCATGAGTTCCAAGCCTGTCCCATCTCAATACCTTTGTGTGTGTGTGTGTGTGTGTATGTGTGTGTGTGGCTTTGACAGATTTCCCTGTCATTTCATCATGCCTCCTGCTTGTGTCTATTTGTAAATGTTTTGATATCTTCCTTCTAAAAATTCAGAATATTCCTCTGACTTAGCCCAGTGTTTTGTTCTCTGAACATTAGGAACACCAAGATAACATAGTCACTTTCTCCCCAATTTTTGCTGGTTTCATGTCACTAGCAAATTTTTCTTTTGGTTTGTACTGCATAGTAGCCATATCATTTGCTGTTTCCTGTATTCTAAAGAAAATTACCAGAAATGTCCTTTGTTTTGGTTGTTGCTGTTGTATCCTTTGATTGTGGCCGCATGAGATGCCCTGGAAATGTCCGTATGTTTGAAGTTCCTCATATTGCCAACACATCATGTTTCTGGGCTGGTTTAGTTAGATAAGAGATGTGCTATCCACTACTTCATAATTTTCAATTCTGATATATTCCCCCAGCGATATTCTTCAAATCCATTTTCCTTCTTTTCTTACTCATATATTCTCAGATGTCTAGGCCTTGAGACCATGAATTTTGTTTTTAAACCCCCTTGTTCATGCCAATCACCAGCTCCCCAGAACTGCCACTCATTTCTTCATTCCCTACACAAGAACGATTCTGTTTCGGAATAACTATTAGCACTGGCAGTTACAAAACTATGGTAAGAGAGCAAGGCCTCTTCAGCCCTGTTTGGACTGTATCTGACAAGGCTCTTTTGTCAGACTCGCTAACTTAGAAACAAAATTGACACCAAGGTTGTTGGGATGGGGGCCATTGACGTTAAAGGGATATCGTCTAGGAGGAGGTGGGTCAGTATACGACGCTGACGGTGTATTTTTGTGACTTGTATTTGCAAATTTGTCTTCAGATAACGAGCTCTGGGTGGCTCCGTGGAAACAGCACTCCCAACATCTCCATGGCACCACTTATGTTAGCAGAGAACATTCCTCAGCATCCCATGAACATGAATTGAGCCCAGGCAGCCAGGCATTGCAGGTGCACATACCAGCCCAGGAAATGCCTTGTCCAAAATGATGCCCTCTTTCAGGCCCACGAGGAACACTCTGCCGTTGTCTCCATTGGCATCTCAGCATGACGAATGATTCACAGCATGTGGGGCACAGAGAGATATTCCTGTCTGGAAGCTTGTGATAGAACACTTTCACTAGCAAGAGGAGGGTGTTCTCAGGGCCCGCTTTTCTAGATAGGAATACCGCAGTGGGGGGACGGGAGTGTACTATCTGGTGATTTCTCTTTGAAAGACCCCCAGTAACTTTTGAGACCCTGGTATTTTTGCAAATTAGCAGCTGTGGCCTTTTCTGAACTCGTGCCCAGCTTAAAGCTTTCAATACTGTTACAATGCGATGCATTTGCCACTTGGATCAATACCACAGATTCCATTAAGCTGTGCTTGGCATCCTGCTTTCTACCTATCGTGGGTGACCTCCTTTCCCTGCTTCCGTTTTCAAAACTCTGCAATGCTGTACAAGGAATCTATAAAGTGTACTGAATTAAGGAGGATTTATGCAAGTCTCATGCTCTTCTCCCCCCACTATGAGCTTGGGAATCAGAGCGAATGACACCATAGGTCCACAGAATTGAGCCCACATATGAAGGATCATTCTCTTTAATAAGAATAACCAGCTAATGAATGAAAGTGACCTGATGATAATGCTCAGGACCCAGTGCATATCCCTAATGACAAACTTATACAATAGTTCTCACTTTATCTTTTATTCTGGAAATACGGATCTCTCACTCTCTCTTTCTCCCTCTCTCATTGCTCTCAAATGAGGGACATGTAGTGAGCCACAGTAACTTATGATCTTTTATTTAAAACTGTGAGACATCTAGGAAAGTTCATTTGTACCCATATGCCAACATTTGCTTGAGATCATAGGTGATTTAAAACCCCATCATGTCCACTCATGGGCTCCCTAGGGATTCAATGGGCCCTGAGTTCTAGAGAGGCTCCCATAACATCCTTAGCAACATGGACAAGTCACAACCTTCTAGAAAGGAAAAACAGAAAAAAATCACATCTTTACCAACTCTTTGAAAAATCATGTTTATTGAGGTACAATTTACATATAGTAAAATTCACCATTTCAAGGTGTACATTTTAAGCGTAATCACCATTATAAATAATATATAGACTATTTCCAAACCCTGAAAAGTTCCCTTGTGCCCTGTTTCAGTAAATCACCTCCCCTCACCTCCTGTCCCAGACAACTACTGTTCTATGTTTTGTCTCTAAAGTTTTTATCTTTTATAGAATGTCATATAAATTAACAAATATAGGACAGGCATACCTTAGAGATATTAAGGGCTCAGGTCCAGTTTCTGAGCAACTCAAGAAACAGTGTGCTGTGTGTCCAAAGAGGAGGATGTTGAGGGGGCTATTTGGGAAACACAGAAGGGCAGCTCAACCTGGAGGTTGAGGGAAAGATTCTAGAGACCAGAGACCCCTCTGCAGAGTCCAGAGGACACTTGAGAGCCTGGCAAGCAAACATGGAGGGTGTGATGAGACCACAGAGATGAGGGAACAAGGATACGAGACCCAAACCAACGTGGCTGGGGTGTGCAAAAACATCGCCATGCCTGGAAGAGAATGTGCAAAGGGGACTGTCAGAAAATGATGGCAAAGACCCAAGAAGGGCCACATCACAATAAAGTGAGTATCACAAGAGAGTAAGTCAAGTGAATTTTTTGGTTTCCCAGTGCCCCTGAAAGTTATGTTTACATGATACTGAATTAGGTGCACAATAACATTATGTCTTAAAAAAAAAAAAAAAAAAAAGAATAAGTACCTTAATGAAAAAACTACTTTCTTGCTAAAGTATGGTAACCAACCACTGAGCTTTCAGTAAGTCATAATGTTTTACTGGTGGTGGGTCTTGCCTCGATGTTCATGGCTGCCGGTTCATCAGGATGGTGGTTGTTAAAGAGCTAGGTTGGTTGTGGCAATGTCTTGACATAAAACAACAATGAAGCCCACCACAGGGATTGATTTTTCTTCTCATGAATGATTTTCCCATTGCATGCAATGCTTTGTGTTGCATTTGTCCTACAGTGGAACTTCTTTCAAAGTTAGACTTACTTCTTTCAAACCCTGATGCTGCTTTACTAACTTAGTTCATGTAGTATTCTACATGTTTTGCTGTCATTTCAACAATCTTCACCACCTCTTCACCAGGAGTAGTTTCCATGTCAAGAAACCACTTTCTTCATTCATCAGTAAGAAGCAATCCATGACCCCCTCAAGTTTTATGAGTTAGTAACAATTTGGTCATGTCTTCAGGCTCCATCTCTCATTATAGTTTTCTTGTTGTTTCTACTACATCTGCAGGCACTTCCTCTACCGAAGCCTTGAACCCCTCAAAGTCACCCAAGAAGATTGACATCAACTTCTTCCACACTCCTGTAAATGTGGATATTTGGACCTCTTCCCATGAATCACAAATATTCCCAAAGACATCTAGAATGCTGAATACTTTCCAAAAGGTTTTCCATCGACTTTGTCCAGATCCATCTGAGGAATCACAATGGCAGCTCTAGGCTCTACTTCTTAAATAATAAGACGAGAAGTTGATGTGACTCCTTGATCCTTAGGCTGTAGAATAGATGTTGTGTTAGGAAACATAAAACAACAAGAATCTTGTTGTCCATCTCCATCAGAGATCTTGGGTCACCAAGCACATTGTCAATGCACAGTCATATTTAAAAGGAATCTAATTTTTTTCTTTTACCTGAGCAATAAGTCTCAATAGTGGGCTTAAAACATTCAGTAAACTCTGTTATAAACAGCCGTGCTGTCATCCAAGCTTGGCTGCTCCATTTACAGAGCATAGGCAAAGTAGATTTAGCATAATTATCAAGGACCCTCTGATTTGGGGAGTGGTAAAGGAGCATTGGCTTCAGCTTAAAGTCATCAGCTGTGTTAGCCCCTAACAAAATAGCCCGTTCTTTAAGGCTTTGACTTTCTTGGTTATGAGAGTCGTAGGTGGGATCTTCTTCCAACAGAAGGCTGTTTAATCTACATTGAAAGCCTGTTCTTTTAGACAGGTTTGTGCAGACATCTTTATTGAGGATCTTAGCAGGATCTTCTGGAGAACTTGCTGCAGCTTTTCCATCAGCACTCACTGCTTCACTTTGTGTTTCTGCGTTCTGGAGATGGCTTCTTTCCTTAAACCTCATGAACCCACCTCTGCTAACTTCACGCTTTCTTCTGCAGCTTCCTCACCTCTTTCAGCCCTCACAGAATGGAAGATAGCTAGGCCCTTGCTCTGAATTAGGCTTTATTGTGACAGATTTGATCTTCTATCCAGAACACTGAAACTTTCTCCAAATCAGCAATAAGACTGTTTCACTTTCCTTTTATTTTATTTTATGTTATTTTCTTCTTTTTAAAGATTTTATTTATTTGAGAAAGAGAGAGTGAGCTGGAGGAGGAGCAGAGGGAGACAGACAAGCAGAACCCACCCTTCTCATGGAGCCCAATGTGGGGTCAGATCCCACAGTCTTGGGACCAAAATCAAGGATCAGACATTTAATCAATTTAGCCACCCAGGAACCCCTCATTTTCTTATCATTAGTGTGTTCACTGAGGTAGCACTTTTAATCTCCTTCAAGAACTTTTCCTTTACATTTAAAACCTGGCTCACTGTTGGGCACAAGAGACCTAACTTTTCATTTGTCTTGGCTTTCAACATGACTTCCTCATTAAGCTGAATCATTTCTTGATTTTGATTGAAAGTGAGGGATATGAGACTCTTCCTTTCACTTGAAAACTTAGAGGCCAGTGTAGGGTTATTAATTGGCCTACTTTCAATATTGATGTCTCAGGGAATCGGCAGACCCAAGGAGAGGGAGAGAGATAGAGAATGGCTGCTCAGTGGAGAAGTCAGAACACACACAACACTTATCAACTAAGTTAGTTGTCTTATGTGGGCATAATTTGTGGTATCCCAGGATAATTAAAATACTAACATCAAGGATCACTCATCACAGATCCCCATAATAAATATAATCATAATGAAAAATTTGAAATATTATTAGAATTACCAAAATGTGACACTGAGACATGAAGTGAGCAAATGCTGCTGGGAAAATGATGCCAATGCACTTGTTCCATGGTGCAGGTTGCCAGGAAACTTCAGTTTGTGGTGTGGGGGGAGAAGCAATATCTGAAAAATGCTATACAATGAGGCATAAGAAAATGAGGGATGCCTATCTGTAGCCTCTTGTGTTTGACTTAAGTCACTTTGTGTCATGCTTGTTACCTTTTCCAAGGGAAAATCTAAAACAAAGTGAGAGCTGTTGAATGAACTCATCTTTGATAGACATGAGGGAGCAACAGTTCAAGGTCAGCCCTTGAGGCTTATCGTCAAATGACCATAAGCAGCTGGTTTCTTACTAAACAGACTACTGTCTTGTACGTGTTCATGCATGAATCAGAAGTTCATTCTTTTTTATTACTGAGAAGTATTCCACTGTATGGATATATTATAGCTTGTTAACTTTTTATTTCTTTAATAATGTATGTTATTTCTGTTTATTACTCTCTTATTTCCACTTAATATAAGGCCAGTAAGAATGGGATATTCTTTGGTTTTCTTCAGAATACGGTCTTCCTACTCCCCCCTATGAGAATGGGGTAGAATTGGCAACTAGGCTATATTGAGACCCTTGTTATGAGCTGAATGCTATGTTATGCCTTTTCTTATTTAATTCTATAAATTTCTTTAAAAAAATATTTTATTTACTTATTTGACAGAGAGAGAGAGAGAGAGATCACAGGCAGGCAGAGATGCAGACGGGGTGGGGGGGAAGCAGGCTCCCCGCTGAGCAGAGAGCCCAATGTGGGACGCAATTCTAGGACCCTGAGACCATGACCTGAGCTGAAGGCAGAGGTTTAACCCATTGAGCTGGGTTAAATCCTGGGGAGGATTCTTTTTTACCCTCTTTAATCCAAAAAGGATAATGTTCACTCAATTATTCAGCTTGGTTGAGCCCTGGATGGGACACAAGAGATCCTCATTCTCTCTATCTCCCTAGACAGTGAGAGGTTTTGGCATTTAGGCCGGATTATCCACCTGGGGAATTCGTAGTGCTCTGCATAAAACACGTTCTTTCCCCTTCATTCTTGTGGCCTAGAGGTTAACATTCAATGATCCTAGGGTCTAAGAAATGGCCTCCTTTTACCTAAATTAAATGAAATCTAATGAAACAGAAATCCAGGTCAGTATAGTTCACTGTCAAACCTTCAGCTCCTGCATTGCTGGCAGCTCCCCTTGTAATAATTAAACAGAAAGTCGTAGGCAGGCGACAGTGAAATCCACCGCTAATCTTGCCCCTCATCAGCCTATCTTCCTAAATGTTCCTTAATTAAGGTTTCTAAATGCTCTGTGTTCCCTCCGCAGCCAGGGTACCAAAATGAAGCTGACTGCTTCAGGGATGCCCTGCAACCCGAGGTGGAAGGAGTTCCAAGGGTATTTCTCATCCAGAACATTAAAAAAAAAAAAAAATCAAAGATAAAATCCAATAAATGGAAATGCATGTGAGAACGAACAGAGAGATGGGGACAGAGAGGGCTGGGAGGGGATTTCTTTTTTTTTTTTTTTTCTAGAGGATTTCACTTTAAGGATTCTGAAGGCGTATCGCTGGCTATATCACGGCTTCTCCAACACGCCAGGGAGTGAATGAAACAGCTGTCACATTTAAACACACACAGCGGTAACCCTCCACTGAGCACAATGCCAGGACAGAACAGAAAATCTATCAACACTTACAATACATTCTATTTATTTAGCAACTCATCCCCCTTCACCAAAAGTTCCATCTGTGGGGTTGAAACTGGGGCCACATGCTGCTGTGGCTTTTTGTGGTTTGGCAGCTACTGAGGGAGGGAATACGGGAAGTGGTCAGATGGAGTAGGTGGGGGTTTGAAGATGTCAGAATCACAGAACTGGGATTTTTCAAATGACTGAAGGTGAGTGGCAGAGTGAACCCACAGGTCCTTCCCATCCAGAGGCAAAAGGAAGCTGGGAAATGCCCCCCAAGTCCTCCTGTTTCAACCTCCATGTCTTTCTCAACATCTCCTTTGGTGGCTCAGTTGGTTGAGTGAGTGCTTTTGGCTTGGGTCATTGTCCTGGAGTCCCGGGATCGAGTCTTGCGTCGAGCTCCCTGTTCAGCAAGGGGGTCTGCTTCTCCCTCTGACCTTCCCCCTCTCACACTCGCTATTATTCTCTCTCTCTCTAATAAATAAATAAAATCTTAAAAAATAAAAAAAAAAAAAAGAAAGAAGTAAGGAAAGAAAAGACAGAGATGTCTCTTCCTTTTCCTTCCATGGGCTCTGTCTCTTCCCAGGAGATGTGTGCTGATCTCTAGGGACCTATGAGGGAAAGCAAAACTGCTTTGAGGGGTCATAAAGCAAGCTGTCTGACCAAGGATTGCTTTGGAAGAACACTCTGGAGAGAAACTACGAAGTGCCTCTACATCAACAGGATCTAAAAATATTTACTTATTAATTATGGTACATTAAACAATGAGAATTACACGTAGTAGATCTGGTAGGAATTTTAAGACCATATGTGCAGTTCCCTATAAGGAAACCAAGGCCTGGAGAAGCTGCAGCTTTCCTGAACCCCCTGCACCCCACACTCCCCAGGAAGCACACAGCTGGGACCAAGGACCCCTGAAACCTGGCTTAGCACTCACGTCAGTGAGAATGAAATTTAGGTGAAAGAATGGATGTCTATAAGGGAATCTCAAATGAAAAAACATAAGGCAGATTGGAAGAACAACAAGAAAGACAACTGAATGACACAGATAAAGAAATATACCATCATTGGCCTTGTAAAGGCCCTCAGGTAGGGCCAGCTCAGGACCCATGGAGAGTGTTCGAGAACCAAGAGAGAAGTCAGGAGAGAAACACAGGAGGGTTGACAGACCAACAATTAAAAGCTAAACAAGAGGCTGCCGAAAGATATGTTAATGAATAGCCCGTATAAAACCTGTTCAGCTTAATTCAATTGCACTCAAAGACATTTAATTCAGATACTATGTTCTCACCTGGTTCGGGTGAGATTTTGTGCCAGGCATTGGAGATAGCACAAAGGTGAATATGCACGGCTCTTCTAGTAGTTTTGGTCTGGAATCAGGAAATAAATCATAATAAACTGTGTGATCTGGGAAAAAGTGCACCAAATTTGGACGCAGACAGATGGAGATCTGAATCTTGCCTCTGGCACATTCTACTGTGCGACTTCAGGAAAGGCAACCTCTGTTCCCTAGCTTTGTACATCATACAGTCATTATCAAATCGAAAATTTGTACAAACCTCTGTCTGTTAGCAAAGTGCAACAAATATTAGCTTCCTTTATATGCAAATACTCCACTATAAGGCAAGAAAAAGGCAGAGTGTATTGGGGAGTAATAGAAAGTTAACTCTGGCTGGAGCCTAGGGTTCATGAGATAGAGGGGAGACCAAGTGGAAAAGCCTGGGGAAAATGCACACAGGCCCTGGGATGCCAGGCTCAAGGCTGTGTAGGGACTACGAAGAGTTCTGAGTTCTGCTTGAGTCAGTATTGACACAAAATGTCTACTTCAGGAGGAGAGGGCAAACCCCAGAAAAAAACCCACTGTCATAGCCCAAGTCAGAATTTATGAGTTTCTTAGTACCTCAGATTCCTTGCTTTACTTTCTCTTTCCCCTTAGCACTTATCATACAGTACTACGTAGTACTTCTACCATACAGCATTCTTAAATTTTTTTAAAGATTTTATTTATTTGACAGAGAGAGATCACAAGTAGGCAGAGAGGCAGGCAGAGAGAGGAGGAGGAAGCAGAGAGCCCGATGCGAGGCTCGATCCCAGGACCCTGAGATCATGATCTGAGCCAAAGGCAGAGGCTTAACCCTCTGAGTCACCCAGGCGCCCCATCCCTTATGTATTTATAAAGTACGTTTCACGAGAGCAGAGGTCTTCGTTTGCTTGGCATGTGGTAGGAGCACATTAAATACTTCTTGGAATGAAAAGAAAGGGAAGAAGGACGAAATGGCCCCACAAATCTGTGCCTCAGTAGCTAGAAGTATGGTGTTTACAGTGTGATAAAGGAAAGGCGGGGGACAAGTCTGGACAGCAAGCAGACCAGCTGTTTTCCATGGCCTCTGAATAAAAGTAAGCTTAAATACAATTGTGAAAGATTGATGTTGAAGATTTTCCACATCAAGTGTGGTCAAGTATTTGTGTGTGTGGCTAGCTGAAACAGAGAGAAAGGGACTGTGACCAGAGCCCCTCTGTGGTTCAGATGCTTGGCTGTCTGACTCTGAGGGGCTTTCCGACATGTCTGAGGAAACAGAAGGATGTGGTGGTGGAGCTACCGGTCCCGCCCATCCTTCCAGTGCTGCGGCCCCACTGCTGAGCAGCTCTTCCCATCAGTCCTCAGGAGCCCCACACTGAGAATGCATGTCCAGGCCCAGGGCCTTGCTGGCAGGGTTAATGAGCTAGGCTTTGTCTGTCTCTGTTTCTTAGGCTCTCCTCCCACTCCCCACGGTGAGCAGCTTTGGAAATGCGGAACATGTTGTAATCCTTAACTCCACTGTTTTGAGATGTCCCTGCAATGGCTATAATAATCATCTTACAAACAACCTAGAACAGGCTCTAATTGCTTCTAATGTTGTATTCTGGCTGGGATATGGGGAGAGCAGAGACATGCTGACTGTCAAAACCCTGCTCTGATTATATGGTACCTCAGGGAGCATTTTCACAGAGGAAAAGGCAACAGGCCTATTGTTCTTCCTTCTTTTTGGTGAGCTGGCTCAGTGGACCCCTCCCCCACGTAGGCAGCACAAGACAGAGGATCCCGAGCCAGCAGAGGAACCCAAACCTTCTGGTACTCTGTGACAATAAAGAACCATTTGAGGTGCAGACAAATGAGCAGGAATGTATTCTTGTGTCTCTTAACTACGCTGCTGGTGGTGTTTATGAGCCAGCTCCTTTCACCCTCTGGAAAAGTCCTTAAGTGTTAATGACCTCGTGAGACAGGCGCCAACCCAAGACGGTGATTTGTTCTGAGTCAGTGAAGGAATAAATGAACGGGGGAGTGGACCACGGACTGAACCACCTCTTCGTAAGAATCTAAAACATTAGAGGGTTTCATACAAATTACTGCCCCTGTCCCTTTGAATAACTCTATCAGGAAGGTTCTCATATCCGGTAGGCGATGAAGTTGGGGCTCAGAAGAGTTAGGTGGGGCTGTCCCAGAATTGCAGGAAACATCGAGAGCCAGAGAAGTGGGACTCGGATATCCAATCCAGGGTGGTTTCGGTATACCCCCTCACTTCCCTTAATACTCTGGTTGGGCAACATTGGTTCTGATTGGGTTTAGACGGTCATCACTTGGACAGTCATAAGATGGACACTCAGTCGATCCCCACAGCTCTCTTCTGTCTCCCCAGATTCTGACCCTGCAGGCTGAGCTTCTGTTCTAGAACCATCTTCCTCCTCTGTGGAGCATCACACCCCCAAAGCCTGGTGGGGAGGCTCCTTGCCCTGCCTCTAGCAGCCCCTCGGCTTTACCGCTTTGGTTCAGCTCATGATTATGCCAAGTCACAGAAACACAGTCGCTGAGAACTGTATGATATATATGAAATATATATATATATATATATATATATATATATATATCTCCTTTCAAAGAGCTTTCTTAATTACTATTTTATTTCATATTTACAACAGCCCTGTGTGGGTCAAAAAGGCAGTTGCCATTATTTCCCATTTTACGGTCAAGGGTACTGAAGCCTAGAGAAGATAAATCTCCTGCTGGAGTCATACCGCGAGTTGCTGAATAAGGACCCACACCCACCCGCTTGACTACTGGGCTCACATGCTCATAAAGATGGTACAACCAGTCAGGATCAGACCCACCCTGCCCCAGCTCCCGTTTATCAACTGGAGCAAAAAGGATGGAGTACGGCTTTGTGGGGGAAGTGTAGACAGGAGTGGGAGATTCTGCCCAAGCAGGGAATGGATACCCGTTCGATTCTTTACATCCTGGTGTATTCCTGCCCTAGGCAACTTCCAAACCCCTGAAAAAATGAAATAAAAATCCTACAGATTTATTTATTTAAAAATAAATAAAAGATAAAGATACCTCTGAAGATAAAAAATCTCAGCGCCAGAGTCCCGTCCCCTGCTTCCCTGTACTTGAGATAAGTACAAGGGGTTAACCTTGTAGGCAAGTAATAACTTATCTCGCACAGCTTCCCATCCAGAAGACCTCCCTAGGGGCCGTCTCCGCACCGGGATTCAGGTCCTGGGGCACAGCATGTGGGCCTGAAGCTGAGGTTATCTGCCTTGAGGTTTCTCTCACCTGCCCAAGGGTTCCTTAGTCCTGGCAGATGTGCGCAGAGGCCTCCTGCTCCTGCTGTCTAGAAGCTTGTCTCCGACAGGCAGAGCAGTGATCATTTACCCTGCTATTCACACAACATTAGCCACTTTCCCAGCACACTGCAGACATTAACCCCTTCAGGCCCTGTTGCCAAACAAGTTGGTGAGTGCAGGAAGAATTCATTAAACCAACATCCAGTCACATGTGTCCCCCACTCTGCCCCACAGATGACAATCTGATACACTGAAGAGTGGAATTCTCCTGCCTTGAGTATTCTGACAGGATGCAAATCACTGTGATAGCCAGTGAAAAAAATACCTCACTCTAGATACACATTTCATGCATTTATTTCATAAATATTGATCGTCTCGCCTACTATGTACCAGATGCATATTTGTCAAAGATCGGTACAGGGGTTGGCTATCTGGTCAAAGACGGCTACGATTTCCTTTGATATAGCTTTTTTTTTTCCTTTTATAATTTATTATCCACCCTTTGGAGCCTCTAACGTCCCAGTAAGGCCCAGAGAGTGTCTGGAGATCGGATTGTTAAAAGAAACCCAGTACTCAGAAGAAGGACCGTATCTACAGCTGACACGCAAAATCTCTACCTCGCTGCAAAATGTAAATAAATAAATAAATAAACACACAAATACATAAAGAAGAGAACAAACAACAACCACAAAAAAACTACTCCCCCCCATTAGCTGACACTTCCCATAATGCACCGCGAAGTCAATTTGCGTAGACATGCACAAAAGGGCTCTTTTCATTTCGCTGTGGTGGATCGCAGCAAACTCTGCTTTCTGTTCATGTAATTAAGCCAACGTGTCAAAACAATTACCTTGTAGAGACAGGGACCGGCAACGGACGTCTTTCTTTCTTTTTTTTTTTTTTTTTTAATTTCCTTTGAGCAGAGTGATCAAGAGAGTAGCTTTACAGACTAGGGGGCCCTTAAACAAGGGTCACCGCACGCCTCCAAGCCTGAGACCCTGGGCGTCCGCAGTTCGATCCCCTAATAGTGCCAGGGTGAGACGCGGCGCCAGGGGCCAGTGCGACGCCAGGTGTATGAGCTACAGGAGAGCAATTTGGCAAACAATTCCGGACAGCGTAGGAAACAATACTTTTATAAATGAATCCATGCTGTTGGTGGCTGGAACGTAAAGCCATCTTGGGAGAGTGCTGGTTGAATAAAAGCTGCCAACGCAGGCTGAGGCATTTTGACACCTGAGCTATGAATGCTACAACAATCTATTACCATAAGAAGCACCCTCCACGCTAGGTGTGTGTTTGTTATAAATCACTCGGCTCCTCTCCTTTCTCCTGCAGTTAATATATTTTCTTACAGCGAGTATTATCCGCTGTGCATTACCAGCAATGTTCAGCTGTTAACATTTGTGTCTGTAGTTAGCATTTTTATTCAGCTAATATTTTCATTCAGTAACACTCACCAAGCATCAACATTATTCACATCGTATTTGCCAGGAATATTTCCTTCCATTAGCGTTTGTTTCTCCCTTTAAGAATTTTATTTGCTAGGTATTTTTATCCTGCAAGGACTGTCAGCTTCAGCAAGCATCACCAGAAATTCTGATCACTGACTGCAAAGAGCTCTGAGTTAGTGTGTGCTTCCCAGATGAACTGTCTATCTGGGCCTCGGTCTTTGGCATCTTTAAAATGGGGATAATAAAGGCCTTGTAAACGTTGGGGAGCCAAATTCAGGGCATAGCAATCGTGGCTGAATTAAAGCATAACTCCAGGTTATTTCAATAAAGAAAAGAAAGAGCTGGGAGCCTGAGAGATATAAATACCATTCAGCTGGTCATAAGGAGAGAGAAAAGGAACTCTACACAAAGGAACTCTACTGAGAGAGAATGGGCTGCCTTCAGTCACTGCGAGCTTCTTTTCACGGAGGCGTGAGAGTTGTCAGGTTTTCTGCTGGGCCCCATCTTAGAGTGGGAGGTTCAATAAGTCTGGGCTGGGGTCTGAAAATTTGCATTCCTAACAAGTTTTCAGGGCCTGATGCTACTGCTGGTCAAGGGACTAAACCCAAGAAGCATTGACTTGAAATGTGGGGTAATGGTCTGGGAGAGCTGCAGCCCTATAGGAAGAGACTTCCCTCCTTCCTTCACCTCCTCCTATATTTCCTCTGTTCTTTCCTTCAGCGGTATTTTGCCTTTTCAATGCTTCCAATCTCTAAAACTAGACTCCCCAAACAGCAGAACATGGAGGTCATGCCAGGGACCAGGGAAGGAGCAAACCATCTCTACAGACTGCATAAAATCTGAAGTGTGGGCAGAATGCAGGGGAAATGTTTGCAGCACTATCCATATAAAAGGAAGGAGCTCTAGTTTCTTTTATACCTACTGCAAGTCTGGTGACATATCTCTCACACACACACAGACACACACACACACACACACACACACACACACAATTGTAGCCTGTACATTCTACAACCAAGTAAGGATGCCTGGTCCTTATACATAGTGCCTAAAAGGCTTCTCCATGTTATTACACTAAAAAAGAAAGAAAGAGAGGGAGAGGGAAAGAGAGAGAGGAGAAAGAGAAAGAAAGAAAGAAAGAAAGAAAGAAAGAAAGAAAGAAAGAAAGAAACTCAGTGCATTTCTGCCCCATCCCTAATGTCTTCTTATTTCAACTACCCAGCAGTCCTCAAGCCCTTCTTCAAAATCTCTTATCATTGGAGGAATTTCAGCTACAACTGGGTGTCTTATTATGAACTTTGCTTCTCAGATTAGATGAGAGATGGTTTCTAGGGCCTTTCCAATTATAAGTTATTTGCCTCCATACCAGGACCAAAACTCAGAATATAACAGAGGTGACTCCCAGGCTTGGGGCAGTCAAAATTATTTCAAAATGCTTTATGACATGGCAGCTTTCACAATCAGCCCGACTCTGTGGTTTGCATTTCCCCCCATCCGCTCATTAGACACTGGTCCTAGGACTACTGGGTGAGAAGTGAGCCCCAAAGCCAAGCTGGGATCCCGCCAAGCCCAGTCTACCAGAAACGTGGTGGTACCAGATGGGAAAAGAGAAAAGCGTGGCTGTCCTGCAGACATGAGGACTGAGAGAGGTCACAGGCTGAATCCAAGGACTAAAAAAAGAGAAGAAGCAGAGCTGGTGGCCAGCTGCCTTTCTAAAGGGTGCACCCAGCATGATGGCAAGTACAATTTCGGAGCTAACCTTGGGCTTGACATAGCATTAGAAAGCTGTCAGCCTCTAATTAGACTCTGGCAGACTCTGCTTGGATTTTGGCTTGCCAAGAGAACCTCCTCCCACCAGTGTCCCCACCTCCAATTCCATCCCCTACCAAGCCAAGGCAATGTACACCTCAGTGTGATTCTGTAGCATTCCAATAGAATGGCCACCCCTCCCCCAAACCAGAACCTCAGGGTGCTGGTATCCTGTTTCCTTCTGAGCATCTGCTGCCCAGAAGAGGATCGAGATGACCATCCAGGGAAAGCAGAGGGACTTAACTACATGCCAGCCCCATGCCCATCCTCCTGAAATGCTTGCTGGGGTTTAATAAAACTGCTGCGATCCTTCAGGCACACCACCCCTGGGGCTTTTTCTTTGTGTTCTATTTTGCATTTCTCAGCTGGTTAACATCACTCAGCTGTCGAAATCATTTCCTTGAGACTGCTAGGAAATCTGGATTTGAGGCTTCCAGTTTTGTAAATCCTGTTCATCGGAGAAGAGCATATCTACTGGAAGGACCAGGGAAAGTGGGGGTTCCAGCCAGAACGTAGCAGGGAGGCAGGTTGGCAAAATAGTGCCAAGAACAGCAACACAAGTCAAGGAAGATTGTCTTCTATTCAGACGGACACGGATTTCATAGAGCTTATTGGAGGAAGCAGGGTGCGAAAACATATGCCTGATGTGAGATGAAGGCAGTCATTAAGGGTCATGAGGGTCAGACATTCCTCAGTCTCGCACGTCTGTTCTTGCACGTCTATTAGGTATAAGGCATTTATTCTGATGTGCTGGGTAAAGCATGCTTTGTGCACAAATTCTATCTCTTTTTCTTCGTTTTTCTTTCTTTCTCTCTCTCTCTTTCTTTTCTTTCTTTCTTTCTTTTTTTTTCTTAGATTTGTTTATTTGAGAGAGAGAGAGAGTGGAGGGGAAGAGGCCGTGGGAGAGAGAGTCTTAAACAGACTTCGTGCTGAGCAGGGCTTGATACCAGGACCCTGAGATCATGACCTGAGCTGAAACCGAGAGTTGGCACTTAACCGACTGAGCCGCCCGGGTGCCCCTCTGTCATTGTTTAATCCTCAGCTCGGATTCTGGCTCTACCACTCGCTAGTTGTGTGATTTTGAGCGAGTTGTGTAGTCTCGGTGTATCTCAATTTTCTCACCTGTAAAAGGAAGAAACAATATCTAACACCAGAGGTTTATTGCAGAGTCAATGAGGCCACAATGGTAAAATCACTATGTGTCTGCCAGGAACTTGAAAACTCTTGAATCCCTCCTGCCCGTCATCTGCCTCTTCATTCAGAGGAGAGGAATTCACCCCCATTATGTGCATTTCCCACCCACCACCTTCTAGCCCCATGAAAATGCATAATGATTGTTTATATCTATTATGAATACATTTGGCGAGGAGAGGAGTCAAGATGGTGGAGAAGCAGCAGACTGCAACTACTTCAGCTAGCAGGAGATCAGCTAGATAGCTTATCTAAAGATTGCAAACACCTGCAAATCCATCGGCATATCGAAGAGAAGAAGAACAGCAATTCTGGAAACAGAAAAACAACCACTTTCTGAAAGGTAGGACTGGCGGAGACGTGAATCCAAAGCGACAGGAAGATAGACCCCTGGGGGAGAGGCCGGCTCCCAGCAAGCGGTGGAGCAACCGCGCACAAAATCAGGACTTTTAAAAGTCTGTTCCACTGAGGGACATCGCTCCAGAGCCTAAACCGGGGGGAAGCCCACGCAGGGTCAGTGTGGCCTCAGGTCCCGCAGGGTCACAGAAGGATCGGGGGTGTCTGAGTGTCACAGAGCTTGCGGGTATTGGAACGGGAAAGCCGGCTACAGAGACAGAGCCAACAGTAAGCTCACAGCTCGGTGTAACCTTGAACCAGCCACAGGCTCGGTGAGCTCAGAGTGTGGCCAGAGGTCAGGCAGATGGGAGTAACTGGGCGCTGTTCTCTGAGGGCACACTGAGGAGTGGGGCCCCGGGCTCTTGGCTCTCTGGGCCGGAGACCGGGAGGCCGCCATTTGTATTCCTGTCCTCCAGAACTCTACGGAAAGCACTCAGGGAACAAAAGCTCCTGAAAGCAAACCCCAGCGGATTACTCAGCCTGGCCCCTGGTAAGGGTGGTGCAATTCCGCCTGGGGCAAAGACACTTGAGAATCACTACACCAGGCCCCTCCCCCAGAAGATCAACAAGAAATCCAGCCAAGACCAAGTTCACCTACCAAGGAGTGCGGTTTCAATACCAAGGAGAGCAGCAGAATTCCAGAGGAGGAGAAAGCAAAGCATGGAACGCATGGCTTTCTCCCTGTGATTTTTTTTAGTCTTGCAGTTAATTTTTTTCTTTTTCATTTTTTTTTTCTTGCCTCTGGTAAAAATTTTTTTTTAACTTTTACCCTTTTCTTTTTTAACATTTTTTAACTAGTTTATCTAATATATATATATTTTCTTTTTTATATTTTTCTTTATTCGTTTTCTTTTTGTAAAATTCTTTTCTTTTCTTTTTTTTTCTTTCTTCCTTTTTGAAACGCTTTTTGTCCCCTTTCTCCCCCCTCACGATTTGGGATCTCATCGGATTTGGTTAAAGCATATTTTCCTGGGGTTGTTGCAACCCTTTTAGTATTTTACTTGCTCCTTCATATACTCTTATCTGGACAAAATGACAAGACGGAAAAATTCACCACAAAAAAAGAACAAGAGGCAGTACCGAAAGCTAGGGACCTAATCAATACAGACATTGGTAATATGTCAGATCTAGAGTTCAGAATGACAATTCTCAAGGTTCTAGCCGGGCTTGAAAAAGGCATGGAAGATATTAGAGAAACCCTCTCAGGAGATATAAAAGCCCTTTCTGGAGAAATAAAAGAACTAAAATCTAACCAAGTTGAAATCAAAAAAGCTATTAATGAGGTGCAATCAAAAATGGAGGCTCTCACTGCTAGGATAAATGAGGCAGAAGAAAGAATTAGTGATATAGAAGACCAAATGACAGAGAATAAAGAAGCTGAGCAAAAGAGGGACAAACAGCTACTGGACCACGAGGGGAGAATTTGAGAGATAAGTGACACCATAAGACAAAGCAACATTATAATAATTGGATTCCAGAAGAAGAAGAAAGAGAGAGGGGAGCAGAAGGTATACTGGAGAGAATTATTGGGAAGAATTTCCCCAATATGGCAAAGAGAACGAGCATCAAAATTCAGGAGGTTCAGAGAATGCCCCTCAAAATCAATAAGAATAGGCCCACACCCTGTCACCTAATAGTAAAATTTACAAGTCTCAGTGACAAAGAGAAAATCCTGAAAGCAGCCCGGGAAAAGAAGTCTGTAACATACAATGGTAAAAATATTAGATTGGCAGCTGACTTATCCACAGAAACCTGGCAGGCCAGAAAGAGCTGGCATGATATTTTCAGAGCACTAAACGAGAGAAACATGCAGCCAAGAATACTATATCCAGCTAGGCTATCATTGAAAATAGAAGGAGAGATTAAAAGCTTCCAGGACAAACAAAAACTGAAAGAATTTGCAAACACCAAACCAGCTCTGTAGGAAATATTGAAAGAGGTCCTCTAAGCAAAGAGAGAGCCTACAAATGGTAGATCAGAAAGGAATGGAGACCATACACAGTAAGAGTCACCTCACAGGCAATACAATGGCACTAAATTCATATCTCTCAATAGTTACCCTGAATGTTAATGGGCTAAATGACCCTGTCTAAAGACACAGGGTATCAGAATGGATAAAAAAACAAAACCCATCTATACGTTGCCTCCAAGAAACTCATTTTAAGCCCGAAGACACCTCCAGATTTAAAGTGAGGGGGTGGAAAAGAATTTACCATGCTAATGGACATCAGAAGAAAGCAGGAGTGGTAATCTTTATATCAGAACAATTAGATTTTAAGCCAAAGACTATAATAAGAGATGAGGACGGACACTATATCATACTCAAAGGGTCTGTCCAACAAGAAGATCTAACAATTTTAAATATCTATGCCCCCAACATGGGAGCAGCCAACTATATAAACCAATTAATAATAAAATCAAAGAAACACATCAACAATAATACAATAATAGTAGGGGACTTTAACACTCCCCTCCCTGAAATGGACAGATCATCCAAGCAAAAGATCAGCAAGGAAATAAAGGCCTTAAAAGACACACTGGACCAGATGGACATCACAGATATATTCAGAACATTTCATCCCAAAGCAACAGAATACACATTCTTCTCTAGTGCACATGGAACATTCTCCAGAATAGATCACATCGTCGGTCCTAAATCAGGACTCAACTGGTATCAAAAGATTGGGATCACTCCCTGCATATTTTCAGAACACAATGCTCTGAAGCTAGAACTCAACCACAAGAGGAAGTTTGGAAAGAACCCAAATACATGGAGACTAAACAGCATCCTTCTAAAGAATAAATGGGTCAACCGGGAAATTAAAGAAGAATTGAAAAAAATCATAGAAACAAATGATAATGAAAATACAACGGTCCAAAATCTGTGGGACACAACAAAGGCAGTCCTGAGAGGAAAATATATAGCAGTACAAGCCTTTCTCAAGAAACAAGAAAGGTGGGGCGCCTGGGTGGCTCAGTGGGTTAAGCCGCTGCCTTCGGCTCAGGTCATGATCTCAGGGTCCTGGGATCGAATCCCACATCGGGCTCTCTGCTCAGCAGGGAGCCTGCTTCTCTCCCTCCCTCCCTCTCTCTCTCTCTGCCTACTTGTGGTCTCTGTCAAATAAATAAATAAAAATAAAAATCTTAAAAAAAAAAAAAGAAACAAGAAAGGTCTCAGGTACAACCTAACCCTACACCTAAAGGAGCTGGAGAAAGAACAAGAAAGAAACCCTAAGCGCAGCAGGAGAAGAGAAATCATAAAGATCAGAGCAGAAATCAATGAAATAGAAACCAAAATAACAATAGAACAAATCAACAAAACTAGGAGCTGGATTCTTTGAAAGAATTAATAAGATTGATAAACCCCTGGCCAGACTTATCAAAAAGAAAAGAGAAAGGGCCCAAATAAATTAAATCATGAATGAAAGAGGAGAGATCACAACTAACACCAAAGAAATACAGACAATTATAAGAACATACTATGAGCAACTCTACGCCAACAAATTTGACAATCTGGAAGAAATGAATGCATTCCTAGAGATATATAAACTACCACAACTGAACCAGGAAGAAATAGAAAGCCTGAACAGACCCATAACCAGTCTGGAGATTGAAACAGTCATTAAAAATCTCCAAACAAACAAAAGCCCAGGGCCAGACGGCTTCCCGGGGGAATTCTACCAAACATTTAAAGAAGAACTAATTCCTATTCCCCTGAAACTGTTCCAAAAAATAGAAATGGAAGGAAAACTTCCAAACTCATTTTATGAGGCCAGCATCACCTTGATCTCAAAACCAGCCAAGGATCCCATCAAAAAAGAGAGCTATAGACCAATATCCTTGATGAACACAGATGCGAAAATTCTCACCAAAATACTGGCCAATAGGATTCAACAGTATATTAAAAGGATTATTCACCACGACCAAGTGGGATTTATTCCAGGGCTGCAAGGTTGGTTCAACATCCACAAATCAGTCAATGTGATACAACACATCAATAAAAGAAAGAACAAGAACCATATGATACTCTCAATAGATGCTGAAAAAGCATTTGACAAAGTACAGCATCCCTTCCTGATTAAAACTCTTCCAAGTGTAAGGATAGAGGGCACATACTTCAATATCATCAAAGCCATCTATGAAAAACCCACCGCAAATATCATTCTCAATGGAGAAAAACTGAAAGCTTTTCCGCTAAGGTCAGGAACACGGCAGGGATGTCCATTATCACCACTGCTATTCAACATAGTACTAGAGGTCCTAGCCTCAGCAATCAGACAACAAAAGGAAATTAAAGGCATCCAAATCTGCAAAGAAGAAGTCAAATTATCACTCTTCGCACATGATATGATACTATATGTTGAAAACCCAAAAGACTCCACTCCAAAACTGCTAGAACTTGTACAGGAATTCAGTAAAGTGCCAGGATATAAAATCAATGCACAGAAATCAGTTGCATTTCTCTACACCAACAACAAGACAGAAGAAAGAGAAATTAAGGAGTCAATCCCATTTTCAATTGCACCCAAAACCACAATATACCTAGGAATAAACCTAACCAAAGGGGCACAGAATCTATACTCAGAAAACTATAAAGTACTCATGAAAGAAATTGAGGAAGACACAAAGAAATGGAAAAATGTTCCATGCTCCTGGATTGGAAGAATAAATATTGTTAAAATGTCTATGCTACCTAAAGCAATCTTCACATTTAATGCAATTCCTATCAAAGTACCATCCATCTTTTTCAAAGAAATGGAACAAATAATTCTAAAATTTATATGGAACCAGAAAAGACCTCGAATAGCCAAAGGGATATTGAAAAAGAAAGCCAAAGTTGGTGTCATCACAATTCCAGACTTCAAGCTCTATCACAAAGCCATCATCATCAAGACAGCATGGTACTGGCACAAAAACAGACACATAGATCAATGGAACAGAATAGAGAGCCCAGAAATAGACCCTCAACTCTATGGTCAACTAATCTTTAACAAAGCAGGAAAGAATGTCCAATGGAAAAAAGACAGACTCTTCAATAAATGGTGCTGGGAAAATTGGACAGCCACATGCAGAAAAATGAAATTTGACCATTTCAATTTGACTCAAAATTGATGAAGGACCTCAATGTGTGAAAGGAAACCATCAAAATCCTTGAGGAGAACACAGGTAGCAACCTCTTCTACCTCAGCCACAGCAACATCTTCCTAGGAGCATTGCCAAAGGCAAGGGAAGCAAGGGCAAAAGTGAACTATTGGTATTTCATCAAAATCAAAAGCTTTTGCACAGCAAAGGAAACAGTTAACAAAATCAAAAGACAACTGACAGAATGGGAGAAGATATTTGCAAACGACATATCAGATAAAGGACTAGTGTCCAAAATCTATAAAGAACTTAGCAAACTCAACACCCAAAGAACAAATAATCCAATCAAGAAATGGGCAGAGGACATGAACAGACATTTCTGCAAAGAAGACATCCAGATGGCCAACAGACACATGAAAAAGTGCTCCATATCACTCGGCATCAGGGAAATACAAATCAAAACCACAATGAGATATCACCTCACACCAGTCAGAATGGCTAAAATCAACAAGTCAGGAAATGACAGATGCTGGCGAGGATGCGGAGAAAGGGGAACCCTCCTACACTGTTGGTGGGAATGCAAGCTGGTGCAGCCACTCTGGAAAACAGCATGGAAATGTTGAAAATAGAACTGCCCTATGACCCAGCAATTGCACTACTGGGTATTTACCCTAAAGATACAAACGTAGTGATCCAAAGGGGCACGTGCACCCAAATGTTTATAGCAGCAATGTCCACAATAGCCAAACTATGGAACCTAGATGTTCATCAACAGATGAATGGATCAAGAAGATGTGGTATATATACACAATGGAATACTATGCAGCCATCAAAAGAAATGAAATCTTGCCATTTGCGACAACATGGATGGAACTAGAGTGTATCATGCTAGTGAAATAAGTCAAGCAGAGAAAGACAACTATCATATGATCTCCCTGATATGGGGAAGTGGTGATGCAACATGGGGGTAGAAGAAGAATCAATGAAACAAGATGTAATTGGGAGGGAGACAAATCATAAGTGACTCTTAATCTCACAAAACAAACTGAGGGTTGCTGGGGCGAAGGGGGTTGGGAGAAGGGGGTGGGATTATGGACATTGGGGAGGGTATGTGCTTTGGTGAGTGCTGTGAAGTGTGTAAACCTGGTGATTCACAGACCTGTACCCCTGGGGATAAAAATATATGTTTATAAAAAATAAAAAATTAAAAATTAAAAAAATATTAATACATTTGGCTGCAAATAACAGAGAATCTGATTTACTGTCTCAGCAAATATAGATTTTGTTCTATTGCATAATAATCTGGATGAGAGCTTTCCTGGTATTGATTCAATAGCACCATGGGTCAGGGCTGTTTCCTCGGATTCCCTTGATCTTGTCCATGGCCACATCACCCCGACATCTGTAATCTCATCTGATTGCCTCAGTCTTTCCTTCATGGAGCAAGACTGTTGTTGGATCTTCAAATAAGCAGACACATTTAACCACTGCAGACACACAGCTGGGAGCTGTGCCTGTTCATGAACTATGAGCCTTCTCAGAGCTCCCAGGGAACTTGGACCTGCATCTTCCAGGTCAGAACTGTGATAAAGGGCTATGCCATCTCAAACAGCAGAGGAGTCAGGGGAAAACTGTATTTACTTGTCCCCCTCTCTATATTGGAGGAGGCAAGGGAGGGAAGGAGGTCAGGAACACTGTAGTTGGTGACCAGGGAAAGGGGTCTGCCACGATGCCCAACAGCAACACGTTTCCTTCTGGTATCTTCCTTTAGTATTGCTGAATACAAAGATGCCAGAGTACAAGAGATAGGACAGCTTCCAGGAATCTAGCTGTAGGGACCATGATTATTGACCATGGAAGGAGCCGCTACGGACAAGGATAGCGGTTCATGATGTGGAGCAGGAAGCGTCATCTGCTTCAGAGTGGATATTTAATAATGGGAGGGTTATTTTGGTAACAGTAGCCACCATTTATTGCATTTTGATTACACGCCGGCTCTTGCGCTTAGTGTTTTAAGTTTGTTGTTTTACTTAATTCCTCAGAACTGGGAGATAGTATAGTTACCCACCCGATGGGATTTAAAATGGAGCCTGGCTGAGTGGGAGGCTGAGAGGCGACCCCGAGCTCATATTAGAGAAATCTGCAGAAATATTGCTCA
Source organism: Mustela nivalis (assembly GCF_964662115.1). Taxonomy (NCBI): domain Eukaryota; kingdom Metazoa; phylum Chordata; class Mammalia; order Carnivora; family Mustelidae; genus Mustela; species Mustela nivalis. Next base: position 29,911,204 of record NC_139028.1, on the reverse strand, counting down.
AAGGAGCCAGTGTCAGTTATGCAAGGTGAAGAGGTTCTGGAGATCGAATGTATGCACCAGAGACGACACTGACGAGCACTAGATTGGATACTGGCCATTTCCTAAGAGGATGAACCTTAAGTGCGCCCAGGGAAGGAAAAACAAAAAAAGAAGGAAGAAAGGAAAGGAGGAAAGAAAAGTGGTAAATATGTGGGGTGATGGGTATGCTAATTAGCTTAACTGTGGTAGTCATGTCACAATGAATACATAGCTCAAAACATGAATTTCTACCTCAAAAACACATACAATTCCCATGTGTCAATTATCTCGAAAAAAGCTAGACTAAAATAATATTTTACTTTACTTCTTTTTTAATTTTTATTTTTTTAAAGATTTTATTTATTTATTTGACAGACAGAGATCACAAGTAGAAGAGAGGCAGGCAGAAAGAGAGAGAGAGGAAGAAGCAGGCTCCCCATGGGGCAGAGAGCCCCATGCAGGGCTCAGTCCCAAGACCCTGGGATCATGACCTGAGCCGAAGGCAGAGGCTTTAACCCACTGAGTCACCCAGGCGCTCCTATTTTACTTTTTTAAAGATGTATTTATCCATTTGATAGAGAGAATGAGAGAACATGGGGGCAGGGGGCAGAGGAAGAGGGACAAGTGGGGATGCTGAGCAGGAAACCCGACGCGGGGCTCCATCCCAGGATCCTGAGATCATGACCTGAGCCAAAATCAAGAGTCAGCTGCTCAACCGATGGAGCCACCTGGGTGCTCCTAAAATAATATTTTAGGGGTGCCTGGGTGGCTCAGTGGGTTAAAGCTTCTGCCTTCGGTGCAAGATCTCCGGGTCCTGGGATCGAGCCCCGTGTCGGGCTTTCTGCTCAGCAGGGAGCCTGCTTCCTCCTCTCTCTCTGCCTGCCTCTCTGCCTGCTTGTGATCTCTGTCTATCAATTAAATATATAAAATTTTAAAAATAAAATAAAATATTTTATTTTTTTATTTATTTTTTTTTTTAAAGATTTTATTTATTTATTTGACAGAGAGAGATCACAAAGAGGCAGAGAGGCAGGCAGAGAGAGAGGAGGAAGCAGGCTCCCTGCTGAGCAGAGAGCCCGATGCGGGGCTCGATCCCAGGACCCTGGGATCATGACCTGAGCTGAAGGCAGCGGCTTAACCCACTGAGCCACCCAGGCGCCCCTAAAATAAAATATTTTAAAATAAGCACCATTTTATACATAAAAAGAGAAAGAAGGCAGTGTATAGTGACATAAACAAGTCTTCTAAATAGTTAAGAGCAGGGGAAAGGGAGTGATAAGGGTAATGGAAGTTGAGGTTAGACAGACCTGAGTTATAACTGCAATTGTGTCATCTGGCTCTATGGGCAGGCCACTTACCACTTATCCTCTCTGAACGTCTGTATCTTCATCAGTAGCACAACAATAATAATAATGCCTATTCCGTGAGATTTTTTTTAACAAAATCAGGTAGTAATAGCAAACATACAACACGCTGTATGTTCCCTGCTCTAAACAGCACACACACTTGCACACACACATGTACATGCACACACACACAGCCTCTTTGGGAAATTCTTTTTTTTTTTTTTTTAAAGATTTTATTTATTTATTTATTTGACAGACAGAGATCACAAGTAGGCAGAAAGTCAGGCAGAGAGAGAAGAGGAAGCAGGCTCCCTGCTGAGCAGAGAGCCCGATGTGGGGCTCGATCCCAGGACCTCGGAATCATGACCTGAGCTGAAGGGAGAGGCTTTAACCCACTGAGCCACCCAGGCACCCCACTTTGGGGAATGCTTATCCCCATTTTACAAAGGAGAAAACTGGCATACAGATCATGCCCGAGGAGCCAGGATCCCCTTCTCACGCTCTGGGACCACTCTGCCGACGCCAATGCTGTGCACAGAACCTTTATGGAGGCTGCTTGTTAAACACGGGCCCACACAGCACTCAACTTGTGCTGTTATTATGCTCCCTCTGAATATCATCTATCTTTTTATTTTCTTCAAGATATCTCCAGATAATGTCCAGGGACCAGTTATTCTCATCTAGACACAAATTGCGCCCTGTCCCACGAGTGAAGTGGGGGCGGATATTTGGAAGAGTATGGAGACATTTTTGGCTGTCATCTTTGGAGGTGGGGGACACATGCCAGAAGCTTCTAACAGGTAGAGAACAGAGATGCTGTTAAACATCCAGCTCTCCACAATGAAAATATATCAGACCCCAGATGTCAACAGTGCCAAGGCTGAGAAACTCCTCTATTAACTAAGAACTACTTCTTGATGGTTATCACGATGGTTATCACTTAAAAAAGTGACCAGTATGAGAAGAGTAGGTAGAGTAATCTGGAAGAAGTAGAATCCACACACACCATAGAGAGGCTATTCTCTTAGTCTGAGCTCTGGGTACAACCAGTGAGAGGAACTGGCAATGTGTCAATGACCTCTGTGAAACTTAACACTTTATGGTACAGGTTTATGCTTAAATTAAATGTATAGTAAAACATATATTGTCCTTAGGCCCCAGGGATGGCTCCTACAAACTCACAAAATTTTTTTGTGTGGGTTCATAAAGTTCTAGGTAGTTTTAAAGGTGATTCTCTGAAATGGGTTGACCTTACTTGACTCTTAAAAGGCTTTGGTGCCCAAACAGGACAAGCCATGTAAACAGCATTGCTCATAAAACCCTCTCAGTCAAAGTGCTTTCTGTCTCAGTTTTCCATATACCACGTGGGTCTTAGAGTGATCTGAACAAAAGAGGTGGGAGGGTGGCTAAAAACTCTTTGGAAGAGGCAACATTTGGATCCCTCTTTCCCCGACTTGGCCTTGACTCCTTGTATCTGATTCAATCTTAATTATAACAACCACAACAATAATATCTGTCAACATGGATGGAATGCTTAGTACCTATGGGTCATGACGATAAAGTACATGGCTCAGCTCATGGAATCTTCACAAGAGATCTGTGAGGTAAAGACCACTAGCTGGCTTGTTTGACATGTGGGCAAACTGAAGCAGAGAGCTTAAAAAAACTTGTCATATAATATTTATTATGAGAGTTGGAGCCTTGGAATGAACTGGTGTAACCAGATTCCAGGATCCCTGTTGTTAGACATGACCCTACGTGGCCTCCCTCTGGGCCTCTATGCTGACTACTTCCTTGGACAGAACTGTGTTGGGGATGTCTGGAAATTCATGGAGATACTTGCCTCTTTCTATACCAATGACAGAAGCCCTTACAGACTGGATCTAGATCAACCCTGGGACCCATTAACAGTATTCTGTCTGGCAGGAACATGTGACTGATTATCAACTCTCAAGGCCTCATCTCCCTCTGTCATGAATCAATACGTCTACCTCACCCTCACTGAACTTTTAACATTTCTAGCCTGTTCCGCCTTTTGTGGAACTTAATTCTGTAAGTTTCCCTCCCCCTGCATGCTAAATTTTTTCAACTCCTAAATTGCCCTTTCATTGCTTCCCAGGTGACCCCCTGTTCATTTACAGCAAAACCTTGCCAACAGTTCCCACAAGCCTATTTCTGCACTCTACATGTATAACAAGTTTCATCTCATTGTCAATCTTTCTACCCCCTTGATGGCTCAAGTGGCCCTTTTCCGATTGTATTCATTCCATTTCAGAAAATGCCTGAAGACCCAGAGGAAATATGGAGTACTCAGCCACTGAACGTCCTGGATATCATCTGCCTCCACTTAATCAAACCTGCCCCTCTTCAGGATGATTTTGCCAACACCTGGCATAGGGATGCGGGGAGTCAGAAGCATTTGGAAGAATTGCATAGGCTCCTATATCTGTTTCTATAATAATTAAATAGAAGAAGGAGGTGGAAGATTATCTATAAGAAGGCACTTTACTATTAGCCCTAGATACCTGATAAAATTTAAGTTACAACTCCAGATGATGGGTAATGTGAAGTTCACATAATAGATAAAGAAATGGAGATTCAGAAAGATGAGGTGACTGACCCAAGGATACCCAGTTAAAATTGGCTCAGGATTTAAGCTGGGTCCCTGCTCTTTCTGCTAAACCACATTGGCTCTGTCATGACCATTGAGGACTGTGTGGCTAACTCTAGGTGTCAAATTGACTGGACCACGGGACACCCACATAGGTAGTTAAACTTGATTTCTGGGTGTGTCTCTGAGGTTATTCCTGGAAGAGACCAGCATCGAAATTGAGGGACTAAGTAAAGCAGATGGCCTTCCCCAATGTAGGTGAGCATCCTTCAATCCACTTAGGGGCTGAATAGAAGAAAATTATGGAGGAAGATTGAATTCACTCTCTGCCTGACTGTTGAACTAGATCACTGATCTTCTCCTGCCCCTGATACTCCTTCTTCTGAGACCTCCAGCCTTGAATTAGAATCTATACCATCAGCTCTCCGGCTCTGAGGCCTTCAAGCTGTACCACAGGCTTTTCTGGATTTCCAGATTGCAGATGGAAGATAGAGGGAATTCTTGGCTTCCATGATTGTGTGAGCCATTACCTTATAATAGTTCTTTTTCAAGATATATATCTATAGGTAGGTAGGTAGGTAGGTAGGTAGGTAAGTAGATATCTAGAAATATCTTTGTAGATAGATATCTAGAAACCTCTTTCTAGATAGATTATAGGTATATATATGAATATGGACACAGAACTCTTATTCTGTTTCTCTCGAGAGCCCTAATACAAGGACCATAAAATCATGAAGAGGAGAAATATTTCTATTTCTAATCTGCGTTAAGGGACTGGAACATCAAAGATGATTGGAAAAGACTGTATTCCATTTGCACAATCAAGAGTTTAGGTTATCCTCCAAGACCTGCCCTCCTCCATCAGTGGCTTCATCAGTGGCTTTCACATATTTGGCCTCCTGCAGAGCAGAATGTTACTTAGCTGAGAACCTCTTAAGACACCATAGTCAAGTTGTCCTTAATTAAGTAAAATTGCAAAGAAGTGGCAGTGGACAGACACCTGGAGGAAAACAAAGATCTTGAAAGGTGGTGACATTCAGAGAGTTGTTAATGGCAAAGTGTTTGTAAACAATGACCACCATCTTCATCATGGCCCCATTGAGGACATGGGCATTTGTACCATAACTGCCCTCAGTAAAAGCTTCTCTCCCTTGTTGCATTTGTAGGACAGCACTTAATAACTATCTTTTGGAAACTAGTTTCATAACTTTACCTACATTAATTCATTTATCTCTCAAGCAGCCATATGTCATAGATGCCTTTATTATTACTATTTTACAAACAAGCAAAATGAACTAAAGAGAAGTTACATAGCTTTCCTGAGACCACCCAGTTGCAGAGCTGGTATTTGAACAAGGCAATTTGGCTTCAGAGTCGGTACTCTCTACAATGACAAAATAGCACCTAAAACCATCAGTTTCAGTGGGATGGAGGTATTGGCTAGGGTTCTTCACAAATCCCATGATCAGAACTGAGAGCTGAGTTAGGGAGAGAGTGAGACTCAGGGAAATACATGGATGTCTGTGGTCAGCTCTGGATAGTGGGAACTGGGATTCCACCTTGTTTTTCAAACCCAACCTCCACCCACCTCCCATCCCACACCTTGTGTCTAGCAATAAAAGCTATTGTCTTTTTATTTGAGGGGCACTGTACCTGATTCTGTGTTATCATAACCTCACTAATTTCCCTGTCCTTGTGGATCTTGATTTATTTCCATATCCTTTTCTGGAGACTGATTTCTTCCCATGAACCATAGGCTGAGGGCTGGAGATGTAGAATGATGGCTGAAAACAGATTTTGCCCACCCTGACTTCTGAACACCATCCATTCCAGGATTTCCTTATTGTTGCATTCAGGAACACTCTCAGTTCTCAGCATGGCAACCTAGCTTTGTGTTAGGCTTGTCCCCTATGACCTGGGCTGGAAGAAAGATCTGCTGCAGCCTTCCACAGAACACAGTACTCTATGTGCTGAACCGACCTCCCACCCTCAACAGCTGTCTCACCAAGTGAGCGGATCTGGGTTTAGTCTCTAAACATCTGCTAACTATTCCATTAACTAGACCAATCTCAGTTGTGTCCTGAGATTAGGAAGAATAAAGGAATTCAATATGTAAAATAGTTATAGGGATACAGATATGTTTTAAAGGTTTCAAAGAAGCCTTGGTTTCTGTTAGGGGTTTGGGATATTCTGCTTTTTCCCATGTGTTAAAGCATTTTGTCAAAATCTACTTTTCTTTCTCTGTTTGTAAGTTTCATTTGCATTAGGAACACTTTTGCCTTTAGAAATAACCATTTTTGGAGTCTGAATGACCCAGGCTTGGACACAAAAGACAGAGCATGGAGATCATGCAGTAAAACTGACCCTAAACTCAAGGAGAGTAATTAATTATTGTCATAAATAACTGTTTAATGCTTTTGCTATTGTTGCTTGAATCCTGAAGAAAGGGAATGATTTTGAGCCATCTCCTACTTTTCTTCACCAACTTGGTTAGAAAGCTCATCTTTTATTAGTTAAAGTTCTGATACTCTTAACCTCGTCTTTTTTTCTTTTTCAAATAAGTATTTCTTTTTCTTGCCATATTCCAGTCATTAATATCATCCATTTAAAATTTCAGTGATGAATATGAAATGGTGTCCTTTGTCTTGTGAAGAAGCATCCCAATTGATTTTGTTTATTCCCACGCTTGTGAGCTGACATAATGAGGTCAGCAGAGTAGAGTAAAATGCTGGGTGTAGGTAGAAACCCATTTATGAGGGTATAAGGAAAAGCTGTTGAAAATCTTGGGCCACAGTTTTCTTTTGCACAATGTGAAAATAGGAATGGATCTGATGAACAGCGTGTATGCGTCCAATATGGCACAGAGGGCACTGACGAACAATTCCAAGTGGTAAATGAATGTGCCGTTGGTGAGTCTTTGAGAAGCAATGAGAGATCCATACATTGGTGTCTGGATTCTAGCATCTGACCAGCTCTGGGGAAAGACCCCAGGAAGAACCTTGGGTTGATAATAATAATGATGATGAAAATAACACTCAAGTGAATAGGAGTACTGGGTCATTATGATCAATTAAGCAGTGTCATTACATGTGCTAACTTCTTAATAATCCACATATTATGAATAAAGATGTTGACACAGAGATTCATAAGTGGCATGAGTGGATTCCATGCCAGTTTCCTGACCCTAAATCTCTTAATCTTAGTGTTTATACCTTATGGTTTAGTTACTTTCTAGAATTCAGAACATGACCCTGATTATTAAAAAAAAAAAAAAGGAAGGCTAAATAAAACATTAGGTGAGTCAACCAAGGACATTTTGGTGAAGGAAACCAAGGCAGAAACTGGGTTCAAAGTAGCAGGTGTGCACAGACTGAGATCTATGCAGATTCCCCAGGCCCTTCAGATTCCCTGATTCCCTGATTCCCAGATTCCCTGGGGCCCTTCAGATCGGTCCTATGGACGACAGAGGAAGCCTGGAAGGCAGAAACACTTGGAAGCCTGGAGGTGGTGGTGGCCCACGTGGCACAGCATGCCTTTGGTTCAAGATGGAGATTTGTTAGGCCTATTACTTGCATTTCACCCGTATCAAATCAAACCAGAAGTCCAAACAGTCTGGGTCTGCAGCCAAAGCACACCAACAGCTCCTTTGCAGAGAGCTGGCAAAGAGCAAACCTGGGGGAATGAGGCAGGGGCTGACCTGACCTGGAATATAGACATCTAGGTCCAGAGCCTCTTGATCCTCTGCCCTCTCATTTTCTCCCGAAAATAACAGAGTAGAACCTGCATCATGATGGTTCTCTCTGTGTCATTGTTATTCTCAAGAGCACACCCAGTGTTGCAGTTTTATTTGGACATTTTTCACTTTCTTCTACAAATTTCATTTTCAGGCTCTTTGGTTAGGTCAGCAACTCTTCTTCCATGTTCCCTCTGAGATGAACATCATCTCTTGCCAGGAACTCTTTGTTCTGGAAAGCCGTGGTCCAGGAAAACAAATCCTACTTTGACACCATCTCTACAGCCAGCTGTTCTTTACTCATATCTTACTTTCACTGCCAAACTCAGAACTTTCAATTGGAAAAGGAGCTAAAAAAGTAACACTTGTTATTCCCACTATTTTCTTTTTTCAGTCTTGTATCCAGAACTTCAAAATCATTAAGAACACCTATCAGTTTTGCTCTGATTAGATACATCATTGGGTCTCATGTTCACCAGCAGGAAAGTAAGTCAATGTTTTTGGGGAAATGTTCTATTTCTGTATCCCCTTGGATACCTACCCCAGGGATCATACGAAGTCTCCTGTGTCAGCCTTACTTTCTTCATCTATCTCTCCTTTTAAAGTAATTGACTATTAAAATTCTTCCTTTCTTTTTGGAAAATAATGATGACACCAGTTTACATTAAGTTTTGTATATAATTAAGAATATCCCATGAAACACAAGACATTTCTTCTCAAAGACTCAACATTGCCATACTTGGAAAGATCTCCATACCTACTGTATGGTTTCATGAGATAGTGTTTCCTCATCAGGTGTGAGATACTAAGCAAGATGGATTTGGGATGGGCAGAGAAGATGGGACAAAGAAGTCTAGGATGATGAAAATCTGGGGAGCTCTAATATATAAAATATATATATGTATAATATATATATGTATATGCTTGGGAGATAGTAAAAAATCTAGCCTTGCTAGAAAACATTGTTTTGAACAATAGCAAGAAATGAAGGATTTGTGATACAGTATACCTCGAGATGATTTCTCAAGCTTGCATGCTAGGTTGGCATGTCTGGACTTTGCAAATAACTGAAGAAAGACCATCTGATGGCTTATAAGTAGGAGACTGGCTTGATGGAAGCACTGTTTCCCAAAGAGTTCCTTCAAGGGTTATACAGAGGTTGGGCAACACATCCAGGGAATCAGTTCAGAGGAATGAAAAGAACTAGGAAGGCCCTTCAGTGAGACTTTGTTTCTAGAATGGGGGGATGTTTGGTGGGTAATGAGCCAAAGACGCAAGCTGACTAGGGCGTGGACTGGTGTTCATTACTGCATAGTAACTACTGTGAACAGAGACAAAGGGGGTAGAAGGTATCACTTCCATTTTACTCCGGAGCTGGCCCTATATTTCCCCAATACGAGAATGAGGACTTCTTTTTTTTTTTCAAACTCCAAATGGTAAGTACCTTGTGCAGTTCTTAGCTTCTGTGTGCAGCTCAGTGCTATAGGCAAGTGAGGTGTTTTCACATGCTTTTTGACATGAGAGAAGTCTGATCATTCCTGGACTAGGTCTCTGATCTGTGTACCGCTGACCCCCACTGATAACGTGGCTGAGCAAGTCTCCAGGTGCTTCTTGCTTCCACCACAATGAAAGCACGCTGTGCACACATTTGTACATTGGTCCACCACACAATGGATATTTGCGATAAGACATCATGTCTCATGGGAACAAACTTGCATTTTAAGGAAGGCGGCTGTTCTCAAGAGATGATTCCAAGAACTGGCTTCCTGTTCTGGTTTATTAGTTCACAGCACATCGAGTCTGAACAAAGGGGCCAAGAGTTTCCAGGGCTTACTAGGATTTACAAGTAATTACTGGAGTTCCGAAGGCAGCATGTTACCCAAGAATGTGGAGTTGTGGAAGGAGCTCCGGGAACCTTGTTCTTCTTCAGCATGGGCACTCACCATTCAGGGAGGAAGGAGGAAGAGCAGCGCTTCCCACAACCACCATCTTACCTCAGGCTCCTCACTCCGACACAACCACTGCCTGAAAGCTGAGTGTTGGCTGTGCCATTTTCCACACTTCACGTTCTTCCTGAAGGTTCCTAGAAATTTCAGAAATAAAAGTGTTTGAAAGTCCATTCCTTTCTCACAATCTGAATTAGGGGTTTTGTTTGTTTGTTTTGTTTGTTTTTAAGCAGGAAGCAAAAATCAATCAATCAATAAATAAATAAATAAATGGGAAGTACCACTTCTGCCAAGGAGGTGGTGACCTTAATAGTTAAAAGCCCAAGCCCTCCAGTCAGTCAGGCCTAAAGTCTACTATTTTCTCAGTCAGTTTTCTAATTAAGGGACACTGGATAAATACATGAGTTAGTCAGCCTTAATTTTCCCATCTGCAAAATTGAAATAGTGCCCAAACCATTCAGCATATCTGAACATAAAATTTGTGGATTTACCCACACAGGCAATGCTGTATGGCTACAAGCTTCCCTATTTCAGGAGATGTCCTTCTAAAAATTTAACGTATAGGAAAATCCAGAATGTGAGTTCTCTGAGCCAAAAAAAAAAAAAAAAAAAAAAGAACTCTGTGTTCAAATTCACCCATCTATCAAGTTACTCTCTTCATGGGATGGAGTTTGTGTGGGGGCAAAGAAAGACCAGAATTATCCCTGATACATGTATCTCTCATTCCCTGTAAAGAAGGAAACATTGGGAGTAAGGAATAAGTCCTCTTCCCAAACAATAATGTGCAGAAGTTGTTAGATGATTTTCATTTAAATCAAACAAATTTTTCTACACCATTGTGTCTTTTGTAAACATTATTTCTAATGGAAACATTCCAACATGTAAATGATTTATGTAGCCAATCTCCTATTATTGGACATTTCATTTTTTTTCACCGTTTTCTATGATAAATAACACTTTGGTAACTAACTTAACATATAAATCTTTGTCTGAATTTCTGATCATTTCCTCAGGATAAATTTATATGAGTGAAATTACTAGATCAAAAATGATTTTAGGATTTTCATTACATTCCTCCATGAATGGCCAGAAAGAAAATACAAGTTATATTCTTAATAATAGTAAATGAAATTGCTAGTCTCAAGAGCTCCTGGCCAGAACTAAATATTGTTTTTTTAAAAGCACTATTATTTTATTTGAAATAATCAGGTATCTTATTGCCATTTAAATCTGTACTTGATTCAGTAATCTTTTTCTTATGTTGACTAGCCATCAGCAATTTACCTTTTATGAATATCTGTTCAGGCCTTTTGCCCAAATTTTTAAGTGCTGGAGTTTTAGTTTGTTTCTTAACACCTTGCAAAAGCTCTGAATGCATCAACTAGAATTTTGACAAGTGGAGAAATGAGGATGAGGCAGTGATATCAAGCTTGCTATAATTGCAAATTCTAGGTGATAGAAATTTTATGAGCAGAAATATAGTTACAGGAGATCTCAAGTAATGCATGGTTATAGCAGTAGTTTAGTTGAAGAAGTATCCATATAAGAATGTACTAAGAATGAAGATTTTTCAAACTTTGCAACTACAGTGTGAACCTTTTCAAATGCCAGAATAAGAAAGTGGGGCTTCATTCGGTGATCGGTGGGAAAACACGATTACTTCTCTAATGTCATTGGTTTTGTTTTGTTTTGTTTTGTTTTGTTTTGTTTTTTAACTCTGGCTGCATATTAAAACTCAAAATGTCAATCAACACTTGGGCCCTACCAAGACTGAAAACAAATCCTTTGAGAGATACTGTAGGGAAAATGAAACTTACCTAGGGCATCTGGAAGGCTCAGTCAGTTAAGCGTTGGACATTTGGTTCTACCTCAGGTTCTACTCTCAGCGTCATGAAATCCAACTGGAGTCAGGCTCCATGCTCAACACAGAATCTGCTTGAGATTCTCTCTCTTCCCCTCTCTACCCACCCGCCCCCCACACCCGGCCCATCACCCCCACCCCCTGCTCTTGTGCACTCTCTCTCTTGATCTCGCTCTCTCTTAAATAAATAAATAAATAAAATCTTTAAATAAAAAATAAAGAAACTGGGGCGCCTGGGTGGCTCAGTGGTTTGAGCCGCTGCCTTCGGCTCGGGTCATGATCTCAGGGTGCTGGGATCGAGTCCCGCGTCGGGCTGGCTCTCTGCTCAGCGGGGAGCCTGCTTCCCTCTGTCTCTCTCTGTCTGCCTCTCCATCTATTTGTGATTTCTCTCTGTCAAATAAATAAATAAATAAAATCTTAAAAAAAAAAAGGAAGAAACTCACCTAATGGCAGTAGTAGGAAGAAAAAGGAAAAGAAGGCAATGAAGGGGAAGGAGAAGGCAGGGGAGGGAGAGAAGAAATGGAAAGAACCAGAAGGGGTTAGAACAGACTAGAATGCAGCAGAGTAGAACAGAAGTAGTCTGAACGAAGGAGAAATTGTTCAAATATCATGGAGGCTTAGGAAGGGAAGAATAAGGGGTTGGCAGAGGGTAAGCTGATGGCAGAGGGTTGGGATGGAGGAAACAGGTGCAAGGAATAACACATACAACACACAGCCAGAAGCTCAGAGATGAAAGTAGGACTCAAGTGTTAAGGTTTGAAGGACATGAAACATGAAAATGAGTAACCTTAAGGACTCCCATGGAGTGTTAACAAGGGAGCCATGTAATGATTTCCAGGCAATGATGAAAACCAAAATAATGATGGGGGCAAAGGAGATGGAAAAAATCTAAGACAACAGATAGACATAGTACAGCATGATAGCTAATACGCAGAAAGTGCTTACTACATATTTGTTCAAAGAATAAATAAAGGGGACCTGAGGATAGAACATTTTCTAAGACCCCCTTTCAAGCAGCAAGTAAAGGAAGGCCCAGAACTGGAGATAAAAATGGAATGATCAAAGGATACAAACATATGATTTTAAGTTTCAAAAAGACTTCCTCAATGGAAGCTGAGGAGAGAAAATTACAAATTATATTTCTCTGGGACAGCTCTCTCAGGAAAGTAGGCTAATGGTTCTTAAATGGCTCCTGAAACAAGTAAGGAAACCTGAGGAAGTTAGTGTCAACCATTCCTGGTAAAGAGAGGAAGAAAAATTTAGAGTAGAAAGAAAACATGTATTTGTTGTTGCCTTCTTTATTTGGGGGGTCATTGTTCTTACTTTACAAAGTTTTGGGGTTAAGGTAGAGCATGAAGTCAGCCATGACACCTGGATTGCTAAAATGTAATACCAAGGCTGCTGGGGACAAAGGAAGGTTTTGGAGAAGGGCGTAGGCCTTGGGAATGCTGAAGGCTGCTGGACCACTCTGTTGTTGGAATGCCTGGGGGAGTTGCCTTCCTGAAGCTTTCTTAGCCCCAACAGCCACCCTGTGATCTAAGAGGTATGCATTGTCCCTTAGGCTATGTTTAGTAGACCTCGCAGATTAGCATGTCATATCTTTCCCCAAAACAGATCCTCCTAGTTTTGGTTAGACCCCTTGTCACACATCACGTGATTGAGAAACAGTGATAAGAATTTATAATTGTCTGAAACATCAGTAAAAGTAGGAGCAAAAAAGAGCAAAGGGTCTTTGTCTCTGAGTGTTAACCCCCTTGCGTTCTCCTCTCTTTCACAGGAAAGTTTATAGTAATCTTTCATCCATAGGTCCAGGGATTGCTGGCTGTTTTTGGATAAAGGAGAGGGAGAGAGAATATTTGTGTCCAAGGGGTAGATGTTACAAGATGGGAACAGGAATAATGAACAGAGGAAGGAGTTTAATTGCTGTAAGAAAGCCTGGGAGAGTGGGGCTCCTGGGTGGCTCAGTTGGTTAAGTGTCTGCCTTCCACTCAGGTCATGATCCCAGGGTTCTGGGATCGAGCCCCACATTGGGCTCCTTGCTCAGCAGGGAGTCTGTTTCTCCCTCTCTTTCTGTCCATTCCCCTGCTTGTATGTGCTCTGTCTCTCTCTTTCAAATATCTTTAAGAAAAAAAAGAAAGAAAGAAAGCAATCACAGAAGGCAGGAGGGAATAGAATAATGAGAAGTAGACGTGTGGTCTTCAGAAAGGAGGAGAGCCAACACATCCTGTGAGAGAGAAGTAAAGATGGGAAATGGTTAGGAACACAAGGAGGCATCGAGGTTAGAAGAGACCTGGAGGGAGCCAGCAATGCTGAAGGTTCAGCTTCTCACTAAAATTGCAGGGTGGATTATCAGCTGAGAATTCTGGTGTTGGAGGAGCAAGTTTGAAATGTGTAGAGTTGCAGAAAGAAAATCATGGAGAAGTCAATGAACCGAAGGTAGAAGCTTGAGCCACCCAGGTGCCTCCAAGGCAGCAGGATTTTAAAACACCCTGAACTGGAGATGAGAAGGACTAAACGTAAAAGGCTACCCAGGTGCTTTAGTTATCTTACTGCCGTGTAATAAATTATCCCAAAGCTCAGCAGCTTCAAATGTCATACTTTAATGGCATGGCTTAACTAGACCTTCCACTGTTCTATCTCAGAGGCCACAACCAATCAACACCTTGGTTGGACTTCGTCATCTCAAGGCTTTCTGGGGAAGGCTTTATTGCTTTATTAGCTCCTCCCTGTCTTCTCTAAGACCCTCTGTTCTTTGTCGGGTGCTGGATGAAGACAGTCCACAGTTCATTAGCATGCTGGTCTCAACAGTGTGATAGTTTGTTTCATCAAAATGTGCAATCTAAGAAGGTGGTAGAAGGGGTTTGGGTAGCAAGAACGAAGTCATAACCTTTTGCTTTCTAACCACAGAAGTGATATTCCATCCAATTTCTATTACTTCATCAATCAAAATGAGTCACTAGGCACAGTCCACACTCAAAGATGGACATGAGACAAGGGTGTGAATATTAGGAGGCAGGTTTCACTTGCGGTCATCTTAGTGTCTGGTTATCAGGTCAGGATTACACTAGATTAAACTTAATGAGTATTTTTAAAGTATCCATAAAATATCCAAGTTGATTTCTTTCTTCTTTTTTTTAAAGTTTTTATTTATTTGACAGACAGAGATCACAAGTAGGCAGAGAGGCAGGCAGAGAGAGAGAGGAGGAAGCAGGCTCCCCATGGAGCAGAGAGCCCGATGTGGGGCTTGATCCCAGAACCCTGGGATCATGACCTGAGCCAAAGACAGAGGCTTTAACCCACTGAGCCACCCAGGCTCCCCCCCAGTTGAATTCTTTAAATAGTCTCTAATTCTAGTTTTGTTTAATTACAGTTCTGCTAAGAATTTAAAACAAATTAGGTCTTTAGGGTTTTTTTTTTAAAAAGTATCTTTGAATTTCAGACCAATATCACTGATGAATATGGATGCTAAGATTCTCAACAAGATCCTAGCAAACAGGATCCAACAGCACATTAAAAAGATTATTCACCATGATCAGGTGGGATTCATCCCTGGGCTACAAGGATGATTCAACATTCACAAATCAATGAATGTAATAGAACAAATTAATAAGAGAAGAGAGAAGAACCACATGCTCCTCTCAATTGATGCAGAAAAAGCATTTGACAAAATCCAGCATCCATTCCTGATTAAAATGCTTCAAAGTATAGGGATAACGGAAACATTCCTGAACTTCATCAATCTATCTATGAAAGGTCCACAGCAAATATCATCCTCAATGGGAAAAAGCTTGCAGCCTTCCCATTGAGATCAGGAACACGACAAGGATGGCTACTCTCACCACTCTTGTTCAACATAGTATTAGAAGTCCTAGCAACAGCAATCAGACAACAAAGTGAAATAAAAGGTATCCAAATTGGCAATGAAGAAGTCAAACTCTCTCTCTTTGCAGATGACATGATTCTTTATATGGAAAACCCAAAAGACTCCACCCCAAACTACTAGAACTCATACAACAATTCAGCAAAGTGGCAGAATACAAAGTCAATGTACAGAAATTAGTGGCTTTCTTATACCTTAATAATGAAAATAGAGAAAGGGAAATTAGAGAATTGATTCCATTTACTATAGCACCAAGAACCATAAGATACCTGGGAATAAACCTAACCAAAGAGGTAAAGGATCTGTACTCGAGGAGCTACAGAGCACTCATTAAAGAAATTGAAGAAGACACAAAAAGATGGAAGACCATTCCATGCTCTTGGATCGGAAGAATAAACATTGTTTAAATGTCTATACTGCCTAGAGCAATCTATACTTTTAATGCTATTCCGATCAAAATTCCACCAGTATTCTTCAAAGACCTGGAGCAAATAATCCTAAAATTTGTATGGAATCAGAAGAGACCCCGAATCACTAAGGAAATATTGAAAAACAAAAATAAAACTGGGGGCATCACGTTACCTGATTTCAAGCTTTACTACAAAGCTGTGATCACCAAGACAGCATGATACTGGCATAAAAACAGATACATAGACCAGTGGAACAGAGTAGAGAGCCCAGATATGGACCCTCAACTCTATGGTCAAATTATCTTTGACAAAACTGGAAAAAATATACAGTGGAAAAAAGACAGTCTCTTCAATAAATGGTGCTGGGAAAACTGGGCAGCTATATGTAGAAGAATGAAACTCGACCATTCTCTTACACTTTACACAGAGATAAACTCAAAATGGATAAAAGACCTCAACGTGAGACAGGAATCCATCAGACTCCTAGAGGAGAACATAGGCAGTAATCTCTTCAATATCAGCCACAGCAACTTCTTTCAAGATATGTCTCCGAAAGCAAAGGAAACAAAACTGAAAATGAACTTTTGGGATCAAAATCAAAAGCTTCTGCACAGCAAAGGAAACAGACAAGAAAACAAAGAGGCAACCCACAGAATGGGAGAAGATATTTGCAAATGACAGTACAGACAAAAGGTTGATATCCAGGATCTAAAAAGAGCTCCTCAAACTCAACACACACAAAACAGACAATCATATCAAAAACTGGGCAGAAGATATGAACAGACACTTTTACAATCAAGACATACAAATCGCTATCAGACACATGAAAAAATGTTCATCATCACTAGCCCTCAGGGAGATTCAAATTAAAACCACATTGAGATATCACCTTACACCAGTTAGAATGGCCAAAATTAGCAAGACAGGAAACAACATGTGTTGGAGGGGATGTGGAGAAAGGGGAACCCTCTTCCACTGTTGGTGGGAATGCAAGTTGGTGCAGCCTCTTTGGAGAACAGTGTGGAGATTCCTCAAGAAACTAAAAATAGAACTTCCTTATGGCCCTGCAATTGCACTCCTGGGTATTTACTTCAAAGATACAGATGTAGGGAAAAGAAGGGCCATCTGTACCCCAATATTTAAGCAGCAATGGCCACGGTCACCAAACTGTGGAAAGAACCAAGATGCCCTTCAATGGAAGAATGGATAAGGAAGATGTGGTCCATATACACTATGGAGTATTATGCCTCCATCAGAAAAGACGAATACCCAACTTTTGTAGCAACATGGATGGGACTGGAAGAGATTATGCTGAGTGAAATAAGTCAAGCAGAGAGAGTCAATTATCATATGGTTTCACTTATTTGTGGAGCATAACAAATAGCATGGAGGACATGGGGAGATAGAAAGGAGAAGGGAGTTGGGGTAAATTAGAAGGGGAGGTGAACCATGAGAGACTATGGACTCTGAAAAACAATCTGAGGGTTTTGAAGGGGCGGGGGGAGGGGAGGTTGGGGTACCAGGTGGTGGGTATTATAGAGGGCACAGATTCCATGGAGCACTGGGTGTGGTACAAAAACAATGAATAGTGTTATGCTGAAAATAAATTTAAAAAAATTTTAAAAAAGTATCTTTGAAACTAGGCTGGTATAGATGTAAATATCAGGAGGGAAGAAAGATAAATAAATAAAAAGGGGAAAATCATGGAAGAAAGGAAGGAAGAGAAATAATTAAAATTGAGCCACTACATGGGAAGGTGAGATTTATAGTCTGATGATGTTTTTGTTGCAAGACTCAGGTAGCAGTTATGTGAATGAAGATCCAGGAAGTTGCGAATGTTGGAGTTCTTGGATGTCATCTTCGTGATCAGGATGGATGCCAGTGTCATTGACTACAATGATTACATGCCTAGGGGGTCTACTTTTCCCAGGCACTGTGCTAAGTCTTCATGTAATAGTTACAATGATGCTGATGTTGGTGATGGTGGTCTTACCGTTCATCAATCCTATTAGTTTGTTCAGGCTCTGCACTAGATCCTTATCTCAATTCACTCTCACAATAACTCTATGAAAATATTAGTTCAACTTCACATAATGGAAATTAAGAATGTGAAAGTTGAAGTAATTTGCCCAAGTTCACAAAGTTAACAAGCTGTCCAGAATCATGGTCATCTGGATATGGGCACTAGGGAACCTGTTGGAGGCTTTAATTGCCTTCCTACAAAGCCCAAATAGTTGGAAATAAGGTAGGAAGACTGAAGTCAGTAGGGAAGCAAGTGTGTGAACCTGAAAGGGGCATAATTTTAAAGAGATGATATGGAAAGATGAGTACATTTTGGAAGATTAAGAGAGGTAAAGCTTTGATGGTCCAATAAATGATTGCATTAGTTTCAAAAAAGAAGAGGAAGAGAAAGATCACGGTGAATAAGAAAAGAGAATGGTGGCATTATTTTTTTAATCAATTTAATCTAATTTTAATAGCTTGGGAAGGACGAGAAATGCAGGTTTTTATCAGAGGAGAGAGAAAAATTCTTGCAGACTGTAGTAAATTAAGAATGGAGACTACAGTGTTGGAATATTCTAGAAAATCCCACTTGTGGGATAATTTAATGGTGATAATTTAATCATGAGCTAGCAAGGTCCTCAAGAGGACTTTTGTCCTAGGGACTTGACATGTCTTGGTGAAATGTTTTAAAAATAACAAAAAAACAAAACAAACAAAAAAAAACAAAACAAACACATTCTGGTTTTTGCTCTCATGATGCTAACAATCTAAAGCTTAGGGTGACTTTTTTTTTTTTTTTTTAGGGTGACCTTTTAAACCAGGGTATTTTGAGTGACTTGTAATAATTTGCTCAGACAACCAGGATAGACTAAGACTGTTGCAAACAAATTGTAATTTATTCCCATCTTCCTAATAAACAAAATAGTCAAAACAAGTAGTCAATAAGCAAACCAAAGAAATAAATACGTAATTACAGGTTTATGAGTCCTCTAAAGGAAACAAAATTGACTTTCCTAGGATCATCCGGGAAGGATTCTCTTTGGAAGTGACATTAAACTAAGGCCAAAAGGATAAAAAGAAAAGATTCATTTGAAGAGGGAATGCATCAATTTTTTTTATTGTTTTAATTATTTATTTATTTGACAGGCAGAGATGATAAGTAAGCAGAGAGGTGGGCAGAGACAGAGAAAGGAAGGGAAGCAGGCTCCCAGCTGAGCAGAGAGCATGATTTGGAACTCGATCCCAAGACCCCAGGATCATGACTTGAGCTGAAGGCAGAGACTTTAACCCACTGAGCCACCCAGCTGCCCCAGAAAGCATCACATTTTAATAAGACCTGAGATGGAGGATGACTCTCCCTGCCCAAGGAACCCAAAAGGGTGCTGAATCTCTGGACCACCCCACTGAGCGGAAGGCATGAGAGAAGGCTGAAAAAAAGGAAACAATCAGAAGGTCAAACAGGATTTTATTTTAAATCTAATAGGAAGCCATTGAAGATGATTAACTAATCTAGTGAGATCATCCAATGCATGTTAGAACTGGGGGCGGGTGGAGGAGGTGGCTTCCATGTGGAAGCATTTAGCAGGAGGTCAAAAGTGGCCATGAAGACCAAGACCAATGAACAGACTCAATATATAATCTGGAGATTTAAAAAATCAGATATGTTTGTGGTCAATTACAGAGTGATAGAGAAAATAATGAAAAATGACTTCCAGTTGTCTGGCATGAGCCAATGGGGTGGATAGATAGCCAAGGTGAAAACTAATGGGGACACAGACTCAAGGAGAAGCTGGAGATCTAGGTCTGAAAACAAGCAGAAACCAAGATACTTGTGGAGACAGGAACCACATGTAACTCATTCGAGCCACTGCCAGAATGAAATAGAATGACATCCTGTTTTCAGTGTTTGGGGACCTCTGTACAAGAAATTGTGTCCAGGAAGTGAGTATCTGACTGGCTTACTTGGTATCATGTACCCATCCCTTCACCAGACCGTAACCAAGGGGAAAAGATTAATTTTTAAAAAAGATTTTACTTGTTTATTTGACAGAGAGAGAGCAAAAGAGAGCAGTCCCCAGAGAAAGAGGCAGTGGGAGAGGGAGAAGTGGGTTCCTCGCTGAGCAGGGAGCCCAATGTGGGACTCGATCCCAGGACCCGAGATCATGACCTGAGCCTAAGGCAGACGCTTCACCCACTGAGCCACCCAGGTGCCCTGGGGAAAGTTAAATTCTTATATGAAGGCTGAAAACAGTCACTGGACTGCCAAACCAACATCTGACATGTGCACAAGAAGCTGTTGAGAAAACAGACCTAAAACTGGCTGTGCAGAAAGAGAAATCCTCAAGTACAGTCAGTGGCAATGCAAACTGGTGCAGCCACTGTCGAAAAGAGTACAGAGGTTCCTCAAAAAATTAAAAATAGAATTCCCATATGATCCAGTAATTCCACCACTGGGTGTGTATCCAACGAAAAAGAAAACATTAATTCAAAAAGATATATATATATATACATCCCTATGTTTATTGCAGCATTATTTAGCCATAATATGGAAACAACCCAAGTGTCCATCAATGAATTGTTGTACCACTATATTGTACACTGAAACTAATATAACTCTGTAGATTAACCACATTTTGGAAATAATACATAATTTAGAAGTAAATTAATTATTATTATTTTTTAAACCTGAAATAGCCAATGGTCCAGCTGTAATCAGGCATCCACAAAGCCAACTTGGGAAAATCTGAGATGGGCAGTGGGGCTTAGGTAGTAAAGCTGTTCCTGAATTATAACCAGAAATGCAACAGGGACAGGGTCAAGCTCCTGCTTTCCTGATGTAAAGGAGAAGAGTCATTTTCTACAAACTACTTTACCCCACCCTGATCTAAAAATAGCATAATTGCTAGCTAGGATTTTTATCAGACATGTTTCATTTCCTTTTGGGTCTGCATTTGGGGATAATCCAGGGGAATTTGTGAAGCCTGGCCCTCTTCACTGCACCAGACTGATTTAGCTAATGATCTGTTAATGAGTTGTTAATCACTTATTCAAATCGGGAGGGTTGGGTGACTGAGCAGGTGTTAAACCTGAAGGAGAATCCTGCTGTAAAAGCTCGCAATTTCCATTTCACTGGGAACAGGCTCTTCTTTCTCCCTCTTTACTTTTATGTGGTATGCCTGTGGTTTTTTCCTTCTGCATTCTGGCAGGATCTTGATCAAATATCCCTCATGATATGCCCTAAAGTATCAACAGCCAGGGTGTCCAGGTCTTGAATGTTCCATCTTGGTTGATGATAGAGGCAGGAATACTACTAGAACAACATTTTGGCTACACCAATTGGAAAGCCATTGAGTTTCAGAAAAGTAATAACTGATCTACCAGTAAGTGTTCTGGCAATAAAAAAAACTATAGAATTCTAAATAACTGTATGAAATTACATAGTATATGAAGATATTTTCACAGGCATGATCTCATTTGATCAGAAACAGCAACCCTGTGACACAAGGTGAGGAAGTATTTCCCACATGCTTTGATGGTGAGGGAGTTAAGAAGTTTTTCAAGGTCCTTGAGCTTGAGAGTCACAGAACTAGATTCTAATCCAGGTATGACTGACTGCAAATCCTATTTGCTGGACCATGTTGCCTCTCCTAGAATCTGAAGTAAAGATCTTAAGAGATATGGAATTGATATCATACGCTTCACGCAGGAGTGGTATTCTGCGCCTACACTGGTGTTCTTGAATGACAGACAGAACACTTCCTTTAGAAATACATGAAGCATTGGTTAAAATTCATGATCTCCATTCTAGATCTACCAGATTTGAGAGTAGGTCCCTTGCATCTGTATTTTATACATTCCCCAAGCAGTGTTTATGCACACTAACATTTGGAAGTTTTAGTCCCTCACTGATTGCTTTACCCATTATCACAGCCAACATATTTAATAAGATTAATGACCTAGTCTCTCAGACTAGGGTGTATTAGATGCATAACATTAGATAATGGAATGGAAAAGAAAAAGAAATCCTTTTTGAGGGGAGCACATGTACCAGGAGAGCTGATATCTGACAAACTCCTACTGAGAAATGAGAAAGAAACACAAAAATGTAGGCACAGGCCTATATTTATGACAGTAAAGTACAATAATGGAAGTTAATTATGGCCATCCTGACTCAAGGGGGAAAAGAAGTTCAAATTATATTCAGTACCTTTTGTCTGTGAATACCAGGAAAGACATCATAAATGTTTAAAGTTTTTTTTGTGACAGAACTTTAAACGAAAACTTATTTTAATACTGATGGAGATAACATTTATTTTGAAGAGCTCCCTGAAGTAAGAAGAACATTTTACTGTAAGTTAAGATACCAGAGTTCACATCCTACCCTTGACAACAACTAATTTTAAAACATGGGCAAGGTTTTTAACCTCTATTTTCTTTTCTTTTTTTCTTTTCTTCCCATTCATTTCTTTTTCCATTTTTAATTTTTTTTTTGAGAGAGAGAGCACACTCAAGTAGGGGAGTGGGATGGGGTGGGGAAGGTCAGAGGGAAAGAGAGAGAATCTTAAGCAGACTCCACAGTCAGTGCAGAAGCCCATGCAGGGCTCAATCTTACGGCCCTGCGATCATGACCTGAGCCAAAATCAAGAGTTGGAAGCTCAACCAACTGAGCTACCCAGGTGACCCCCCCCCGCCATTTTCTTAACTTCAGCTTGTTCACAACTGTGACATGCCTAAATTGTGAGGATAATATTAAATAAAGGCTGTGAAAGCCCTGTGTATATGGTAAAGCATGGTATAGTTGTTAGATATTATGAGCATCCGAAAAATCCCCATACAGTATTTATTTCCTCGTGGTTCCAGATTATTGTATCATTGTATTCTATTTGTTGGCTAGAATAAGGATATAGGACTTATCTCTTAAATAAACATAACTTTGAGTCTGATGAAACAATTCACCAGAATATTTATGTTTCTGACCTCTGTTCTTATTTCAGATGAGTGACCTTAGGCAAAAAAAAAATCCCCTCACTTATTATAAGCTTTCTTATCTTCAGCAGGGGACTAGAAGTCTTACTGAATGTATATCAAAAAACATGTCATTAAGAGTAGTTGAGAATGTCTTGGAAAACTGAATTCTTTGGGCATTCCTAGTTTCTAGTTATACAACAGTATTATTATAAAGCATAGAAGAGTATTTTCATTAAAGTGCCTGATTGTCAGAGTGGGTAGGTGACCCAGAAAACATGCATGATTACTTCTTTTATCACTGAACGTAGAAATTCTAAAGCAATCATTCCATTGACAAATTTTCCTGAAGATTTTCAGAGTTGGGTTAATTTAGGGAGATTTGAATAAGAATGGTTATTTGTTGTTGTTATTGGTTGTTTGTCTGCTTTTTTCCTTGGTTTTGAAGTGTGTGTGTGTGTGTGTGTGTGTGTGTGCTTTTCCTGAGTCAATGTTTCTTCAAATCAATGGTCTGAAAGGAATCTAAATAAGGCAGACTTTTTAGAAGATGAGCAATATGTTTAAGCCTATTTTTCTGCTGAGATCTATGTTTTCTCACTTTCTAGAGAAAAAGGGATGATTGAGGCCTACTGACCAGAAAGTTTTGTTCAAACAACAACAAAAAAAAACCAGAAACAGAAATTTTTAAGTCAAGGGAAAAATGGGCAAACCTGTGGTTCTAACAAGATGTGCTAATTTGTTATCTCAGCTCTTTGTTGCCAAGTGAAATCTAAGGGAACAAAAGATCTACATTTTCTAAACCATAGTAGGAGTTTACAAATGCCTGTCTGCTATGCGTTCGCCAGATAATTTACTTTACAGTTTTAAAATACCAACTAGTTGTGTTCTATTTTTCCCCCAGAACCAGAAGGGAAATTTTATTTTATTGTGTAATCATTATACCCAATAATGCTCACATGAAATCATTTTGAGACTTTCTTTAATAGTTTGAATATTTTATCCCATTCAATCAATTAAAATTTGCTTTTAAATTTCTTCTCAGGATCATTGATTCACATTTGAGAAATAATTCAAGATCTTTAACCAAAACTCCCAAACAAATGATAGCTTAACACATGTAAAGGGGCTTTTTAAAAAGTCATTTAGTTTTCCTCTGTGTTGGAAAACTCTGCCAATCCCCATCCTTCAAAGACAAATGCATTTATTATACTAATCGGAGACAGGGATGTGGTTAAAAAAAAAAAGAAGAAGAAAAAAGTTATTAAAGAAAAGGAGATGGATGGCAATTGAGACAATCATTTGTTTTGCCACAACCAAATTCATTTCCAGAAAAAAGGCCCTTATCAATTTCTAAGGAATGGTTTGTCCTGTCACAGTGGATGCAGTGTTAATGTTCTTTATGGTCCTCTCAGAGCCAATGCAGTGACACCAGTCTAAATAAAGGAGAAGAGAAGGCTTAATCTCGCCTGTCACTGGCTAGTTATTAACATTTTCCAACAAGGGCATTAGAGGAAAAATTCTGAGAGGTCAATTTGTATTTCAAGAGTGGAGCCAAAACGGAGAACACTTACTTGAGAGCAATATGCTTATAGGAAGAGCAGGTGTGTGAAGTCCACTTCAATCAGGCAAGCCTTTATTAAACATCTTTTAGATTGCAGACATCATCGTTTAAGGAGTTCATTGTCTAGTAGAGAAAACTGTTAAGGAAAAATATCAAATCAACAAACATTTGTCAAAGCAATTTGAATAGACATATGTACAAGATACAAAGGAGAGATGGATTAACACTTCCTAGAAAACTAAATGCAGAGAAGGTCTTGATATAGCAGCCTGGCTGTGGGAGAGAAAATGCCTGACACAAGAGGTTGAAGGGAAGCTCCAGACAGAGACTGTACATGGGCAAAGGCTTGGAGGTGCCAAATGCCATGGTAAGTTCTAGAAAACATGGTTCCATATGAATGGAGCGTAGTGTTCCAAGGGTAGGAGAGATTTAGGAAATAAGCAGACCCCTATGAAACAACCTGACTTTAGGAAGCCACTGATGGGCATTCAAACTGGATTATAGGGAGATTGTTCAAGAAGCTTTGTCAAGATTTGTTTAAATGGGACCAAGAGTGGAGACATGGAGATATTAGGAAAATATGGTAAAATCTCAAACTGAGAGATGTGATGTTCTCAGTTAAGGTGGTAAAGGCAAAATCGAAGATAAAAATGATGATACAGGTTGGAGAAAGTATTTTTCCAGAATTTCTAAACCTTGGTAATATTTTGATATAAGATATAAGATTCATTGGTTGTAGGACTAATGCCCAGCTATTTCAAAATGACCACTAGTCCAAATCTACCAGGCCGGCTATATGCCCTTCTTTCTGTCTGTCCTCCACTGCACCATCATCACATATTCTGTGTAATCCCCTACTCCTTTCTCAGTTTTCCATTCCAAATATTCTTCATTAATCTCTGAAACTGTCAATCCTGCTATAATTGTGATGTGTGTGTGTGTGTGAGTGTGTGTGTGTGTGGTTTTGTGGGGTGTGTATACATATACACACACTGTATATATATGTGTGCTCATTCAGAAATCTGTTCTAAATTATAGGTGTCAGGACGCCGGGGTGGCTCAGTCAGTTAAATATCTGCCTTTGGTTCAGGTTGTGATCCCAGCATCTGGGGATGGAGCCCCACTGTGGGTTCACTGCTCAATGGAGAGCCTACTTATCCCTCTCCCTCCGCTTCTTCCCTAACTCATGCTCTCTCACACTCTCTCACTCTCTCAAATAAATAAAGAAAATTTTTTAAAAAATTATAGATACCATGGTTTAGTTTATTTTGTCATTATTTATGCACCTTTTTATATTTATCCCGAATGATAGATAATTCTTTTCTCACATCTGTTTTAAAAACAGAAAGAAGTGCTGGTGCTGTCCTTCTGGTTCCCTGTGGTTTCTTATTGCTCTTCTTGTTGAAATTAAACTATCTTCTTTGAGGTTTCTGCTCTCTGACAACAGATTCTCTAAACACTGTTATCCATTATCTTCCAATTTATCCTTCTTCAGTTTTTTTCTTTTTTTTTTTTTTAAGATTTTATTTATTTATTTGACAGACAGAGAGCACAGGTAGGCAGAGAGGCAGGCAGAGAGAGAGAGAGAAAGGAAGGGAAACAGGCTCCCGGCTGAGCAGAGAGACTGATGCGGGGCTTGATCCCAGGACCCTGGGATCACGACCCAAGCCAAAGGCAGAGGCTTCAACCCACTGAGCCACCCAGGTTTCCCTATCCTTCTTCAGTTTTTAAACAGTCTGCCATATGAATTGTTAGTCATTAAGTATTATTTCCCGTGCTCTTTGTAGCCAACCTAAACCCTCAGAATTCTAGCATCAACTCCCATTACCTCAAATTCTATAAGAATAATTCATGGAACAACTTTGGTTCACTTTGTCAGTTTCTTCATCTTCAAATGACCCTCTCTCATCTGTTCAAGTTTATTCCTTAAACGTGGTGGTATGGTATGTTGCTCCACCTTCCAAAATCCCTGTCCATCATCCTATCTTCTGAATGAAACTTTTATCTTCCACCCTGTTTATCCAATTATTCTTGCTTTAACCTTCCAGGCACTCCACTCACTCTTCTCCTCTAATCTTTAGAATCCAGAACCCATCTTTTAAAAAACTATCTATAAAACATAACCTCAGTTTTCCTCAATGTTTTGCCTCATCCCCCTCTCAAGTCCCCAGTACTGAATGAACCCAAACAAATATGTCTTCCATGCCTGCACTTGAGTTGCTGAGCACAAATTCAAAACCAAAACAAAACAAAACAGTCTGGTTCCACTACAACTCCATGGTATTCAAACCACAGTGAGTTTACTATGTTAACTGACAAGTCCACTGTTTCTCTACTCAACCTCTTCTCACACTCTTCAAATATCTGCTACCCCTGCTTTAAAGAGAAATAGAAGTTATCAGACAAAAACCTGTTCTTGCTCCCCTTCTCAGATGTAAAATCTTCCATCATTTATACCCTCCCTCTCTTCCTCTTCTGTTACAACAAAGGTCTTGTTTTACAAAATGTGCTCTCCCTTCCATTTCTTCTGACTTTCTGAAGAATTTAACATTATTTTAAACCTTCCTTCTATAACAGTTAACATCTCTCTCCTCCTCAATTAAATTCTTCCACAAACTTTTAATTAAGTTAAATTTAGTCTAAACAACTTAGAAACAAAGCAACAACAACAACAAAAAACCCTCTCTTGACCTCCAACAATTACCTACAGCTATGCTACTATCTTTATCTTACTCTTCACAAACATATCAAAGAGATGTATATATTCCCTGTAACATTTCTTTGTGTATCATTTAATCTTCAAGCCACTTCCATTTAACTCTAAATGTAACATCTAACCCTCCACTGAAACAGCTTTTTCTAGAACAAGCGGTGAACTTCAAATTGTCAATCTACAGAGTTGCTCTCAGTCATCTTAACTGATCATGACTTTAATATCTGAAACATTCTCTTCTTGAAATCCTGTGAAGTCTGTGCTAGATTTTCACTATAGTTGCTTGATTTCTCTCTCCTGAGCAAACTCAGTCTACTCTCCCAGGAGAGTAAAATGTTGCAGTTGCCCAACTCTGTCTTGGTCCTACTTCTCTCAAGGTATTTGTATCTCCAGACAAGGATCAGCAAACTTCTTCTGTAAAAAGCCAGAGAGTGAATATTTCAAGAGTTGTGGACCATATACTATGTTGTAACTACTCAACTTTGTTATTATAAAGTGAAAATAGCCATAGACAATACATAAACTAATAGATGTGGCTGTGTTTCTATAAACCCACATTTGCAACATCAGTCAAAAGGATGGATGTGTCTCATGGAATTTAATGTCTCTGGTCTAGATCATCTCTTCCATATCCTTGATGTTAACTGCTACTTAGAGATGAATAAAAAACTTATATGTATCCATGACCTCCCTTCAGAGACCCAAATGACATTTGAAATTTGCACTGGACAGTTGAAAGGAATTGCAGGCTCAAAGGGTTCTTATGATTAAAACCAAAGCCCTTACAAAGATATACAAAGTCTTACATAATATGCATGCACACTCAATAATTTTAGATATTATTCCTTTTTTTCCCCACTCATTCACTCCTCTCCAGTCATATGGCTTCTTTGCTATTCCTTGGATAAGTGTATGCCAGGCAGGATTCTGCTCCAGGGCCTTTGGCCTGGCTATTCTCTCTATCTGAGTACTCCACTCCCGGATAGTCACATGACTGGCCAACTCACCTCCTTCAGGTGTTTGTTCAAGTGATAATTTCTCAATGAAGATTACAACAAATACCCTATTTAAAATAGCATCCCCCACACTTTGACAGTCTCAATCCCCCTTAAGTTGCTTTACTGCTATTTCCATAGCTTTCACTTTTCAAAACACTGTATGATTTACTTATTTATTGCATTATTTTATATTGTCTGCTTCCTCTTATAAGAACATAAGCTACAGCAAGGCAGGAATAGTTTGTCTATATTATTCTCTGATTTATCCCAAGAACCTTAAGAAATGTCTGAAACCTAGACCAATCCAATAAATACAAGAAGAAAAAAAAATGAAAGAAAATACCTAAGGTTATACTTATAATGTTTAAAATTAACCTTTAGGTAAAGACCAAATTTTTATCTTCTATGTGCCATGTGGTCTCTTATGGTACTCTATCCAGTCTTCCTATAATTGACATTCAGTTTCTGAGCTTCACCATGATCCTTCACTCCCTAGAAGATTTGCCCATGTTGTTCCCTCTGCTTGGAATGCTCTTCACTTTGCCTAGTTAACTTCTACACATCTTGTAGCCCCAGTTCATTCAATACTTCCTTCAAACTTCCTTGACTTTCCTAAGTCAAACAATATTAAATATTTTCATGGTGCACATGTGTTTTGGGGATTTCTTTATTATTATGTTTCCTCCACAGGTATTGTAAACTCCATGAAGACAGAAATGTTCTCTCTCTTTATCTCTGTCTCTCTCTGTCTCTCTCCCTCTCTCTCTCTCTCTCTCACACACACACACACACACATACAATATAAGCAGTTAACCCAGCGGTTGTCACAGAAAGGGCACTTACAGTATGAAGGAAAAAGGAGAAAAAAAAAATCTCTGGTTTTACTTTAGAATGAAATGAATGGTATTATCTCCAATGAAGGTAAAGATAATAGACAAGATAATGCATTTGAATTTTGAATTCTCAAGTTAAAAACATTTTTATATTATATTATTTATTTTTTGTCTATGTAGTCTTGGAACTTGGGAGAGTTTTAGGCCATAAATAGAGATTTTATAATCATGTCATTGCATTGGAAGAGATTCTCTAATAACACTGGACTGAATGAAAGAAAAGTCAGAAGTAGAACCCTGAAGAGTCCCTGTCAGTAGGACTGGCAGGCATGGATGCCTCACTCAGAGAACTGAGAATTGGAGAGAGGAAGAAGAGAAGGAACAGCGAATGTTAACAAAGTGATGGTGAAAGGAAATGTACTAGGTTAAAGAAGGAGGTGTCAAAATTTCGAGTGGTACAAATGATTTTTAACAAAACTCTAAAAGTATAAGAGACAGTTCAGTAAAATGGTAAGAATAGAAATTAAATTGCCGTAGGCTGAGAAGTGAATGAAGGTAGAAGAAGTGGGAGAAAACGATACACATGAACATTTGTAGAGGTCTGACTGCGGGCGGGGGGAAGAGAGAAAGGTATGGTAGAATGAGGATAAGCTTGGATAGGTTTTATTCATTAGACTATCCTTCCCAAGAATATATTCATTTCCAAAGGATGGTGAAAATAACACGGATCATTTAGGGAAAATGTTGCCATGTATCACATGCTCTTCTGGGTCTTGTGATGGAGATTTTGTTTTCCTACTTTTCAGATGAGCACAAGAAAGGATTGAAAGTCTAGGTAACTGTCTTTCAAATCACACAACAATAAATGAGGGGCTGAAGACTCGAACCCACATCTCTATAACACCAATAGCTATATTTTTAACACTTACAACAGGTTTTCCCAAATATCAGTTATCTCTATGTCTCCTTCACTATTTTTGCCTTAAACGTCTGCCATGTACCATCTTGAGCATTATTTATCTAATACTTTTAATCCACTTATTTTTTCTTGTTGATTAGATTCATGTCCAAGGGTTTCACTTTGCATAAAGAAAAACAGTTACCAATTGTACTTTATTAAATGCTCAATTTTTTACATGTATATTTAATACATGTTAAACAAATTCATTTAGACTTGGAGGAATATATATTATTAAAGTTTTCTTAAACAGCGTAGGTCACATTTATAAACTTGGTATATCTGCTTATTTTAAATGCTTCAAATACCTTAGAGGCACCTGGGTGGCTTAGTTGGTTGGGTGACTGCCTTCCGCTCAGGTCGTGGTCCTGGAGTCCCAGAATCAAGTCCTGCATCAGGCTCCCAGCTCCACAGAGAGCCTGCTTCTCCTTCTGACCTTCTTCCTTCTGATTCTCTCTCTTGTGCTCTCTCTTTTTTTCTCTCAAATGAATAAATAAAATTTTTTAAATTAACTAATTAATGCTTCAATACATTAAGTAACAGTGTAATACAAATACAGTTACAATGTACATTATCTGGAAAGAGCACTATGCTTGCTCTAAAACCTGTTTTAAGTTGTAGGTACCATGTATTTGGCTCATTTTGTCATTATTTGTAAACTTGCTTTTGTACTTACTTGTACTCAGATGATACCATCCTAAGGCTGTTCTTAACTTACTCAGATTTTTTTTTCCAAGTTGTATTTTTTTTAATCAAACAATAAAGATAAATGATAGCCTCTCACTCAGCCAAGAATACAGGACATTAGTTATAACTTAATGGATTCTTGGTCAGGTGCAACATGTAGTTGTTTTCTCCAAATATACCTCAAATGAGCTACATAAGACTAGATTGAGTTTCCTTTCCATGTCTTAACTTTACTAGATATATTGATACAGCTTTTGGGGTCCATGCCTTTCAATTAACTCTAAGTATTTTGCCAATTGAGGCCTTTTCCTTTTAGAGTTATGTTTACTTGGCATTATCTAGTTGTCTCACTGCTATATTACATGTATCTGCATTTATTCACCATCATAACACATTTACCAATTTTGCTATTGTTTTAAAAAATGGGCCTTACGAAAATGTTTTTGAAATTAGAAGTCTCAGTTAGAGGTATAAGTCCTAGGAGAAATAGAATCAACTGCATACTTAGCTTTCTTTTGAGGGGCATAGGGAGTATTACCTTGCAACAAGCTTAACTTTGGCAGTAAATGATAATTTGGTTACTAACCTCCAGACCCTTCTCTAACTGATAAGCTATCAGGATGTATATGATCAATTTTATGGATAAGTTCTCAATGAGTCCTTGGTATGGTTCCCAATTTGTCTAGAACTCTCTGAGTTACTCTGAGTATTCTGTATTTACCAAAATCTATTTAAACAAATAAAAGCAAGCAAATATCTATGCTTTGCAAATATGTACTTAAAAGAATATATAAAATACCCACATACAATAACGTTTGTTCACTAATTAAACCAATAAAATTAAAAATTTTCTATTTTAGCCTTCTTTTGTGCGAAAACTTCATAACCTTTCAAAACTTTTGTAATTAACAATAGCTTTCATCCACTTTAATATTCAAATGATTATAACCTTCCCAGTAGAGCTCCTTTGAGCCAGCTTCTTTGTTTTTTATTACTGCCCTTGACAGTCTTAAAAATGTCCTTGCCTTCTGTCAGTAATAGTCTTTTTTAGAGTTATACTGATTTTTTTTTTTTTCTTGACTCAAGCTATCTTTCTTGGAACCATTCATTCTTTTTTAAGTGGTGAATTTTGGAGACCAACCCTGAGTGCTAAAAATGAACATGAAAATTGGGATAGGCAAAAGTTTTGTGGCTGCTCTTTATTTGTTCATGTTTTGAGTCAGAGCTGAAAAAAAAAATTTCCTTTTAGGAATCATTCACTTACTTTCTTTATTTCTTATTTCCCCAATTTAACATAATGTGTTGATGTTCCCTACTTAAGGGTTATGATTTTCATTACTGTTGGGTCCATGGTCAAAGGAAGGAGACTGATACAAAGCGAAGGTCAAGCAAAGCTTTATTTTGCACCAACCATCGAGAATCAAACTGACCGGCCAGAGCCATCTCTTGCAAAGAGGCAACCCCTCTCTTCTTTACAGACTAGCTTTTAAGGGCAAAGGCCATGTGGTTGGGCCTGGCCATGCAGAGGTGGCCAATGAGATTGTAACACAGAGAAAGCTGCACAGTCCTGCTAGGTCACATATAAGTGACCAATTGAATTACAATTTACCCTATAGTAGATACTTTAACTAGCCTATCACCTTGGTCAGAATGGGTGCCCAAAAGGCACCCAAAGGGCGGGGCCCATACTTCTTGGTAGCTAGGAGACAGTATGGGCCCCCACTGATTGAATACCTCCCCCTGGCCTGACCCATCCTTGTATTTGAGCTTTGTTACCTGGGACTAGTTTCCGGGACTTGTTTTAAGTAAGTCCCCTGGGGGAAGGGGGAACAGGGACAGTTTAAGTTTTACTGTATAAACAACAAAGTCATTATTTAACTGGATGGCATCGCTCTGGCTAAATAGGCCCTTACAATTACTACTAAGTCTTTCCACTATAGAAACGTATAGCTTAAATTAATTTACTTTTAAAAGGAAACTTTATATCAGTACTTCAAATCACTACCAGTAAATTTGCCATATGTTAAAAAAAATCCTAAAAATAAGAGTCCAGCAATGCACTCCATAATACACACACATGCATACTTAACCAAAAATACAATGTGACCAATAAACAATAATTTTCAGAGGATCTTTGAGGACCTACTTCCCTGGGAAACAACTGTAATTGCTTAAAAATTATTTTAAAAACAACCACTTAAAGTCTCTGGAAATTGTAAGGTTATGTAGCAAATGAAGAATTATTTATTCAAGAAAATGTACTAAATCTTGGTAAAAGCAGTGAGATTTTAGGGTGCCTGAGTGGCTCAGTTGGTTAAGCATATGACCCTTGATTTCAGCTCAGGTCGTGATATCAAGGTTCTGGGATAGAGCCTCACTTCAAGCTCCACACTCAGAGCAGTCTTCTTGTCCCTCTCCTCTGCTTTTCTTCCTCTTTTTGTTTGTTCTCTCTCTCTCTCAAGTAAATAAGTAGATAAAATCTTTAAAATATGGGTATTAAGAAGGGCACATATTGCATGGAGCACTGGGTGTTATATGTAAACAATGAATCATGGAATACTATTTCAAAAACTAATGATGCACTGTATGGTGACCAATGTAATATAATAATTTTTTAATTAAAAAAATTAAACAGTGAGATTTTAAAGCACTTGAGCCATGATATCCGCACATGACATGGGCTGAGCACCATGCCCAGCTCAGCATGATTGAAGCCCCACCTATGGGGATATGGCCAAGAAGATGGTGCTCTCTTCCAAATCCCAGTCAAGGGCTACAGCATTTCCCAGGATAGACAGGTAACAGTCATTTCTCATTTCCCACAGCTTCATGTTGCAGAAGTTACATTCCAGGTAAGTACAGCTGAGAGGTCAGTAACTCCCTTTCTTTACCCAGCCCCACCGACAGAGTAGAAGTAAAGCCACCTGAGAATACTGGTGTCCTGTCCATCCATACCCCACCATGCTTACAAGGAGAAGATCCATTACAGGAAAGAAAAGTGAGAAGACCCAGAGACTATTGTTTGTACCCTGAGTGTAAAGCAGAATATCTCTCTGAGAGAAGCAAGTCACTGTCTTCGTCGCACTTTTAAATCAGTGACAAAATTTTGCTCAGGAGGAGAGTCAAGTCAGAAAAACAGAGAATTCTGAAACTCTGCTCAAAAGAGCAAATGTTATTTGAAACAAAGTACTGTATAGGGGAATTCAAGCCTTGAAAACAGTGGAGATTTTGATGTCAAGCAATTAAGAAAATGTTAATAGCTTCATAAAAGCAGTAAGATAAATCATGGTCCAGCTAGTTTACCAGAGAGAATCAGGAAAAGAAAAAGCTAAGAAGATATCTCCCAAAGTTAGAACTAACCTCAAAGATTGATTTCAAAAACAATTCCTGCTCAGGGTCCCAAATTTAACTGAATAAGACAGAGAAGCAATACCCAAGCAATGCCCTTGGGTATTGTCAAAAACAATAGAACAATTAACTAGCAATTAGGGCAGTTTAAAGCTGGTTGGAATGCCAACAGAGGCAGAGAGCTCATAATGGAAAGAGACTAAGAAATTCAGGCTAAAACCACTGCCATCCCAAGGTGACCGTGTACATGCCCAAGGCAGGCCCTCTGTGGAGAAGATTCACATTGTGGGAGAAATATGCTTCAATAAAATTGTCCAGCAAGGTCACTAAGAAAATAAACAAGCAAACAACAACAGAAAGACCTGGAAGAGAGGATAATTATCTAGAGTTGCTAAATTATCCAAAATGCTTAGGTTTTACCAAAATAATTATAAGACATGCAAACAAATAAGAAAGTGTGATTGTACATTTAAAAAAAAAAACAGGCAACAAAATTGCCTTTGATGTAGAAAAGGATTCAGATGTTGGACTTGACAAAGACTTGAAATCAGTAAACTTGAAGATAGATGAATAGACCACATGCAATCTGAAACATTGAGAGAAAAAGAAGAAAATTTAACAGAGACTCAAAGAAATGTATAGTACTATAAAGTGCAAAAAGATATTTGTAATGACATCAGCAGAAGTCGAGGAGAATATTGCAGCAAAAATATCCCAAATGTATTTAAAAAACAATGGTGGAACACATCTCAAATTTGATGAAAGGTGTTAATCGATACATCCAAGAAGCGCAACAAAATCTAAGTAGATTAAATGCAAAGAAATCCAAACCTCAATGCTTAATAGTAAAACTACAGAAATAAAAAGACAAAAATTTGCAAAATAGCAAGAAAAAACATCTTTCCATGCATAAGAGACCCCCAATAAGATTAAGGTCTTACTTCCTAACAGAAGCAATGGAGGCCAGGAGGCAGTTAATGACCTTCAAAGTGCTGTCAACTAAGATTTTTATATCAGGAGAAACAATCCTTAAAAGGAAAAACGAGATAAACAAACAGGGTTTTGGAGTGGAGGGAAATAGGGGTGGGGTGAGCCTTGTGGCAGGAAGACACATATTGCATGGAGCACTGTGTATGGTACATAAACAATGAATCTTGGAACACTGAAAAAAAAGCAAAATTACAAAAAAAGTAAAACAAGATAAAGACATTCTCCAATGAACAAAATTTGAGAGACTGTATTGCTAATAGACCCATTTTAGAAGAAATACTATAGATTTTAAGGCTGCAAGCACAATGGTACTAAGAAGGATATATGCAAGAAAGTAATTTCAGCCCACATGAAAACCCACAAATATGACCACAAATTTACCTATGCTTACAAAACTGATAACCCAGATGACATGGACCAATTCCTAAAGAGTTATAACCTGTCAAACACACCCAAGAAGAAATAGACAATCTGAATAGGCCCATATTTATATGAAAAATGTGGATCGATAATTCACAACAGAAATTTCCAAAAATAGAAAGCAGCAAGCTCAAATGAGTTCATGGTGAATTCTGTCACACATTTAAGAAAAATATTATACAAATTCTCTACAATCTCTTTCAGAGGACAGAATGTTTCCAAACTCATTCTAAGAAGCCATCATTACCCTAACACTAAAATCAAAGACATTATAACAAAAGAAAACCATGGACTAATATCTCTCATAAACATAGATGTGAAATTCTCAATAAAATA
The DNA here is from genome assembly GCF_964662115.1 of Mustela nivalis. NCBI lineage: Eukaryota > Metazoa > Chordata > Mammalia > Carnivora > Mustelidae > Mustela > Mustela nivalis. Next base: position 29,875,586 of record NC_139028.1, on the reverse strand, counting down.
TTAGCAAATGAAAATGAACAACGTATAAAAAGGATTATATACTGTAACCAAATGGTATTTAGCTCAGGTGTATAACGTTGGTTCCGCTTTCAGAAATCAACTAATACAATCCATTACATTAACAGACTGAAAAAGAAACCATATGATTATATCAATAGATGTGGAAAGGCATCCCATAAGATCCAAAACCTATTCATTGACTAAAAACTCCTTAGTATACTAGAAATAGTGAGGAATTTCCTCAACTTGATAAAAAAAAATCTATAAAAAGGCTACAAGTATGGTGCTTAATGGTGGAAAACTCAAAGCTTTCCTCCTAAGACTAGGTACAATGCAAGGATGTCCCACTACATCACTCCTTTCAACATCATACCGGAAGTTCTAACTAATGCAATAAGAGGAGAAGGAAATAAAACTGCTTTTGTTTGCAGAATACATAATCATCTGTGTATAAAATATGTTAGAATCAAAAAAAAAAAAAAACCTTGCTGGAACCAACAAGCAATTATTTTAGACTGTAGGATTAAATGTTAACATGCAGAAGTCAATCACTTTCCTATAAGCCAGCAATGGACAAGTGGAACTTAAAATTAAAAACAGTATCATTTATGTTAGCATCCCCAAAATGAAATGCTTAGGTAAAAATATAGCAGTATGTGTACATGGTCTATGAGGAAAACAGCAAAAGTCTGATAAACAAAATCCAGGAAGAACTAAATAAATGGAAAGATATTTCATGTCATTAAGAGGAGCATACTCATCAACAGACTAAATATGATCAGATGTTAGTTCTTCCCAGATTCATCTATAGATCCAGTGCAATCACAGTGAAAACCCAGCAATTATTTTGTGGATATCAACAAGCTAATTCTAAAATTTGTATGGAGAAGCAAAAGATCCATTATAGCCAAAACAATATTGAAATAGAAGAACAAACTTGGAATACTGCCACTCCCTGACTTCAAGACTTATTTTAAAGCTATAGTTATCAAGACAGAGTGGCACTGGCAAAAGAACAGATAGATAAATCAATGGAACAGAATAGAGAACCCAGAAATAAACCCACATAAACACAGTCAACTGATCTTTGATAAAGGAGCAAAGGCAATACAATAGAGTAAGATAGTCTTTTCAACAAATGGTGCTGAAAAACCTGGACATTTACTTTGTAAAATAAAAAGAGAGAGAGAGAGAGAATCTAGACACATATTTTATACTCTTCACAAAAATGAATTCAAAATGGATCACAGACCTAACTATAATATATAATACTATGAAACTTCTAAAAGATAACATAGGAGAAAACCTAGATGACCTTGGACATGACAATGACTTTTTAGACAAAACACTAAAAGCTCAATCCTTGAAAGAAATAATTGATAAGTTAAACTTCATTAAAATTAAAAACTTCTCTGTGAAAGACAATGTTAAGAGAATGAGAAGACAAGCCACAGACTGGGAGAAGGTATTTACAAAAGACACATATGATAAGGGACTGTTCTCCAAAAGGTAAAAAGAATTCTTAAAACTTAACAGCAAGAAAACAATCAACTCAAATACAAAGTGAACCAAAGATACTAACAGATACTTCACCAAAGAAGATAGATGACAAATAAGCATAAGTAAAGATGTTCTACATCATATGTCATCAGGGAAATGCAAATTAATGCCACCGTGAGCTACCACCACAGACCTATTAGAATTGCCAAAACTCAGAATACTGACAACATTGAATGATAGCAAAGACACGGTGCAGTAAGAGCTCTCATTCATTACTGTGAGAATGCAAAATGGTATACTACTTTGGAAGAAAGTTCAGCAGTTTCTTACAAAACTAACCCGACTCTTCCTATTATCCAGAAATTGTGCTCCTTTGTATTTACCTAAAGGAGTTAAAAGCTTCTATTGCCACAAAAAATACCCACAGAGATAGTCATAACATTTTTATTCATAATTACCAAAACTTGGAAGCAACAAAAATGTCCTTCAGCAGGTGAATGAATAAATAAACAGTTGGACATCCAGACAATGGAATATTATTCAGCACTAAAAAGAAATGAGCTATCAAGGCATAAAAAGATATGAAGGAATATTAAATGAATATTACCTAGTAAAAGAAGCGAACCTCAATAGGCTATATATTGCATTATTCTAACTATATGATATTCAAGAAAAGGTAAAATTATGGAGACAATAAACAGTTCAATGGTTGTTGTGGTTGGTACATGAGAAGGGAAGAAATGAACAGACAGAGCACAGAGGATACTTAAGATGGTAAAAATACTGTGTGATGTTATAATTATGGATGTATGTTGTTATACATTTGTCCAAATCCATGGAATGCAAAACACCAAGAGTGATTCCTAAAGTAAACTATAGACTTTAGCTGATTATGATGTGTCAGTGTTGGTTCACTCTTAATAAAAAAATATATATTTTATTCTGGTGAATAATGTTGATAATGAAGGAGAATATCCATGTGTAAAGCAAGGTGTATATAGGAAATCTCTGTACTTATTTCTCAATATTATTTTACATTCCTTGTGACCTTGGATGAGGCAATGCTGTCTTGGGTAGGACACTAAAAGCATAAACAACAAAAGGAAAAATTAAATTACTTGGACTTCATCACAATTAAAAGGGTGTTATTAAGAAAGTAAAGCAACCCACAGAATGAGAGAAAATATTTGCAAATCATATATGTTACAAGGATTTAGAATCCAGAATAAAGAATTCTTATAATTCAATAATAACAAGACAACTTAGTTGAAAATGTGCAAAAGATCTGAATGGATAGTTCTACAAAGAGGATAAACAAATAGCCAATAAGCACTCACAAAAACATTATTAACATCTTTGCCCCTAGGGAAATGCAAATCAAACCATCATGAAATACCACTTTGCTATGTCTTTTATAATCAAAAACAGAAGTAAAGAAGTGTTATCAAGATGAGAAGAAATTGGAACCCTCATATACTCCTGATGGAAATGTAAAGTGGTGCCATCCTTTGGAAAACAAGCTGACAGTTCTTCAAAATATTAAACAGAATTTTCACATTACTCAGTATGTCCATTTCTAAGTATATCCCTGGAGAACTGAAAGCCTATGTCCACAGGAAGACAGAAAAGTCATTCATCATATTCAAAAAGTGAAAGTATCCCAAATAACAAACCAATGAATGGATAAATCAACGGTGGCTGTCAATACAGTGTAATCTTTAAAGTTAAACGGAATTAAAAAGAAGCCGATGACCCACCATGGATGAACCTTAAAAACCGCATGCTAAGTGAAAGAAGTCAGCCACAAAAGACCATATATTGTATAATTCTATTTATATGAAAAGTCCAGAATAGGCAAATCTATGGAGACAAGAAACAGAATAGAAAGCAGTTGCCTGGAGCTGGGGAGATTGGTGGGAAATGGGAGATGACTATTAATGAGTCAGTACAAGATTCCTTTCCAGGTTGATGAAAATGCTCTAAAATTGATTTTGGTGGTTGCCCAACTCTGTGTAAATACCAAAAACCATCAAATCGTGTACTTTAAATGGATGAATTCTGTTTTGCAAATTCTCTCTCAAAAAACTGTGTTTTTAAAAAAACTGCTTGAAGAGGGTAATTTTTAGGAGAATGTAGTTTTGTGAGAGCATGGATAAGGGATTCCCAAGTCAGTCTGGAGGCCCAGTATTTTAGGGAAGACTTCCTCTTGGCAACAATTCTTGAGTTTTAAAAGGAGTCATCCAGCCAACCAGAGATAGAGAAAGTGTGTGTGTGTGTGTGTGTGTGTGTGTGTGTGTGTCTAAATGTAAGAGAGAAAGAGATCATGTTGTGATAGATTGATTCCATAGAAAAACTACATATACATATAATTCAGAGGTAATGTGATCTCAGATAATGCTTGAAAAGCAAGCAAAGGTTATAATCCAGAGGGCTTTTTAATGGCAAATTAAGATGTTTAAAACTCAATTCTATGCCCATTGTAAAACTATTGGTTGACTTAAAAAAAATTTTTTTTAAGAATGATTTAGGGACACCTGGGTGGCTCAGTGAGTTAAAGCCTCTGCCTTTGGCTCAGTCATGATCCCAGCATCCTGGGATCGAGCCCCACATCGGGCTCTCTGCTTAGCAGGGAGCCTGTCTCTCTCTCTCCACCTGTTTCTCTCTCTGCCTGCCTCTCTGCATACTTGTGATCTCTGTCAAATAAATAAATAAACTCTTTAAAAAAATAAATAAAAGACTGATTTTATTTTTTAGAGAGAGAAGAGCTTAAGTGAGAGGGGAAGAGGAAGATAGGGAGAGAATCTCAAGCCGACTCCACACTGAGCATGGTGTCCAAGGTGAGGCTTATTCTCACAACCCTGAGATCACAACCTGAGCAGAAATCAAGAGTCAGATGCTTAACTGACTGCACCACCCAGGTGCTCCAAACTATTGATGGACTTTCGATTAAAGACATATGATGATGATGACATTGTCATCTCTTGCGCTGTAGTGGATTCTCCTTTGAGAAAAGGAGAAGCAGAGTGGGAAGGATGAAACTGGAGGTGGTGAGAATGGTTGACACAAGAAGTAATGACACCTTAACATAGACCAAAGAGCATGCAGGTGAGGAACAGTAGAGAGGGAGCTGATTCAAGAGAGACTGAGGAGGTTAACAAAAGTCTTCTGTCTGGTAGTTTTGGGATATTGCTTACAAAGGGAAAAGCAAGGACAGAGAAGAATCCAGGTCCAGGTCCAGATTCCCAGCAAAATGATCTGGTAATACTTGAACCAAATAGTGAGCTAGAGAATATGGGAAGAAGATTGTGTTTAGAAAAAGCTGTAGGGATGCCTGTGTGACACAATCATTGAGCATCCCACTCTCAGTTTTGGCTCAGGTTGTGATCCCAGGGTCTAGAGATAAAACACCACCTTGGGCTCTACACTCAGCAAAGAGTCTGCTTGAGTTTCTCTCTCTCCCTCTCTCTCTTTCTCTCCCTCTGCTCCTCCACCCTGTTCTCTCTCTCTCAAAATAAATAAATCTAGAAAGAAAGAAAGAAAGAAAGAAAGAAAGAAAGAAAGAGAGAGAGAGAGAGAGAGAGAAGGAAGGAAGGAAGGAAGGAAGGAAGGAAGGAAGGAAGGAAGGAAGGAAGGAAGAAGAAAGAAAGAAAGAAAGAAAGAAAGAAAGAAAGAAAGAAAGAAAGAAAGAAAGAAAGAAAGAAAGAAAGAAAGAAAGAAAGAAAGAAAGAAAGAAAGAAAGAAAGAAAGAAAGAAAGAAAAAGTTGCAAAATTTTTGCTCTTAAAGATCAGGTGTATGTCTTTTTCACCTAGTAGATCCACCCTATACCACACTGCAAATCAAATAGCTGCCTGCACATATTGCAACAGTGTTAGACTCCTAGATCAAGTGGGCAAGAGCTCAAGTCCCTGCTGAGCCAATTCCCTAAAAGCTAAAAAGGAAGTCAGTGTTTGGGGCAAATGTGGGAAACAGTCAAACATTCTACTGGTTTCTAAGCCTGCCTGGTGTTCTATAAAATGAGGTGTCTGTTGAAGTTCATGGTGACAGCACTGTGGAGGAGAGGATGCTATTGGAGTGGAAAAACAGAATGCTTTGCAGAATTTTGATTTAGAGCCTCCGCTATAAATGCCAGTTGTTTCACTAACTTCATTTTGCTAATGCAAGAACAGCTTTTGCAGTAATAACATATTTCAGCGTGAATGTCTTTTTAATAATCCTTAATTTGAGTCCTAATTCCCTTGATAGCCACTTTGAGGAGACAACTGCATTCCAAAAGTAACACTGCATGCGCACATTTGAGAAAAGACTAACCATATGTGTGCGCACACACACACAATCAGAAAGATGTTACATATATTTTAACACATTATCATATTACTTAAATGTCATCAAAGGAAGACCCTGAACCCTGTAATAAGCAAGCATTCTGAATTTCATAGGCATCAGCAATTAACAGCCCATACCTTACGATCAGTCAGAATTTGAGCAGGATGAAGATAGAAGACAGAGATGTAATAACAGGGAAAGACAAAAGAGATGAATAGAGGGAAAAAAAAGCACAACTTATAACGTAACCACAGAAGTCAGGGCAAGCTCGCAGGAATGGGGACAGCTGAATATATTTTATCATGAGATCTGATATAATTTAGCAACTTTTTTTTTTTTTTAATCCAGTGGAGAGAGCCAACAAGCTAAGTCGGGATCAATGAGTTGACACTGATGGGTCCAGAGTAACAAAACTGCCAAGAAAACATTAATGCCAACAAAGAAATATGTGTGTGCTCTCACCTTTCCCCTCCTGAGCCCTTGGTAGAACAAATTTATTTTTGTGTTATAGAAAATTGCTCACAGTAGCACCCCCCCCCCCATCCATTCCTAACTGTCTTCTATTCTTCTCACCAGCAGTAATTCTTTCCTCTTGCTCCGAGAACAGCTTCATGAGACCAGCTCGAAATTGGGGCCAGAAGGCTCAGAGAGGCTTAGTCACCGTAAAAGAAACATCAGCAATGTCATATGGTTATACGGCACACTTTACCTAGCCTGCCATGTGGGAAGAATTAATTAACAAAAGGTAAACCAAATATCAGATTTATTACGCTTCAATCTCTACCTTCCAGTCCAAGTCAATTCTCATTATCAATGCTTTATGTTTCTTTATTATCCTGCATTCCTCCTTTGTTGTACTTATCAAAATGTTCTTGAATAATTAATTGTATTAAGTGTTTTTTGTTGTCTGTTTCCCTGCCCGTGAGCTCCATGAGAATAGGGACTCTATTTGTCCACTGATCTCATGGACAGTCAGTCAATATGTGTTTAGGGGTGGAAGGAGAACATCGAGTTGAAAGAGGGAGAAATGAAAAAGAAAGAAAGGGAAAAGATGAGAAAAGAAGAAATGTGAATTCTTGGTTACTTGTGAGCTAACTATATAGCTACATATTTCTCAGGCATTGTGCTTCTATATATTTAATAAACATTTGGGTCCCATGTCCCTACTAGAGTTTTACTCATACATAAGATATCTTATAATTTACAATCTAGGTCATTTGCCCCAGGATATGCCTGCAACTGGCCTGCCATTTCTTTGTCCATTACTGTGAATAGTGAAGGCAAGATCAGCTCAACATTCTATGGAATTTCAGTCTCAAGGCCCAACAATGCAAATATTTGAACAGAAAGAGAAGAAAAGCAAGAAAAGCACAGCAGAGTGATCTGAAAGAAGGAAAAAATAGTAAGAATAATTTTATTTGACCACAGCTCTTTACCTTTGCATTGGATAGTTCCATTATTTATACACCAGTTCAAAAGTAACTCCATTCACAAGAAGTCTTAAATATCATGAAACAGGTAGCAAAGTAATTGTTTCTTATTTCTGGCAATGTTACAAGTACAAAACACCACACACACACACACACACACACAAACACACCCCAAACAAACAAAATCCTGATGGTGGCCTCCTAAAGGTAACTCATTTTCTTTCAAATTTTCCAAAAGATGTAGGTTCTGGAGCACTGAGCAGTAGCACTTTCTGCAATGATGATGTTCTTTATTGGTACCATCTCCAATAAGGTAGAGGCTAGCCATATGGGGCTATAGAGTACTTGAAGTGTGACTGATGAGACTACAAAATTATGTTTAATTTTATCTGATTTTATTCATTTACCTTGAAATTTTAATAGCCACGTGTGGCTAGTGGCTAGTGTGTTAAGACAGCTCCTGATAACACCAAAACAACTTGGCTAATGAGGATGTGGGGCCTTGACCTCATACTCTTTTACTTTCCAATTCCAAACATAGTCTGAAAAGGCACTTCTACCAATATCTGACTACAGTTAATTGATCAATCACTGTAGACAAATGCAATGATCCAAATAAATATTAACCCTGCCTTTCCATAATTTGTATTAAAATGTCTATCACTGGAGTTACCTCTTTGGTTTATACAACAACAAAGACTGTGGGCATTGTCTCTAAAATGTCACTGTTGGAAGGCACATGTTTTGTGTAGAAAGGAACGTGCAACTCTAAGCCCTGGTGGGTCTGGGTGGTACCGAATGTGGAAGACAGTCTTGGGCAGGAAAGAAAAATGGAAATTTGAGAGGCTCAAATTGAGAGAAGTAGAGTGGTTAGTGCACCTTATTAATCTTACAAAATCAGGAAATGAAAGTGCAGGGAATGTTTACAAGCAGAGGTTACCAGACTATATACCAGTGAAAATGAGTCTGAATGTCACCCTTAGCACTGTAGATTCTCAATGCTCATCCTGGCTCATGAGGTACACAGGAACACATTTCCACCAAATAACTGCCCCTAAGAGTGCAAATGAGCCTTAGGAATTATCAGAAGATCTTAATTATCAAGGTTTCTTTTCTTTTTCTCCCTCATTCCCCTTCCCTCATCTCTTACTTAAGGCCTCTGTATGGAATATTAGGGACACTCCCCTAAACTAGACCTAGATCTAACCTTTAAAAAACCACCGTATGTTGGGGAAAGAAACAAATACACCATATTAAGCTGACTTTAAAAACTCACTGGACAACTAATGTCAAAAACTGTGAACTTCTGCTAACTGAGAGCTGGAATAAATACATAGTATTTGTCCATAGTTCTGTGCCCAGAAACCACCACTGCCAAGCTCACTGCCCTTACACATACACAAGCAAGCACATACATACACACACGCATACACAATAACCTTTTCCCACTTTGTAAAGCCCAGAAAAAATGACTTGGTAGGCTTTTTTTTTCTTTCTTCTTCTGTTTTATTTTTATAGAAAATATTCTTAAAGTGATTTTTGACTGTCTTTTCTTTTCCAGGATATCAGAGGTAACACTATTAAAAATTTCTAGAGTTTTTTATTAACTCATTTTGGTTTTGCTACAGATTTTACATTACTAAGGATACGAAGCATCAGTCAGTACATTACTAATGATACTTACCATCAGGTAAGGTGGGAACAAGGTAAATATACTGAAACCACCAACCGACTAACAGGCTCTGCAGCCCCATGCATTCGAGAAAAGCGCTAGCTTGGACATTGGTATTGGATTGTTTATACTAATTTGGAGAAGGGGGATGTGGTCCTGACACACATTTAGTCCAGGAGATCCATTGATTTTATAATTGAGCTGAGTTTAAAATGTGAAACAGATTGGCTTTCCTGGCAAACTCAAAGCACAGGTGTGTTTATTTCTTCATAAAACAATGGTACTCCTCTACAAAGCCCCAGGACCCCAGATGGACCCCCTATTTCTCTCCACATAACCTCATCACCTGAATCACAGATGGAACCCACTTAACTCATTCCTTATGCCTCCTACTTCTCTCTTCAGCTCACTTAATTACCCAGAGCTATTGCTGAGTTATTTTTCAAGGACATATTTTTTTTTAATTATACCTCTAAGTTTACCAATGGGCATACAATTTTTAAAAATAATCTGATGCCTGATATGAATGAATATCTTTCTTCAGTAGTGAAAGTGCCATCTGTTCCTTAGAGTTTCAGTTTCATAGAAATACGATCTTTGGTTCGGCTGCCCCTGGTCCTCACCACCACGTGATCTTATCATACCTCCCCCCACAATATACCATCTCAGGTTCCATCCAAAGAATTCCATTTTCTCCAGTTTTTCAATACTGAACTGGACAACCAGAGTGCAGTGTTGCCTTTTTATGTCTCTGTACTTATGACTCAGAGTATTCTTAACCCAACCTCCACTCTTTACCCTAGGTCACAGAGAAGAATGTAACGAGAGGTAATGGTTTCAAAGAACATACAATAAATGAAGGCAGACACATAAATACTTTTAATACGTGGCCATGCATAATGATAACATAAGTACAATAACAACGTTAGGACACAGACCTGAGGAGGAAGGGCAAGTTCATTTGAAGAGCCAAGAGAGCTCCCCAGAGGAGACTTTTTGTACTGTTTAATAGGAGCCAATCATATACAAAAGCAGGAGATTATTTGAGACTTCAAGGATACAAAATTGGGTGTTCAAAACTATAAGTAGGTATCAGAAACTAAATATTTACTGTGTACCTGTTATACAATAGACATTTAGTATGCATTTGTATACAATGTTTTATTTATTGCTACCACAAGTGAATGCCAAAGATAATAGTTTTCTATCTTATGAGTGAGGGAACTAAAGCTTAGAGAGTGTAAGTACATGACCTAAAGTCACACAGTTGAAAGTAGGAGCAGAATTTGAAATCACACCCAGAAGTCTCTCCAGTCCTCCCATTATATTTTGTAGGATTTTCTCAGCTGATCCTGCTTAATGGTAAACAGAATTGGCCATGTTGGTAGGCAAACATTATCCTGTGTTCTCTCCTCCTCCTCCCCCAAACACACACTTCTATTGCTGTCCTCAGATAACAGAACATCAAGTACAATTTCTTTTAGGGAGTGACTACTCCACAGGTAAGCTCTGGGAGTCCAGCACGACCAGATACCTTTCTGGTAGGATGTCATCTCCTGTGGAGGTCTCTGTTTCCCTCAACCATTACTCCAAACTCTTAGGAAACTCCTGGCAAAGTTATGCTAAGGATAAAGTTAAAGTCTGCCTTGACTTTCTTCAGGCTCTAGGCTCTGGAAGTCAGTCCAAAGTCAAGAAAGCCAACAGTGCTTTTCCTGGTCATTAGGTTTATCAACTCTCTGCATCTAGTATACGCTCCATTAAAGGAGCTGTGTGACTCCTATAAGAGAAACAAAACAACAGTGAGGATGACAGTAGCAGCAGTTCTTAAAATAACAGAACGACTTCCTTGGCGAGGAAGGGGAGCGCGGTGGGGGAGGGGGACCTTAAAAGTGAAGTTACTTTCTCATTTAGTTATCTCTACTCATTATTCACACCAAAGTACACTTAGCAAAGAAAACGCAAGGCAGCCCTTTACTGCAGTGAGTGGATTCTAACTTTATACAGGATGCCAGTGTTCTGACATCTGCGGAGTTGCTCTTGGAACTTGTACTTCCTGGGAATTAGACTGATGTCTCTTGGCCACGGCTGGTTAGCTCTGATGGTTAGGACACTCTAATAATAAGGCCAAACTCTTGGATTTGATGCCAGTGACATCTAGTCAACCTCGCCTTGTCCCTTTCCATTCATTCCAGACATTTGTTGAATCTCTACTAGGAGCCAGATCATGTGGAAGGCAATAAACAAAATGAAAAGGGGCCTATTCCTATTCTGAAGGAACTCAGAGTTTCATGAAAAGGCAATGACAATAAAGTGGCACAGACAGAATAAGTCATCAGTGGACAAATGATCAAAGTGCTCAGACGGCAGATGGAGAAGCAATCCCAGAGCTATGGCAGTTGTCAAGAAATGGTAGCATCCTTGGTGGATAAATGAACTGTACAGTGAAGAAACAATGAGCCTCACAAGGCTTTCAGGTCATGCACATGTGTACAGAGATATTTGTTGCTAAATATGACACAACTCTGCCTGTGAAAAATGTATGAACATCCCAAAAGAGTTGTGGATAATTCCTACTAAAATCAGCCCCAGATGAGTAGAACCCAGCAACTGGAGTGAAAAGTCCCAATATAGATTTTGGTCTAGGACAACAGCTCCTCTTCCAAAGACCTGGTGAGTTAGTGAGTTAGTGAGGTCAGTGAGGGCCAAGCAGGTCCCCAACCTGATCCCTAGAGTGCTATGGCCATAGAAAAGTATGTCTTTCTTCCCATAACCAGGGAGTAAGACAGCCAGTAGGACCTATCTGACCAGTGTCTATAGAATGGATCAATGCAAATAAGCAACTCCTTAAGAAAGAAATCTCAGATTGTATATCATGCAAATATTAGCTACACAAAGCAATGCAGTAAGATGGTATTAATCTCACCACAGTGCTCTGACAAAATTACTCTGCTGAATTTCCGGTATTTGGAAGGAGAGTGCACTTCATATATTTTTTTAATTTTTTCAATTTATTTATTTTCAGAAAAACAGTATTCATTATTTTTTCACCACACCCAGTGCTCCATGCAATCCGTGCCCTCTATAATACCCACCACCCGGTACCCCAACCTCCCAACCCCTGCCACTTCAAACCCCTCAGATTGTTTTTCAGAGTCCATAGTCTGTCGAGATTCACCTCCCCTTCCAATTTACCCCAACTCCCTTCTCCTCTCTAACACCCCTTGTCCTCCATGATATTTGTTATGCTCCACAAATAAGTGAAACCATAGGATAATTGACTCTCTCTGCTTGACTTATTTCACTCAGCATAATCTCTTCCAGTCCCGTCCATGTTGCTACAAAAGTTGGGTATTCATCCTTTCTGATGGAGGCATAATACTCCATAGTGTATATGGACCACATCTTCCTTATCCATTCTTCCATTGAAGGGCATCTTGGTTCTTTCCACAGTTTGGCGACCGTGGCCATTGCTGCTATAAACATTGGGGTACAGATGGCCCTTCTTTTCACGACATCTGTATCTTTGGGGTAAATACCCAGGAGTGCAATTGCAGGGTCATAGGGAAGGTCTATTTTTAATTTCTTGAGGAATCTCCACACTGTTCTCCAAAGAGGCTGCACCAACTTGCATTCCCACCAACAGTGTAAGAGGGTTCCCCTTTCTCCACATCCTCTTCAACACATGTTGTTTCCTGTATTGTTAATTTTGGCCATTCTAACTGGTGTAAGGTGATATTCAATGTGGTTTTAATTTGAATCTCCCTGAGGGCTAGTGATGATGAACATTTTTTCATGTGTCTGATAGCCATTTGTATGTCTTGATTGGAGAAGTGTCTGTTCATATCTTCTGCCCATTTTTTGATATGTTTGCCTGTTTCGTGTGTGTTGAGTTTGAGGAGTTCATTATAGATCCTGGATATCAACCTTTTGTCTGTACTGTCATTTGCAAATATCTTCTCCCATTCCGTGGGTTGCCTCTTTGTTTTTTTGACTGTTTTCTTTGCCGTGCAGAAGCCTTTGTTTTTGATGAAGTCCCAAAAGTGCATTTTTGCTTTAGTTTCCTTTGCCTTTGGAGACATATCTTGAAAGAAGTAGCTGTGGCTGATATCGAAGAGATTACTGCCTATGTTCTCCTCTAGGATTCTGATGGATTCCTGTCTCACGTTGAGGTCTTTTATCCATTTTGAGTTTATCTTTGTGTAAGGTGTAAGAGAATGGTCGAGTTTCATTCTTCTACATATAGCTGCCCAGTTTTCCCAGCACCATTTATTGAAGAGACTGTCTTTTTTCCACTGTATATTTTTTCCTGTTTTGTCAAAGATTAATTGACCATAGAGTTGAGGGTCCATATCTGGGCTCTCTACTCTGTTCCACTGGTCTATGTGTCTGTTTTTATGCCAGTATCATGCTGTCTTGGTGATCACAGCTTTGTAATAAAGCTTGAAATTGGGTAACGTGACGCCCCCAGTTTTATTTTTGTTTTTCAACATTTCCTTAGTGATTCGGGGTCTCTTCTGATTCCATACAAATTTTAGGATTATTTGCTCCAGCTCTTTGAAAAATACCGGTGGAATTTTGATCAGAATGGCCTTAAAAGTATGTATTGCTTTAGGCAGTATAGACATTTTATCAATGTTTATTCTTCCGATCCAAGAGCATGGAATGGTCTTCCATCTATTTGTGTCTTCTTCAATTTCTTTCATGAGTGTTCTGTAGTTCCTCGAGTACAGATCCTTTACCTCTTTGGTTAGGTTTATTCCCAGGTATCTTATGGTTCTTGGTGCTATAGTAAATGGAATTGATTCTCTAATTTCCCTTTCTGTGTTTTCATTGTTAGTGTATAAGAAAGCTACTGATTTCTGCACATTGACTTTGTATCCTGCCATGTTGCTGAATTGCTGTATGAGTTCTAGTAGTTTGGGGTGGAGTCTTTTGGGTTTTCCATATAAAGAATCATGTCATCTGCAAAGAGAGAGAGTTTGACTTCTTCATTACCAATTTGGATACCTTTTATTTCTCTTTGTTGTTTGATTGCTGTTGCTAGGACTTCTAATACTATGTTGAACAAGAGTGGTGAAACATTTAACCACTGAGTCATGTAGCGCTAGGATGACTTCCACTGACTCCCTGTCATAATTTATGAGTAAGGGCAGAAAGAGTGCCAATAAAGAGGTTGTTCCAATATTGTTCCAAAAAACAATAGCTCTGTTCCTGGCAGATGGCTAATCTTTCTAGAACGGGAGGACGGAAGGATCCTGGGATCTGGATCCAGACAATCTTTGGCTCTGTTCCTAGCTCTGCCCCTGCTCAACTATGTAACCTAGTACAAGTTTACTTAATGCCCCCCTGCCTCAGTTCTTTATTTGTACAACAGAAATAATAATTCCACTGCTGCCAGATAGTTGTGAGTTTTAAATAAGAGATTGGGTGCTTCAGATGACATGTAGTAGAAATCAAAATATGCCAGTGGCCTTCAATTATTTTGTTTGCCTCTAGAAATGTGTGCCACCTCCCAGGTATGCAAAGCTCTGAGGTCCTGAGTGATAGCTCGTCTAGAAATCCAAAGTCATTATTTGAGCTGTCACTTTATTCTGCTATTTGAAAGATCTCTTTAGAACAACCCCAACCCGTGACTGGGATAGAATTAGGGATTTGCATTATTCTACTCCTGCTAACCTCTGGTCCTCAAGAACATAAGAGGGTTGAGCTAACTGACACATTATATGTTATATAAACAGGCAGCTCACATTCAGGTTGAAGATTAAACTGAGCCTGCCTATTGCCAGAGCCTTGTTTACCACCTCTGCATGTTAACTGTTGCCATTTAGCAAGCCTGGGTGCTGTAATTATTACCTGGAGCAAATAATATAGTCAGCATTTTATAAGAAATGCAAACTCCTCACCCTTTCTTTGGTTCTCAGAGCAATACCATTAATTATGATAAATTCTTCTGATATTTTTGTGACTGTGGTAGGTAATTTCTTAGGTATTCCTCTGCAATTTGACATCAATCATTGTCCACTTAGCATAAATTAGGGCCAAGACTCCATGGCTAAATTTCACCACTTATTATGCCTTATTGAGGGGAGCTAATTCCTTTCTTAAATATGTATTTAAATTTTTTTAAGGTATTTTTTAGCAGTGGATGCTTTCAGGGCTACAGTTCTGTCATTTCCCAGGCACAAAACCCATGCAGAGATTGTAAGCAGCCATTCTATCTTTCCACCCTATGAGAAGGATAAATTTCCTAGAAGACTCAAAGGTTTGGGATTTTGTATACAACAGCTAATTAACATATCCCTCTACTTTGTCTAATTGTCTATTGCCTTCTTATCTGCAACTCTTTTAATAAACTTGATAAGGTTGATTTTCATTAATTTAAAATTTGCAAAAGTACTAGAGTGCTGATTTCTTCTTTTCAGTGGACTTAAATCCTCAGAGTAGAACATCTCAGGAAGGAGGATCAGAGTAGTACTATCTCCACATAGTAAGGGCACATGACATTGGGACACCAGGAAGAACTTCCTGAGGAATTTGTCTGATCCCTCCTTTTTTCCCTCTCCTCTCATAAATTCAACATGTCAAGTCGTCCCCAGAAAAATAGCTGACAACTCTCCAGAGTAAGATGTCCATATAAAGGAACTGCCTTGCTTATCGAATCTGCACTTAAAATTGAGGAAATCTTATGATTTCTATGACATAATAATTTACCAGTAAGCATTTATCTAATGATGTTCCAGAACTCAATAAGGCACTGTTGACATGAAACAAGTGTGGGTGATGGCCTACTGAGGAGCATGCAAGACTGCTAGGTGACAAGACTTGTGCTCCTGGAATGGAATATAACAATGAAAATTCCCACAGCTCAGTTGTCTGGGATTGAAAATAGATTCTCCACATAATCAGACATGTAAGGAGTCAGAGGTCTGAAGAAATAAGTGAAGACCCATGAGGAAGGTGAAATTTGAGTTGCACCTGAAGAATCCTAGTTGGGGCAGGGCAGCAAGGTGTGATGGATATTATGATAATCATATCAGCGTGAAAACCTGTGAGTAGGTGAAAAAAGTGAAATCCTTCATGAATCACAGAGAAAGTCAGCCTGCTCTGTGCTAAAGATCTAATTAGAGAATACGGCATTGCTGAAGCTGAACTTGACAGTGCCCCTGCTCTTTCAGACCTAGGATCTTGGCCCAAGATAAATATTACAATTTAAAGGAGAGGGGTGGGAGCTTCTTTTTTATTAAATAAAGAGGATATACTAGTTACTACTAAATAGGCATACCTCACAACTAGAGAGCACAAAGAACACTGACTGTTTAACAAGACAAAACAAAAATATTAGACTGAAGATGCTTAAAATCAACTTCTCATTTTTAATAGATGAGGCTGGGCCTGTGCCCTTTGGTGGCTTATAGTCACATAGTCTGTCAGTGGCTCAGAACTCTTTTGTCGAGGTCTAAATGGTCTTTATTTTTTTTTCTCCCCTTAATCATCCTCAACTCACTCCAATTCATTCTTCTTTATCTTAAGAAGTAAAACTTCCTAATGATCATTTACCAAGGCTGTCCCATCCCCTGAAGTCCTCTTCTGTCTCAGGTTAAGATCATTACATATTCTAAGGTCGAGCTCCAATGTCCCCTCTTTAAAGAGGCTCTCCTAATTCTGGGGACCAGTCGTGGTGCCTCCCCTATGCTGAACTCACAGAACCTTCCACCTGTTAACTCCAATGGCTCTGGTTCTACGCAAGTCTTGTTCCTTGCCACTTGTACGCTTGTCTCATCTTTGAGATTATGAATCTCTCCAGGACAGGAATCTTGGGTTGTTCAGCACAATGTCTTCACATAATAGTTCCCTAAGTACTTAATGAATTTGTTGAATTATTGTACCAAATGCATTTACATCAACCAGTAATTACGAAATACTCATGCCTGGGCCATGAGCAAAATGGCAAAGTATAAAATACAGCAGAGGATGATGCCTCTAAAAATGTATATCAGAGCATTTTCTAATAGGTAGCCCCAAATATAATAATAATTATTATTATTATTATAAATATAAGGACCCCCCACACCCCGTGCCCTCCACCTCCTGTGGCTCTGTTGCCTGTCCCTGGGGTGGTGCGGCTGGTGCACCAGTGTCGTGTTTCCTGTCGTGGGACTGTTATTCACACGTGGCGCCGTGGGTCTGATTTATTCTTCTCTGTCCTTCGCTGAAATGTCTCGTCTAGTCGTGTGCTGTCCTTGTGGGCGTTCGCTGCTAATCGTGAGGCTGGTAGCAAAATGCACATCAGAAGCTCCCGCCCAGTGCGGATTTCCAGAGTGGAGCCTTTCCTGGACCGTCCGAGTGGGAGAGCCCCGTGGGGGCAGGAGTCCCCAGGCCTTGGGGCTGAAAGGGGCCCCAATAATAATTATTATTATTATTATTTATTATTATTATTATCACATATAATGTGCTAGGCACTCATTGTGACTTAGAACATTCCAAATTTATGGGCATTCTGCCTATAAAGAAGCTACCAGTTGATACAAGATATCCTCCCTCTAAACTCACTCTGGGAAACGCTGGCAGGTCTGATGGATTTGCCAAGCTAGCTGGCTTTGGTGGGAACTGAAACAATTTGTCAAACTCTAAGGGTTTGTGAGCATGAACGTGTATGGGAAAGGAAGTTTAATGTTGCCTGGAATGTGAATCCAGAACTTTTAGCCAAGGCCAGACAAACCAGAAAGGACACTGGAGTAGGCAGTATAAACCTTTGTGCAATTGGCTCTGGTTAAAAGGTTGACAGTGGGAAAGATTGACAGTCTTGATTTATAGGCAGTGAGAGTGCCAGGTTCCCACAGAAAAGGGCCCCAGACTCAAATTAAAGCAGCTATTTACAGGGATGGAAGGGGAATTGAATTCCCAAACCACCACTCTAGCCCTTGGCCTCTCTTCTGAAGCTTCAAGTGTTTGGGGGAAATGCATGGTGAGCCAATGAGCATAGTGAGTCAGAGAATGGAATATAATAGCAGTTTGAGGTACCTGCTGGCAAACATCCATGGTCTCGGGTTTCTCTGTAAGGACACTATCCTCTGGGGGTGCATGGGTGGCTCAGTTGGTTAAGCATCCCCCTCTTAGTTTCAGCTCAGGTCATGATCTCCAGGTCCTAAGACTCTGAGATGGGGAATAGAAGAAAAAAGTTTGAGTGAATGTGGAAACATACTGGAGGGAAGGGAAATTAGAAATGATCTATGTGAACTGAGGTGGTTTGGAGGTTGGGATGGGTTGGGTGTAATGGGAAATGTGGGAGTCCTGGAAGTGCCACAACCATAATTTTCCCACTTTGGGTACCTAATAAAAATGGTCTGTTGCCAGCCTGGTCTCTAGTTCTATATTAGCCAACACTGATTTTAATTCATCTGCTTAATCCTCCTTAAGGCTCTAGTCTCTACACCACCCTAGCCTCTACAAGTACGAGATTTGTACATTTTTACTTGGACATCTTATAAACATCAAAAAGCACTCATCTCACTCAACAGTCTTAAGGTGGCATCTATGACTGTGGTGTTTCCCTGGGTTCCAAGAGTCTCTCCTGCTGGGCTCCCAGAGTACCGAAATGCATTCTACTCCCCCAGCAGCTTCTTCCTGCTAAGCACAGGTGTCTTCACCCGTCCTCTCCACACAGATATTTTCTTTGAAATTCACACTCTTTCAGAGCTTTCAATAACCCCAGACTGAATCAGAGAGAGAGAAGGAGGGAGAACCCAAGCAAACTCTGAGCTGAGCACAGAGCATGATGAGGGGAAGATGGTTCCATCTCAAGACCCTGAGATCATGACTTGAGCTGAAACCAAGAATCTGAATCTTAACTGACTGATCCACCCAGGCATCCTGTATTTGTTTTACTTCCAAAATGTATTTCACGGAGTCCACGGTCTCTCTTGTCTCCTGCTCTGATTTCTGAGCGTTTTGGAGGGAAGGAGAGTGGGGTGTTGCATGAGCCTGGTGTTATTAAGGAGGGCACGCATTGCATGGAGCACTGGGTGTGGTGCATAAACAATGAATTTTGGGACACTGTAAAAAAATTAAATTTAATTTTAAAAAATGTATTTCAATCCTCTCCAACTTCATGATCATTACATTAATTCAAACCACCACCCCTTTTCTCCAGGTTGCTATGATGGATTACAGATAATCTCCCTGATCTACTCTTATGTTATTACATCTATTTACATGGCAGGCAAGGTGATTTTTTAGAGCCATACATCAGATTGCTCCACCCTTTGAATTAAAGCCTCTCAACACCATCCCATTCAAATAAAATCCACACTTGGTTCCAAAGCCAATTCTTTTTCCTTCCCATTTCAAATGTCTTCTCCTTACTAACTACACTTGAATTCCACAGCCTACCCTTTATTTCTGAGCTTTTAGACCCTTTCCCAGCTCTAGAAATGAACATTAGTGACACAATGTCATTGAAACACCCTTCCTCCTGCTTTACACAGTTCTGATACCTCCTTCAAACATCGACTTGGACAGCACCTTCTCAAAAACCCACTGCCACCCATTTTATTTCAAATGGCTTTCTCTAGTTATTCTCTATCTCATCACTCACTATAGCCTTCATAATATCAGCATAGTCTGTGAATATACGAGGTATTCTTTGTCCCTATGTTTGTTTGTCTCCCGCATTGGTAACTAAACTTCAGGGAAATGTAATCTTTATCTATCTTCTTTCTTGCTATATTCATGTCATTTCTCATACAGTAAGTACTCAGATGTTTTTGACATCTGATGGATGAATAAAATGAATGAATGAATGAATGAATGAATCATCTGGATGAATAAAATGAATGAATGAATGAATGAATGAAAGGATGAATCATGATATGTTAATAGATAGAATACTCTGTAAGGTAGGCAACATATCAAATCCCTGAATAAAATCTGACAAATAAATAGCCTAAAAAATATGAAATGAAAATCTTGATGTTGTTTTCAACTGACCCCCAACTTTCCCACAGCTACCCAAGCCCCCTTTGGAAGTTAAAACCACCACACTCTCTTTTTGGGTAGGTTTCAGAGTGAAGGCACAAAGAAACTCTGGACACCTGATGAGGCTGAGGCAACCAGGTAGAATGGCAGTTAGAGGAAAATGCCCTTCCCATCAGAAAAAAAGTCTCCAGTCAGCCTTTGGGATCCTGAATGATGGCAGCACTGGGGGCTCCATTGGGAAGATTTTAATCTGAGGAAAATGGTTTAATACATAACATGCTGTGGGGATATTTGTTTGGGAGCAGATTGAGCTTAAGTCAAATACCCTGCATTTACCAATCCAACTGGTTAATAAACAGCCACAGAATTTTGCTCTTTCTCTACAATACACTCAGGAAAATGGATGGATTTTATTATTCTACTTATTATTTTTTTGTCAGCAAAAGTTAAAAAAAAAAGTGATTTTACCAATCCTTCCTAAGCTGTAAACTGAGAGCGGCAATATGATTATATATTGCTGGAAAGAGATGCAATTGTAGAGAATTATAAATCATATTCTTTTGTTTGGTTGGCATTTTTGTTTATTTGTGTCTAATGCAAAGAGCAGGAGATTTACCATAATTTGCGTTCTATAACCTGCAGTACATGTGACAGGAGAAAAAAAATCTATTAGCAAAAATGTGTTTTGCCTCTCTGGGCCGAAAGCAAAATAGCACCGGTTTGAAATATTCATCTATTTCTCCTGCCAGGGTTTATTCCTTTTAGTGACAGTCGTCTACCCTTTAAAAACAGACACGTCTGTCCTTAAAACAAACAAACAAACAAACAAACAGACAGACAGACACAACTACCCTCAAAAAACAAAAAGGCAAACAAAAACTCCTAGGGATTTTTCTCAAAATGATATTGGTAAAAAAAAAAAAAAAAGCTTTGTCCCCTGGTCTGGTCTTTGCAGCTCATTAATAACGGTAGTGATATCCTTCATTCTGAAGAGAAAATAAAAAAGATGACTTCTCTTAGGTTCTGTTTGTAAAACAAAATTTGAGTGACCAAGTTTACTTTGCACAGATTCGGAAAGAAGGAAAATACAACTGGGAAATACATCCACAGCATTGTATGTACCCAAGGTAGGAACACTGTATAGGAAAGATTTCTTCAATTGGGTTTGCATATGCTCTGCATTCTGAAACCACATTTCATGGCAGTATTCAAGCCTGTAAGAGAATAATGCTTGAATAAATGAGCAGGTTTTGTGATCATTTTCTCCATGCCATTTTCTCTGTATCCATTCAGGGCAAGTCAAGAGGATATATATTTAAATGTTAGTATAAAATCTTTAAACTAGACAATTGGAAAGTCATTTAAGCTCTGAGGATAATAAGATATGAGACTGTGTTCCTAAGAAAGTCTTGATATTATAATCCATTCCGAATACTTTTAGTTTTGTGTTATATATTCAATGACATACTCCAGGGCAGATATAAAACAAGTAAACCCATATGTCTCCTTGTGTGCGATCTATTCATTTACATACAAAGTTGCCCTGAAATACACACACACATGTAGTAGAGGTACTTATAATAAATGGTCAGACTGGATAGAGATATTTGATTTTTATGCCTTTATTGTTTAGAGCAATTTCAGGTTCACAGAAAACTTAAGGGAATGGGACAGAGATTTTCCATATATCTCCTGATCCCACACATTTATAGCCTCCCCTATTGACAACATCCCCCGCCAGGATGCTACATTTTATTATAACTGATGAACCTTCATTGATACATCATGATCACCCAAAGTCTATAGTTTACATTACAACTCCTTCTTGGTGTTGTACATTCTATGGTTGAACAAATGTATAGTGACATGTATGTACCATTATAGCATTACATGGACTTTTTTCCCTGTCCTAAAAATCCTCTGAGCTCTGCCTACTCATCCCTCTCCCATTTCCCTTCAGCCCCTGGCAACCACTGATCTTTCTGCTGTCTCCCCAGTTTAGTACTGTCCAGAATGTCATAGAGTTGGAATCATGCAGTATTGTAACCTTTTCAGATTGGTTTCTTTCATTTAGTACCATGCATTTAACTTTCCTCCATGTCTTCGCATGGCTTAATAGCTCATATATTTTTGTGATGAATAATATTCCCATTGTCTGGAGATACCACGGTTTATGAATCCACTCACCTACTGAGGGACATCTTGGTTGCTTCCAAGTTTTGCAATTACGAATAAAGCTGCTACTATGGCTCTGAAAAACAATCTGAGGGGTTTGAAGTGGCGGGGGTGGGGTGGGAGGTTGGGGTAACAGGTGGTGGGTATTATAGAGGGCACGGATTGCATGGAGCACTGGGTGTGGTGAAAATATAATGAATACTGTTATGCTGAAAATAAATTTTTTTAAAAAGCTGCTACAAATATCGATGCAATGTGAAAGTTTTTGTGCAGACGTAATTTTTCAACTCCTTTGGGTAAATACCAAGGAGCACGACTGCTGGATCTTAGCGTAAACTGCCAAACTGTCTTCCAAAGTGGCTGTACCATTTTTCATTCCAATCAGCAATGAATGGAAGTTTCTGTTGCTCTAATCTTCCCTGGCATTGGGTATTGTCAGTGTTCCAGGTTTGGGCTGTTATAATAGGTGTGTAGGGGTATCTCATTGCTGTTTTAATTTTCATTTCCCTGGTGACATAAATATGGGGTATCTTTTCATATGCTGTGTGCTATTTTTATATCTTCTTTGGTAAGCTTTCTGTTAAGGTCTTTGGCCCATTCTTAATTGAGTTTTTATTATTATTATTATTGTTAAGTTTTAAGGCTTCTGTGTATATTCCAGGTAACAGTCCTATACCAGATGTGTCTTGCAAATACCTTCTTCCAGTCTGTGGCTTGTCTTCCCATTTTCTTAACATTGTCTTTCACAGAGAATAAGACTTTGATTTTAATTTCAAGGGAGTCTAGATTATCAGTTATCTACTCATGGATCATACATTTGGTGTTGTATCTAAAAAACATTACCATATCCAAGGTCATGTGTTATCTTCTAGGGATTTGAAAATTTTTTGTTATACCTTTAATTCTTTGACACATTTTGAGTTAATTTTTGTGAAATGTGTCAGGTCTATGTCTAAATGCATTGTTTTGTATGTAGATGTCCAGTGATTCTGGCATCATTTGTTGAAAAAACTATCTTTGTCCCACTGTATGAAGCATGGGATCTATCTCTATTTACTTAGTTCTTTGATTTTGTTCATCAGAGTTTTATAGTTTTCCTCATATAAATTTTGTACACACTTTGTTAGACACACACCTAAGTATTTCATTTTTGGAAGTGGAAATATAAGTGGTATTCCTTTTTTTTTTTTCATTTCAAATTTTACTTGCTCATTATTGGTATACAGGAAAATTATTAACCTTAGTATATTAATCTCGAATCCTATGACCTTGTCATATATGCTCAGTAGCTTTAGGTTTTTAAAATTGATTTCTTGGGTTTCCTGCATAGACAACCATGTTATCTGTGAATAAAGAGTTTTATGGCTTCCTTCACAATCTGTATACTTTTCCTTTTCTTTGCTGGCCTTATTGCATTAACTAGAATTTCTAGTTCAATGTTGGAAAGAAGTGTCAGGAGGACACATCCTCACTTTGAACCTAATCTTAGTGGAAAGGAGTACCATTAAGTATTTCCACCATTAAGTAGGATGTTAACTATAGGTTCTTTGTAGACATTCTTTATCAAGTTGAGAAAACTCCCCTCTCTTCCTAATTTAATGAGAGTTTTTATCATGAATGGATATTGGATTTTGTCAAATGGGTTTTTCTACAACTGTTGATATGATCATATGATTTTCTTTTTTAACCTGTTGATGAGATGGTTTATATTAATTGATTTTCAAATGCTAAAATAGCCTTGCAGCCTGCACACCTGGGTAAATCTCACCCAATTAAGGTCTGTAACTTTTATACATTTTAAAATTCAATTTGCTAATATTACATTGAGTATTTTTACATGTACATTTATGAGATATGTTTGTCTTTAGTTTTTCTTTTTTGTGATGTCTTTGTCTGATTTTAGTATTAGGATAATGCTAGTCTTATAGAATGAGTTTGGAAGTATTCTCTGCGCATCTGTCCTCTGGAAGAGATTATAGAGAATCAGTTTAAATTCTTCCTTTAACATTTAGTAGAATTCACCATTAAGTCAAACTGAGTCTGGTACAATACTTGAGATTTTTATGGAAAAATGAGTTTCAATTGTGTGTGATATGATAGAAACTTGATGATAAAAGCCAGAAAAGGGTTAAGGTTTGTTAGTTCTAAGGAAGCCAATGTTAAACATGATATCCAACCTGTGATCCAAAGTAAGATATATGCAGAGGTAGAAGGAGGAGTTAACAGAGGAAGACAAATGCTAAAACTTACCTAGGAACTGACAAGAGTCAAACAGGAGGTCTTTTACTACAAAAATGAGCTGAGGTTAAATAACTAAGAAAAGTACCAGAAGAATCTGAAAAGCAGTAGCAAACAATATTTTGGCACAATCCAGCATAATCTTCCTGAATTTTATTCTCTATTATAGAACAGCTCTCATGCTAACTGTGTCCCAAACCACCCTATAGCATCACCTACACCCTGATAGTTTTGAAGACTAATGGGTTAAATTTTGGTTTACTATGAGTTAAATCAGGAGAATTCTTACTTTTTAGTAAACACACACACACACACACACACACACACTGACTCTCAAGCACTTTAACTCAAATAATTTTTGTGAGTTTCCTGTTTCTCTGGCAATTTATTTCTGTGCAACAAACCAACTGAAAACTTCTAAAAAAAATACCCATGAAACCTAGGGGTAAGGCATTTAGACAGGGAATAGAAGAAATGGCTTTTAAAATGATATCTGGGACTTCAACTGGAAAAGTTCAGACTTTGAGTTGTTGGCCGGGGCTTGGAATGATCTAGAGGTCTTTCAAGCATGTCTGGCAGTTGATCCTGGCTGCTTGCTGGGTCCTCAGGTAAACTGTCAATGTGGCCTTTCCAAGTGGTCTCTACACATGGGCTAGTTTAGGCTCCTTCCCAGCCTGGATGCTCCGTTCCAACAACATGTGCTCCAAAAGAACAAGGTGGAAATGTGTGACATGTTTATGATGTAGCATCAGAAATCACATAGTCTCATTTCTGAAGTTTATCCTTTATCGGTAGTCTTGGTCAAAAAGTTCTTTCCAGATTCAAAGGAAGGGCCATAGATACCACCACTTGGTGGGAAGAATGTCAAGGTCCTATAGGAAGAAAAGCATCTGGGATACAAAACATTGTCATGGCCATCTTTGGAAATACAAGCTGCTGTACTAGCAAATCAGTAGAAAAAATACCAATAATTTACCAAGAAGGGAGTAAAGTGAAATAATTTTGACCTTCAAAAAATTTTCAATATTGAGTTAATAATGGGACATATTTAAAACTCTCACCTGGCAGAATTTGAAAGACTGTTTCAGTAAGTCAGAGTGATCATCTGTGGTTCTCTAATTTGGGTACCAAATTCTTATCACACTGTTGACCTCTTGCCATGGACCAAACTACTAAAAGACAGAGATGGGTTCACAGCTTATTGCTTAAAAAGGTTTAAGATTTGTGTGTATACTCTTCATATTATGAAAGCAGGAAGGTGGGATATGCAGCTTTCAAAAAATTCTGAAACTGTGATAAAAACTGATGGAGAGAGTTTTGAATAACCAGATCTCTTAAGGATATACTAGATCCATTCATACAGCACACTAACCTACTTGTCCCTCCCCACAGTCTCTGAGGGATCAGGAACCTGGCTGATGATCTTCATATGCACCTTTAGCAATACCAGTATCTCAGGAGACATGAATGCCAATCTGGACCACCTCTTCAATATCATTGCTTTTTAGTTCCCCAAACACCATCTCCAAAGACATTTTCCTTTCCACTTATCCTCCTCATTCCCATAGTTAGGTTCTAGACCTTCTCATTACTCATAATTTCTCTATCTCAAAATCTCCCATCTTTCTCTTACTATCTATCTCCAAAGCCATTGAGAATTTTCATCTGTTAAACACCTACTTTCACCTAATTCTTCATTCCTCTTTTATTCTGTCTTTATCTATCCCAGATTACTCTCTTATTATCTATCTCAGATTACATGGTCCATCTTTTTTTTTTTTTAAAGATTTTATTTATTTATTTGACAGAGAGAAATCACAAGTAGATGGAGAGGCAGGCAGAGAGAGAGAGAGGGAAGCAGGCTCTCTGCTGAGCAGAGAGCCCGATGCGGAACTCGATCCCAGGACTCTGAGATCATGACCTGAGCCGAAGGCAGTGGCCCAACCCACTGAGCCACCCAGGCGCCCCAACATGGTCCATCTTTTTAATAATAATCTTATGCCCTTAAACTCTGTCTTTCCCCTTTTTTAAATCATTCATTCTCCTAAGGGCTTAGTCTTTTGAAAATCAAAACCAGGAAGACTCCTTTATTTTAACTCTCCCATAAGTCCTCTTGAGGTCATGTTTAAATGTGGGAAAAGAGAAAAGAAGAGAAATGCCTGGAAGGTAAAAAAAAAAAAAAAAAAAGTTGGCTAATATTTCATAAAGAATATCTGGCTACATATATAATTTAAAAGTTAATTTTGCTAATTACTATGAAGGTGAAGTACAGTGCACTATCAGAACACGTAACAATGATCCTAACTGTTTCCTCATCAAGGGCCCAAAGAATAGTGAGAAGCCTTCTGATTAGTAAAGCAATGATGTCCATCCTTCTCTTTACATTTTATACCTAAAGTCAGCAAATGTGACTCCCATCACTAAGGAAATACAGATGGCTTAGCCCCCACTCCTCCTATACAAACTTCTCAGCCTCCTGCTATCTGTGACTTATTTCGTTTTAAGGGCTTCCCTAGACATTGGTTTACTTTCCTCTAATTTTCTCTGAAAAAGAATGATGGATACATATGAAGATGAGGTAAAATGAGGGAAGGAAATGAAAAATCTCCCCAAACCCATCCTCCCCTTAGGATGAACGGGCTCTGCATTTGCACCCCAGCACTGCCCAGCAACTACAACCATAGAACTCACCATGTACGCAGGCGATGGTGTTGAACCAACCTGACATTATCCTCTGTTGAGCTTTGACAAAGACTGTTAAATTCTAAGCATAAGTCGTCTTTCTCTGGAAGCTAATGCGAGACAATTATTGTCTTTGAAGAAGGAAAGAGAGACAAGGGTAATAACCTATGCTACCATGAAGAATCAGCAGCAGATCCTGTCCTGACTCCAAATCCTTTTTCACTTTTCCACCAGATGATGTGACCCATCCATGCTTCCTGACCATCAGCTGCAGATCATCGCCTTGTCCTGGAGCTGAAGTCAGCACACACTGAGACCCTGTTGCCTCCTCTGAGTGCCTGAGGCAAGTCTACAGCCTTCTCTCTTTCACGTTGCTCTCTTCCTCATTTATCTCTTCACACCAAATCTGCCAGCCTCCAGGAGCTCAGAGGGGCAAGATAATGACAAGGCCCCATCCCAGTGTATGGTCTGTCAGTTGCCAACACAGATTCATGGTGGTTGGCTCGTCTATCTGTATTAAAAATCATAGCAATCCATTTAGGCACCGCTGTTCCTTCCAGGCAAATGTGCAATAACGCAGTTGGCCCATTAACATTGCAGCTGCATAGCAGATTAGTCACTTTGTACTGTGCTGTCTGGTTAAAGCATCCACAGCCACTTACGGAATTAGGGAATGGTACGGCTGCAATGAGCTGGTGTGCTGTTTACAATCATTCCCAGCACAGACAACACATTCTTGGTGTTGTGTGTGGGTTGGGTGGCTGAAAACATCTCCCACCAAGTTGGTACTTGCCATATAGCTCTAGAGTGGGAGGGGAAAAAAAAAAAAAAGAGTCTAACTGATGCTTTCCATTGGCATCCTCCACTGAGTTTAAAAAAAAAAAAAAGATAGGTTTCATCAACTGTCCCAAGAAAATAGACTGATAACTTCCTCAATTAAACTCTGGCTTCATAAATTCAAGGTTTGTGATTGGCAATAGGGGATTCTGAAGCCTCCTCAGGGCACGGACTTTGTGTGATTTTCCTTCTGCAGCATCGAACATTATGGCATATGCTATTAGGCTCTTTGATTTTAATTTATCCTGAGAAACACATTCTCCTTTCCTTCTTTCATTCTTTTTTTTTTTTTAAGATTTTATTTATTTATTTAACAGAGAGAGCGAGATCATAAGTAGGCAGAGAGGCAGGCCAGCTCTCCCTGCTGAGCAGAGAGCCCAATGTGGGGTTCCATTCCAGGACCTTGAGACCATGATCTGAGCCAAAGGCAGAGACTTAACCCACTGAGCCACCCAGGTGCCCCCACATTCTCCTTTCATACAAATATTGTATAGACATCTATGGATAAACGTTTTAAAAGATTTTAGGATAATTAGAATGCAACTGTGCAGAAGCTTCTTACATTTGCACTACATGTCTTAAGTAGAAGGAAGACACACTCTTGGCAAAGAGGCTGAGTGCAGTTCCAATCCTTCCCTGGTGTTGGCTTATTTGGCCCTCTCTGTGATGTGCAAGGCACAATGTGAAGTAGCTCCAAATACAAAAATAACTAATAGCATCTCAAGGACTTAGGCCAAAGATGGCAAATACCTTGTCCCAAATTGCACTTAACCTATTTCTAGTTAGGAACCAAATGAAAAATATTCCATAAGAGCACACCAAACTGGAATTAATGAAAACATAAAACTATATATATATATTACACTGGAGTGACGGAGTAGAACAAATCTGCTTTATTAATGGGAAAACATGCCTAAGACCTCTTCTTCAATATTTCACTGAAACTGGATTTGCTAACATCTTCCCTAAAATGACAGTCTTACCCCTGTCCTCACAAGACATCACAGATAGTCCCTGAATTAGTCTCTGTGTGCCATAACAAAATACCACAGGCTGGCTGGCTTAAACAACACACATTACTGGGGTGCCTGGGTGGCTCAGTGGGTTAAGCCTCTGCCTTCGGCTCAGGTCATGATCTCAGGGTCCTGGGATCGAGTCCCCCATCGGGCTCTCTGCTCAGCAGGGAGCCTGCTTCCTCCTTTCTCTCTCTCTGCCTGCCTCTCTGCCTACTTGTGATCTCTCTCTGTCAAATAAATAAATAAAATCTTTAAAAATAAATAAATAAATAATTTAAAAAATTTAAGAAAAAAAAAAACACATTACTTTTCTCGTAGATGTGGAGGCTGGAAGTGCCAGGACACGGTGTAATAGGTTTGGTTTCTTCTCAGGTCACGTGGTCCTTTCTCTGCATCTGTCTGTGTCCTAAATCTTCCTCTTTATAAGGACATCAGTCAGACACAGCCTCATTTTAACTGAATCACCTCTGCAAAGGCCCTCCCTCCACATATTCACACTCTGACATGCTGGCGGATGGGTCCATCCAAATTATCAGGAGGCGAAATTCAGCCTACAACAACCTTCTATAGGCTGCTCACTACAAGGAAGAGCAGAGGAGGTGTTTTTCCTGGGGAAAGTTGAGCTCATTGTATCTCAGTCATGGCTGTGTATTAGGGCCAGCCAGGTGACTTTTGTTGTTTTTTTTTTTAATTTTTTTTTTAAGATTTTATTTATTTGTTTGAGAAAGGGAGAGAGAGCGAGCACAAGCACAGCCAGGCAGACTGGTAGGCAGAGGCAGAGGGAGAAGCAGGCTCCATGCCGAGCAGAGAGCCCGATGTGGGACTCGATCCCAGGCTGCTGGGATCATGACCTGAGCCAAAGGCAGCCGCTTAACCAACTGAGCCACCCAGGCGTCCCAAGCCAGGGAACTTTTAAAACCGTCAATGCCTAGAGCTCTATCCCAGAGAAGCTAAGACCTAATCTCTGGAGCTGGGGCCAAGACATGAGCATTTTCTGGAAGTCCACTAGATGATAATGGTGTACATTCAACATGGAGATCCATCGAAGTCACTCAAAAGCAGCAGAGAGGAAGGAGCTGGGTGGGGGTACATACTCAGGTCCTTCTTCCAGTATTTCCAATTCCAAGAGGTGTTTTTCTTCTCAGGAAGATGAGTGAGTGAGGAAGGAGCCTGACTGCTTCCTCGGTGCTCCCTTGCCTATGCAGGATGATGGAGTCGGGGAGCCTGGTTCAGCAGAAACACACTGATTATGCATGGTCTGGTGGAAGAGTGTCTTTCCCTCCTCCACTCCTCCTGACATCTGCAAGAGAGGTGGAGGCCAGTTTCTAAGAACCAAGTCTGGCGTTGCAGGCTACAGGCATAGCTTTCTCAAACCTTCATCTCCCACCATCTCCCTGGGGCAGCAAATTGTTCTGCCCTGTCTTTGCACGGAGCATTTATGGACTATTGGAAGCTGAGATTTAGTTCTCCATTCCCTGCACCCCTCTGGCTACTGGATCTCAATTCCAGGCAGCTGGTCAACCCATCAGGAATCCAGTAAAGCAAATCATTTTGCTTCTCCATGGCAGGCTGACTTCAGTAACCACCAAGAATTCATTACTGCTCTGGTTTGTTTACAGTCGCTAGGAGCAGACAGTGCCTGTGACTTATTTGGAGACACGCCTTTCCCTATAAATTAGGTTTAACCTCTGCTTCCAATAGATAGGCCAGCTTCAGGAGTTTCCTCTTCCCCTCCCCCCTTCTTTCTTTAGGGAAATGGTATACAGACACTTCCTTTTTACAGGCCATATTAAGTCAGGAAAACAAAAAATGTAGGGGTCCTAAGTGTCTCAGTTGGTTAAGCAGCTGCCTTCAGCTCAGTTCACAATCTCAGGGTCCTAGGACCAAGCCTCACATCAGGCTCCCTGCTCAGCAGAGTATCTGCTTCTCCCTCTTCCTCTATACCTCCCACCCTGATCATTGTCTTTCTCTCTCTTTGTCTCAAATGAATAAATAAAATCTTTTTTAAAAATGTTTAAAAAGGAAACCAAAAAATGATGAATGAGTCAGTAAATAAATAGCCTAGAGTTCAGCTCTTGGATCTGAGGCGGCCAGACCCCTGGGTTTTAGCCCTAGCACCACCATTAGCCATATTTATATGAAGTTTGGAAAAATACTTATCTCGTCTCTAAAAGGATGGATGTATTAGACTGGCCATGATTTTATGATGTGGAATCTATCTCAATATGGACAAATGAAGACAGAACAGAGACACCGGCCAGTTTTCATTTAGTTAAATTAATTAAAGTGTTACTTACTGACCACCTACTATGTGCTGGGACTATGCTGGCATAGATATAAAGATCAACAGAGTATGACTCCCTTTTAAACACGGACCTGGATTAGCATGGTAGAGAATAAGGGTCTTTACAGGTGGTGGCAGTTGCAAGGATGTCTTGATCAATTTCTTTAAAAGAATAAAATATTAGGGTTCTGGCCACATTTATATTTATTTATTTGGAGAATGTTAGGAGTACCCTTTCCCCAGAGACAAGATAACTAGTAGCAAATGTAAAAAAAAAAAAAAAAAAAAAAGTAAAACAGAAGCCTAAATTGAAAGAAGAGCATCAATATTTAATCACAGCAGGCTAAGAGCTGTGGAAGCAATAGGCATTAAATGTAATTGAAACAAAGTATTCTGACTCCCACTGTGGGGTATGAGGTGGACCGTGGGCCTTTTCTCTGGGTGTCTCTTTCCATAATCTGCCAGATGGAATATTCCCTAAGTGTGTTGTGTTATTAGGAACACATCAAATCAATACCCTAGGAAGGGTTAGGTGTGCAGGACTGAAGCATATCATGGGTAATTTCACCTCCTGTAACAGACTGGTCTCTTAGCCATACAGTAAAGAAGCATTTTCTTTCTCAAAATAGCACAAAAGAATAATCTGGCTAGCATACTAATAAAGGAAAATAAAGGTGACTGGGAAAACTCTTTGAAACCCTCAATGGCTAATTTGGGAATTCTAGACTTTATGTACTGGAGAGAGACAGGAAAGGATTATTAAACAACTCTACTACATGAAATGTATTACACTGAGGATGCACTCTTATTTTTGTAATTGCTACTTATCTCAGACCTTTTATTCATGATCCCAGAGGACATTTTCAAAAACTAATACTGTCACTATACCCTGATCAAGGTTACTCGAGGCTTTCCTTTTCTTATAAAAGGATCACCTTCCTGGTCCCTTCTGCCCAACACTCCAGTCTAATAACTGTGTCTTTTGGGGGCACCGTTATTAACCTGGGGTTTATGGTCCCCTCTCCTGAACATCAGTTTGATAATACTCCCTACTGTGAGCCAGGGACATGACATCAACATTCTTCGTTATTTGCCCTTTTGGATGCCCACCCTGATTACAGTCCTAACTATGGTTGCATTTGTGTATGTGTATTATGATAGATAGATGATAGATAGATAGATAGATAGATAGATGATAGATATCTCAGATTTGGAATTATCAGTTTTCTATACTCAGTCCATGACCATGTTCTTGGCCCATAATCAGAAGCTCACCTCTCCGAGTACAAATAATTTTGCATCCATAGGCCACCATCACACACTTGGAAGAACCAGACACAGAACCAATAAAGAGATACTTGGAAGGTAAAGGGGAGAGACAAAGTGACCCCCAGTCTTAAGCACAGCCCCATTGTAGGCAATCCCCTCATTAGACACAGATGCTCTTCAACACAGGCAATGACACTTGTGGGGGATCAGAAGACCCAAGACACATTGCTCTTGAAGTGTCAAGTGAAACAGGAGCAGAATTTTATTTCCCATAACTTTTCTCTTTACCAGAATTGTGTTCTGATGTGATATTCAAAATATGCTGCCAAAAACATGTTTTGCAATCTGCTGGACCAAAGCTATTTAAGGATTGTTTTTCCCGAGAAAGAGAAA
The DNA here is from genome assembly GCF_964662115.1 of Mustela nivalis. Taxonomy (NCBI): domain Eukaryota; kingdom Metazoa; phylum Chordata; class Mammalia; order Carnivora; family Mustelidae; genus Mustela; species Mustela nivalis. The sequence continues at coordinate 29,842,792 of NC_139028.1, read as the reverse complement.
AATTCTAAGGAAAGGATGCATACCCAAGAGCGCAGTTAATTTCAATAAATTGAAATGTTCCCATCACCATCATAACATTGAAACACCAGGCAAGATGCAACTTATTTGTGCCTCTGTTTTTCCATCTGTATAATACAGCAGAAATTGCCATTGAAGGGAAAGGTGATCCATGTATCATTCATTCTCTATAATAGTGAGAAATAATTTGCACACTGAGTCAGGAATATATGCTGTATTTGTTTTAAAAACCAGGGTATTTTTTAAATAAGAAAAAAATAAAAGCAAACATTTCTATAGCACAGATTTATGAATTTCCCTTCTTCCATTTATTATGGGAGGGAATAACATTCTGCTGAGTCCCCAGTGCATGCCAGTTTCTGCAGAGATGCCATGGAAATCTAACAGTTATAAGACTCCCTTGGGGAAAACAGAGAGTGTCTTCAACACCCAGAGTCATCCAGAATATTCTTGGTGATGTTTGGGAGGACAAATCTTTTCTTTACCCTTTTATGTTCTTTGGCTAGTAAATTGATATAAGACAGATTAACAGTAAGAAGACAAATTTAATTATGTGTGTATGGAAGCCCCACAAAAATATCATACCCAAGGACAAGTGAAGGAGTTATCACCAGGCAAGACACCTTATTTTCCCATCCTGAGTTAAAAGGGATAGAGCTTGGGGGCTTCAAAGGGGAAGACAGTAATTCATAGGATATAAGAAAAACAGATATTTGGTAAGTAGATGTTTGCCCTGCCATACAGATAGATTAACCAGATAAAAATTAGCTCTCACTAAGCCGGGTCCCCTATCTAAATTCTTTTCTTTAGTTAAGGGGAAGATAAAGTTTTTCTTGAGTCAGCTGGGTCTTGATGGTCTTCAGCTCAAAATAATCCACATGCCATAGTGGTAGATTTGTGGGGATCACATCTTCTGCTCTCCCTCAGTAACAGTGAGGTCTACAGACTTTTTGCCTACTCTTCCTGAGACCTGAGGTCTTTCAGACATCGCAGGAAAAGTCCCAGGTCTTTTTCTCTAGTAAAGGGCTTACCTGGAATTCAGATATGTGCATGCCCTCACTCTGGGACAGACTGGTCAGATACAACATGAGCAATGCACTTGCAGGGCTAGATGAGGCAGGAATCTACAAGTTTGAGTTGAATTCAGAGTGGAACTTTCCAGAGGACAATCAGACATTTGCTTGACAAGCAATTCAATAATCTAATTTTGCAGAGCCTTTAGGGATGATGTAATCTAATTTCGTATTGCTATAGATTAGGTTACAAGAGCAGAAGGATGTTAACTGACTTGTCCAATCACATTGCTAATAAATGAAAAAGGAGAAATTGATACTAGAAGCACTGCCTCAAAGTCCAGTCAGTGTCTTTTTTCCCCATAATATGTTGCCTCTGGGGGACCTTGCATTCTCTACTGGGGTCTGGCTTTATGAACGTTTGTCTAGTGTGCTTGGTATCGTTTGATCAAGCACAACTGAAACACCCAAAGAGAAACATCACATTGTACATCGCCCTGCTAACCCAACCCTGGGTTCACTATTTTTGTGACATCCTTATTCATGTGCTGACTAACACAACGAATATTTCTGGGATCCATGCTTTGTATCAGTTTGTGACACACATTGTAATCTATGGGAAATATGTATTGAGGGATTCAGATGACCAAAGTATATCTTGCATATTGATTTAGTCTTTGTCCATGATTTCTGGGTTACAGCTCCCCAAACCCTTGGAATTTCCTGAGGAATAAAAGCAATGGGAGAATCTTTTGTTACAATATTTTGTCTCTTGTCCAGTGTCTGAAAAGCTTCTGAGCTCTCAAAGTGAAAGGAGTGTCCTGTTAATTCATACAAAACCCTTTTCCACAGCTGGGTTTATGTGAATGAGGTGACTTTTGGAAGCACCTAAGATGGGGACTGGTTGCCATGGAAACAAACCACAAATAAAGGGGTGGAATTTTCGGGACCTCCACTCCAACACACAATTCCAGGGAGGTTAGGGGAGCTGCAGGTTGAATCAATTACCAATGACTGATGATTTAACCACTCATCCCTATGTAATGAAATCTCCATAAAAAAATTTAACAAAAAGAAAAAAAAAAAGAGGAAGGATTAGGGAGAGCTTCCAGCTGGGGAACCAGAATGCTTCCACATGCCACAGTGCCGGGTCCCAAACTCCACAAGGACAGAAGCTCCTTTGTTTAGGATACACTCTATTTATCTCCTCATCCGGCTATTAATTCATATCCTTTAATATCCTTTGTAATAAATCTGTAATCTAATGAATAAATGGGTTCCTGTGTTCTATGAGCTGCTCTAGCAGATTAACTTAAACCAAGGTGGGCATTGTGGAAACCTCTGATAGGGGTCAGAATCACAGGTAACGATGTGGTCTTGTTGTGAGCATCTGACATGGACAGGGATGGTGGACAGCCTTGCAGGACTGACCCCTCAACCTGTATTCTCAGACTGTCTTTGGGTAGATAGTATCCAAGTAGGACAGGCAGCTGGCCTCCAAAGAAGTATGGGTTGGGTGGGAGAGCCTCCCCCAAGGACCCACATTGTAACTGGTGACCAGAACCTTGTACACTTATCAACCTGGCTTGAGAATACAAAGTTGAGGAAGACTTAGCCCCTGGCCCTGAGGAAATTTCAGTGTAATGAAGAAATCCAACAAATGGGATTAAAAAAAAAAAAAAAACCACTGTGATAGGCGCTATGAAAGAGGTAGACAAGAGAGCTATGAGAGCTTGGAGGGTGAGCATTTGTTCAGCAGTGGAAATTAGGTAAGCCTTACCAGGGGAGATGAGGTCCAAGTTGAATTTTAAAGGAGGGATAGAAGATCAATAGGTGAAGAAGGAGGCTGTCATTAGTACCAGAGACAACAGAATGTTTAGCAGCACAGGAATCAGAAAAATAGTGCAGTGTTCAGGAAAATAAGTATTTGCACACAACAGGAATGTGGATGTGGTGAAAGCTGAGTCTTGTGAAGTACAAAGTGACAGAAAAGGAAGGAGCTTTATTGCATACTGTTAATAGGCTTTGGCTCTAATTGGAAGGCAATGGGAAGCCACGGAAACGATTCAAAAAATATCTTTTTAAAAAATGTTCATTCTCATAGCTGTGTGCAAATGGATTAGGGTGAGTTGGGGGCAGGGAGACTGGAAGCTCAGAGATCAGTTAGGATGTTATTTCAGTGACCCAAAAATTAAGTGTGAGGGACAGTATGATGTACCACCCAGGTCCCTCCTCAAGGACAGAGAGTTCATGCCCTCCACAGCTGGGAGTGCTACCAGAAGATGGACGTCAGCTGTCAGCTTTCTTTGAGGATTGCCCTGGCCTGAAAAACTGCTTGTGGCCAAGGTCGCACTTTCTTCCAGAAACAACTCATTTCTAATAACTGTTCAGCATGGGGTAAAGAAGCCCGGTTTCCTCATCCTACCTTGAGACAACTCCAAAGGACTCCTCAGCCATAGTGTTCCCTCTGGGCTCTGCTGAAGCCTTTATTGGGACTGCAGTGTAGCCCAGCTTCTCCTCCTTCTCAGCCCAGCTTCCATCTGCTCTATCCCAAAATGTTGATCCCCAAAGCACTGTCTGGTAAATGACCTGCCCACTAATTGCTAAGCTCCATCCTGGGTCTGTGTCTCCAGGAAAACCAGCCTATGATAATAAGGTTGAAGGCCTCTACCAGGGTACTGGTATTAAGAAATAGGAGGGGGTTATCTAGATGGCTCAGTTGGTTAAGCATCTCCCTTTGGCTCAGGTCTTGATCCCAGATTCCTGGGATGGAGCCACAGGCTTGCTGCTCAGAGAGAGACTGCTTCTCCCTCTTCCCATCCCCACCTCTTGCTTGTGCTCTCTCTTGCTCTGCTCTCTCCCAAATAAATTTTTTTTTTAAAAAAAGGAATAAGAGGAGGCATGGAACTAATTCATATTTTAAATATATATATACACCCATCCACATGTATATGTACAACTAACAGTATTAAGGACAATGGAGTACAAAAAGGAGGAACAATTTTCTGATATGGATTATTAACTGAGTGATCTCTCTATGAGATGCCTATAAGACAATGAGGAAATGCATCAGATAGACAATTAAATATTTGAATTGAACCACAAAAATTAAGATCCTAGACACTATCTATATATAGTCACATATATATAGTCATCTATATAGATAGATGATAGCTGATAGATGATAGATAGCATGCATATATCCCCTTGGAGACATCATTTCAGATTCTAGATGGGATTAAAAACTACTTAAGTAGATGACATCACCAAGAAAGAGAGGAAAGAAGTCTCAGAACTGAACACTGCAGAATTCCAATGTTCACAGATCTGGTAAGGGCAGTGTGACTGGCTGAGAAGGAACAACTCATGAGAGTGGACAAAATCAGGCCACTATGACTTCACAAGAGCTAAGAAAAAAGGAAAATATTGTTGATTAAGGTCAAGTCTACTGAAAAATATAACAAGTTGAGAACTAAAAATGCTATTGCCTTTATCAATATGGAAGCTAGGGTAATATTAGCAAGGGCAGTTTGGGTGAGGTAATGAGATGGGGACCGAATTCAGGCAGACAGAGGTGTAAATATGGCAGATATTTTTGAATAAAAATCCTGGATTGGGCAAAAAAATGCTGGCATGAGAAAGCTGCAGGCTACGTTTTCACCTAGTAGCAGTACCCTCCCATGGTCTCAGAAGACCAACATTTTAAGATAAGATGATAAATTCATGATGAAACATTAACATCTGGAAGAACAACACCAGAAAGAGGAAATCAGTAGATGGAGATATTTTTAATATATTAGCATGATAAGACGAGCCTCATGCCAGATAGGGTACCTAAATGAAAAGATCTAGCTAACATGCTAAATAAATGAACATGGTGGACAGAGCTGCAGAGCCAACTAGTGAGGTACAACATCCAATTGAGGAAATACCTCCCAAATGCCAGGAAAAATTAGAGATCCAAGAGATAGATTCAAAAATTTCATCATGCAGTTTGTAGCAAATTGAGGAGACAGTAGAGAAATCTCAGGATGCTAAAGAATAAAGAAAATCATAACAGCTTACAGAGATTTTGAGAAGATGATCTCCAAACGGATGGAAATAAGATGGAATAAGATTTATCACTAGCACCACTTTTCTAAGAAGATAATAGACATGACCTCTAAAGGAACAATGAAAAATAATTTTTAAACAACGGAAACACACTCTCCTTAGCCATATTATCATTCAAGTATGAAAAGCAAACAAAGGTATCCTCAGAAATGAAGAGTCTTAGAAATGTTGGTGCTCGGTATGCATGTCGCTAGTTTAGGTGAATAAAAAAAACCAGAGAAGATGGGGTAAGAGGGTACCTGGGTCACCTGTAGCTACTTCCATTCCCTCCTGAAATCTCACTAGAATAACTGTAATGGTATGTTAAAAGCAAAACTCTCTAAAGATAGGGAAGATCGGAGAAGAGAAAACAATAAAATTCTGAATGATGTAAATCAAAGAGACAATGAGTAAAATATGTTTGAGGCTTGATAAAACCGAATCCCAAACAAGCAGCAGAGAAAGTAAAGAGCAAACCCAATTTATACCAGAGTCTCTGAAAGGCTCAGGAATTGAGGAAACAAAGCACCCGAGGAGCCAGTTTGAAGACAAGGACCTAAATTAATGAGGACTGGTTGAAAATTGATTTAAGAAGCAGTCAGATCCTCTCACCAACCCCGGCTAGTGTGTTGCCAGTCTTTCCCTCACCCTGCTACAAGATAGGAGATTTGTATTTTGAGAGAACACAGCAGAAATGTGCTCCATACTGGTGGAACAGGGCGCAGGAAGGACAGGAGTCAGTACACTAAAACCAGGGGACTTAAGTACATGTGCAGACACTCAATATTGACAACCCCTGACCTATTTTTCTAGTCAACTCCAAGAATGAAGGCAATGAGCTCTTCCCCCACCAAGCAAGAGACTAGAAGAAGCATCTCTGGGAAATCTGACTGTGCCAACAGGAAAGACCTAAAGAAACCAAGCTAGACATTTCTCCACTCACTGGCCCAGCCAGATCCCTCAAGTTCTACAAACTACCGCCATATGCTCAGGGCTTCCAATAAGCTTCAAATATGACCCTGATATACGAGCTGAAATCAAGGATTACCCAGCATCTGAAGATAGTTTATAGTCTGAAAACTGGAAATGAAGGCATATAAATGAATGCAATCTAGCAAGAACAGAGACTGTGCAGGGAGAAAAGTATCTTCTCTCCCTTCTTTCAAATAATCCAAAGTTACAATCTTGAAACAGGAACAGGAAGCCAAGTACAGATGGACTCGGAGCTCCCTGGAAATTATAAAAATTGTATATCAGAAAGGGGAAACTATGGAGAAGATGACATTAAGGAACTCTCCCATAATATGCAGCAAAAAGAAAAGAAAGATGGAAAACAGAAAAGCAAAGATGAGAAAATTAGAGGGGTAGTGGAGGAGGTACAAATCCCCCCATCCCAGCCATTGGATGTTTATCCTCTGTGTCATCAGAGGATTGGAGCCGCGGCAGTACTAGAGCAAGTGAACTGAGAGGTCTGAGTGCTGGGAGGAAACCTAGCAGAGAAGACAAGGGAGAGAATTGCCTGTGAGTTTGTGAGCTCTAATGCTTCAGCCAAGGTATATAAACTAAGATGAAAGGGGTGCCTGGATGGCCCAGCTGGTTCTGCGGCAGACTCTGGATTTCTGCTCCGGTCATGATCTCAGGGTCATGGAATCAAGTTCTATGTCTGGCTCCTGCCAGGAGTCTGCTTGTCCCTCTCCCTCTGTTCTCCCCCAGTTTACACTCTCTCTCTCTCTCTCTCTCAAAAATAAAATTTAACAATCTTTAAAAAAAAAAATAAAGATGGAAAAGCAATCACTCTATTTCATAATCAGCAGGCCATGGTCACTAGGACCTTGGCAAGCAACGTTCCAGGGCAGTTATCAGGGCAGAATCCAGATGACCCTGGACTGAGTCCTGGTCGATCAATGAGAATGTGAGAAAAGTGACTGACTATTGGTTGCATTTTACAATGTTATCTTTAAGGATGTAAGTGGGAATAGGAGTGTGCCATGCAGATTGGCGGTGACTTCAGATCAGCCACAGTGCACAAGTGGCTACGGATGTCTAGCCTAGAGGAAAGATTCCAGAAAGCCACCTCCCATGCTTCAGTCAAGAAAAGTTTTCTCTAAAATGAAACAAATAAAACAAAAGCACAGGGAAAGACAGTCATATCCCACCAGAGGAGGGAGTCCGAGAGCTCACTTTTGTTAGAAACGCCTGTCAGAGCCTTCTTTTTCACAGGCTCATAGACATACCCTAAACACTTGTGCCTGAATAATCCTTGGCTTTTGGAATATCCCTAGGATCTTCCCCCTGTATCTCCTTCACGTTATCTCGACAAGTGTATACTGCAGACTTTTTAACCTCATATCTGGATCCTGTCGCACTGTTTCTTTTTCATTTCAGATCTTCCATCACTTCTTGACTCACCCTCATTTGTAACCTGGAGATGGACAGCGCCGTGCTCAGGCGCGCACCCGCCCCCACAATCAATCCTGGCAACTAGAATCCAGATGAAGAGGAACTCCCAATGCATCGACTGCCCGGGAAGGAGGGAAGGGACACGGATGGGAGGACATAAATGGGAGCAAGAAGGGCGCAGATGAGAAGAGGGGAACTAGCACGCAGGTGTCCCAGGCGCTAAGCGGGTAACTGACACGGTCCACGCTCAGCACAGAGCCTGCTATATGCCAAGCACAAAATTCAGTTGTTCCGGTGGTTGATGTTGTTGTTCAGCCAGAATGACCACTCACTTGCACAAAGAAAACAGTTGTGAAGAGGGGAAGGTGAGGGCTCTGAATGCCCAGCTGCGTGCCAGGCTAACTTGCCATGTTCATTATTTCCTGTAATCTTCCTGTTCATGCTGCAAGGCACCAGTCCACCCTAACTTTTACAGATGATGATTATAAGGCTGAGAGAAGGAAGAAACTTGCCCAGAGCTATGGCTGAGCCAAGGTTGGGACCAGCGTGTCTGCTTCCTCACCAGGGGGGAAGCATTTTACAATTGATCGAGATGCGACCACAGCATCTCATTTTTAAGGCATTTGATTTTCCAACTAATGTAACCTTCCAGAACCAGATGCACCATCCACAATCAGAATTGAAGCAAGCTGACTAGTCTTCAGGCATTGAATGAGCAAAAGGTATTCCGAGGGCATTTTGTTCTCTAGTCTCCCGCTGCAAAGGGACAATCAGATTACAGAACGTGGCCTGGGGGCCTTCGTTCCCCTCCCTTATCCTCTCCATTTCTCCCTAAGTTAGTTTTCATTTCATAACGGTCATTAGCCGAGCTCTGGGAATGAAGTATAAAAATGTCCCCTCACCTCCGGAGCCCTGACTGGCAGCAGTTCCTTGAAACTCGGCAATCAGAGCTCCATTTAGGTTTCAGAACCTCATCAATTAGGCCTCAATGTACAGGGACACGTGGCCTGCTGGTCAAGCTGAGCCGGGCTTGGAGGAATAGCGGAGGCCTCATTACTGACCTTAAGCTTTTGTGAAATTCCTGAATAAGCAGCCCGTACAGCGTCTGCAGAAGAGTTGCTGATTGTTCCCCCCCCCCCCCCAGCTTTAACAACCACTTTTATGGACAATTTAACACTGTGGGCTGTGTTAATGCCAGACCCCCTTCCCACATGATATCTGCCTTGTGAAATGGCCATCAGATAGAGAGTCCATGCCCCCCTTTGCCCAGGAAAACTGTGCCTTTCTTAACATCCAGAGCCAGAAATCCATGCCAAGGACAAGGATTCTCATCCCCGTCGCTGCTCACACACAGCCCGATGCACACAACAGCTACCTGGGCCACTTTCAGAAGTGCTAAATCTCTGGGATGGTGCAACTATGTGTACCAAGTCGGTGCTCCAAACACAGCTCATTGGTTACTGAGAATAGGTTACAAATGGCAGGGCAGAGGGGAGGGAAATGAGGAGGTGGAGGGAGGGAGGTGATGCCCAGGGTCTAGGCTGTTTCTTGGTGGTGGAGGAAGGAAGCAGATGAAGAGGGAGAGGGCAGCCTTGGTCTCCACGACTGTCTGCAGCCTCTATACTGAAAGAGATATTTAGCATATTTATCTAATTTGTTCCCCAGCTAAGGGAAGTCCATGTCTTGGATAACGTCTGGCTGTTCAGCTGAGCCTCATGTAACTAGATCAAGCTATATCCAGGGCCTGCGTCTTCCTGTGAAAGATTCAGCAACTGAACTTGATGGGTTTTCTCAGGGATGATTAGTTTCTAGGGGCATCCCATATACCAATCCAATCCTATCAGATATACTGATAAGTCAGGCTCTACCAATACACGAATGCACAGTGAAAAATAATAGAATATTCATGTCCCATTGTTAGAGTCTTCCCTCTTTATAACCCTTAAGCAAATAGAAAATCAACAAATAGAGACTTGAACTGTATTTAAAAGCCATTAAAATACTCAGAAAATTTGAACCTGTGATTCCACTAAAAGAAACTTGAACTAAGGAAATCATTAGGATTACACACAAAGGTTTAGTTAGAGGAACTGCTGTTACTACAAATCTAATATTTTGAAAAAAGTCCAAATGTCCACAAATAGGAGATTGACTTTAAAAATTGATTTAACCATGCATATTAAATTTTAGATTACTATTCATGCTAAGGAATATAGTATGACACTCTAAGTTCAGCAGTGGGCAATACAATTCATTTTCTTGCAATAAATCAGACTAAACAACCTGAACAATCCTCCTACATAAAAAAAAAAATCTGTGGATGAATTATATATATTAAATATCTCTTGAAGGCCTATAAAAATGAACAACCAAATAAAATGAGTACTTATATTTCTTCAGTAGTGGTTTTAAACTATGATTTCCCACTAAAAGAAAGCAGAATTTCTCGGGGAAAATAGCTGAGTCTAAGTCTGGGACAGGAGAAGTAAGAGATGAGCCTGGAACATCTGGGGTCTTGTCAAAAGAGCTTTGGAGGGAATTTGAAGAAATGTCAAATAGGATGATGGAATGGATAAAAAGCAAGACCCATCTATATGCTGCCTATGAGAGACTTATTTCAGATCAAGACACATGCAGATTGAACGTGAGGGGATAGAAAAGCATTTATCATGAAAATGAAAGTAAAAAAAGAAAGGCAGGGTAGCAATACTTATATTAGACAGAGTAATTTAATAATACAAAGTATCATATTGTTTATGGAGTATTATATTACAAAGTAATACAATAATGGTAGGGGACTTTTGTACCCTTACTTACCTTGATGGATAGATAATCCAAACAGATTATCAACCAGGAAACAGTGGCTTTGAATTCACACCAGAACAGCTGTATCTAAGATATATTCAAAACATTCCATCTTAAAATAACAGAATACTGGGACACCTGCGTGCTTTGATCAGTTAATTGTCCAACTCTCAATCTCAGTTCAGGTCTTGATCTCATGGTCATCAGTTCAAGCCCCACACTGAGCATATTTTTAAAAATAAAATAGCAGAATACCCATTCTTTTCAAATGCACATGGACCATTCTCCAGAATAGATCACATTAGGCCACAAAACAAGTCTCAACAAATCCAAAAAGATTGAAGTCATACCATAACACCTTTTCCAGCCACAGTGCTATGAAACTAGAAATCAATCCCAAGAAAATATCAGGAAAAAACACAAATACACAGAGATTGAATAACATACTACTAACCACTGAGAAATCAAAGAGGAAATCAAAAAACATATGGAAACAAATAAAAATTAAAACACAATGGTGAAAATGTTTGGGATGTAGCAAAAGCTGTCCAAAGAGGGAAGCTTATAGCAGTACAGGTTTACCTCAAGAAGCAAGAAAAATCTCAAATAAACCACCTAATCTTACACACCTAAAGGAACTATAAAGAGAAGCACAAATAAAACCCAAAATCAGCAGAAGGAAGGAAATGATAAAGATTAGAGCAGAAATAATTAAAATAGAAACTTTAAAAAAACAATAGAACAGACCAATGAAACCAGGAGCTAGTATTTTTAAAACTCAATGAAATTGATAAACCTTGAGTCAGACTCATTAAAAAAAGAAAAAGAGAAAGGACTCAAATAAAGAAAATTAAAAATGAAACAGAGGGGAGGAGCAAGATGGCAGAGGAGTAGGAGACCTAAATATCATCGGGTCCCAGTAGTTTCCCCTAGATAGTTATCAAACCATTCTGAACACCTACAAATTCAGGAGGAGATCAAAGAGAAGAAGAGCAGTAATTCTAGGAAGAGAAAAGAGACCACTTTCTGGAAGGTGGGATGTGTGGAGAAGTGAATCCGAGGAGGAGAGGCCACAGCGGGGAGGGGGAGGCTCCTGGCAAGTGCTAGAGCAGCAGAGCACAAAATTGGAACTTTTAGAAATCTGCTCCACCGATGGAGGTCACTCCAGAAGCTGAGTGGGGGATGGAGCCCTTGCAGGGACAGGGTGGTCTCAGGAGGCGCAGGGTCACAGAACCATTGGGGGTGTCTGAGTGTGGCAGAGCTCCCAGGTATCGGAGCAGGGAAGCTGCTACAGAGATGGAGCCAAGGAGGGGCTCTCAGCTCCAGGTTACCTTCAACCAGGATCCAAGGCACAGTTGGGCCAACATTCTTCGAGCAGGGACCCCACAAGTGGCAGATCCAAGAAGACTCACCTTTCTCCCCTGGAAGAAGTGGCACAGGAGTGCACTGCTGGTTTTGGAGACTCCAAGCGGGGCTGTGTGCCAAAGATAGAAATATTCAGTCTCAGGTGAGCTCAGAGTGTGGCCGGAGACCAGGGAGTGGGAAGGATTGATGGCTTTTCTCTGAGGGTGCAGTGAGGAGTGGGGCCCCGAGCTCTCAACTCCTCTGGGGCTGGAGACTGGGAGACCACCATCTTCATTCTCATCTTCCAATGCTGTATGGAAAAGGTTCAGGGAACAAAAGCTACAGGAGCAAAACCACACAGATACTTAGCCTCATCCCTGGCAAGGGCAGTGCAATTCCACCTTGAGCAAAGACATTTGAGCATCACTGCAACAGGCCCTTCCCCCCAGAAGATCAACAAGAACATCCAACTAAGACCAAGTTCACTGAGAACTGTGGAACTCCAGAGATAGGGGAATGCAGCTCATAGAATTCATGGCTTTTGTCACATGATTCTTTAGGCTTTCAAAGTTACATTTTTTAAATTTTTTTTCTTATTCTATTTTTAAATTTTTCTTCTTTTCTATTTTAACTTTTTTAAACTATCATATTGTATCCATACCTTTTTAAAAATCTTTTAAATTTTCATTGTTATAGTCATAGTCATATTCTATCCCTTCATTGTATTTAACCTTGTATACATACAGGTTTTTCTTTCTTTAAAATTTTGGGATATGATTTCTTCTAACAGATTGAAATAAACCCTAAATCCAGTACATGGCTTTGTTCTAGTCTCCAACCTGATCACATTATTCCTCTTTTTTTTTTTTCTTTTTTTAGCCAATTTCTTATCTTATCACTTCCTTTTATAGAAGCTTTTAAATTTTCATCTTTACAGTCATATTCCATTCCTTTATCATGTTTACTCTTATTTTTGTATAAATATAAGTTTTTCTTTATTTAAAATTTTGGGAGGCAGTTTCCTCTAACAGACCAAAATACACCCAAAATTATCATATATTTTTTTCTGGTGTCATTGCTACCTTTTAGTATTTTGTTCTCTTATTCTTCTGTCTTATCTGGATAAAATGACAAGGTAGAAAAACTCACCTCAAAAAAAAAAAAAAAGAAAAGAAAGGAACAAGAGGTAGTACAACTTCTAGAGACCTAATCAATACAGACTTTAGTAAGATGTCAGAACTAGAATTCAGAATATTGATTAACAAGGTGCTAGCTGGACTCAAAAAAAAAAAAAAAAAAGTCATGGAAGATACTACAGAATCCCTTTCTGGCAAAATAAAGGATCTAATATCTAACCAAGTTGAAATCAATAAAGCTATTAATGATGTGCAATCAAAAATGGAGGCTCTTACTGCTAGGATAAATGAGGCAGAAGAGTGAATCAGTTATATAGAAGAACAAATGATGGAGAATAAAGAAGCTGAGAAAAAGAGAGATAAACAACTACTGGACCATGAAGGGAGAAGCTGAGAGATAATTGATACCATAAGATGAAAAGATATTAGAATAATTGGCACCCCAGAAGAAGAAGAGAGAGAGGCTAAGAAGGTATATTGGAGCAAATTATACTAGAGAATCTCCCTAATTTGGCAAAGGGAACAAGCATCAAAATCCAGGAGGCACAGAGAATCCCTCTCAAAATCAACAAAAACAAGTCAATATCTTTTTTTTTAAGATTTTATTTATTTATTTGACAGAGAGAGATCACAAGTAGGCAGAGAGGCAGGCAGAGAGAGAGGAGGAAGCAGGCTCCCTGCCAAGCAGAGAGCCCGATGCAGGACTCGATCCCAGGACCCTGAGATCATGACCTGAGCCGAAGGCAGCGGCTTAACCCACTGAGCCACCCAGGCGCCCAACAAATCAATATCTTGTTATCTAATAGTAAAACTTACAAATCTCAGTAACAAAGAGAAAAATCCTGAAAGCAGCTCAGGACAAGAGGTCTGTAACATACAATGGTAGAAATATTAGATTGGCAGCAGACCTATCCACAGAGACCTGGCAGGCCAGAAAGCACTGGCATGATATATTCAGGGTACTAGATGAGAAAAATATGTAGTCAAGAATCCTATATCCAGTTAGGCTGACACTGAAACAAGAAGGAGAGATAAAAAGCTCCTAGGACAATCAAAAAGTGAAAGAATTTGCAAACACCAAACCAGCCCTACAGGAAATGTTGAAAAGGGTCCTCCAAGAAAAGTGAGAGTCTAAAAGTAACAGACAATAAAGGAAAAGAGAGACAATATACAGTAACAGTCACCTTACAGGCAATACAATGGCATTAAATTCATATTTTTCAATAGTTACCCTGAATGTAAATGGGCTAAATGCCCCAGTCAAAAGACACAGTGTATCAGAATGGATAAAAAACAAGACCCATCAATATGCTGTCTGCAAGAAACTCATTTTAGAACCAAAGACGCCTCCAGATTTAATGTGAGGGAGTGGAAAACGATTGATCATTCTAATGGGCATCCAAAGAAAGTTGGGGTGGCAATCCTTATATCAGAAAAATAAGATTTTAAGCCAGACTATAATAAGAGATGAGGAAGGACACTATATCATACTTAAAGGGTCTGTTCAACAAGAAGATCTAACAGTTTTAAATATCTATGCCCTTAACATGGGAGTAACCAATTATATAAACCAGTTAATAACCAAATCAAAGAAACATATTGACAATAATACAATAATAGGAGACTTTAACATCCCCCTCACTGAAATGGACAGATCATCTAAGCAAAAGATTCAACAAGGAAATAAAAGTCTTAAATGACACACTGGACCAGATGGACATCACAAATATATTCAGAACTTTCCATCTCAAAGCAACAGGATATACATTCTTCTCTAGTGCACATAGAACCTTCTCTGGAACAGATCACCATCCTAGGTCACAAATCAGGTCTCAACTGGTACCAAAAGATTGGGATCATTCCCTGCATATTTTCAGACCACAATGCTTTGAAACTAGAACTCAACCACAAAAGGTAAGTTGGAAGGAACTCAAATGCATGGAGGCTAAAGAGCATCCTACTAATGAATGAATGTGTCAACCAGAAAATTAAAAGAATTGAAAAAATTTACTGAAACAAATGAAAATTAAAACATAACTGTTCAAAATCTTTGGGACACAGCAAAGGCGATCGTGAGAGGAAAGTATATAGCAATACAAACTTTTCTCAAGAAAGAAGAGAGATCTCCAGTATCCAGCCTAATCCTACATCTAAAGGAGCTAGAAAAAGAACAGCAAAGAAAGCCTAAACCAGCAGGAGAAGAGAAGTAATAAAGGCCAGAGAAGAAATCAATGAAATAGAAACCAAAAGAACAGTAGAACAGATCAACAAAACTGGGAGCTGATTCTTTGAAAGAATTAATAAGATTGATAAACCCTTGTCCAGACTTATCAAAAAGAAAAGAGAAAGGACCTAAATTAGTAAAATCATGAATGAAAGAGGAACAATCACAACCAACACCAAAGAAATACAAACAATTATAAAAACACATTATAAGCAACAATACACCAGCAAATTTGACAATCTGGAAGAAATGGATGTATTCCTAGAGACATATGAGCTACCAAAACTGAACCAGGAAGAAATAGAAAACAGACCCATAACCAGTAAAGACATTGAAGCAGTAATCAAAAATCTCCCAACAAAAAAGAGCCCAGGGCAAGATGGCTTCCCAGGGGAATTTTACTAAACATTTAAAGAAGAATTAATATCTATTCCTCTGGAGCTATTCCCAAAAATAGACATGGAAGAAAAATTTCTAACTCATTTTATGAGGCCAGCATTAACTTGATCCCAAAACCAGACAAAGACCCCCATCAAAATGAAGAATTATAGACCAATGTCCTTGATGAACACAGATGCAAAAATTCTCACCAAAATACTGGCCAATAGAATCCAACAGTACATTAAAAGGATTATTCACTATGACCAAGTGGTATTTATTCCTGGGCTGCAAGGTTGGTTCAACATCTGCAAATCAATCAATGTGATACAATATATTAATAAAAGAAAGAACAAAAATCATATGATATTCTTAATAGATGCTGAAAAAGCATTTGACGAAATACAGCATCCTGTCTTGATCAAAACTCTTCACAGTGTAGGAAGAAATGGTACATACTCAATATCATAAAAGCCATCTATGAAAATCCCACAGTGAATCTCAATGGGGAAAAACTGAGAGCTTTTCCCCTAAGGTCAGGAACACAGCAGTTCCTGGACATTACAAATAAAGTCCATTATCACCATTGCTATTCAACATAGAACTAGAAGTCCTAGCTTCAGCAATTAGACAACAAAAAGAAATTTAAAAGATCCAAATAGGCAAAGAAATCAAACTCTCACTCTTTGCAGATGATATGATACTTTATGTAGAAAACCCTAAAGACTCCACTCCAAAACTGCTAGAACTCATACAGGAATTCAGTAAATTGTCAGGATATACATACAATGCACAGAAATCAGTTGCATTTCTATATACCAACAGCAGGACAGAAAGAGAAATTAAGGAGTCAAGCCCATTTACAATTGCACACAAAACCTTACGATACCTAGGAATAAACCTAACCAAAGAGGCAAAGATTCTGGACTCAGAAAACTATAAAATCCTCATGAAAAAAATTGAGGAAGACACAAAGAAATGGAAAAAGTTCCATGTTTATGGATTAGAAGAACAAATGTTGTAAAAATGTCTATGCCACCTAAAGTAATCTATACATTTAATGTAATCTCTATTAAAATACCATCAATTTTTCTCAAAGAAATGGAACGAATAATCCTAAAATTTATATGGAACCAAAAAAGGCCCTGAATAGCCAGAGGAATGTTGAAAAAGAAAACAAAATTTGGTGGCGTCATAACTCCAGATTTCAAGCTCTATTATAAAGCTGTCATCATCAAGACAGTATGGTACTAGCACAAAAAAACAGACACACAGATCAATGAAACAGAATAGAGAGCCTAGAAATGGACCCTCAGCTCTATGGTCAACTGATCTTCGACAAAGCAGGAAAGAATGTCCAGTGGAAAAAAGACAGTCTCTTCAACAAATGGTGTTGAGAAAACTGGACAGCCACATGCAGAAGAATGGAACTGGACCATTTCCTTATGCCACATACAAAAATAGACTCAAAATAGATGAAAGACCTCAATGTGAGACAGGAACCCATCAAAATCCTTGAGGAGAACACGCAGCAACCTCTTTGACCTCAGCTGCAGCAACTTCTTCCTAGAAACATCACCAAAGACAAGGGAAGCAAGGGGGAAAATGAACTATTGGGACTTCATCAAGATTAAAAACTTTTGCACAGCAAAGGAAATAGTCAACAAAACCAAAAGACAACTGACAGCATAGGAGAAGATATTTGCAAGTGACATATCAGATATAGGGCTAGTATCCAAAATTATAAAGAACTTATCAAACTCAACATCCAAAAAACAAATAATCTAATCAAGAAATAGGCATAAGACATGAATAGATACAGCTGCAAAGAAGATATCCAAATGGCCAAAAGACACATGAAAAAGTGCTCAACATCACTCAGCATCAGGGAAATACAAATCAAAACCACAGTGAGACTAGTGAGAAACCACCTGACACTAGTGAGAATGGCTAAAATTAACAAGTCAGGAAATGACAGATGTTGACGAGGATGTGGAGAAAGGGGAAACCTCCTACACTGTTGGTGGGAATGCAAGCAGCATTGGAAAACACCAGTGGAAAACACTATGGAGGTTCCTCAGAAAGTTGAAAATAGAGTTACACTACAACCCAGCAATCACACTACTGGGTGCTTACCATAAAGATACAAAGGTAGTGATCTGAAGGGGCACATGCACCCAAATGTTTATAGCAGCAATGTCCATAGCCAAACTGGAAAGAACCTAGATGTCCATCAACAGATGAATGGATAAAGAAGATGTGGTTTATGTATATAATGGAATACTATGCAGCCATCAAAAAACCCCCAAAATCTTGCCATTTACAACAATATGGATGGAACTAGAGGGTATTACATGAAGTACAGTAAGTCAATCACAGAAAGAAAATTATCATATGATCTCTCTGATGTGAGGAATTCGAGAAGCAGGTCAGGGGCTCGTTGGGAGAAGAGACTGAAAGAATGAAACAAGATGGGACCAGGGAGGGATACAAACCATAAGACACAATTTCAGGAAACAAACTGAGAGTTGCTGGGGTGGGGGAGGGATAGAGTGCCTGGGTTATGGACATTGGGGAGTGTACGTGCTTTGGTGAATGTTGTGAATTGTGTAAGACTGATGATTCACAGACCTCCACCCCTGAGGCAAATAATAAATTATATATTAATTTAAAAATGAAACAGGATAAATAACAACTGACACCACAGAAATACAAAGGATTATAACAGAATATTATGAAAAATTATATGCCAACAAATAGGACAACATATAAGAAATTAGCTCATTCTTAGAGACATAAATTCTTCTAAAACTGAATCAGGAAGAAATAGAAACTTTGAACAAACTAATTACCAGCAATGAAATTGAATCAATAATCAAAATAACTCCCAGAAAACAAAAGTCCAGGACAAGACACTAAAATTCATAAAGAGAAACAACCAGATACGATGAAAGTGCACATCACCATATGAAGACCTGCTAAAGGGTTGGAACCCAAACCTGAAGGAGCCTCTGGATCTAGCTCACAATTTTCAGGAAATACTGAGAACAGAGGAACATGTTGAACATAGCTATGAATATTATATCAGCAAAATCCATTCTGTGGATTTCTGTTTTCAGTAAGTAAATTTTAAGGAGAAGAAAGGGTTATAGGTAGGGCATCTACAAATTATAAAGGACTTCAAAGACACCCCAAACAAAATATGAATTAAATTTTAAGTTTAAGTTTTAATGTTTGAATTCACCTTTGGGTGATTAAATTTCATAGAAATTCAAGAAAGTGATTTCTACAGAAGTCAGGATAGTGGCTGTCTTTTGGAGGAGAAGGAAGGATTTGTGATTGATACAGAGCAGAAGGAGATGGTGGTGAAGTTCTGTTTCTAGACCTGAACTTTGGGATTAGGGTGTTTAAAAGTAAGCATCTTCAGGGTGCCTTGGTGGTTCAGTAGGTTGAGCAACCAACTCTTGATTTTGGCTAACTTTTTGATCTTAGGATCATAAAATCGAGCCTCACACTGAGTCTGGAGTCTGCCTAAGATTCTCTCCACTCCACTATCCCACTCCACTACTCCAACCCCTCCCAACTCTCATGCGTTCACTCTCTCTCTCTCAAAACAAAAGTAAACGTCTTTTACATTAAGTCATGTATTTTTGTGCAGTGTTCTGTATTTGCTTTTGCCTTTACAAAGAAGGTTAAAATATGTTCAATGCATCATTGAGTTGGCAGTAAAACAAAGAAAATCCTATAAGTCCAAAACTGGAGCAAAAAGGTTAATTCATAGAGGTCATTAAGGACTGATGCTAGCTCTCAACCTGAGGGCAAAGGCTGCATCTTGAAATTTTTAGCCTTTCTGTTTCAAGGACAACACAAGGCAGTGGTTTGTTATCGCAGGGCCCCTGTTAGAAGTGAATTAAAATCCTTTCCAAAAAAGCACAGCTTCTGATCAGGCATCAAAAATTTCCCCCAGATAAAGATCCAGAGGGTGTAAGTTCATAGGAAAAATGCCAAAACTCATGAGAAAAGAAAGAACCAGGACAATGAAGCAGTGGAAATGATGGACAGGAGAGTCATACCTGTAAAGAATTCAGAAAATGCAACCGAAAGAAAATACTGGAACATGATAAAGATGCTGAGGATATTCTAAGAGAGCAAAGACTCAAAAGCAACCAAGTAGATTTTTTTTTTAAACATCAAGTGTAATTCTATAAGTGAAAAATAAATAAAACCAAAATTTATGACACCAGGGAGGGACATCCAACTTCAAGTATGATGAAACAGCCTGTGGCGGAGCAATGTTCTTGCCAAGAAAAATTGGAAAAGCAGAATAAAATACATAGAAACACCTATTTGAGGGAATTGTAGAACTAGTAAGGTAATCGGATTTTGAGGGGAAAAAAATTAGAAAAGAAGAAACCTCGGGAAAAATGGAACCAACCTCTGCCACAGATTTTTACCTCCTTTATTGGCCAGTTTGTTGTACAGAACAACGGTCTGATGGGCCAAGCAAAGAGCTTAGGCAGAGTGACGCTTGCCATCAGTGGAGAAAACAGAGCCACTTTGGACAGTTTGATGCTTGCAAATGCTTACGTGAGGAGGGAGGGGTGAAGATCTGAACCTAATGCTACCATTCTTTTCCTTCAAGACATATAACAAATTCTGAAGCTCCTTGAGGCTGGAGGCCACGAGGCAAAGCAAAAAGCCATCATAAAAGCACTGGTAATCTCACATTGCTGGGAAGGAAAAGATGAGATTTTGGACCTGCCAGAGAGCAAAGGCCTGGGAGCATATTCCAGGCTGTCATTAGGGAAGGGGACAAACCAGAGACAGACGAAAACAGATGGCACAAAATAACATTAATTTTTTGAATCGTTTAAAAATAGAGAGTTAAAATGCAAGGTAGCAAGACTATAAAAGACAAGAAGAATTTAATGGAGTTAAGGTGTTGTATGATTCATGCTCTCTCAAATGAGGGTTTTTATTTTTTAAGATTTTATTTATTTATTTATTTGACAGAGAGAGACACAGTGAGAGAGGGAACACAAGCAGAGGGAGAAGCAGGCAAAGAAGAAGCAGGTTTCCCACCGAGCAGATAGCCCCATGTGGGGCTCGATCCCAGGAGCCCAGGATCATGACTTGAGCCAAAGGCAAACACTTAACGACTGAGCCACTCAGGCATCTCTCAAATGGGTTTTTAAAAATTTAACTAAATTTGGGAGAATGTTGCTCACTGAAGTTAGAGTAAAATACATACATTATCAAATACAGGAAAACAAAAAAATTGATCAAGCCAAAAGCAAGCTAAAAAGAAGAATAAAAGTAACATGCAACAAAGATACAATAGCAAAATGGTAGATACACAATTAATTAAGTTAGCAAGTTCATTAAATGTAAATTATACTAAGTCCAATTAAAAGACTAAGAACTCCAGACTGGAGCAAGCAAATATAAGTCACTTACAAAAGATGTTCCTTAAATCTGAAGATAGAGAAAAATTAGAAGTATCAAGATAGAAAAATATGTTCCTAAGGAGGTACTAACATTCTCCCCATTCCCAAACACCACCAGGAAATATGCATAGTTTTAAATATAAGACAACTTAGGCTTTAAAAAAAATAAGCAATACAAGAAGTAAAGAAGGCATTTTTAAATAATATAGTTAATCCACTAGAAAGACATCACAGTCCTTCATCTCTAGGCATCTAGTAACGCAGCTTCGAAATAAAGCAAGAATTGACAGAACTAAAAGGAGAAGTAGATAAACTCAATCATAGAGGGAGACATAGCTCTATTCCTCAAAGCCAAAATAAGAACAAAAATTTGTAAAAAATATAGCAGATCTGGACAACATAAATAATATGTGTAATCTAGTGAATACTTATAAAACATTGACCCAATAAGCTGTAAGAGTTGGCAAACTTTTCCTTAAATGTTTATCTAGTAAATATTTTAGACTTACAGGCCATGTGTTCTCTGTAGCAACTACTCAAGCTGCCATCATGGGTGAAGGTAGACATAGCATGGAAATGAATGGACATGTCTGTATTCCATTAAAACTTTATTTACAAATGCTCAACAAATTTCAAAGACTTGAGATCATTCAGAACATGTTGCTTGGCCACAATAAATTTAAGTAGAAATAAGTAAATAAGATAGGTAGAAAATTCCCATTATATAATTAAACATACATTTTAACCTCTAGTTCAAAGAAAAATCACAAAATAAATTATAAATATTTTAAACTAAATAAAAATAAAAATATCACATACCAAAACTTATGGGATATCCTAAAGCTGTACTTAGAGGGATATGTATAGCTAGAAACTGATTATCAAAGTATCTGTATCAGGGGTTTAGAAAAAGAGCAGAATAACACCTAAAGCATAGGCAACAAAATTAAGAATAAACAAGTGAGACTACATCACATGAAAAAGCTTATCCATGGCAAAAGAAACAGTAAAATGAGAAAACAACCTATAGAATGTGGAAAAATACTTGCAAACCATATATCTGGTGAAAGGTTAATATCCAAAATACAGTCAATCCTTGAACAACATGGATTTAAACTGTGCGGGTCCACTTACATGTGAATTTTTTTCCCCAAAGAATAGAGCACAGTACTGTAGATATATTTTCCCTTCCTTATGATTATGAATATTTTCTTTTCTCTAGTTTACTATAAGAATACAGTGTAGAATACATACATAAGATATGTGTTAATTGACTGTTTATGTTATCTGCAAAGCTTCTGGTCAACAGTAAGCAATTAGTAGTTGAGTTCAGGAGGAGTCTAATGTTATATATGGATTTTTTACTGCATGGCAAGTGGGATTTGGCACCTCTAACTTCCATGTTGTTCAAGGGCCAACTGTATATAAAGAACTCAAGCAATTCAACAGCAAAAAGATAAAAAATAAAAAATAACCCAGTTTTAAAATCAGCAGACAGGGACACCTCGGTGTCTCAGTTAGGTAAACATCTGCCTTTGGCTCAGGTCATGATTCCAGGGTCCAGAGATCGAGTTCCAAATTGACCTCCTTGCTCAGCAAGAAGTATGCTCTCCCAGCTTGTATTCTCTCTCTGACTCTTTGACAAATAAAAATTTTATAAAAATTTTTAAAAATCAGCAGAGGAACTGAATAGGATTTTACAAAAAAAGCTATACAAATAGATACATGGAAAGCTGCTCAACATTACTAATCATTAGGGAAATGCAAATCAAAACCACAATGAGATATCATCTCGTGCTCCTTTGAATGGCCAACATCAAAAAGATAAGGGATAACAAATGCTGGTGTGGATTTGAAGCAAAGGGAACCCTTGTGCACTCTTGGGAATGTAAATTGGTACAGTCACAATGAAAAACGGTATGGAGGATCCTCAAAATATCACAAATAGAACCACCATATAATCCAGAAATTCCACTTGAAGAAATATATATAAAGCAAATGAAAACACTATGTCAAAGACATAGCCACCACCATGTTCACTGCAATATTATTTCCAATAGTCAAGCTATGAAAACAAATTACCTGTTCATTGATGGGAGACTGGATAAAGAAGTTGCAGGAAATAGAATATCATTTAGCCATAAAAAAGGAAATCTTGACCTTTATGATAACACAGATGAGCCTTGTGGGCAATACGTTAAGTGAAATAAGTCAGACAGAAAAGACAAATACTGTGTGATTGCACCTATAGGTGGAATTCAACAAAAATAAAAACAAAAAAATCCTCATGGAAAAAGAGATCAGATTTATGATTAATAAAGGCCAAATGTAAATATTGGAAAACTGGAGGCTGGTGGTCAGAAGGTAGGAACTTGCAGTTATCAGATAAATAAGTACTGCAGTTGTCATGTACAACATGTCAACAAGAGTTCAAGTAGTTCCTAAGAGTTCTTATGACAAGGAAAAAAAACCACTTTTTTTTCCCCATTTGTATCTGTATAAGATCAGGTGTGTTAACTAATCACACCACCATATGTGTAAGTTGAGCCTCACTGTATTATACACCTTAAACTCACACGGGGTAGTATGTCAATTTTATCTCAGTAAAACTGGAAAGGAAACAAAAAAGAAAAAGAGCACTAAGTTAAGCTCATAGAAAATAGAGACAAAGATTAAGGATAAATGAGGGCACCTAGGTGGCTCAGGTCATGATCTCAGGGTCCTGGGATCTAGTCCCATATCTGCTCTCTGCTCAGCAGGGGACCTGCTTCTCCCTCTCTCTCTGCCTGCCTCTCTGCCTACTTGTGATCTGTCTGTCAAAAAAAATAAATAAAAAGTCTTTAAAAAAAAGATTAAGGATAAATGTATACATTAAGGAAATATTTAAGAGATGTACAACAGAGAAACTTAACAAACTAAAAGTTAGTATTTAAAAAGACCAATGAAGGGGCACCTGCATGGCTCAGTGGGTTAAAGTCTCTGCCTTTGGCTCAGGTCATGATCCCAGGGTCCTGCTCAGGAGGGAGCCTGCTTCCTCCTGCCTGCCTCTCTGCTTGCCGACTTGTGATCTCTATCTGACAAATAAATAAATAAAATCTTTAAAAAAAAAAAAAAAAAGACCAATGAAATTGAGAGTAGTTTTCCAAGACTAAAAAGGTAAAAAAGAGAGAGAGAAAAAAAAATTGAGAAAAGCAAACAAAGAAAGAAGACAGAATGACAGGATCAGAAATGAAAAAGGAGATATCACTACTACAATTAGTAGTGAATTTAGCAAGTTACTTAAATAACATTAACCAAAAATCTAATTTTTGCACACAGATATAAGTAAAAGCTTAAAATAAATGCTACCACTTACTTAGCAGAAATTCAAATAAATATGTATATAAAAGATGTATAAGATTCTACAATAAAGGTATAAAACATTACTGAGAGGAATTTTAAAAGACCTAAAAAATAGATAAATAAGTCATATTCAAAATGAAAGACTCAAAATTATAAAGATATTCTTTCCAAATTGAAGTATCAAATTGTATGGAATATCAATAAAAACTTCAGTGGCATATTTTTTTATAGAAATGAATAAGTTGCCTATACAATAAAAATTTTTCCCAAAAAATGTGTTTGGTCAATTGGATACTCATATAAAAAAAATAAATCTTTATCCTTAGCTCACAAAATATGTAAAAATCAATCCCACGTGGATCATGCCTATAAAAGGAAAAAAACAATAAAACATTTAGAAGAAAACATAAGAGGATATTTTCATGACATTGTAGTAAGAAAAATTTCTTTAATGCATACGACCACTAACCATAAAAAATATAATTGATATATCATACTGCATTAAAACTAAAAAATTTTGTTTACCAAAATTAGGAGTGTAAAATATGCCATAGAGTAAGAAAAGATATGTATAGTGTCCAATAAAAAATGTTCATCTAGCATATTTAAGTACTTCTACTTGTTAATTTGAAAATGCAAACTACTAAAAAGAAAAAAACGAGTCAAAGTCTTGAATAGTCATCTTCCAAAAGAGGATACCCAAATGGCCAATGGAAATATAAAACTAAACTTTCATTCTTTAGCCAAAGAAGTCTCAATTAAGGCCACAATGTGACTGGACACTTTCCAGAATGACTAGAATACAAAATGTAGATAATTCCTAATCCAAGCATATGGAGCAACTGGAACTTCAACACATTGTTCATGGAAGTATATGTTGGTACAAGAGCTTTGGAATGGTCTTAACAGTATCTATTAAAGCTGAATATATAAATACCTATGAACTAGCAATTCTCTTTGATTACAAAGAAACACATACATATGTATACCGAAAGATATATATGAGAAAGTTCATAGTTACACACGTTCTAATGGACAAGTACTGAAATTAACCCCAATGTTTATTGACGGTTGAATGAATAAAAGCAATAAAATATTCTTACACTCATGAGAATGAACTACATTTAGATTCAACAACATGATGAATATCACACACATATCCTTGAGCAAAAGAAGTCACACATAAAAAACTTATTTGCCGGAAGGTTCCATTGTATAAAGTTCACAAAAGGCAAAACTAATCTATGCTTTTGGAATGGAGGGTACTTATTAATTTGGGGGAGTTCGTTTAGAGGAAGGGTCATGGAGGGAGCCTCTAGGCTGCTGCAATGTCCTATTTCTTGTTTAGGTGCCGCTTACATGGGTGGATTTACCTATATAAATTTCTCCAAACTGGCACTTCTAATTTCTGCATTTTTATGTGAGTATAATTAAATAGTAAGGATTTGTTTAGGGGTCCCTTGGTGGTCCCTTGGTGGCTCAGCCAGCTAAGTGTCTGACTCAATTTCAGCTTAGGTCATGATCTCTAGGTATGAGATCAAGCCCCCCATTAAGCTCTGTGCTGGGCACAGAGCCTGCTTAAGATTCTCCCTCTTCCTTTGTCCCTCCCCCTACCTCTCTCTGTTTCTCCAAAAAAAAAAAAAAAAAAAAAAAAAAAAAGTTTAAAGCAACTTCGAAATAAAAGTATTTTCAAAGAAGCCAAACTGAGAACATTCTACAACAGACCATATACAGAGGCATTTCTGAGGGTTTTTATGTGGAAGAAGTCAATTCAATCCAGATAGAAGATCTGAATGCAAGAAGCAGTAGCTAGGAAAAAAGTTAGCATATAGGTGGTTAAAGCAAACAACTGTGGATTTGATAAGATGGTGTTAATAATTTTTAGTATGTGGCATAACTTTAACTTTCAGTTGTAAGATGAAGGAGGTCTGAGAATTGAATGTGTAACATGATGACTATAGTTCATAACAATATATATGTGTAATTGAAATTTCCTAAGAAACTAGAACTTCATTGCCCCCAGCCATCCCCATCCCACCCCCAAAAAGGTAAATATGTGAGTGAACAAAAAATGGTTCAAAGTTTCTTTTATTGATCAGGAAGAGAGATATAGATATAGATATAGATATCAATTTAGTAATTTTAATTATTATGTGTGATATAATTTATTGGGTAATCACCAAAAGAGTAACAATAGTTTAGGGGCACCTGGATGGCTCAGTGGGTCAAGCCTCTGCCTTCAGCGCAGGTCATGATCTCAGGGTCCTGAGATCGAGCCCCACATCGGGCTCTCTGCTCGGCAGGGAGCCTGCTTCTCCCTCTCTCTCTGCCTGCCTCTCTGTCTACTTGTGATCTCTGTCAAATAAATAAATAAAATTAAATTAAAAAAAAAAGAGTAACAATAGTTTATATTATTTCCAAACTAATAAATGGGTGAAAAAAATCTTGAAATCAAAAAATACATATGTATATGTTTACATTTATACATACATACCACACCATACAATATTAGTGATCTATTATTGTAACAAATTACTCCCAAAACCAAGGTTTTAAAAAGAAGCAATCAGTTATCATCTTATAGTTTCTATGGGTCAAGAACTCAAGAGTGACTCAGCAGAGTAGTTCTGGTTATCTTTTGTGAGACTGCAGGCGAGATGCTTTTCAGGGTTATAATAATCTTCAGATGTGATGAGGGTTGGGAGACATGTTTCCAACATCACTAATGTGGGTGTTGGCAGATAGCCTTGGTTCCTTGCTGGCTGTTGGACAAGGGCCTTAGTTCCTGACCACATAATGCAAATATTAAGGAAACTCCAGAGGAAAATTGATGCATCAGCCATTGTGAGGGGATTTTATTGCCCCTCTTAGTAATTGATAGGTAAAAACCAGTAAGGACAAAAAAATTCTGAGAAATAAAATCATCAGTCTGGTCTAATGGACACTTACAAAGTATCAGCCAATAACAGAGAATATATTTCCTTTTTAAGTACACCTGAAACATTCACAAATCCGATGGTATAGTAAGCCATAAAGCAAACCTCAACAAGTGTTCAAAAGTTATGAAATCATCTAATATGATGAAAATAAAAGTTAACAACAAAAAGGGAATAGGAAGAAATATCCACTTGGAAATTTAAATCACTTTTCAATAACTCAGGCATCAAGACACTGTCATAATGTCAGTAAGATAATATTTACTGGGACACTATAACCAAAATTCTTATAAATTTATAGACTAAATATATACAATCTTAAATTATTATTTTAGAGAAGAAATAATTTTTAAGATGAGTCTAATATTCAAGTTAAGAAATCAGAAAAAGAATGGCATAATGAAAAGAAAAAAAAATGAAGACTATCAGAAAGGACATTAGTAAGTGAGATGAAAAAGTACACAAATACAAAACATGAACTCGTCTAAAAACTGAAAAAGAGACTAATCACAACTAGATTGACCAAGAGAAAAAAAAAAAGACAACGCAAATAAACATTATGAAGAAAAGATAGATTGGGGAGAGAGGGGACTATAACTATGAATATGGTAGAAACTAAAAATGTTTAAAAAAAAAAAAGTATTATCCCTTGCGATGACGTAGATGGAACTAGAGGGTATTCTGCTTAGCAAAATAAGTCAATCAGAGAAAGACAACTATCATATGATCTCCCTGATATGAGAAAGTGGAAATGCAACGTGCGGGGGTTGTGGGGTAGGAAGGGAGGGAGACAAACCATAAGAGACTCTTAATCTCATAAAACAAACTGAGGGTAGGGGAGTAGGGAGAGGGTGGTGGGGTTATGGACATTGGGGAGAGTATGAGCTATGGTGAGTGCTGTGAAGTGTACAATTCACAGACCTGTACCCCTGGGGCTAATAACACATTATATGTTTATAAAAAAAATTTAAAAAATTTAAAATGTATTATCTCTATCTTTATGTTGATAAATTTGAAAACTTTGATAAAATGGACAAATACTTAGAAAACCTACACAATTCACTCGATAAGAAAAAGACAATTCAGAGTAAGTCTAAAATAATTTAAGAAATTGAATTATTGATATTATTATCTATAATAATAATACTATTGATTATAATCAATAGGTCAAAATCTTCTCCCAAAGAAATCCTAAGGTCAGATAGTTTTACAAGTATGTTTTATTAAAACGCCAGAAAAAAATAATCCCAATTTTACACAATTTCTACCAGAAAGAAAAATAAATAACATCCTAATTATTTTTATAAAACATCTCTCTTCTCTTTTCTGTCTTCCTTCTATGCCTTCTTCCCCCTTCCTTTCTTCCTTTTCTTCTTCCTTCCTTCCTCCCTCTTCCCCCCTCCCTCTCTTTCCTCATTCCTTCCTCTCTCTTTCTCTTTCTTTCTTTCTTTGTTTCTTTTTTTCTTTCTTGTCCTTTCTTTTTTTAATGTGTCAGGCTCATTATACATTTCCTATTCCAGATGTGGAATCAGTCATTTTCTCAAGGCATCTGTGATGGCAGCTTTCTACCCAGCCAGTGTACTCCCATCTGCTACGAGTATTGACTGCTAATAACTCACAAAAACTTAATAACTTCTTCAAAGAACAACCCTGAACTATTACCAAGCTTCCTCATACTCTTACCTCAGTAGCTCATGGCCAATGACTGACTGAAGTGGGGGACAAAAGGCTTGCCTTAAGTTGTGAGTAACTCAGTAGTGTCATCTGTGCAACAAGCTGACAATAATTTTCAGTCAAGCCTGCATCCTTCCTTATTAGCTTCTGACCCTTACCCTATCCTGCTTTCCTCAGTTCTTTTCCTGAGAGCTTTCCTTCAATAAATCATGTTCGGTCCCACTTTCTGGCTCTGCTTAAGAAACCCAACTAAAACATAGCATTAGTTTGTTTCCTTGAGAAATTATACCATGGTATGGGCATTACTACTCGATCAATCATTGTTTTCAGACCTTTTCAGTGGAAAGAGCTATGAAATATTTCTTTTTAATGAAAAAATTTGAGTTCACACTGACATTTCCAATTCAGTTTTACGATTACAGGGATTTACTTAACTTCTCTAATTTTATACCTGCATTTTTCTCTCACCCATTGAAAATCATGGCTCCTAATACACCATATCTATTTGCTAAATAAAGGTTCTAAACATTGTTAACACAAGAACATAAACTGATCATGAAATAATGCAATCTTTTGAATATTCAAGTTTACACTGTTTGAGATCAATATTGTTTATTCAAAGTATAATTAATGCTTTAACTCATTTGCAAATCTATTATACAACAGTCCTTAATTATTAACTTCAGCTAACTGTTTACATTCTAAATAGTTTCTCTTTTTAAATAATAATATAAACAACTATCATTTCATTCATATGAAACAACATGTCTTACCACTTAATATTCTATCTATAGTTATGCCCACAACAGGTATATTAAGATATGTTATCCAGTTGATAATGTCTCTTAGTGTTTGCTACTTGTAATTACCTCTTGTTTACCTTCTGTCTCTTATATTTCATGATAGTCATATTTATTTTATGTTTATATTGAGATAGAATAGAAATATAACATTGTATTAGTTTTATGTGTACAAAATAATGATTCGGTATATGGAATTACAAAACCATCAGATCTCCCTTCATTGACTACAAAACAATTTGACTCAGATTAAAAAACCCAAAAGATTGCTCTTTCTTTTTAAGTAAAGTTGCATGTAAGTTTTTTGGTAGAGTAAGGCAATACTGAATTAATCAAATAGTTTAGGAGGACTTTTCCTATCAGATATTAAGACTTATAAACTATGGGAGCACCTGGGTGGCTCAGGCTTTAAGTGTCTGCATTCGGCTCAGGTCATGATCCTGGAGTCCTGGGATAGAGCCCCACATCAGGCTCCCTGCTCGGTAGGGAGACTTCTTTTCCCTCTCCCTCTGCTTCTCCCCCTCCATCTGCTCCCCCTGCTTGTGTTCTCTCACTCTCTCTGCCAAATAAATTAATTAAATCTTAAAATATTATAAACTATGCTTAAACTATACAGTAATAGATCAATTGACAAATGGAACAGAATAAGAGTCTAGAAAGTGACATCCCACGAATGGAAAATTGGACTCTCATCTTGTTCCAGAGCTGGCATTGCCAAGTAAGTGAAGAAATGATAGATTTTTAAATCAATTATTTTAGAGCAATTAGTTTTTCATTTGAAGGAAATGAAAATTGATTTCCTTCAAGTCTCATCATATGCAAAATTTTATTACAGTTGGATTCTATATAATACAATTTTTAAAAGACAAGATAGTCTGTAAAGAAAATGAATAGACAAACCAGAAATAGGTCACTGATATTTGCAAATGTTTGCAATATTTGACATAGAATCAGTATAGAGAATATGTAAAGAATGACTATAAATCAATAAGAAAAAGATAAGCAAATTAAAAGTTGGCAAAGAGTTTAAATTATCATTTGACAGAAAATTTCCCATGAACATAAGAAAATATGCTCAATGTTATTAATGAGACACATGCAAACTAAAACCATAATACAATGGCATTTTACATTCATCAAAAATTAAAAAGTCTGACAATTTTAAGTGCTGAAGAGAATAGGATATAATAATAATATACTGCTGGCGGGGTAACACTGATCATTGATCATTCTGGAAAACAATTTGGTTTTGTCAAGGCTCCAGGAATTCTAATTTTGAGGCATATTCTGGTACATGGGTGCCATAGGAATGACAAATTTTTAAGGAAATGTATAAATGACTTGTAGTACATCCATATAATAGAGTACTATACAAGTAATCAATATAAATTAACTCCATTTATATGATGAATCTCAGAAATATAAAGCAAGATTAAACAAAAAGGGAAAAAAAGGAGGTACAGAAGAATATGTTTAATATCATTCCACATATAAAGTTCAGAAAAATGTACATGTGGTTAACAATAAAGAAAAGTGAAGAAATATAAAACAGAGTCCAGGATTATAATGTAATTACTTGAGCTGGGGAAGTGTGGGGAATGATGTAAATGGATAGAAAGTACATTCAGGCCTTCAAAGTACGGCTAATTTAATTTTTATATGTGGGTCATTGTTTTGTTGTTTTTTAAGCCTGAACATTTATTAAAGCATTTTGTACAGATTAAATATTTCAGAAATTGTTGTTTAAAAGTAAGGTATAAAAAGTACAATATAATTATAGAAAGATAGAAAAGAAAAAAGGAAAAGAAGAAGGGAAGGCAGGGAGGTAGGGAGGGAAGGAAAGAAGGAAAGGGAGGAAAGAAATTATAAAGGTTATAAAATTTTCAAAAACAACAAATTATGTTTGATTCATTTGACTATATCTTTTTTTTAACTTCTGTGTGAAAAAGTAATCACTATAAACAAATTTGAAAATCAAGTGGAATTTGGAAAACAAAACTGTTTATACCAAACAAAAATTCATAAATTTATATCCCCAATATATAATGATCTCTGGGCGGGTGGGAATAAACAAATAATAACAAAGAAACAAAGAAACTCTCTCTCAAAAAAAAAAAAAAAATCCAAAACGAAAACGAGCAAAAGATACCAACATAACATTTCAAATAATAAATGCTAAAGATTCAAAAATACTAAAATACTAATTAATCAAAGGAACATAAAGAGGAGCTTTTATTATTATTTATTATCATTTTTATTATTTTATTTTATTTAACCTATTAGTTGGCAAAAGAGTGTCAAGACTGAAAAGATAAAAAGTTGTTAAGAGTTTGGGCATTCTTCCATTTTTATGCTCTCTGATATTCAAGTAGCTTGGTTTCACTTTCAAGAGTGCATTTGGTAATGTTCCAAAAGACAAAATATGTACATCTTTTGACTAAGCAATTACACTTCTAGAAATGTTTTCTAAGTAAAAAAAAAAAAAAAAGTTTTTCAAAAGCATGTTTCTGATGGTTTGTCACAGTATTACTTGTAATAATTAGAATTTGAAATAATATTTATCAATATTGGTTTAGTGAATTATGGAGTTATATAAGTGGAATATTATGCAAACACTGAAATGATCATAGTGATCAATATCATTGACATAGAAAATGTCTGATTATTGGTTGAAAATGGATTCTAGGACTTATGCTGGATTCTCTGGATGATGAAACTTCACAGGATTTTCATTTTCTCCTCTACAAATTCCTCTATTTCACAATAAGCATATCTATATATAAATAAGCAATAACAATAATAATAATAAAAGCAAAAACAAATCTGCTAACACACATGCATATTATTAGCACATAGGTTTTCAGGGACATAACAGCCACCACTTACTGAATATCCATTTTATGTTAAAGGGGAATTTCCCAAAACTCTAAAAGATAGGGCTCCAAGAAGTTCCGTAATATGCTTAAGTACCAAGGGAACAAAGGAGTGTCTCAGTCATTATTCTGAATCAAGTACCCCAGGCTTTCTCTAATCCATGCCATCTCATAAAGCAGCATCTCTTAACATTGAATCGGTGAACCAGATCACCATGGACAGGTCGCAGAGGGTCTGAGAACCTGCTAAAATCATAAGCAGAATTCCATTTGTATGTGATTTTTTTCTGGGGTAGAGTCCACACCATTTATCATGAAATTATATTATAAGGTCTAAAAGAATGACGGACCCATCCCTTTGCGGGAACGTGGTTTCCCTTAAAATCTTTAAACCCTTTTGATGGTGCTTGTGCTTCCCAGCTGAAGAAAGCAGTTGTTTTTCCCCATTTCCCTGCTCGCCACTCCCAGCCTCTTGTCTCTTTCCTAAGTTTCCTAAGTTTCCTCTTTTTTGAAAAATGGTATTTATATATTTATTTAAATAAAGATTATATGCATTGAAGCTGTATGACGCGATGATTTGATTTACGTATTTTTTGAGAATAAGCAGGCAGCTGCTCCGTGGGGATCCTTCCCATGACTGCTGGACAACAACTTCTTAGGTATATAGCACAGATCCAGGGTAGGCTACCGTGGGACAACTTACTGCAGTCCAGGGTGTGTCTGCATCACCAGGGCCTTCCCCTTAGCGGAGAACATCAACTAGGGCCCCACCTCTCCTTAGTTACATTTTCACCTATGTTCTGACATTAACCATCTGGCCACCCACTGGAGCATTCTAGAATTCAATCAGAGATCTAACCACCAAGAGTTAGTCCAGACCCCACAGGGTGAAGGTCACATTGCCAATAAAACTGTCCCCATTTCAAATGCCAGCCACAATTTGAGGGTTCCCAAGCCACCCATACTTGTGAAAACCTGTTACACAATCAGGGGTTTCCCATGACTCCCTCAGGTCTGAGAATGTCCTAGAATGATTCCCAGAGCTCAGGGAAGTGTTAATAATTACATTTGTATTATAAAGGACAGAATTCCTGAAGAGCCCAAGGAAGGGACACAAAGAATATGCAAATCTTCCAAGCCCTCTCCTTGGGGAATCAGTGTGTGCCCACTCTCCCAGCATTATATCCACATGTTCACCAACAACCAGAGAGCTCCACTCAGTGTCCAGAATTTTACTAGGGTCTCATTACATGGGTTTGCTTGATCAAATCGCCAGTCATGTGCTTTAACTCCATCTCCTTGCCCTCCCTCTTGGGGGTGCAGCTCGCTCAAAGACCCAATTCCTTAATCACATGGGTGGTCTTTCTGGTGATCAGCCTCCATCCTTAGGTGGAGGCTCACCATGAGTCACCTCATTAGCTAACCTCGGGTTTGATTTG
The DNA here is from genome assembly GCF_964662115.1 of Mustela nivalis. NCBI lineage: Eukaryota > Metazoa > Chordata > Mammalia > Carnivora > Mustelidae > Mustela > Mustela nivalis. The sequence goes on along the minus strand of NC_139028.1, from coordinate 29,808,871 downwards.
AGCTGCTGATGAATAATAAGGATACTTCCATCCCTCAGGAAATTTCTAGGATTTTGGAACCACCATGTCTGGAAACTGGGACAAAGACCAGTTCTTCCTTCTGTAACAACCTTCCTCGTTTCTGCTTCTCATTTTGTCTTCTTTCCTTAATTTGCTCTCCTTCCTTTCCTTAGTCCTCTTTTCAACTCTTCCTCTGATTTTGTCCTGTCACTCGAATTTCAGACTAAAAATGTTGCCTATCATTTGATGGAGAAACTTTTAAGAGGACACATTTACAGTCACTATAAAAAACACCACCTGTTGAGATGATCTTTAAGACAAGGTTATATAAATGAACCCTCTGGTAACTAAAGGCAGGAGCCTTTAAAGATAAAAGATGTGTGATGCAAGGAATAAAAACATGCTACTTACTAAAATTTTTCTTTAATTGAAAATGTTTCTACATTTTTAGGGCACTTGCAAATCATGTGAGGATCTTCTTAATGTGCAGATTCTTACTTAGTACTTCCGAGGACCCAGGAGTGTGCAGAAGGCCAACTACATAATGTGTGAAATCCAGTGCAAAATAGAAATTCTGGGCCCCTTGTGGAAAAATTAAGAATTTCAAGATGGTGACCGTAGTATCTTAAACCAAACACAGAGTCCTTGTGAACACGGGTCACATTCCATGGTCTTTGGTTATTGTTAATGATCCATTGACTATAATTTGAGCAGAAACAATTGAGTAGGGTTAGGAAGGGACAGGTCCCCCCAGAATGGGCCACTATGTCATGCAAATTATCTTGAGCTGAAGGCAGTTAAGACCCTGCCCCTCCCTGAACTATGAAGAAGACTCTAAACTGGGAAGTCTTTCCTAGAGTAAGGGTCGTTCACAGACAAAATTAGTCACCCAACTATAAGGCAGGGCAAACATCTAATTACCAAATATCTGCTTTTCTTATTTCCCTGTGAAGTGCTTTTCTTTCCTGGGAGGTTCCAGACCCCTACCCACTTCTCCTTATTTCCAAATGACATACATACCTCATTTTGCCTATCTGTGGAATGCATGCATTCTTTTGGATCCCCTATACATACATGATTACATTTGATTCTCTCCTGTTAATCTGTCTCTTGTCAATTTGATTCTTAGCCCAACTAGAAGGAAATTTGAAGGGGATAGGAACCCTTGCTCCCTGAAAAAAACAAACAAACAGAATACATCTAAATGTTCTAAATTGCCTGCCTTCCATATTAGATTTATAATTTTGTTGGTTTATTGACTTTTAATTTTCCTTAAATTAAGATATTTATTTGGTAAATTAACCAAGCAATTTGAATGCTAGGATTATTTCAGAGACAAATGTTTGTTTTTGTTTTTGCTGTAGGATATTCAATAAATATTTGATAAATTAGTCAATAATATGGTACATGGACATATAAGAGATTTGTTCTTATTTTCTCTTGAAGGGTAGCAGAGGATGCAACCCCAAACTGCCTCTTTGGCATAAGAATTATTTGGAGCTGGTTATTTTGAGAGACTGCAGGCAGAGAAGCTCTGTAAACAGAATGGGAGGTACACTTTTGTAAGGAAAATTTACATTACAAAGGAGGCCTGGACCAGGAAGAGAGCTATGATCAGAAAACTTTTTACCTAAGAAACTTATCCACATAATAGGGCAATTTTATTTACCAAACATCTCCTCCTCTCCCTTTCCAGAGAATTACCTCCACCATATGTTTATGTGACTCTAGTATATATGCCATAAAAATTGTTTTGTCTTTTTTTTTCTCCTGCTAATCGGCCTTTTATTATGGGTGTGGGGGGGTTCTTAACCAAAAATCTAGAAAGGTAGCAGAAAAGTTGTTTCCTCTTCAACACCATCTCTGCCTCCTTCCATTCCCTCTTTCTTCCTTCCCATCACTTTCTATTGCCATCTGGACTTTGAATCACCTGCCTGAGACTTTTCTTCTTCCCCTACCCACAGTTCCTTTCACACTGATTTCTCCAGAAGTTTCTCTACTGTCAGGACACTTTTTCTCCATCCTTGTGTGTGACTGTGGCACCTCAGTCAGTCACTCTGGTAACAGAAGTGATCTAATTTCTAGAGAGCAGAGGGTTTGGCTTTTAAGTATCCTTAATTATTGCAACCATTTTCTCATGGAAATATTTCTAAAACACATCATATGCAGACATTGTCTTTCAAACAGAAGTTGAAGAACGTAGTGTAATACACAGTAGGACATTTACAGGTATTGGGTTTGGCGAATCTAGTTGCTCTTTTCCCAAAATGATCCAGGCCTTTGAAACACTGACTTCTTGCTTTTACTTTTCCCTGTTTGTAAAAATTATCCCCAAATGGTCCTCTCTAAATACCTAGTATTGTAAATTTGTTTACCTAAAATAGAACTTTCACTGTCAAACTTTGCCTTTTTAAAATGTGGTTTTGAAAGACCAGATAACCAAGCTTATTATGATAATTCTGCAGCAAATTGTGTGGCAAATTAGTCATTTATGTAGACCTGACTGTGGATATAAGGAATTCATTCACTTATGAATAAAGAACTGAACTTTAAGCTTTGGGACATGGATTCGATAACATCTATTCTGGGTAGTCAGGGAAATTTTTAAATTTTTTACTCCTGTATTCTTGGCAAAACTACCAGTGATTCAGATTGCTACAGTGCTTTCAGGAGTTTGACAATAAAGTCCCCAGTCTTAATTTACATTTGGGTTCCAACTGATCACGAGGTCTTTATGTATATTTTCGAACAGATTAGCCTGCCATTTCCAACTTCCTTAGGTTTTAAAATTTTTTTAGCAATATGGAATATCTTCAATCCCTGCCCTTAGAATGTTTCTAAATTCATGTGTAATAAGCCACTTTGATAGTCAGTGGTTCAGAGATTGGTCATCAGGGGGTCAAGGTGGCACATTTTGGTCTAGCCTGCCCTTGGTCTTTATAATGTCCAACATGTAGCTAATTTCATGTTTTTTCATTTTTATTATATCTTTACCATAACACACACACACACACACAGAGAACTAGACACTCATATATAGGCGCACTGTTAGGCCAGCAGCCCTGGGAATGCAGGAGGAACAATAAAATGGCTGCCAGACCACCATCTTCCCCCTACCCAGGACTTTCCCACCAGAAGGACATCTGTCAAGGACACCTCACCTTGAGTAAACCGAAACTTAGGTGAGAAACAGACACCAGCCACTTTGGGACTTTCCAACCCCCAACCTCTAACCTTAACAAATATGGTTATGAGCCCCCACCCTGCCCTGGTCTAATAAAAGCCCACTCAACCCCTTCCTGGCGCGCGACTTCCCTGACTCTCCTCTCCTGAGTTGCAGAACCTCACCAGAGGGCCCCTTTAATAAACTTGCCTTGTGCCTATCTCACCTGGTGTCGTGTGTATCTTGCCTGTAAAACCTTACACACACATATACACATATCCCATTAAGGAGAAATTGGAAAAAAGAAATAAAAGAGGAATTCCTAAGGTGAGCAATTTGGAGGAGAGAGAAGAGGCACTAACAGTGGTGAGATAAATACACAACACAGATTTCCTGTTTCTTATGAGCTTATGTTTCCATCAGGGTTACTGAAGCATTTTCAACTAGAATACTAAAAATTTCAGAGCACAGAAAAGCTCTCCAGATTTATTTAGGCAAAACAAGCAAAACATAACCCACGACACAACAGAGCGCCTTTTGAGGGCTAAGGCAGGAGCAGGAGCTGAAGATGGGGGGGGGGGCGGTGGGGTGGGGGAGGGAGTTTGGTGTAGAAGGCATTCTCTAAGACCCAAAATCTAGAACCATGGCTGGAAAAAGATATCTCAGTCCAATTATGTTGTCTGTGCTAATGTGACTAAACAGCCCTAAAATTACCCAAGCTGAGAAAAGGAAATCTGATACCCCTCCATTCAGATCAGATGCATTTCCTGTAGCACCATTTCTCCATATAATTCTTTAGAGTTTCTTGTCAGAAATTCTGTTGTTTTCCAAATCCCTGTGCTTTTCTCCTTCTTGACCGCAGACACCCCCGGGCATGTACGCACAGGAAGAGAGAAATGGTTTGGGCAGAGGCCTACAATGGTACACAATTCTGCCATGAGTTCATCCTAAATCAACTGAGAGCAGCAGCAGATATGTCTTCCCAAAACACTAGAAAACAGCCCAATCTTTTATTTTCCTCCATGCATGTAGCTTTGGGGCCACCAGATGGCACTGTTGCAGACAAGCGCTCACAGCCTCCATGCAGTGTGAGTGTGAGAAATGACAGTAAACGTTAAAGTGAACCCCAGAGTGTGTTGGTTGCATGTCTCTAAGACGCAGTGCACCTTGAAGGTGATAACTGTCTTTCCAAAGTTCATTTCAAAATAGCAGAAAGCTACAAAGCAGCTTCAGTAGGGTTCGATCAGTTGAAACTTACCAGCCAGGTCACTAGTAAAAGGAAAGATGTTTTCAGAGAACCGAAATGTAAGAGGTTGATGACTGCAGACCAAGAGACAAGCTCACTGGAACCCGTGAAATGAGTCAAAACAAGCTCTCAAAAACTTCACGTCCCCACTGTCTTCTGTTTTATTCTGTCCATTGATTAGACTTGGTCCCCCAACCACTGTTCACTGCAAACCATCGCCCACACAGGCAACACAGGAATACACTCACATTTGAGAATGAAAGTGTTGCAGAATTACCAATAACCACACTGGTCAACCAAAGAAAGTTTCTATTGATTTCCCATGTTGTAAATTGATCCAGATAATTTCTGTAGCTTGAGTGCCCCATTAACTCACTAATTTGAAATAATCTGAACATAAGCTGAGCTAAAGTTTTCTCTTGCCCTGTGTCCGGATTCATTTAAGTCAATTTCTTCGAGCACACCACTGGAAAGGCCAAAGCTCTGTGTTCAATACCCACTTGATTTTACTATATGTTTCTTTAACATACTCCTTGCTCCCACTCCTAGCTATGTGGTTTAGGATTAAGGTCAGAATGAAGGTAAGGAGAGGGAACAGAGTGTGAATGGAGAAATACAAATATAATCTAATTACTGGGGGAGGGGGAGGACCTCAAATCCAACCTCTGATTTGGGTTCAAAGTAACAGAGAATTAGCCCAACTGACACTGTCTCTCCCTTTGAATGCAGTTGTGCAGAATTCAAGGACTATCTCTCTGAGGACACTAAATAGTAAAATAGTAACAGAAGGGTTAGGGAAGAAGACTAAAACTCAAAGTGCCACCAAGTTATAAGGGAGTTTCACATTTTTCTTCCTCTCTCCCCCAGGGTGAAAGCAGAGTAGCATAAAATCTGGAGGTGGGCGCTGACCTGTGCATAGAGAGGCATTTTCAGGAGAAGCCTGGAAAATAAATAAAACTGCCCCTATTTATAGATGACATGATTCACTATGTAGGAAATCTCCAAGAACCTACAAAAAAGCTCCTAGAAATAATAGCCGAGTTTAGCAAAGTCACAGGATATAATAAGGCAACACACAAAAATCAATTGTATTTATATATGGTGGCAATGAACAGTTGAAAACAGAATTTTTTTCTTTAAAAAAGCACCGCTTACAATAGCTTTAAAGAATATAAAATACTTATATATACATCTCACACAACCTATACTGGATCTCTCTTCTCAATACTGTAAAATACAGATGAAAGAAATCAAAGAAAGCCTAAGTGAATGGAGACACATACAGTGCTCATGTATCAGAAGATAATACAGTAGAGATGTCCGCTCCAAAACTGATTTATAGTCATCACAATGCCAACGGTGAAAAACAAACAGTCCAGCTAAAAATGGGCAAGAAACTTGAACACTTTACCTAAGAGGATGAGTGTATAGGAAAACACACACACACACACACACACAAAGATGAGCAACATCAGTAGACATGAGCTAGTGGGGAAATGCAAATCAAAACCCCATGTGATATGCCTGTGTAATTGTAAGATGGCTAAAATATAACATACTGATAATGCCAAGTGCAGGTCAGGACACAGAGCAGCTGGAACTTATACATTGCTAGAGGGGATGCCCAGGAGTACAGCTGCCTTAGAGATAAGTTTGGCAGTTTTTACGAAGTTACCCATACATTTATCATAGGACCAGAATCCTGCTTCTGGGTATTTTACCTCACAGATATGAAAATCTGTATTCACCCAAAAAGCAAATGTCTACAGCAGCTATATTCATAATTGCCAAATCTGAAAATAGTCCAGGTATCTTTTTTTTTTTTTTAAGATTGTAATTTATTTATTTGAGAAAGAGCCTGTGCCTGAGTTGGTAGGGAGGGGCAGAGGGAGAGGGAAAAGCAGACTCCCAGCTGAGCAGGGAGTTTGACACAGGGCTGGATCCCAGGACCCTGGATCCTGACCTGAGCTGAAGGCTGAACTGATGAGCCACCCAGGTACCCCAGTCCAAGTATCTTTCGTTGAGTGAGCAGACCATGAGACATCCAGGCAGCGGAGTACCACTCAGCAATAGAAGGGAGCACGCTCCTTATACCTACCAGGACCTAGGTGAATCTCAAAGGCATTATATGGAGTGAAAGCAGTCAGTCTCAAAAGATCATAGAATGCACAATTCCACTGAAATGATATTCTCAAAAAAAAAAGACAAATCTATAGTAATTGAGGATTTATCAGTGTTTGCCAAGAGTCAGGGGTCTGACGAGTCTACAAAGCAGTTACACAAGGAAAGTCTTTTGGGGACATGGAACTGTATTGCATCCTGGTTGTTCTAATCTACTTCCCTGTCCTTCTGTACCCGCTCTGGTTCCAGGGCTCAGCCACCCTTGTCTGAACTATTTTAATAGCATTGTACACTGGGCATCTTGTGTCTAAGTTCTCCTCCCGGCCCAAATACCACACATATTTTCTAAAATTCAACTTGATTTATGTTACTTCAGTACTTAAAATTTTTCAGTGGATGAGACAGAGGCCAGATCATTTAGCAGAATGTTTGGGACCCTTTAAAAATAAAACTCAATCTACCTTTCCAGTATCTTTTACTGTTACTCTTCTCTATACACCAATGATTTCATAAATTTATTTGTTATTCTTTGAACATACTCTAGTTCCATCACCATCTTTGCTTATGCTGTTCTTTCTGCCAACCAGAACCTTCCTCCATTCTACAATCTGGTGAAACACTGTATTGAATGGAGCACTGGGTGTGGTGCATAAACAATGAATTCTGGAACACTGAAAAGAAATAAAAAAAAAATAAAAATTTAAAAAATAAAGTCTCATATTACCTGCAAAAAAAAAATAATAAAGAACCAACTCAAATATTACTCCTTTAATAAAGACCTTCTCATCATCTGCTGTTGAAAAGAATTAAGTAACACAGGTATGGCATGTGTCCATCACAGTGTATAACCATCCTACGTACTCAATAAATCCAAGTTACCGTTAACCAAACCATCTCTTGCTCTCTCATAGTATTTCTTCCTTTTTTCTTACAGCTCTTATCTCCTGTATTGTAAGTAGCTGCATATATGCCTGTTTCCCTTGCTGTAATAAGATCTTTCTGAAGAAAGAAATTTAGTACTGCTTATTTTAACAGTGTTTCTTGTTGAGCCTAGTAGGCAGTAGGTGCTCAATAAATGTTGAGCGAGGGAAACAAAGGAAGCAAAGGAAGGAGCAGAGGAAGAAAAGAATTAAGAGAGGAGAGAGCACATGCTAGTGTAAGGACCTATTTAGAAACTGTCCCTGCTCCCCTTCCCCCAGGGGATTTACTTGGAGACAAGTCCCGGAAGTTACCAGCTTCAGGTAACAAAGCCCAGATACAAAGGTGGGTCAGGCCAGGTGGAGACATCAGATCAGTGGGGGGATGCATACTGTCTCCCTGGTTACCAAGGAGTATGGGCCCCACCCTTTGGGAGCCTTTTGGGCACCAATCCCAATCAAGGTGTAATATACTGGTTCAAATGTCTACTAAGGTAAATTGTAACTCAACTGGTCACCTAGCATCACTGTGGAGTTTCCTGTGTGTGTTACAATCTCATTGGCCACCTGTGTGTGGCCAGGCCCGACCGCATGGCCTTTGCCCTTAAAAGCTAGTCTGTGAAACAGAGAAGGGTCACACCCTCTCTTGCAAAGGTGCGTCCCCAAACGTTCCGTTAGATTCTTGATGCTTGGCACAAAATAAAGCTTTGCTTGACCTTCGCTTTATATCAGTCTCGCTCCTTTAATCACAAACCCATTATTGGGGCATAACACTAGGAGGTGGGTCTTCTCTCAATAATACAGAACACTGAGCTTCTAATTAGCAGGACCGATTCCCCCAGAAGATACTGGTAGTATTTCTGATGATTCGGTATCCTCTGCTTTATCTACGCCAGGGAAGTGGGCAAAGATAACCTTCTTATGATGACAAAGAGCTATAAGGTGACCGTAGATGTTTCACCATCCAACCTCCTCCCAGCTTTTAGCAGGAATTTAAGGGAAAACAAACACATGTGCCACGTTACCAGCCTCTCTGATTTCCTGGTCTGCAAGCCAATTGGGTGAATAATACAACCTGTATGGGAAAATTTCAGTATGTTCTGTTATTCCTTTGCACATTCAATATTAATGAAAATAGCTATTAGTATTAATAATTATTAATATAATAATAATATTCACTGTGCACCTCTTGTATACAGTAGGCATAGTGCTTGGTATTTTCTTTAAGTCAATCAGAAATAAAGAAAATCCAGACTTGATTTATATTTATCTGAATGAGGAGTCATTTTCTTTTTTATTAGTGAATACAAACACGAGTAATTCTTAACATTTTTTTCATGTGTAGGTTTCACACCCAGCATGGAGCCCAATACAAGGCTTGAACTCACCACCCTGGGATCAAGAACTGAGCTGAGATCAAGAGTCAGACCCTTAACTAACCGATCCACCCAGGTGCCCCTGAAAATACATGAGTAATGTTTTTGAAGATCTTATTTTATTAATTTGAGAGAGAGCATGAGCAGGGGGAGGGGCAGAGGGAGAGAGAGAGAAGCAGACTCCCCATTGAGTACAGAGCGCTAGGCTGGGCTCCACCTCAAGACCACTGAGATCATGGCCTGAGCAGAAACCAGAGTCAGACACTAATCGAGGAGCCCCCCAGGAGCCCCAAGACGAGTATTCTTAATTCAAGTTTCAGGAGAAGCAGTAACTCAGGAAAAGAAAGCAGAATGCCTGGAGAACGAGAAAAGCAGACTCTGATTTGTTGTATGACACTAATAACTCCCTAGATCCGAGCCACAGTGTCCTAATCTATAACATAAGGACTTTGAGCTAGAACAATGCTTCTCAAATGTGAATGTGGATAGGAATCACTCGGGGATCCCTCTCAAAGGCAAGCTCTTAATCAGGAGTTCTGGAGTAGAAATTCTACATCCCTAAGAAGCTTCCTGGTGATGGAATCTAAGTAACTATGAGGTCACTTTAAGCACTGAAGTTCTAAACCAAAGAAGACATTATCTGAAGGTCATACGGAGATCTCTGGATTCCAGTTTCATAAATTCCACCCTCAGCAGGAGCAATGAATGACGGGTGTCTCTCCTTCAAGATTCCTTGCCTCAAGATAGAGATTTGCTCATATCCAACCTTCAAGAAGAAGCCTAGGGAAAGAAAACAGGAGTGTGTATGCCATAGACAACGCAGTAATTCCAGCGATTCCCCATGCCACATTCCCTGCCATGAAAATTTGTGATACCTTTCAAAAGCCCTATTTAATTCTAAAATCCTCCTTTTCCTGCCACCCGCAGCCCATGCTGCCACACAATCTAGTTTTTTGGAAACATCCCTGTGAGGCAAACCACAGCTCAGAGCAAGGTTGGGGGTGGGCGATTGTCAAGATGCAAATTGCTTAAACTCAGTTGTTTTGTTTGGGTTTTTGTTCTGCCCTCAAAGATCTTGGCCTGTTCTAACATTTTATAGACTATACCTTATTAAGAAAGAACTTTTGAGCACTACACTCTTCCAGTCCCCACACAGTGGCTTTCTGAGTTGCATAGTAACACCTACTTCAGAAAGAGGTAAGCACATAAGGAAAAAAGAAAAAAGAAAAGAAAAGAAAAAAATACTGGATTAAAAAATATTCCTGGGGCACCCGGGGGGGTTCAGTGGATTAAAGCCTCAGCCTCTGGCTCAGGTCATGATCCCAGGGTCCTGGAACTGAGCCCCGCATCGGGTTCTCTGCTCACTGAGGAGCCTGTTTCTTCCTCTCTCTCTGCCTGCCTCTCTGTCTACTTGTGATCTCTGTGAAATAAATAAATAAAATCTTTAAAAAGAAAAAAAAAAGAATATTCCTGAATAATAAATCCAGTCTTGCTAGCCTATTACACATTCAAAGAATTAATTAGAAACCAGTTAATCTCTAATCTAAGAAAATAATATAGCATATCTTGCTTTAATATGTTTGAGTTCTGACTGACATTTCATTTGTTCAAGAGGATTTTTTTTGGCTCTTTTCTGTCAAGAGATGTTGGCAAAGCTGTGTGTAATCAACTTTTTCATTCTGCCTGGCAAAGACTATTAGCCGTTAAGACAGGGAGATGTACAGTGCCTCTGTCATGGGTGTGGATATACACCATAAGGATATACAGCAGTGAAACAGGATGTTCTTAATGAGACACCTCAGCCCCCGAATGTGACCCGTTTGAATACCATTCAAACCCTATCTAACGCCTGAGTGTTCTCTTTTGGCGTTCTGCAAGACGGAAGGAAGGAGGCAACTGGTAAATTGTCTTTCCTGAGTCTGCAAACACCATTCCCAAGTGAGGTACCTCCATTTCCCCCTCTGGAAAACAGTGATGGAAATGACCTACCTTATTTAATCAGCATTTCTAATACTTGATTAGACCCTCAGGCCAAAGCAGCTAGGTTAGGCTAAGAATGGAAAGTCCTCTACAAGAGGCTTTTACCTTCCCTGTTTCTGGGAGAGATAGTGTGCTCCAAAGCAGCTGACAATGGCAAAGGGATTTTCAGGCCCATACAGCCTAGGTGGAAGGAAAATAAGGAACTATGGGAGAGTTAAAAATGAGCCACAGTTCAACTGGGCTCCAAGGGGAGCCTAAAATGGAAAATGGGCCAAACAAAATAATGTATATTTTTAACTCATAAATAGGCCAGCAAAATTACATTCAGTCTTTCTAAAGAGCTCTGATACAAATCTAGCCACTACTATCCTCCTTTGCCTGGCCATCCCATATTTCTTTTTCTTCTTTTTTTTTTTTTTTTTTAAGATTTTGTTAATTTATTAGAGAGAGAGTGTGCATGAGAGGAGAGAGGGGGTTGGGAGGAAGGACAGATGGAGAGTAAGAGGGAGAAGCAAACTCCCCACTAAGCGGGGAGCCCAACATGGGGCTAGTCCCAGGAGCCCGGGACCATGACCTGAGTTGAAGGCAGATGCTTAACCAATTGAGCCACCAAGGTGCCCTCCATCCCGTATTTCTTTCTTTCTTTCTTTCTTTCTTTCTTTCTTTTTTTTAGATTTTATTTATTTATTTGACAGAGAGAGATCACAAGTAGGCAGAGAGGCAGGCAGAGAGAGAGAGAGAGGAGGAAGCAGGCTCCCTGCCGAGCAAAGAGCCCGAAGCGGGACTCGATCCTGGGACGCGAGATCATGACCTGAGCCGAAGGCAGCGGCTTAACCCACTGAGCCACCCAGTCACCCCCCATCCCGTATTTCTTAAGTCATTTTATTTTACTGTATGAAGAAAATAATAGGTTCTGTTAGCAAAGGAATCAAGGAATGTAAGTAATTACTCAGATCATTTAAATTATTATGGCTATTTAACTCCAATTACATGGGCATTTCAGGAAGGCTTTTATGTCCCGCCCTTCCCCCTGCTCCCAATAAAAATTATCTGAGTAAATATTGCTGTTCTCTTATACATTTTTTGTGTAGATAAACTAAGTCCTCCATTTTCTCACTGGGACCTTAACTATTAAATCTTTCTAGCACCTAGATTCTATGATGACTTCTAAGTAGTAAATCACCACCTTGCTTTAGATATTTACAAGCCAAAAATTCATTCATTCATTCTATTTTTTTTTAAGAAACCCTTAATGAGCATAGGCTAGTTGCCATGCATTTTTCTCTATACACAAGAGTGACCACAATCAAATAGTTCAGTGAGAAAGACAAAAAGTCAAATAATCAAATAAATAAATCCCACTTAAAAATTATATTAAGTACCAGTTCTATGAAAGATTAAGACTGGGGGACTTAACCTGTTCTGTGAGTGACATTACACCTGAGAACTGAAAGATAAGGAAGAGGCATCTGGTAAAGGGTATGGTGAAGGACTGCAGTGAGAGAGAACAGCATGCACAAATGTCCTGTGGTAGGAAGGAGCACAGTGTATTAAAGTGAGACATGACTGAAAACTAGTTGGATGTAGCACAAACTGTACAAAAAATGAATACCACAGAACATGAAAGGAAGAATGTTTCTATTCAGGTGAGGTGGTCAGGACAAGTTTTCTTAGGCAAAATGGGACTTGGAGGTAAACTGTCAAGAAAGTGAAGATTTTAGAAAGGAAAACACTATGTATTTCTGGCAGTTAGGCCAGCAAAAACAAAGGCATGAAATTACAAAAGCTAAAACATGTTATTTCCTTTTTATTGATGTTCTTTCAGCTTATGTATATGTGACCTGGTTTATTTGAAAATCAAAGAAATATGTTGCCATATTTTAGAATTGAATTCCTACAGAGAGGGACCTAAAATGAAAAGGATAAGTCCTTCTTATATAAAAATTAACTCAAAATGAATTATAGACTTAAATGTAGAAAGTAAAACGTTCAGAAAAAACATAGGAGAAGAATTTTCAGTGTGTAGGGCCAGGCAAAGAGTTCTTAAACTTGACACCAAAAGCACAATCTGTTAAAAAAAAAAAAAAAAAATCTTGATAAATTGAACCTCATCAAAATTAAAATTTTTGTCTGCAAAAGTCCCTGTGAAAGTATGAAAAGACAAGCTAGAGACTGAGAGAACATATTTGCAAACCAAATAGCTAACAAAGGACTTGTATCTAGAATATATAAAGAACTCTCAAAATTCAACCATTAAAAAAAATGCAATTAGAAAATGAGCAAAAGACAGGAAGAGACATTTTGCTGAAGAGGATATGCATACAGCAAATAAGCACATGAAAGGATGCTTTACATATCAGCCATGGACAGAATGCAAATGGAAAACCTTGATGAGATACCGCTCTACACCTACCAGAAGGCCTTGAACAAAAAAGCGACAACACCAAATACAGGCGACGATGTGGAGAAACAGGGTCCCTCATATACTGCTGGTGAGAATGTCAAGATGGTGTGGCCATTTTAGATAACAATTTGTTAGTTTTTATAAAATTACACATTCAAGGGCGATGTGACCCAGAAAATGCCTTCTTGAGAAAGAAAAATATATTCACACAAAAACCTATGTGTTTTATTCATAATATTCCCAAACTGGAAGCACTAGATGTCCTTTAACCAATGACTGCATCACCAGCTAGACCCCAAGACCTGACTTTACCACCCACCTACTTCTCTTCACTAACCTCTATCTTATATTTCTCTGTAATCTCTTCTTTCTGGCTTACCTCTTAACTCAGGCAAATGAAACCAGAAACCATCCCTCAGGGGATGGAAGCTGCCCTAATAAGACCTCCCACTGGCCTAGATCACCCAGATCTTTTGAGCTAAACCCCTGATTCGCACCTGTGCAGATGGACCTCGGAGTGACCTCTGGAATGATCTACCATTACCTCTACCTCATTTTAATATTGAATTCTCTGCCCAACAGGAAGCCTCAGCCCTATTTGCATAAGATACCAGGTATGTATAAGCATGTTTTCTTAAGGCCCCTGTGAACCTTGTGCCCACCTCTACATATGATGACAAGTCTTTCCTATCTAAATAGTCATCCTAACCGTAAACAAAAGGAACACATTCACCATGTCCTGGGGAGTCATAGCTTTGGAAGCCACTCCTCCTGATCTCCTTATTTTCTGCAAATAAAAGTTTTCTCTGTGTGACAACCCAACGTGGTGCAGTTTCTGACTCACCAAGGAGCAAACTCACATTGGTTTGGTTACAAGTGGTTAAACCATGACACAAACCTAGCACCAAATACTATCCAGGAAAGAAAATTAACCAGCTATTAATATATACAACAACTTGATGAGTACTTGGGGTTACACTGAGCAGAAAAAAAGCCAAAAGGTACATGCCATATAATCCCATTCATATAACAGTTTTGAAAAAAAATTATACATAAACAACATATTAGGGGTTGTCAGAATTTAAGAATATAGAACATCCTCTATTTTTTAAAAAAGAGGTATTTGCCATCCAGAATATTATCTTTCCTTGGAACATTTTCTTCTGACAGGTAACTAGGGAAGTAGCAATCCCAAACCACCTTAGCCCAGTAAAAGACTTATATGATTAACACTAGGCTTCAGTCCATGCGAGATCTGACTCATTTAGGATTTACCCTTGATCCTAGCATATTTCCTTTCTATGCCTTCACCCAAGCATGGGAGACTCACCAAGGCCCTTTTGTGTACAGACCATGAACCCCAATATTTGTTCCCAAGTCATTTGAGTCTGCTAAAGCTCTACCCAGCTCTGCCTCTTAAGTCCATAGATGTCCCTGTGATTAAAAGCTTACCTCTGTAGGCTTTCTTCTTAGGAAATTTTGGCTCCCTACACTTTTACTGTCTTGTTAATTCCCAATACTTCAAACAGAATCTTTTCTCCAGATTTTCTATTTTTGCTCGTTGGGAGTGTTCAGTGGAAGAGGAAGTCTCAATTGCCTTTTTATGTTGACTTTTATATAACTTATCCCACTTTTCCTCTGGAGACTTTCACCCAGGCCACGAATCCTTACTCTCCGATATAAAATTTTTACCTCTGATATTTGCCCTTGTGAAAGATCAAAATTCTTTGTCCTCCCCTATCTTAAAACTATTTGTAATCTCATGTAACTGGAACTTTTTCTGGCTATGGTCGCTTAGAATGACCACCATTTCCATTCAGATTTTTGAAGTAATTTGCCATATTTTCTTCCAGCACTCAGAGTTACTAGTGAGAACACAGCTTCAGTGGATCCAGGGAAATTGGTTCTCTGTTTCTTCTTCCTTTGCCTCTTTCTATCCTTCTCTCCCTCCTTCTCCTTTTCCAATTTTCTTTCTCTTCCCTTCCATTCCTTCTCCTCTACCTTCTCCTTTGTTGATAAGTATTTTCCTTATTTCTCCACAGTGCATTTACCATTGTTCGGATCTTAGATGTTCATTATCAACTATCTATATTCTTACTCTTTTCCACATTTTTACCCTTACGGGTTCTCATAATAAAATTATAAGCACCATTCTCAATTTTTAAGTTTTACCCCTTCTTTTATATTCGTATGTATGTATTTCAGCAATTGTATCAGTGATTTTTCCTTTAATTTTTCATAGTTTCTGTTTGTTATCTCACTATTCCATTCTTGTAGTATTATGTGCTTATTTTAGAAATGAAGTAACGTCTTTTCCTTAAGAATGTTAATTTTTGTTTGTATCTGCATGTGGTGTTTTAAAAGTATGTCTACACAATCTTTTCCAGTCCATTCCTCAAAAGATAGAGACTAATTCCCTTCCGCCTTGAGTGCAAGCTAAATTTAGTGACTCCCTTCTACTAAAGAGAATGTGGCAGAAGTCATCACCAGTAAAATGCCAAATTAAACAGTTTACAGTCTAGATGTACAAATGTGTATGTCCTTAAATCTCGTTGATCTCCCCTAGTAAGTTGCAGAATAACTGCTCTATAACAATGCTTAAGAACATTTCCAATTTAAACACAAGCTGAAACATTTTAGAAAGGTGACATTTAAAAATAGAGAAGCAAGTTACTTTGATAGTTTAAATTACACAAGCTACTAAAGGCAGCTTTTATGAAATTGGGTAAGTAAAACTTTCTTTTCCAGCAAAGCAAAATTTGCCACAAAGGACAAGGCAAAAAGTAACATATTCAATCAGTGGAATATGTGATTCCATCTAGAACAAACTGATAGATTGCTGGCTTGAACTGGAACAGCCCAGACCTGATGATAAAAACAAGCCATTGGAAGTAACAAAACTTCATTCCTCATCTATCATGAGCCTGGGTGCCTAATAGGCATCAATTGCGGCATCAATTATGAGTTCCTGATTGTATTAACACACAAGTTTTTGTTTTGTTTTATTTTAGTATTTGCAAGTATCAGGCACAGAGCAAGGTGCTAGAGATAAAACAGGAAAAAAACAGATGTGGTCTGTTTTGAAACTTATTTTCTCAAGAAAAATAGGAACATTAATCAAATAGTCACATAAATAATTATTTGACGAAGTCAGCATTTCCCAAACTTTGGAACATGCAATCTATTAAAAATGAAAATGTATTGAGGCAACACCAATAGAAGATCATAAGATATAAGGGGCAAATGAATGAAAGTAGACAGCAAGAAGCGGTATCACGGATTGCTTAATTACTGTGAAGAGTGATACAAATTTGATTCATGTGAGTTTTTTATTCCCTAATAGAAAAAATCCAAATTATAGAGAGAAAATACTTTATTAAAAACAAGAATAAACAAGATAATAAAATATCACAATACATGTAAGAAAATAAGACAAGATATACAAGATAGACCAGCAAAAACAAAATAGACCACATACATCAATATGATAGTTTGTAAATGCTGCCTATGCATCAGTGAACAAACTGAATGTCATTTACACGTGCATCAGGTGATCAATCATGCGACACCTTGGCATTCTTCATGACTATACCCCACCTCTTAGAAAGCAGAGGATAGCACAGTAAAATGAACAGACATAGAAATGTCCTTAACGTTTTCCCATACGTATATACATATTTTAAATACTTTTCATAAGAGAACCTATTCCACGCATCACTATCTTTTTTCATGGGTACCCCCTCTCCCAAGTATCTTCTTCATTGACACTCCGTTTAAGTACCAATGAGGATATCTCTGAAGGAACCTATTTTAACTCTTTCTAGAAGAGCAAGGTAGTTGAAAGGTAAGAATAGAAATGATCCCCAGATATCATTTTAGTTAAAATCATAATAATATAAGAGTGGAAATTCAGTGTTTTCAGAGAATTATAGTATTTTGGAGATTTAAAATATCATAAAGGAGAGGTGCCTGGGTGGCTCTGTCAGTTAAGCATCTGCCTTGGGCTCAGGTCATGATCTCAGGGGTCATAGGATCGAGCCCCAAGTCAGGCTCTCTGCTCATCAGAGAGCCTGCTTCTCCCTCTCCCTCTGCACCCCTCTCCATGCTCTCTCTCTCTTTCTCAAATAAATAAATTTTTTTTAAAATAAAATAAAATATAATAAAGAATTTCTACCTAGACCTATAGAAACGATGACATTGTACATAATTCCTAACCAGCATTCGTGTAGTGTCAGCCTCAAAGTTTTTACCAATACATTCATTTCCCCATTGGTTTATTCAGTAAGTATTAATGGACTACTTCTGCTGTGCTGGAGGTAATTACAAAACCTCAGAAAACAGCGTCTTGTAAGCCCTCAAACAACTTACAATTTAATCAGGGCTCCTGATAACAAGGTCATGTTTGACATATGTATGCTTCAATACGAAAACAAATACTATGAAACTTCAAATCAGTTAAAAATTAGAGACTCAGAATTCAATCTCAACTTTATAAAAATATGTTACTTTTTCACATGCAATGTCTGGGTCAAAGAACTAATGTTCATAGAGGCATATATAGGTAAACCACCACCAAGTGTTATTGGAAATGCTACTTCTGGCTGGGACCAATGTAATGACCTCTTTATTAAATTCTCTATTTTTTTCCCTCTCCACCAAGATAATGAATGTATCCATGGACCCCAAATGTCTTCTTGTGCTCCTTTGTAATTCCTCCTCCTCCCCATCCCCCCAATAACACTAAGGCAACAACTGATCTGCATTCAGTTGTACAGCTTCATGTTTCCTAAGATTTTATGTATGTGGAATCACACAGCGTGTGCTCTGATTTTGCCTGAATTCTTTCACTCAGCATCATTTTATTGAGGTTTATCTGTGCAGCTGTACGCATCAGTAGTTTATTCTCTTTTATTGCTGAATAGTATTCCATTATACGATATCACAATAGGTTTACCCATTTGCTTATTGATGGACATTTCGGTTATTTCCACTTAGGGGCAATTACAAACATAGCTGCTTTAGCAAATTCTGCCCCAATCCTTTTATAAATATATGCTTTCATTTCTCTTCCATATATCAGTAAGAGGGGAAAGACTAAGTTAAATAGCTGATGTATGCTTACCTTTTTAAAGAAACTTCCAAACTCTTTTACAAAACTCTTGTTTATACCATTTTATATCCCTGCTCGTAATGTATGACTGTTCCAGTTTTTCCCATCCATGCAAATATTTGACGCCATTGGTCTTTAATCTTGGATATTCAACTACATATGCAATGCTATCTTGTGGTTTTGATTTGCTTTTCTCTAATGGCTAATGAGGTCAAGCATGTTTTCATGTGCTCATTTGTCATTTATATATCTCTTAACTACTTTATTATTAGATTGTTACTGAGTTTTCTTATCAAGTTTGAGAGTTCTTTACAGATTATAAGACACAGGTCCTTTAACAAATATGTGGCCTGCCAGAATTTTCCCCTACTCTGTCTTCTCATTTTCCCTACGGTGTCATTTAAAGGGCATACGTTCTTAATTTTAATGAAGTTAAATTTATGTTAATGTGTTAATCTGTTTCTTCATGGATTGTGCTCTTTGGTTTGAGGTATGTTTTGTGGCCTAAAGTAGGGGTCAATAAATATTTTCTATAAAAGTTCAAATAGTACATAATTGAAACTTTCAGGCCAAATGGTATCTGTCATAAACACATAGCTCTACAGTTGTTATGTAAATTGGCATGGCTGTGTTCTCATGACATTTTATTTAGAAAAATATAGAATGGGCTATATTTAGCCAGTGAGCCACTGTTTCCTGACTCCCAGCCTAGAAACTAGTCCGTCTGGGTAGAAGTTCCACGTGTAGTTAAAAGAATGTGTATTCTGCTGTGGTGAGAATTGTTCTACAAATGCAATGAGATCGAGTTAGTTGATCATGTTAAGTCATCTAGTCTGGCAGTATTTCTTATTCGCTGTCTGCTTGTTCTATCAATTATTAGGAGAGGAGTATTGAAATCTCCAACTATAATTGTTAATTTGTCCATTTCCTTTATCAGTTTTGCTTCACAGGCATTACCTTCGTGATACTGCAGCTTCAGTTCCAGACCATCGCAATAAAGTGAATATCACAATAAAGCAAGTCAAGTAAATTTTTCAGTTTCCCAGCACCTATAAAAGTTATGTTTACAGCATACTGTAGCCTATTAAGTGTGCAATAGCAGCATAGCTATAAAGCCAACGTACATACCTTAAATTAAAAATGTTTTACTTCTGGAATGCCTGGGTGGCTCAGTCAGTTTAGCGTCTGATCCTTGATTTCAGCTCAGGTCAAGATCTCAGGGTCGTGAGATCAAGCTCCCCACTGGGCTCTGTGCTAAGCATGGAGCCTGCTTAAGATTCTCTATCTCCCTCTGCCCTTTCCCCTCAGCTCATGCTCTCTTTTACATAAACAAACAAATAAAAATTCTTAATTGCCAGAAGAGTCTAACCATCATCTGAGCTTTCAATGAGCTGTAATTCTTTTTTTTTTTTTTTTGCTGGTGGAGAATCTGGCCTTGGTGTCAACAGCTAATGACTGATCAGGATGATGGTTGCCAGAGGTTAGGCAGCTACGGCCATTTCCTAAAATAAGACAAGAGTGAATTTTGCCCCATAGATTGACTCTTTCTCATGAACGATTTCACTAGACCTTTGGGATGCTGTTTGACGGCATTTTACCCCCAGTTAGAACTTTGTTCAAAACTGGAGTCAGTTCCTTCAGACCCTGCCCCACCATTATCAAACATGTTCCTATAACATTCTAAATCCTTGGTCGTCATTTCAACAATCTTCACAGCCTCGCCCAGAGTAGATTGAATTTCAAGAAAATGCTGATCACACTGGTCACCATGACAAATAGTCATGAAAAAGTTTGAAATATTGTGAGAATTCCCAAAACATGACACAGAGTGACAAAGTGAGCAAATGCTCTTAGAGAACATGGTACCTACAGACTTGACACAAGGTTGCCACAAAACTTCAGTTTGTTGAAAAGAAAAAAAAAAGGTCAGTATCTGAAGTACAGTTCGGGGAAATACAATAAATGGGGCAAGTCAATATTTTATAACTCACTGGCTGGAAAACAGTTTAAGATTATGTTCTCTGCTAAATTGTCATCTTTATCATTATGAAATGATCCCATTCATCCCTGTCCTAAAATCTATGTTGTCGGACATGAATATAGCCACTCCAGCTTTCTTTTAATTACCCTTAACATATTTACCTTTCTCATGCTTTTACTTTAAACTGATTGTGTCTTTATACTTAAAGTGGATTTCTTTTTTTTTTTTTAAGATTTCATTTATTTATTTGACAGACAGAGATCACAAGTATGCAGAGAGGCAGACAGAGAGAGAGAAGGGGAAGCAGGCTCCCTGATGAGCAGAGAGCCCCACACGGGGTTTGATCCCAGGACCCTGGGATCATGACCTGAGCTGAAAGCAGAGGCTTAACCCACTGAGCCACCCAAGCACCCCTAAAGTGGATTTCTTATTGGCAACATATAGTTAGATCTTGCTTTTTACCTAAGATTACAATATTTACCTTTTAATTGGGATACCGAGAACACTTACCTTTAATGTGTCATGGAGAGTAGTGTTTAACCCTACTGCTTTGATATCTGTTTTCTATTTGCTTGATCTGCTTTCTTTTCTCTTTTTTTCTCTTCCCTTGCCTCATTTTGTATTAATTAAATATCTTTTAATGATTCCATTTTTGTCTGATTTTTAGCTGCAACTTTTCAGTATCATATTTACTGTTTCTGATATACTTTTATAAATTATCAAGGCCTGCCTTCAAGTCATACTACCATTCCTATAAGCCTACACAACACTTTATTTCCATTTGTACTTATTCTACCTTTATGTTACTCCTGTCATATTTTCTTTCTACATATGTTATCAATGCCACAACACATTGCTGCCCTATTTGTTATAAGCACCCAATTATCTTTTATATAGATTTGAATAATAAAAAAGGTTTCTTGTTTACCCGTTTAATCACCATTTTCAGTAATCCTCAGTTTTTCCTAGTTACAGGTTTCCACCCACCAACTTTCTCCTTCCTTTAACATTTCTTAAAATACAAGTCTGCTAGTAAGGGATTCTTTTAGCTTTTGTATGTCTGGAAATACCTTTATATCACCTTAATTTTTGAAAGGTAATGTCATAAGATAAAGAATTCTAAGTTGGAAGTATTTTTTTTAATGTTTTGCTTTTCTTTTTATTGCGTTAAAGATGTTCTACTGTCTGGCTTGGTGGTTCCTCAAGAATCTACTATCTTATTCTTTCCACCTTTCATGTAACGTATCCTTTTCTTGTCTGACCATTTTTTTAAAATTTAAATTTTAGGTAGTTAACATACAGAGCAATACTGGTTTCTGGAGTAGAATTCAGTGATTCATCACTTACGTACAACATCCAGTGCTCTTCAGAACAAGGGACCTCCTTCATCCCCATCACCCATCTAGTCCGTCCTCCACCTACTTCCCTCCACCAACCCTCAGTTTGTTCTCTATCATTAGGACTCTCTTATGGATGGGGTGCCTGGGTGGCTCACTGGGTTAAGCCTCTGCCTTCAGCTCAGGTCATGATCTCAGGGTCCTGGGATCGAGCCGTGCATCAGGCTCTCTGCTCAGTAGGGAGCCTGCTTCCCCCTCTTTCTCTGCCTGTCTCTCTGCCTACTTGTGACCTGTCAAATTAATAAATAAAATCTTAAAAAAAAAAAAAGATTCTCTTATGGTTGTTTCCCTCTCTCCTTTTTCTTATTTTCCACCTTTCCATTGTTCATCTGTTTTCTTTCTTATATTCTACATACAAGTGAGGTCATATAGTATTTGTCTTTCTCTGTCTGACTTATTTCATTTAGCATGATACCCTCTAGCTCCATCTGTTGTTGCAAATGGCAAGATTTCATTCTTTTTGATGGCTGAGTAATATTCCATTCCAACACTCTACATCATCTTTATCCATTCATCAGTGGACGGACATTTGGGCTCTCTCCATAGTTGGGCCACTGTTAATAATGCTGCTAGAAGCATCTAGATACATATATCCCTTCAAATCTGTATTTTTGTATCTTTTCCTTTGGGTAAATACCCAGTAGTGTGATTGCTAGGTCTCAGGGTAGCTCTATTTTAACATTTTGAGGAACCTCCATACTGTTTTCCAGAGTGGCTGCACCAACTTGCATTCCCATAAGCAGCATAAGAAGGCTCCCCTTTCTCCGCATCCTTGCCAACACCTGTTGTTTCTTGTGTTGTTAATTTTAGCCATTCTGACCTGTGTGAGGTGGTATCTCATAATAGTTTTGATTTGTATTTCCCTGATGCTGAGTGACGTTGAAGATCTTTTCATGTGTCTGTTAGCCATCCAGAGTCTTTTTTTGAAAAGTGTCTAGATTTTCTGGATACCACTGATTTTATGTAGAGTTATTCTTATGTGTTTTGTGTAGTATCTTTCGTGTGTCTTGTGCTTGGGGTTCACTGAGCTTCTTGGATTGGGAATTTATAGTTCTATTGAATTTTGGGGGGGGGGGGAATTATCATTGTTTGTCTAGTTTCTCTGGAATTCCAGTCCCATTTCCTGAATCAGGGAGACTCTTGGGCTTTATTCAGTGTTCCCTCTCCCTGGACCACATCCTGGAAATCTTTTCCATGCAGTAAACTTAGACAATCATAGTGCTCACCTCATTTGTTTTCCATCTCTGAGAGATCACTGTCCATCACCACCTGATATCCAGTGTTTTAAGAAACATTTTATGTAGTATTTTGTTCATTTCCTTTGTTATTTGAGATGGGAGAGTAAATTCAATCCTTATTGCTCCATTTTAACCAGAAGCTGAAGTCCATACTTGTAGATTTTTAAGGTTCCCCCTTTTATTACTCCTTTTAAATTTTATTACATTATAATTGGAGAAGATCATGGGTATGCACTAAATATTTGAAATTTATGAGACTTTTTTTAAGGCCTAATACATGATCTATGTTTATGAATATTACATGTTTCCTTGGGGAAAATGTATCCTTTTTTGTCAGTTGACTATAGAATTCCATATATAGTTGCATGAACTTAATAAACTTATAGTTTACATGCTTAATATATCTGCTCATATTTTGTCCCTTTGTTCTAACAGTTTTTGAAAAGAATATGTTCAAACTCAATTTAAAATGTTTATTTCATGGATTTCCTATTTCAGTTCTGGTAGCTGTTTAGGGACTATAAGGATAGGTCCATATGTGTTTATGATGAACATTCCTTACTATTGTATAGTCAATTTTAGCAGTGTGTGATGTCATTCTTTGTGTTTTATAAGATTATTGCCTTAATTCTGATTTCAAATATTAAGATCCATCTTACAGCCTTATTTATTTATTTGTTTGTTTTTATTTTTCTCACTGAAGCACATACCCTCCCCAATTATTACCCATATTTACATACTGTATCTTTCTTTTCCACTTATTTTCAGCATTTATTGGTTTGTTTTAAATGTACCACTTCTGGATAATATATAAGCTCTTGAAAAATATTCACCATAACATTAGAAAACATAAGAATACATATAACAATAGATATTCAATATCCTGTCACAGAAAATTATAAAATTATTTATAAATATAAAATTGTAATATTGAGAGAAATTAAGAAATATCTACATAGCTACAAGTATAAACTATGTCCAAGTTTTGACTGATTGGATGTTATAAAGATACTAGTTTTACCAAATTGATCTGTATATTAAATACCACTCTAATAAAAATCTCCAGAAGTTATGTTGTGGAAATACATAAGCTGATTCTAGAATTAACTTGAAAATGCAAAATAAGAAGAACTAATGTTATTGTCTTAGTCTGTTCAGACTGCCATAACAAAATACCATAGACTCAGTAGCTTATAAAAATCACAAATTTATTTCTCCTAGTTCTGGAGGCTGGAAAGCCCAAGATCAAGAGGACAACAGATTTGGTGTCTAGTGAGGACCTGCTTTCTGACTCATAGATGACTGTCTTTTTGCTGTGTCCTCACATGGCAGAAGGGTCAAGGGAGTCCTCTGAAATCTCTTTTATAAAGACTAGGCCCATTCATAAGGTTTCCGTTTTTATGATCTAATCACCTACCAAAGGCTTTCCATCTGAATGCCATCCTATGGAGGTTTAGAATTTAGTATGCAAATTTTGGGGCAGCCATAAACATTCAGTCATAGGACTAAGCCTGAGGAGAATAAAGTTGAGTCTTACTTTATCAGGTATTAAAACTGTAGTAATTTTTTTGAAGAGCAATATTGGCACAAGTAGAGACTAATAAATAAGTTGAACAGAATAGTGTCTGACTTTGGATCCATACCTGACTTATGATAAATGTAGTATCACAACCATTGAAAAAAAAATTGACTAAATAACTAACTAAATAGGAAATGTGGTATTCAATCAGATCTCTGTGTGGAAAATGAAAACTGACTCTGATATCACTTTATTTACAAAGATAAGTTCCAAGAAGATTGTAGATATGTGATTTCTATAAATTAATATAGAAATCAGGATATAGAAACTTTTCTTAAGCAAGACACAAAATCAGTAGATACAAATGAAAAATAAAGAAGTTTTGTTCTTCCGAAAACACTATTAAGTATATGAAAAGTCAAGCAACAACAAAAAAAAATGATATTCACCATGATCATATTCTATAAATAAAAAACAGACATATATCAATAAGAAAAAGAAAAACACCCAATAGAAAAGAATGAAGAACTTGAATAGCTACTTTATAAAATAAATTATTAAAATGACGAGAAAATAGGTAGACATGTAAAACCTCATTAATAATTAGAGAAATATGAGTTAAAATAACAAAGAGATGCTACTAAAGACCTCCTATAAGGATTAAACATTTTTCAAAAACAATATGTTGCCAGTGTTAGCATTGGCAAGGATATAGAACAACTGGAACTCTCATCTCTCCCAAGTAGGAGTATACACTGGCATGATTACTTTCAACAAAAATTTGGCAGTATCTAAGTCTTATTCTATGACTTATGTGAACCAAGAGACATATACAGGAATATTCACAGCAGTTTTTTTGTAGTAATCCTGAATGGATACAACCCAATTTGTCCATAAAGGGTGGAATGAATGTTGTTTTTACACAATGGAATATTATACAACAATGAAAATAAACTGCAGTTTGTAGAACCCATTTATTTCATAAAATATTTTTGAGAGCAGGCAAACACAAAAGAATATATATAGGCAATAAGTCTACAAACAAACTAAGAAGTAATTACTGAAAATCAGAATTTTTTTAAGATTTTATTTATTTACTTGAGAAAGAGAGTGTAAGCAAGAGAGAGAGCATGCATGAGCAAGGGACAGGGGCAGAGGTAGAGAAAGATGCAGACTCCCCACTGAGCAGAGAGCCCAGCATGGCACTCAATCCCAGAATGCCAGAACCATGACCGGAGCTGAAGGCAGATGGTTAACCCATGAGCCACACAGGTGCCCCCAAAATCAGAACAATTCTTATCTTGGGAAGACAGTGGAACCCAAGATGGGAGGGGCATTTGGGGTTCCTGAGGTGCTAGCACATTTATTTCTCCCTAAGGACATTTTCTTTTCAATAAACTGGAAAGCCCATCCTTTGCCTTGTGTATTTTCTTTGTCATATTTTACATTAAAGATTTGTAAAAATGAGAAAGTCCCTATAATGAACTAAAATGTATCTTTTACGGTTTTATTAATTTTGCTTCTGTCTTTTGCGCTACACAAAATAAACTTTACCCTCACTTTATAGAATATGCTTTCAAGGATTTAAATATAGCAAAGCCATGTGGCTAAGGTCACACTGTTATTTAAGTAATAGCAGGGTTGAATATGAGATTAAGATTCATTTTGTTCAACTATTCATCCACAAAGTGAATTCTTTTCATAATGTCTTGTCCAGATTGATCTAGCCAATACATGGATGTCTCAAAAAGTGAGGAACTCATGAACCCCCCAGGAGATGACACCATGTGGTAGATATATAATTAGAACTCTGTGATAGTAGTAAGACAATATTTCTTCCTCTCTCTCTACATTACACTGGTAATAGTCTTGGCTGCCTCACAGACACTAATAGTTGTGACTAATTTCACTAACTTCTACCATTTTTCTTTGGAAAAGATTGTCTTAAAACCTTGGTTTGACCAGGGTGAAGCCCACGTGGGGTCAGAGTGGCCTCAGGTCCCACAAGGTCACAGCAGGATCGGGGGTGTCTGAGTGTCACAGAGCTTACTGGTATTAGAATGGGGAAGCTGGCTACAGAGACAGAGCCGAGGAGTGAGCTCCCAGCTTGGGGTTACCCTGAACCGGTCGCAGGCTTGGTGAGCTCAGAGCGCAGCTGGAGGCCACGGAGATGGGAGTAATTGGGCACTGTTCTCTGAGGGCGCACCTGAGGAGTGGGGCCCCGGGCTCTCAGCTCCTGCAGGCCAGAAACCGGGAGGCCGCCATTTTCCGTCTAGTCCTCCAGAACTCTACAGAAAGCGGCTCAGGGAACAAAAGCTCCAGAAAGCAAACCAAGCGGCTTACTAAGCCCAGCCCCTGGTAAGGGCGGTGCAATTCCACCTGGGGCAAAGACACTTGAGAATCACTACAGCAGGCCCCTCCCCCAGAAGATCAACAAGAAATCCAGCCAGGACCAAGTTCACCTACCAAGGAGAGCAGCAGAATTCCAGAGGAGGAGAAAGCAAAGCACAGAACTCATGGCTTTCTCCCTGTGATTCTTTAGTCTTGTAGTTAATTTAATTTTTTTTTCTTTTTCAACTTTTTTTTTCTCTTCTTCTGTTAATTTTTTTTTAACTTTTACCCTTTTCTAATGGTTTTTTAACTAGTTTATCTAATATATATATTTTTCTTTTTTATACTTTTTCTTTATTTGTTTTCTTTTTTTTTTTTAATTGCTTCTTTTCTTTTTCTTTTTTTTTTTTTTCCTAAACCTCTTTTTATCCCCTTTCTCCCCCCTCCATGATTTGGGGTCTCTTCTGATTTGGTTAAAGGACATTTTCCTGGGGCTATTGCCACCCTTTTGGTATTTTACTTGCTCCTTCATATACTCTTATCTGGGCAAAATGACAAGATGGAAAAAATCACCACAAAAAAAAGAACAAGAGGCAGTACCAAAGGCTATGGACCTAATCAATACAGACATTGGTAATATGTCAGATCTAGAGTTCAGAATGACAATTCTCAAGGTTCTAGCAGGGCTCGAAAAAGGCATGGAAGATATTAGAGAAACCCTCCGGGAGATATAAAAGCCCTTTCTGGAGAAATAAAAGAACTAAAATCTAACCAAGTTAAAATTTAAAAAAGCTATTAATGAGGTGCAATCAAAAATAGAGGCTCTCAATGCTAGGATAAATGAGGCAGAAGAAAGAATTAGCAATATAGAAGACCAAATGACAGAGAATAAAGAAGCTGAGCAACAGAGGGACAATCAGCTACTGGACCACGAGGGGAGAATTTGAGAGATAAGTGACAACATAAGATGAATCAACATTAGAATAATTGAGATTCCAGAAAAAGAAGAAAAAAAGAGGGGAGCAGAAGGTATACTGGAGAGAATTATTGGAGAGAATTTCCCCAATATGCCAAAGGGAACAAGCATCAAAATCCAAGAGGTGCAGAGAACGCCCCTCAAAATCAATAAGAATAGGTCCACACCCCGTCACCTAATAGTAAAATTTACAAGTCTTAGTGACAAAGAGAAAATCCTGAAAGCAGCCCGGGAAAAGAAGTCTGTAACATACTATGGTAAAAATATTAGATTGACAGCAGACTTATCCACAGAGACCTGGCAAGCCAGAAAGAGCTGGCATGATATATTCAAAGCACTAAATGAGAAAAACATGTAGCCAAGAATACTATATCCAGCTAGGCTATCATTGAAAAAAGAAGAAGAGATTAAAAGCTTCCAGGACAAACAAAAACTGAAGAAATTTGCAAACACAAAACCAGCTCTACAGGAAATATTGAAAGGGGTCCTCTAAGCAAAGAGAGAGCCTAAAAGTAGTAGATCAGAAAGGAATAGGACAATATACAGTAACAGTCACCTTACAGGCAATACAATGGCACTAAATTCATATCTCTCAATAGTTACCCTGAATGTTAATGGGCTAAATGCCCCTATCAAAAGACACAGGGATTCAGAATGGATAAAAAAACAAAACCCATCTATATGTTGCCTCCAAGAAACTCATTTTAAGCCCGAAGACACCTCCAGATTTAAAGTGAGGGGGTGGAAAAGAATTTACCATGCTAATGGACATCAGAAGAAAGCAGGAGTGGCAATCCTTATATCAGATCAATTAGATTTTAAGCCAAAGACTATAATAAGAGATGAGGAAGGATACTATATCATACTCAAAGGATCTGTCCAACAAGAAGATCTAGCAATTTTAAATATCTATGCCCCCAACGTGGGAGCAGCCAACTATACAAACCAATTAATAACAAAATCAAAGAAACACATCAACAATAATACAATAATAGTAGGGTACTTTAACACCCTCCTAACTGAAATGGACAGTGTCGGGGACCGCCTCTGGCCGGGAAAGTCCCCGCCATTACAAGATGGCGCTTGGCTCACTGCCAGCAAAATACGCTGCAAGTAAACAACGAATGTTCTGGTGAAGCCCGCTTAAAGGAGGACATAGTCATTGGCTGTTTCAAATTTAATCAGCATAGTAACAGGACTCTCATTGGCTCTCCCCATTTCTTGGCCCCTTATTGGTCAATCTGACACATATAAGCTAAGGAAGTTGACAAAATAAACGAAATGAAGCATTAACACCATACCAGGCTGATTGTCGTTCTTGTGGGCCAAGGGTGACAGGACAGATCATACAAGCAAAAGATCAACAAGGAAATAAAGGCCTTAAATGACACACTGGACCAGATGGACATCACAGATATATTCAGAACATTTCATCCCAAAGCAACAGAATACACATTCTTCTCTAGTGCACATGAAACATTCTCCAGAATAGATAACATCCTCAGTCCTAAATCAGGACTCAACTGGTATCAAAAGATTGGGATCACTCCCTGCATCTTTTCAGACCACAATGCTCTGAAGCTGGAACTCAATCACAAGAGGAAATTTGGAAAGAACCCAAATACTTGGAGACTAAACAGCATCCTTCTGAAGAATGAATGGGTCAACCAGGAAATTAAAGAAGAATTGAAAAAATTCATGGAAAAAAAAAGGTAATGAAAACACAACGATTCAAAATCAGTGGTACACAGCAAAGGCAGTCCTGAGAGGAAATATATAGCGGTACAAGCCTTTCTCAAGAAACAAGAAAGGTCTCAGGTACACAACCTAACCCTACACCTAAAAGAGCTGGAGAAAGAACAAGAAAGAAACCCTAAACCCAGCAGGAGAAGAGAAATCATAAAGATCAGAGCAGAAATCAATGAAGTAGAAACCAAAAAACAATAGAACAAATCAATGAAACAAGGAGCTGGTTCTTTGAAAGAATTAATAAAATTGATAAGCCCCTGGCCAGACTTATCAAGAAAAAAAGAGAAAGGACCCAAATAAATAAAATCATGAATGAAAGAGGAGAGATCACAACTAACACCAAAGAAATACAGACAATTATAAGAACATACTATGAGCAACTCTATGCCAACAAATTTGACAATCTGGAATAAATGGATGCATTCCTAGAGACATATAAACTACCACAACTGAACCAGGAAGAAATAGAAAGCATGAACAGACCCATAACCAGTAAGGAGATTGAAATAGTCATCAAAAATCTCCAAACAAACAAAAGCCCAGGGCCAGACGGCTTCCCGGGAGAATTCTACCAAACATTCAAAGAAGAACTAATTCCTGTTCTCCTGAAACTATTCTAAAAAAATAGAAATGGAAGGAAAACTTCCAAACTCATTTTATGAGGCCAGCATCACCTTGATCCCAAAACCAGACAAGGATCCCATCAAAAAAGAGAGCTATAGACCAATATCCTTGATGAACACAGATGCAAAAATTCTCACCAAAATACTAGCCAATAGGATTCAACAGTAGATTAAAAGGATCATTCACCACGACCAAGTGGGATTTATTCCAGGGCTGCAAGGTTGTAAATCAATCAATGTGATACAACACATTAATAAAAGAAAGAATAAGAACCATATGATACTCTCAATAGATGCTGAAAAAGCATTTGACAAAGTACAGCATCCCTTCCTGATCAAAACTCTTCAAAGTGTAGGGATAGAGGGCACACACCTCAATATTATCAAAGCCATCTATTAAAAACCCACTGCAAATATCATTCTCAATGGAGAAAAACTGAAAGCTTTTCTGCTAAGGTTAGGAACACGGCAGGGATGTCCATTATCACCACTGCTATTCAACATAGTACTAGAAGGCCTAGCCTCAGCATTCAGACAACAAAAGGAAATTAAAGGTATCCAAATTGACAAAGAAGAAGTCAAACTATCACTCTTCGCAGATGATATGATACTATATGTGGAAAACCCAAAAGACTCCACTCCAAAACTTCTAGAACTTGTACAGAAATTCAGTAAAGTGTCAGGATATAAAATCAATGCACAGAAATCAGTTGCATTTCTCTACACCAGCAACAAGACAGAAGAAAGAGAAAATAAGGAGTCAATCCCATTTTCAATTGCACCCAAAACCATAAGATACCCAGGAATAAACCTAGCCAAAGAGACAAAGAATCTATACGCAGAAAATTATAAAGTACTCATGAAAGAAATTGAGGAAGACACAAAGAAATGGAAAAATGCTCCATGCTCCTGGATTGGAAGAATAAATATTGTGAAAATGTCTATGCTACCTAAAGCAATCTACACATTTAATGCAATTTCTATCAAAGTACCATCCATCTTTTTCAAAGAAATGGAACAAATCATCCTAAAATTTATATGGAACCAGAAAAGACCTCGAATAGCCAAAGGGATACTGAAAAAGAAAGCCAAAGTTGGTGGCATCACAATTCCTAACTTCAAGCTCTATTACAAAGCCATCATCATCAAGACAGCATGGTACTGGCACAAAAACAGACACATAGATCAATGAAACAGAATAGAGAGCCCAGAAATGGAACCTCAACTCTATGGTCAACTAATCCTCGACAAAGCAGGAAAGAATGTCCAATATAAAAAATACAGCCTCTTCAATAAATGGTGTTGGGAAAATTGGACAGCCACATGCAGAAAAATAAAATTGGACCATTTCCTTTTTGAAAATAGACTCAAATGGATGAAGAACCTCAATGTGCGAAAGGAATCCATCAAAATCCTTGATGAGAACACAGGCAGCAACCTCTTCGACCTCAGCCGCAGCAACATCTTCCTAGGAACATTGCCAAAGGCAAGGGAAGCAAGGGCAAAAATGAACTATTGGGATTTTATCAAGATCAAAAGCTTTTGCACAGCAAAGGAAACAGTTAACAAAACCCAAAGACAACTGACAGAATGGGAGAAGATATTTGTAAACGACATATCAGATAAAGGGCTAGTGTCCAAAATCTATAAAGAACTTAGCAAACTCAACACCCAATCAAGAAATGGGCAGAAAACATAAACAGACATTTCTGCAAAGAAGACATCAGATGGCCAACAGACACATGAAAAAGTGCTCCGTATCACTCGGCATCAGGGAAATACAAATCAAAACCACAATGAGATATCACCTCACACCAGACAGAATGGCTAAAATTAGCAAGTCAGGAAATGACAGATGCTGCTGAGGATGCGGAGAAAGGGGAACCCTCCTACACTGTTGGTGGGAATGCAAGCTGGTGCAACCTCTCTGGAAAACAACATGAAGGTTCCTCAAAATATTGAAAATAGAACTACCCTATGACCCAGCAATAACACTACTAGGTATTTACCCTAAAGATACAAACGTAGTGATCCAAAAGGGCACATGCACCTGAATGTTTATAGCAGCAATGTCCACAATAGCCAAACTATGGAAAGAACCTAGATGTCCATCAACAGATGAATGGATAAAGAAGATGTAGTATATATACACAATGGAATACTATGCAGCCATCAAAAGAAATGAAATCTTGCCATTTGCAACGACGTGGATGGAATTAGAGGGTATCATGCTTAGCGAAATAAGTCAAGCAGAGAAAGACAACTATCATATGATCTCCTTGATATGAGGAAGTGGAGATGCATCATGGGGGATTAAGGGAGTAGGAGAAGAATAAATGAAACAAGATCGGATTGGGAGGGAGACAAACCATAAGTGACTCTTAATCTCACAAAACAAACTGAGGGTTGCTGGGGGGAGGGGAGTGAGGAAGAAGGAGGGTGGGGTAATGGACATTGGGGAGGGTATGTGCTATGGTGAGTGCTGTGAAGTGTGTAAACCTGGCAATTCACAGACCTGTACCCCTGGGGATAAAAAATATATGTTTATTTAAAAAAATTAAAAAATTATTAAATATAAAATCTTGGTTTGATTTGACTAGAAAGAAGACAGCAGAAATGACAGATTTCATGGAGCATCTTTCTAACTACAGATTTTCAATCTGTCAATCCACTTATGTAATCCTTGCCTTCCATAGGGAGAGATTATTTTTTCTGATGACTTAAATACTAAAGAAGGCATTTAGGCATGAAGGCAAAGGTGTGTGTCTTTCAAAGCAGGAAGGAAAGTGATAGAAAATTCTAGAAGGTAGAAAGGCCCTCCCATAGTTTAACAAATAAATCAAGTGGCCTGGTGATTTAAAATGGTCTGGTTCAACCCTTTGGCTTACTGTTATGTTTTCTGTATATTACCACAGAGAATAGCTTCAGGGTTTTTGAAAAGTCTGTACAACAATTAGGTCATGCACTGATTTATGAGTCCGAAGTCTTGGTTTGAGGGCCAGTTAATTCCACTGAACTACTTGAGAAAAATTGCAGTTCCTCACATTCTTTGTGAGTTGATATGTTAGTAGATTATTAGGTGTTGCAAGTAGCTAGAGTGTTTGAACTTGGAAGGCAAGTAGATCTTTCTCAGGAACTTGTTGAGTAGCAGACTAAAAGTTATGATAAATTGAGTCTTAGAAAATCTACCAAATCATCTAGTATTAGAGGGATATCTCCACTCTTTCTTTGGGCCTATACTCTGAATATGTCATCGAGAATGTCTTTGTTCTTTTCATCTCACCAAATCCTACCATGGATGTATAAATGTTTGGTCTCCTTCAAGATGTCTCAAAAAAACTCCTAGGAAATATAGTTTTTTATAATTTCTTTTCTGTTTGTTTTATGAGTCTATTTACTAGCTTGTTTACAAACTAGCACAAAATTTAGTTCTGAAAAATGTACAGTCTCACCAGTAATGAGTTCCTGCATGGTATGATCATCACCAAAGCTACTTTATAGATAAGTTCCAGGTCAAGTTAAGATAGAGAGAGCATGCTAAATCATGTCTCTCTCATTAAGTGAAATTAAAATTCTTGGATAGAATGAACAGAGCAATTATCTAAAGACTCTGAAAAGTAAGTGGTAGTACATATGGTGGAGACATAATGCATAATGTAAGTTTCAGTAGATTAGGCAGTGAGTTTCCTAGTTTGTTTTTTCTTTCATATCTCTCCGCCTGGGTTCAAAGGCAACATAAATCTTGGAGTTTTGCACCATGTATGGACACAAAGTCTCTGAGAAGCCTCTCCTTCGAGTACTGAAATGGGATAGGGGGGGCCCCTACAGGACAGAGAAAGTATGACAAACTCTGTTCTTTCTTCCATCAGGCACCCAGGCAATCCCACTCCCAAAACTCCAACTATTCTACAGCAGTTGCTACCAAACATGCACTTAAAACTCCAAAGTTGGAAAATCATTCTCTTTGACCAGAGGAATTAGGGTGTACAGGGTATCCATGCTGTTCCTTCCTCTCCCATTAACCATCTGACACTTGGCCCTAAAGGCTGACCTATGAGAGGTAAGCAGCAAAACACAGACAAATTGAAATATCAAGTTTGTTTGTTTTTTTGTTTTTCCCCCAAAGAACAACAATAGTGGACCTCTAGGTTCTAAAGATGGTGAGTGAGATAGTAGAGTACAGGTTATGAGAAAGAAAACTTCTGAGCTCAGCCCAGCTTCTCGTGGAAGGATGTGTCCCTAAATGCCCAGTAAGCTCTCAAAAGCTGTGGGAACTGAACTATGGGTGAGGCCACTGTCAGGTTGCAGACAGTTCTCGGGAGGCCCAAATAGCACTAAAAAGCCTTCAAAAACAGAACAGATCTTTAGCAACATAGCCCACAGAAGATAAATCAGAATTTGTGGCATGAGCATAACCAGATTGATCGATGGCTTAAAATGCAAAAATAAAAACACAATCTCTGTAATACTTTTTAAAGACTCAGAGTCTCATAATTTTCAAAATTTCCAGGACCAATTCAAAATTATACACCATACGAAAGCATAAGAAAATTTGAAAAATTCTCAAAGGACAATAACAGAAGCCTTGAGATAATACAGAATAATCAGATAATTTGTCCGAATTATCTTACAAGGACTTTAAAGTAGCTATTATCACCATGATGAAGTAAAAATGAATACCCTTGAAACAAATGAGAAGACAGAAAGTCTCAGCAGAGAAATGGAAGCTATAAAATAGAAGCAAATGGAAATTTTGGAATTGAAAAATACATTAATTAATACAAAAGACCATGGCAGAATAGAGATGACATTGGTAAGAGGCCATGACCTCAACAATAGGTCAATAGATATTACCCATTTTGAGCAAGAATTAGAAAACTGGTATTTTAAAAAAATGAACAAAGCCTCAGACACCTGTAAGACTATATAAAAGCATGTAAAACACATGTTATCAGAGCCCCAGAAAAAGAGGAGAAAGGATTTGGTGCAAAAAATATATTTTAAGGAAATAATTACCAAAAGCTTTTCAAATTTGTTGAAAGATATAAACCAGCAGATGAAGAGGCTCAGTGTACCCAAAACAGGATACACTTTGAAAAATATATGCCCAAATATATCATAATCAAAGTACTGGGGAGAAAAATCTTAAAAGCAACCAAAGAAAACAGCACATCACATGCAGGGGAACACTTGAATTGATTATAGTCAATACAAATGACTACAGATTTCTCATGAAAGAGTATGGTGGTGAGAAAATAACAAAACAACATTTTTTAAATGCTGAAAGCAAATAACTGTTGGCCCACAATTCCTTATCCAGTTATTCTATATCTATATTCAGAATCAAAGGCAAAATAAAAATATTCTAGAATAAAAGACACCAAGAGGATTCACCACCAACTGATAAGCTCTGAAAGCAACACTAACGAAAGTTCAGAGAAAGTGATCTGTTATGACAAGAAAACTTAGCATTTTAGGAATGAGGAAAAACAATAGAAATTTCCATTCTGAATATATATAATGGACTAATTTTTGTCTTCTTAAATTCTTTAAACTATGTATCTTAAAATATAAAATATATATAACATTTTCTGAGAGACTTCCAATTTATGTTGATAAGTCAAACATGAAAAGGGAAGGGTAAAAGGATCTATATATTGGCAAGCTTTTTACATTCCATTTGAAGTGGTAAAATATTAATTCTAAGTAGGCTGTGGACAGTTAAGTGCGAATATTGTGTTCTTTGAGCAACCACTGGTAAAACATGTATAAAGAAATAAAGAATCCCTTGGATAAATAAATAAATAAACAAACAAACAAAAGATGAGCCATACCATGTTCGTGGATTAAAGAATTCAATATAGTAAATATGTATAATCTTCCCAAATTGAACTATTGATTCAACACAATTCTAATCAAAATATCAGCAGGATTTTCTTTTATAGAGACAACTATACTCTTAAAATCATATTAAAACCTGCAAAGCTACAACAGTCAAGACTATGTGGTATCTATAGACACAGACCACTTAACAGACTAGAGTCCAGATATACTCACAGAAACATAAGTCAATTTTTAAGAAAGAGGCAAAAGCAATTCAGTGAGGGAAAGAATAAGATGGTTTTCTCAAACTATGGCATTCAGACAATTAGAGATCCATGCGTTAAAAAAAGAAAAATCACCTAAACCTATACTTTACATCTCTGACAAAAAGTAACTTAAACCATATTTTTATTTGTAAATTATAGAACTATAAAACTTTTAGAAGAAAATGCAAGAGAGAGTCTTCATGCTTTTTGTGTTTGGCAAATAATTCTAAAATACGACCCAAGGATGCAATCCATAAATGGGAAATAAATGGGCTAAATTTTAGCAAAATTAAAAACTCTTTAGTTCTTCAAAAGACACTGTAAAGAAAATTGAAAGAAAAGACCCATTTGCAATTCTCATATTTGACCAAGTATTTGTATGCTGAATATATAAAGAACTCTAAAGACTCAACAATAACAAACAGCCTATTTTAAAAAACCAGTGGGTAGAAGATTTGATCAGACACTTCTCCAAAGATTTATAGATGGCAAATAAGTACATGAGTAGGTACTCAACATCATTAGATGCTAGGGAAATGCTATTGCACACTTATTAAAATAGATAAAGTAAAGTAGAAACGACAATATCAGGTACTGGTGAGGATACGGAACAGTTAGCACTCTTCTTGATTGTTAGTGGGTGTGCAAAATGGTATAGCCACTCTAGAAAATCGGTTAGGCAGTTTACTTTTTTTAATACTTAAAAAAATTTAAGATTCTATTTATTCATTAGAAAGAAAGAGAGACAGAGAGAGCACAAGCAGGGGGAGAAGTAGAGGCAGAGGGAGAAACAGGCTCTCTACTTAGCTAGGAGCCCAACATGGGGCTCGATTCCAGGACCTGGAAATCATGACCTGAGCTGATGGCAGCAGCTTAACCATCTGAGCCACCCAGGCGCTCCTTGGCAGTTTCTTACAAAGTGAAACATACAATTACTATAAGACCCAGAAATTGCACTGCTATTTATTACTCTAGAAAAATTAAAACTTCCCTGAAGCATCCTCAGAAGGTCAAAAGCAGTGTATCACTATGTTGCAAGGCCTGCCGAGTGTTACAATTGTTCTGTTTATTCTTAGTTATTGTTGTTAATCTCTTACTGTGACCAATTTATAAATTAAACTTTATCATAGTTATGTTTGTATAGGAAAAACCATGGTATGTATGGGGTTTTTTTGTTTTGTTTTTTGGTTTTTGGTTTTTTGAGACTTTATTTATTTGACAGAGAGAGAGATCACAAGTAGGCAGAGAGGCAGGCAGGGGGCTGGGTGTGAGGGAAGCAGGTTCCCCGCTGAGCAGAGAGCCCTATGCAGGGCTCTATCCCAGGACCCTGAGACCATAACCTGAGCTAAAGGCAGAGGCTTACCATACTGAGCCACCCAGGAGGCCCTATGTACAGGGTTTTATCATAGTCATGGTTGTATAGGGAAAACATACTTGCTATGTATAGGGTTTGAGACTACCTGCAGTTTCAGGCATCCACTGGAGGCCTTGAGAGGGATCCACTCTGGGTAAGCAGGGACGGCCTTGCTACTCAGGAGGAAAGAGGGAGCAAGGATTGATCCACAGTAACCTGATGAATCTCAGTGAAGAACACAGTCTCAAAAGGCTACATGATTCTTCACACAAAATTTTGCAAAATGTGGAACTAAAGGATTGAAACGAGATTAGTGGTCACAAGGAGCTGGGATGGAAGTGAATTTGACTGTAGTAAAAAAAAAAAAAAAGCAAATGGAATTTTTTCTTATTAATAGACCTGTTTTATATCCTGATTGTGATGGTGGCTCCATGAATCTATGTATGTATTAAGACTCACAGATCTGTTCACCCACAAAAATGTTAATTTTACTGTATGTTTATTTTTTTAAGTGCCATTACAATCTCTTTAATGACTGCAACTCTTATTTATACCTCTGGTAAAACCAACAACACTAAAGATCATGCTAAGCAGTTTCATCGATTTCTTTTTCAACTCTCAATAGACAGCCATATGAAAATTGAAACAACTTATGGCAATTAAATACACATGAATATTTTAGCAGTATCATCAAGAAGATCATATCAGGTAAAATTTATAACAAAGTTAATTTAACATGTATTACTGTTATGAATCACTATGTTTTGGGTCGCATTGTACACAGTCCATTTAAATGGCTGTAATCAGTATGACTTTTATGGTCAACTCTTTTAGAAAATTTCACCAGTTATCTGCAACCATTGTCAATGTTTTTAAATGCTGATGTTCATCATATGCAAAACTCCCACTCATCTCTCATATTTTGGGACACGAGTAACAAGAGAAAGAATTTCTTGGGACATGAGTAACAAGAGAAAGAATTTCTTGGAAGTAGCATAATTGAAGCATTGAGTTACTTAAGAAAAAATGTTGGATTGTGTAGGAAAAAAAAGAGTTAAAATGTAAGACATCTACTAACCCACAATGATTTATTGCACACCTATTGCATACAATGTAGTGTGTTAGAAATTTTAGCAGGTATGATTATAAATAATCCAAGATCCTGGACCCTCAAAGAAATTTACAGAAGAGTGAGAAAAACAGAGTCAATGTGATGGCAGATGCAAATTGTGTGAATTATAAAGTGTTATCTGAAATGCAAATAATACAAAGTAAGTTTGATATACATGATAACAGAAATAATTACACAATTAGAGCACCTGGTTGGGTCAGGAAGTTAAGCAACCGACTCTTGATTTCAGCTCAAGTCATACCTCAGGGTCCTGGGACTGACCACAGTCCACCTCTACACCCAGTAGGGAGGCTGCTTCAGACTGTCCTCCCTCTCCCTCTGCCCCTCCCACTCTCTCCGATAATAAGTAAATCTTTTTTAAAAAGAAATAATTGCATAATTCTGTGGCTTTTATGGGGGGGGGGGTGGATTACTTGCAACCAAAACATACAGGACCTTGTTGGGAAGGTAGTGATTGAGTTGAGCAGTTAGAGGCAGGGGCACATCAAGGGTGCACAACGGAGCTGGGTGATGTATGGAATGGATGCTGAAGAAAATGAGAATTGTAGTTGGGACAGGTTGGGTTTGAGGCATGAATTACATGGAAATTCCATTTGGAAGCTTAGGACTGAAGTCCGAGGAGGAAGAGCAAAGTGCACAGAGGCTAATTAGCATAAGGTGAAAATGGATGAGTTCACTAAGAAAATGAATATATGAGTAAAAGGACTATGAACACACAGCTAAATCATTTGGGTTTTTAAAAAAGCTAAGACTGAGGGTGCCTGGGTGGCTCAGTGGGTTAAGCCTCTGTATTTGGCTCAGGTCGTGATCTCACGGTCCTGGGATCTGGGATCGAGCCCCACATCAGGCTCTCTCCTCAGCAGGGAGCCTGCTTCCCCCTCTCTCTCTACCTGCTGCTCTGCCTACTTGTGATCTCTCTCTCTCTGTGTCAAATAAATAAATAAATATTTTTTAAAAAGTCAAAATTATAAGCTGAGCAATGGCTAGCAAAGTAGGAGAAATAGGGAAGTTCATTAGAGAGGTAAGAGAGAAAATCATATGAACCCCCAAATTATGCTAATGAATTAATTCCTCTTCATGGGCTGCTGTCAATAGAAGCCAATTTTTAGATAAATGAAAACCAAAGAAGAGTCTAGAAAGCAGGAACATAGAGTAAACCTGTTTTAGGATATTAAACATCAAGTATGAAAGGCCTGATTCTCTAGAACATTACTTGGTCTCAAACTTGGTATGACCTCAACAGACATCTGGATTACATAAAGAATTGCCCCATTTCTTTTTGGAATAAAACATCTGCCCACACATTGCCCCAGTATAAAGCCATTAAATTGGTACCTGTAACTGTGTCTGGACAGCATCAGAGCCCAGGAAGACGTTGGAAGAGGCACCGTTTTTTTCAGATGATTTGCAGTCTTCCGGGGAAAATAATGAAAGGAGAAATGTAAGTAGGGCTTCTCTCCAGCTGTGACCAATTTCCCCACCCTGCATTCAGACAATCAGCTTGGAACCAGCAAACTCAGATGACTTGAGCTCCCAGTAGAACTCATTCCCAGCCATGATGGAATAAACAAGTATCACCTGTGTCTCAGGTCATGTTTCTTTTTTCTTTTATCTTTTCTTTTTGTTGTTTTTTTATTGTTGTTTTGTTTTTTGGGATGGGGTTTTTTTTGTTTTGGTGGTTTTTTTTTTTTTTTTTTTTTTTTTGGTCTTTTAGGGCACATTGCTATACCATAACTGATTCCTTGGAAAATCTGGCTGCAAGATTTCATGGAGTATTCTTAATGTGCAAGGTTCTGGACCTATTCTCACAAGGCATTTCTTGTTTGCGATGACCTGCTCCTGGGTCAAAAGGGGTAGAAATACTCACATTTTCTTGGCGGAATTATAGGTGAGCAATACAGACTGGAGAAATTGGATGAGGCATCTCTCCAGGGGCCCTTCTTCCATTTTTTTTCCAGTGGTCACACATGCTAGTGGCCCCGTGGGATGGTGTATGACATTTCACACCCAAGAAAACAGATAACAAAATTAGCTCCCCTCTTATGCTATACCAGCCTCTTCCACCAAGAGTTGACCATTCCAAGACAATAAAATAACCCTCATGGAAACAGGCTAAGGGGGTTGTCCTGATAGGTGGTTTTGTTTCATTTTAGCGAAGTTTTATTCTACTGCTTTGGAGACCTGACTTGAAGGTATTAGATAAATGCTAAATAATAATCAGGCTGAGAAAAAGAAATGGATTTCCCAGCATAGTAGGTATAAAGTGAACAGGCTTAATTATTGATTCTCATTCCTGCCTTGTTCACACTTCGGCTCACATTCAAATAACTTGGAGGAAAAAAGAGTTCAGAATCTAGTAAAGCAGAAATTATTCTAAAGCTGTTAGGGTGTCAATTCCATATTTCCTTTAATTTGGAAATGTATTTCTCTGCTGTTGTACTAGATCAATAAAGAAAATACGGAAAGAAAGTTCATCAATATATATTCTAGCTGCTGAAGTTCTAGTTTGCCAGATGGAAGTTTAAGCAAAGGAGGAGTCAGAGAGCCTGGCTCATGGGAAGTTATGAAGCCACTTTTCTATAGGATTTTCAGTTTAGAACATGTGCCTTTAACTACCAATTAGAAACCTCCCCAAACTCTCAGGGGTGGTGGCATGTCATGGATTTTGTTTTGGTATTTTATAGCAGGGAGCTTTGACTCCCTCTAACTTTTTACTAAAGAAACCATATTAAAAATCAAAGTCTTTGAAATTTATGCAACTAGTTTCAAACTGTCTCCTGTTAGGTAAGGGTCAAATCCAATGAGTTCCTTTGGATGAAAAAACATGTCCAAGAGACATATCACCTTTTCTACTTTCAACATGAAATAGTAGATTCAGGTTTTTTGGTGAAAAAAAGATTAAAAGCCTGAGCTATATGAATAATGGGAACATGGGGCGCCTGGGTGGCTCAGTGGGTTAAGCCTCTGCCTTCGGCTCAGGTCATGATCTCAGGGTCCTGGGATTGAGTCCTGCATCGGGTTCTTTGCTTGGCAGGGAGCCTGCTTCCTCCTCTCTCTCTCTCTCTGCCTGCCTCTCTGCCTGCGTGGTCTCTCTCTGTCAAATAAATAAATAAAATCTTTTTTAAAAAGATAATGGGAACATGTTTGTAATTGTTTCACAAGCTTGGCTTTCAAGATGTTTCTACAGAAGCTTGGTGAAAAAAAAAGTTGATGCAATTATGCATTCAATCTGGATGTCAGCTGAGGCCACCCTGTCCTTTGAGACTTACATGTAATTAATGTCAACCACTATGCCCATCTTTAATGAGAAGCTCAATATCTGCTCTAAGATTTTGACACACATCTTAAATGTACCTTCTCATGGTTATCCGTATTTTTAATTAACTATTCCCATTGAACTTGCACCTCACCTGCCCTCCTGTTCTTTTCTTAATGTCCAGTACTAACTCATACACCAACACAGCCCCTTTATTCCCTAAAAGTCCCTTCTTAAAAGACGTTTTTGGGGCACCTAGTGGCTCAGTCAGTTAAGTATCTGCCTTCAGCTTAGGTCATGATCCCAGAGTCCTGGGATAGAGCCCACACTGGGCTCCACGTTTAGCAGGTTGTCTGCTTCTCCCTCTCCCTCTGCACTTCCCTCCTGCTCATAACAAATAAATAAATATATATATTTTTTTTAAAAAAGACATTTCTGTGGAACAAATGGCTATTAAATTACAGCAATATACAAAGCTAAATTTAAGATAATTCTTCCTAAAATTCTTCCAGCCATCCCTTCCACCAAGAAATGTTCATTGTCCAACCTTCCTTCCTTTCTTCTCTCTTTTTCTTTGTTCCTTTCCTTTCCTTTCTCTACTTCCCTCCTTCCCTCCTTTTCTTCCTTCCCACCCACCCTTCTTTCAACTAGAAGTTTGTATCTCTTGATCCCTATCATCTACTTCACTTACCCCCCATGCATGTCCCCTCTATCAACCACCAGTTTGTTCTCTATGAAGTTTGGTTCTGGTTTGTTTGTTCATTTATTCTGTTCTTTGGATTGCACACATAGGTAAAATCATATGGTATTTGTCTTTTTCTGTCTGACTTATTTCATTTAGCTCATATCCTCTATGTCCATCCATGTTGTCATGAATGGCAAGATTTCATTATTTTTTATGGCTGAATAATATTCCATTGTGTATGTGTATATATCTTCCTTAATCTTTTTCATCCACTCATCTATCCATATGGACACCTGAGTTACTTCCATGCCTTGGCTGTTATAAATAATGCCACAATAAACATGGGGTACATATATATTTTTGAATTGGTGTTTTCATTTTCTTTAGATAAATACCCAGAAGTAGAATTATGGGGCTGTATGATATTTCTATTTTTAATTTTCTGAAGACCACTATATTGTTTTCCACAGTGACTACACCAATTTATAGTCCCACCAACAGTGCACAAGGGGTCCCTTTTCTTCACATCCTTGCCAACACTTGTTACTCCTTGTATTTGCTATACAGCAAAAATAAGACAAAAAATAAGACATTCTGACTGATGTGAAGTGATATCTTTATTTTTTTAAGATTTTATTTATTTATTTATTTGACAGACAGAGATCAGCAGTAGGCAGAGAGGCAGGCAGAGAGAGAGGAGGAAGCAGGCTCCCTGCTGAGCAGAAAGCCCAATGCGGAGCTTGATCCCAGGACCCTGAGATCATGACGTGAGCCGAAGGCAGAGGCTTTAACCCACTGAGCCACCCAGGCGCCCCTGATGTGAAGTGATATCTTATTGTGATTTTTATTTGCATTTCTCTGATGATTAGTGATATTGAGCATCTTTCCATGTATTTGTTGGCATCTGTCTGTCTTCTTTGGAATATTACCTATTCAGGTACCCTACCTATTTTT
This sequence comes from Mustela nivalis, assembly GCF_964662115.1. Classification (NCBI taxonomy): domain Eukaryota; kingdom Metazoa; phylum Chordata; class Mammalia; order Carnivora; family Mustelidae; genus Mustela; species Mustela nivalis. The sequence continues at coordinate 29,765,270 of NC_139028.1, read as the reverse complement.
AATCAGATTATTTGTTTTGGGGTTTTGGGGGTTTTTTGGGGGGTATCAAGTTGTATGGGTTCTTTATGAATTTTGTATATTAACATCATATAAGATATATCATTTGCAAATATCTTTTCCCATTCAGTAGATTGCCTTCATTGCCCAGCTTTTCTTCACAGAATTCTTCCCATATACATTTGAACTTCTCTCCATTTGCATAGCCCTATTTCCAGGTAATAGAACTTTCCCCCACTCCTTATTTTTTGCTTCTTCAAATAAGTTTTAGCTTTTATGCCAAGCAATTTAACTGTTTCTTCATTTCATGGTCTTCTTCCAAAGTTTTTTTGAGCTTCATCTTTCATGCATATGAGTAAGATATTCCTCTAAGAAAAACTCATGCCAGTCCCCTAGGAGACAAAATAGCAGTTATCTCTTGGGATTTAAAAATTTTTTTCTATGTTATGTATAATCAAAGCAAGACACAAAGTGAAGTATACCTCAATGTCTAGATATTTCAGACTCTTACGGTAGTGTCAATTTACCCAATGATGCTCGTACTCTTCCTTGATTATTTTACACTTATGGCCAACCTTAAACAGCCAACTGTAGTCACTTGGCCCATGGAAATGATATTAAATTTCACATGATTATAATTAAATACAAATTACTAAACATGTGATCCTTTCTCAAAAGGTAAGCAGTTAAAAATCTATATGAGGTATATAATAGGGAGCAGAGTTTTAATTTGCTAGGGAAAGAGAATATGTCTCACTTCACCTTCTGTTCTGGGACAAGGAACCTTGAGAAATAGTCCAGCTCCTGGCCCAGACTCCTTCCCTAAAGTATGACCGCTAACCAACAAATTACAAATTCTTAGTATTTGAAGAGGGCTTACAAGATACTAAATCTTACCTTCCATGGGATTTTTATAAAGTACTTTATGAACTTTCATTAGTAGAATAGCAATATTATATTTGGAGAACATTAGATATTAGAAAGTAAGGTTACGTGTGTATAAGAGAGTACAGTGTCTTGCACAACAAATGTGCAATAAGCTCAACAAATGAAATGTTAGTTCCTTCCCACCTTTTCTTTTACCTCATCCTGACATGAACATCTCCCTTTTGAACTTCTATTCATCAAGTGCAGTTCTATCAAATAAAGAAAAAACAGAATAGATATTTCCTATTTGACCTGAGCTTAAGATGCTTAAGATAACTGTGTCCCCCTCTCTTATAGTGTTTCTTCAACATTATTTTACTGCCTTGACTCTCCTAATTTTCCAACTCTGTGTTCCTTGGTTCTTAGGACTCACAAAGAACAAAGCTCCAAATTTTGTCCCAACCAGCACACAGTAGGGTGAAGACAGCCTCAGGCTTGTCTTGATGACAAATCAGACAAATCAGAAGACAATCAGCTATTAGCATGGGTCGCCCTTGTTCTTGCTTCTTCAGTAAACATGCCATACCATTAGCCTAATCCTGGAAAACTGAAGCCATCCAAATGTGGAGATATGTATAAATGCACTTTTTTTTTCCCTGATGGACTGTGGTTAGGCTTTATTTCCGCCATTCAGCATTTAATGCATCACTTCTTTGAAGTACAGGATACACACACACACACACACACACACATATATATATATATACTTTTATTTTAGGATATATATATATGTGTGTATATATTCTTATACATACACACACACACACACACACACACACACACACTTTTCCCATTCAGTAGATTGCCTTCAGCCTTCATATATAAATACACATATATATGTATATATACTTCATACTTCATATATATGTATGTATACCACATACATATATATGAAGTATATATACATATATATGTGTATTTATATACGATATACTTCATATATATATGAAGTATACATACATATATATGAGTATATATATACTTTTAAACTTCAGACTGTGCTATTTGTCCCCATAAGTTCAACGTATCAAGATTTTTCAGACTTGTAATTGTTACCCAACAATTGTAATTGTTACCCAGAATTTGAGTTATTTTAGCTCTAATTTACCCAAATCTATCTAAACATGTTTATAGGATATTAAAAATAATCGTAATGAGCAAGATAGGCAGCAGCATGTTTTTGATATACTGGCTTCAAATGTCCCAAGATTTGTTTTCATCAGATAGGGTAAGACACACAGACTTGGAAATGACTGTGATGAAGGAAGAAGTTGATACTCACAGATCCCTGAAAGTAAGAGGCACAGCATGTCAAGCACACCCACACAGGGAAGCACCAGGGTCATTCAGGAAGGAGGGGAAATCATGGATGTGAGCCTTCAGTGTGCTTTTTGTGGGAACTGATGGGAAAGCAAGGCAGGGTAAACAGGATAAGCAGGTTTAGGATTGTCTAGTTTGCATAATTACCGTGTGCTCTAGGATATAGGGGTAGTCTATCCAGTTCTTAGCCCTGGGGTGACTTAAAACAGGGGATAGTGTCCCAGACTGAAGGCCCCTGATAAAAGAAGGCAGTTGGAGATGTGGGCTCCAATTCTTTGATTTGCATTTGGAGAGAACACTCCCTTGAGAGTGTTTTCATCTCTAGCAATTAGCTAACCTTTGGAAATGATGGTCTCCTCCCAGTTGGTGAGGTCCCAGATGTCAGAGCATTAAGAACATAGAAAATCATAAAATACACATGCCGCTAAAGACTTCTACTCAAGCTATCTAAAATAGCCACTGGGAAAACAGAAGAAGCTTCTCTTACACTGTTCTGTACACCACCAGGCACTGTCTCAGGCACTTCCTATCAATTAACTTTAATCTTCATTATTTGCGCAGAAGGCAAGTATCCTCATTGAAAGCTGGGCAAAGTTCAAGCAACTTCTTCAAGACAGACAAATGTAATCGTGGACTTTGCCTGATAATTAAAGCCCCTCTGGCTCACAAACCTAAACTCCGTTTGAACTGCCTCAACCATGCACAGCCTGGTCTTGGTGCAGCAGCTCATCCAACACAAACCCCAGAGACGGTGCCTGGCCCATACTTGCCATATTGTCCAAAAGGGCATTAAAATAGTTTGCCAAAAATCTAGCTGCAAGTGAGAATGCACCAAACCTGAGGTCCTACATTCTCAACATCTTTTTTCATTCCTACTCTTTTAAAAAGTGGCTAAAATTGGTACATATATCTAAATATCATCACTGTAGTGATGAAGAATTCTTAATACCAGTTCAAATTCAAGTTCAATTCAAATTTTAATTCAAATTGTCTCCTCAGCTAAGCACTTCTATCATTAATATATATATGATATATACTGATATATATCATATATAAGATAATATACATAAGGTATAGTAATATTTTATAATTTTTATATTTTAATATATATTTAAATTTACAGGGCTAATTGACAATATCTTAGCCTGTAATTTAAAATCCACCTTTTTCCATAGAGAAAGAGTAGGACAACGTTTGTTTATCTCAAGCAGTCTCTGGCATGGCTCCATTCTTCAAAATACATCATGATTGATGCCTGAATTGTTTCCATCATTTTTTTTCTGTACCCCGGGGTTTAAATTGTGCATACAAGTAACTTGACCACAGTTATACAGCCAGTTCTTCTTGTGGCATGATGATTTTCCTTTCATTTCTTTGCCTCTGTTCTTCTCTTATTTTAGGATTTATTTTCTAATTATAAAAGAGTAAAGTTAAATAGTAAAGAAGACAGTGGATTTTTTTTTTTTTTAAGGGGATTGGCTCTCACATTTTGCTATCAAGTATTATGTTAGCTGCTGATTTTGGATAGATACCCTTTTGTAACTGAGGGCTTAATCTTCTAAGCCTAGTTTCTTTAATGTGTTTATACTTTTCTAAAAAAAAATTAAAGGCATATTGATTGTCATCAAAAATTTTAAAGCATTTTTTGAGATTATTTTTTGTTGTATTGGACTTAGAGATACAGCATATTAAAATCACATCTCTCCTTTCAATCTTAATACAAATCCTACTTGGTCATGTATGATTATTTGAAGATAACTTGAATTTGGCTAATAGTTTAAGAATTTTGCATTAATATTTGTTAGAGAACTCATTTGTAGGCTTTGAGGAGCTGTTTTGGGTTTGGGGTTTATTTTTGTTTTGTTTTGTTTTTCACAATAGGTGGGAGCTTTCTTATACCGGTCTTTTTGTGACATCCAATCTTAAGAAAATGAAGTGGATAAAAATATGTCATTTTCAATGTATTAGAACAATTTATGTAGCCTGGGATTTACCTACTCTTTGAAATTCTGGCAGTAAAATCATTTGATCATGAATCTATTATTGAGAACTGTTGATAATTTATTTTACATGATTGCTCTAATCAGATTTTCTACTCTTCCTCAATTGATTGTTGGCCATTGATCTTTTTCTTATAAACTCATCCATTTAATGTAGTTTTTAAGTTAGTTAGTATAACATGCATGTAATATTTCCTTGAATTAAAAACAAATCTCTATTATTATGTCCCCATTTTAAAAGCTTATTTTTATTTTCTGTTTTTGCCTTGATGGGATTAGCTTTTTGTCATTTTTCTTCATATTAGAATGTGTTTAAAGAAACAGTTCTGGGATTTATTGAAAAATTATATTTTTTTGTTTTTGAACTCATTAAGAATCTCTACACTTATTACATGTTCTCCATTTTGGGGGTTTATTTGTGGCTGTTTTTCTAACATATTGAGTTGATTGTTAAATTCCTTTATTTTATTATTATTTTAATAATGAAAGTATTTAAGATGATTGCCTCTGAGAATTAACTTTTGCTGCCTTGCACTACAATAATAAGCAATTCTTAAATTTCCATTATTTTCTAAATAGCTTATTATTGTAATTTTGATTTCTCTTTTGTCCTAATAGGTTTCCTTAAGAATGTTTTAAATTACCAAATTGATGGGTCTTATCTTTATTTGTTTTTTAAACTTTGGTTATTAATTTACAGTTTGCTGTGTTGTGACAGGACATTTTCCTGCTCAATTTCTGATTTAAGAGTTTTATTCGTGACCTGGAACTTAATTAATTTTTTTTTAATTTTTTATTTTTTATAAACATATATTTTTATCCCCAGGGGTACAGGTCTGTGAATCACCAGGTTTACACACTTCACAGCACTCACCAAAGCACATACCCTCCCCAATGTCCATAATTTCACCCCCTTCTCCCAAACCCCCTCCCCCCAGCAACCCTCAGTTTGTTTTGTGAGATTAAGAGTCACTTATGGTTTGTCTCCCTCCCAATCCCATCTTGTTTCATTTATTCTTCTCCTACCCACTTAAGCCTCCATGTTGCATCACCACTTCCTCATATCAGGGAGATCATATGATAGTTGTCTTTCTCTGCTTGACTTATTTCGCTAAGCATGATACGCTCTAGTTCCATCCATGTTGTCGCAAATGGCAAGATTTCATTTCTTTGGATGGCTGCATAGTATTCCATTGTGTATATATACCACATCTTCTTGATCCATTCATCTGTTGATGGACATCTATGTTCTTTCCATAGTTTGGCTATTGTGGACATTGCTGCTATAAACATTCGGGTGCATGTGCCCCTTTGGATCACTACATTTGTATCTTTAGGGTAAATACCCAATAGTGCAATTGCTGGGTCATAGGGCAGTTCTATTTTCAACATTCTGAGGAACCTCCATGCTGTTTTCCAGAGTGGCTGCACCAGCTTGCATTCCCACCAACAGTGTAGGAGGGTTCCCCTTTCTCCACATCCTCGCCAGCATCTGTCATTTCCTGACTTGTTGATTTTAGCCATTCTGACTGGTATGAGGTGATATCTCATTGTGGTTTTGATTTGTATTTCCCTGATGCCGAGGGATATGGAGCACTTTTTCATGTGTCTGTTGGCCATCTGATGTCTTCTTTGCAGAAATGTCTGTTCATGTCCTCTGCCCATTTCTTGATTGGATTATTTGTTCTTTGGGTGTTGAGTTTGCTAAGTTCTTTATAGATTCTGGACACTAGTCCTTTATCTGATAGGTCGTTTGCAAATATCTTCTCCCATTCTGTCAGTTGTCTTTTGATTTTGTTAACTGTTTCTTTTGCTGTGCAAAAGCTTTTGATCTTGATGAAATCCCAATAGTTCATTTTTGCCCTTGCTTCCTTTGCCTTTTGCGTTGTTCCTAGGAAGATGTTGCTGCGGCAGAGGTCGAAGAGGTTGCTGCCTGTGTTCTCCTCAAGGATTTTGATGGATTCCTTTCGCACATTGAGGTCCTTCATCCATTTTGAGTCTATTTTTGTGTGTGGTGTAAGGAAATGGTCCAATTTCATTTTTCTGCATGTGGCTGTCCAATTTTCCCAGCGCCATTTATTGAAGAGGCTGTCTTTTTTCCATTGGACATTCTTTCCTGCTTTGTCGAAGATGAGTTGACCATAGATTTGAGGGTCTATTTCTGGGCTCTCTATTCTGTTCCATTGATCTATGTGTCTGTTTTTGTGCCAGTACCATGCTGTCTTGATGATGACAGCTTTGTAATAGAGCTTGAAGTCCGGAATTGTGATGCCACCAACGTTGGCTTTCTTTTTCAATATCCCTTTGGCTATTCGAGGTCTTTTCTGGTTCCATATAAATTTTAGCATTATTTGTTCCATTTCTTTGAAAAAGATGGATGGTACTTTGATAGGAATTGCATTAAATGTGTAGATTGCTTTAGGTAGCATAGACATTTTCACAATATTTATTCTTCCAATCCAGGAGCATGGAACATTTTTCCATTTCTTTGTGTCTTCCTCAATTTCTTTCATGAGTACTTTATAGTTTTCTGAGTATAGATTCTGTGTCTCTTTGGTTAGGTTTATTCCTAGATATCTTATGGTTTTGGATGCAATTGTAAATGGGATTGCCTCCTTAATATCTCTTTCTTCTGTCTTGCTGTTGGTGTAGAGAAATGCAACTGATTTCTGTGCATTGATTTTATATCCTGACACTTTACTGAATTCCTGTATAAGTTCTAGCAGTTATGGAGTGGAGTCTTTTGGGTTTTCCACATATAGTATCATATCATCTGCGAAGAGTGATAATTTGACTTCTTCTTTGCCGATTTGGATGCCTTTAATTTCCTTTTGTTGTCTGATTGCTGAGGCTAGGACCTCTAGTACTATGTTGAATAGCAGTGGTGATAATGGACATCCTTGCCGTGTTCCTGACCTTAGCGGAAAAGCTTTCAGTTTTTCTCCATTGAGAATGATATTTGCGGTGGGTTTTTCATAGATGGCTTTGATGATATTGAGGTATGTGCCCTCTATCCCTACACTTTGAAGAGTTTTGATCAGGAAGGGATGCTGTACTTTGTCAAATGCTTTTTCAGCATCTATTGAAAGTATCATATGGTTCTTGTTCTTTCTTTTATTGATGTGTTGTATCACATTGACTAATTTGCAGATGTTGAACCAACCTTGCAGCCCTGGAATAAATCCCACTTGGTCGTGGTGAATAATCTTTTTAATGTACTGTTGGATCCTATTGGCTAGTATTTTGTTGAGTATTTTCGCATCTGTGTTCATCAAGGATATCGGTCTATAGCTCTCTTTTTTGGTGGGATCCTTGTCTGGTTTTGGGATCAAGGTGATGCTGGCCTCATAAAATGAGTTTGGAAGTTTTCCTTCCATTTCTATTTTTTGGAACAGTTTCAGGAGAATAGGAATTAGTTCTTCTTTAAATGTTTGGTAGAATTCCCCCGGGAAGCCGTCTGGCCCTGGGCTTTTGTTTGTTTGGAGATTTTTAATGACTGTTTCAATCTCCTTACTGGTTATGGGTCTGTTCAGGCTTTCTATTTCTTCCTGGTTCAGTTGTGGTAGTTTATATGTTTCTAGGGATGCATCCATTTCTTCCAGATTGTCAAATTTATTGCCGTAGAGTTGCTCATAGTATGTTCTTATAATAGTTTGTATTTCTTTGGTGTTAGTTGTGATCTCTCCTCTTTCATTCATGATTTTATTTATTTGGGTCCTTTCTCTTTTCTTTTTGATAAGTCGGGCCAGGGGTTTATCAATTTTATTAATTCTTTCAAAGAACCAGCTCCTAGTTTCGTTGATTTGTTCTATTGTTTTTTTGGTTTCTATTTCATTGATTTCTGCTCTGATCTTTATGATTTCTCTTCTCCTGCTGGGCTTAGGGTTTCTTTCTTGTTCTTTCTCCAGCTCCTTTAGGTGTAGGGTTAGGTTGTGTACCTGAGACCTTTCTTGTTTCTTGAGAAAGGCTTGTACCGCTATATATTTTCCTCTCAGGACTGCCTTTGTTGTGTCCCACAGATTTTGAACCGTTGTATTTTCATTATCATTTGTTTCCATGATTTTTTTCAATTCTTCTTTAATTTCCCGGTTGACCCATTCATTCTTTAGAAGGATACTGTTTAGTCTCCATGTATTTGGGTTCTTTCCGAACTTCCTTTTGTGGTTGAGTTCTAGCTTTAGAGCATTGTGGTATGAAAATATGCAGGGAATGATCCCAATCTTTTGATACCGGTTGAGTCCTGATTTAGGACCAAGGATGTGATCTATTCTGGAGAATGTTCCATGTGCACTAGAGAAGAATGTGTATTCTGTTGCTTTGGGATGAAATGTTCTGAATATATCTGTGATGTCCATCTGGTCCAGTGTGTCGTTTAAGGCCTTTATTTCCTTGCTGATCTTTTGCTTGGATGACCTGTCCATTTCAGTGAGGGGAGTGTTAAAGTCCCCTACTATTATTGTATTGTTGTTGATGTGTTTCTTTGATTTTGTTATTAATTGGTTTATATAGTTGGCTGCTCCCACGTTGGGGGCATAGATATTTAAAATTGTTAAATCTTCTTGTTGGACAGACCCTTTGAGTATGATATAGTGTCCTTCCTCATCTCTTATTATAGTCTTTGGCTTAAAATCTAATTGATCTGATATAAGGATTGCCACTCCTGCTTTCTTCTGATGTCCATTAGCATGGTAAATTCTTTTCCACCCCCTCACTTTAAATCTGGAGGTGTCTTCGGGCTTAAAATGAGTTTCTTGGAGGCAACATATAGATGGGTTTTGTTTTTTTATCCATTCTGATACCCTGTGTCTTTTGACAGGGGCATTTAGCCCATTCACATTCAGGGTAACTATTGAGAGATATGAATTTAGTGCCATTGTATTGCCTGTAAGGTGACTGTTATTGTATATGGTCTCTGTTCCTTTCTGATCTACCACTTGTAGGCTCTCTCTTTGCTTAGAGGACCCCTTTCAATATTTCCTGTAGAGCTGGTTTGGTATTTGCAAATTCTTTCAGTTGTTGTTTGTCCTGGAAGCTTTTAATCTCTCCTTCTATTTTCAATGATAGCCTAGCTGGATATAGTATTCTTGGCTGCATGTTTTTCTCATTTAGTGCTCTAAAAATATCATGCCAGCTCTTTCTGGCCTGCCAGGTCTCTGTGGATAAGTCAGCTGCCAATCTAATATTTTTACCATTGTATGTTACAGGCTGCGTTCAGGATTTTCTCTTTGTCACTGAGACTTGTAAATTTTACTATTAGGTGACAGGGTGTGGGCCTATTCTTATTGATTTTGAGGGGCGTTCTCTGAACCTCCTGAATTTTGATGCTTGTTCCCTTTGCCATATTGGGGAAATTCTCCTCAATAATTCTCTCCAGTATACCTTCTGCTCCCCTCTCTCTTTCTTCTTCTTCTGGAATCCCAATTATTCTAATGTTGTTTCGTCTTATGGTGTCACTTATCTCTCGAATTCTCCCCTCGTGGTCCAGTAGCTGTTTGTCCCTCTTTTGCTCAGCTTCTTTATTCTCTGTCATTTGGTCTTCTATATCACTAATTCTTTCTTCTGCCTCATTTATCCTAGCAGTGAGAGCCTCCATTTTTGATTGCACCTCATTAATAGCTTTTTTGATTTCAACTTGGTTAGATTTTAGTTCTTTTATTTCTCCAGAAAGGGCTTTTATATCTCTCGAGAGGGTTTCTCTAATATCTTCCATGCCTTTTTCGAGCCCGGCTAGAACCTTGAGAATTGTCATTCTAAACTCTAGATCTGACATATTACAGATGTCTGTATTGATTAGGTCCCTAGCCTTTGGTACTGCCTCTTGTTCTTTTTTTTGTGTTGAATTTTTCCGTCTTGTCATTTTGTCTAGATAAGAGTAAATGAAGGGGCAAGTAAAATACTAAAAGGGTGGCAACAACCCCAGGAAAATATGCTTTAACCAAATTAGAAGAGATCCAAAATCGTGAGTGGGGAGAAAGGGGATAAAAAGAGGTTCAAAAAGAAAGAAAGAAAAAAAAAGAAAAAAAAAAGAAAAGAAAAAAATTTTTTTAAAAAAAGAATACACCTGAGGAAAATGTAAAAAAGAAAAAATATATATATTAGATAAACTAGTAAAAAATCGTTAAAAAAGAAAAAGGTAACAGTTAAAAAAAAAATTTTTACTCGAAGGCGAGAAGAAAAAAAAAAAAATGAAAAAGAAAAAATTAAATTAACTGCAAGACTAAAAAAAATCACAGGAAAAAAGCCATGAGTTCCGTGCTTGGCTTTCTCCTCCTCTGGAATTCTGCTGCTCTCCTTGGTATTGAAACTGCACTCCTTGGCAGGTGAACTTGGTCTCCGCTGGATTTCTTGTTGATCTTCTGGGGGAGGGGCCTGGTGTAGTGATTCTCAAGTGTCTTTGCCCCAGGCGGAATTACACCGCCCTTACCCAGGGCCGGGGTGAGTAATCCGCTTGGGTTTGCTTTCAGGAGCTTTTGTTCCCTGAGCGCTTTCCATAGAGTTCTGGAGGACGGGAATACAAATGGCGGCCTCCTGGTCTCCGGCCCGGAGGAGCTGAGAGCCCAGAGCCCCACTCCTCAGTGCGCCCTCAGAGAACCGCGCCCAGTTACTCCCGTCTGCCTGACCTCCGGCCGCGCTCCGAGCTCACCGAGCCTGCGACCGGTTCAAGGTAACACCGAGCTGCGAGCTTACTGTCGGCTCTGTCTCTGTAGCTGGCTTTCCCGTTCCAATACCCGCAAGCTCTGCGACACTCAGACACCCCCGATCCTTCTGTGACCCTGCGGGACCTGAGGCCACGCTGACCCCGCGTGGGCTTCGCCCCGGTTTAGCCTCTGGAGCGATGTCCCTCAGCGGAACAGACTTTTAAAAGTCCTGATTTTGTGCGCGGTTGCTCTGCTGCTTGCCGGGAGCCGGCCCCTCCCCCTGGGGTCTATCTTCCGGTCGCTTTGGATTCACTTCTCCGCCGGTCCTACCTTTCAGAAAGTGGTTGTTTTTCTGTTTCCGGAATTGCTGTTCTTCTTGTCTTCGATCGGCCGATGGATTTTCAGGTGTTTGCAATCTTTAGATAAGCTATCTAGCTGATCTCCGGCTAGCTGAAGCAGTCTCAGCTTGCTACTTCTCTGCCATCTTGACTCCTCCCTGGAACTTAATTAATTTTTATTGTTCATTGAAATTTGAAAATAAAATATATGCTCTGAGTGTAGGATACAAAGTTCAATATATCCATGGGTTATATTTTATTATATTAAAATTACCTAAGTCCTTAAGACATATTTGAATGTTTCCTGTAACAAACGTATTTCAATCAACTTCTTATTTATCCATTTAACAGTGAGCTTGGCACCTTTTAGGTACTAGAGACACAGTAGTGAACATAATGTGGGAGCATCTCTAAGGGCAGGAGCTAAACAAGGAGGCACTGAGGAGATGAAAGGAATAATCCAAGGTTGCAGGGTAAGAGATACATGAATTCTTTATGTGCACACATATACATATATATGTCCCACTTTTTCAACGTACATGATAATGCTTCCATAAATACTATGATTTCTTTACACACTGTTTTATACTTTACTCTTTATCATTTTTCTTTTAATTTTAGTTTTAGTGCATCTTATTTTATTGTGTCTTCATGAATGTTGAGTGGAAAAAATTGGCACCATCAGCCAGACATTTTTAAATGGCTTCAGTTCTCCCTTAATTATGCTTGGCTTATCCTTTTACAGTTTCATGATTTTTTCCCTTAATAGAGAAGTTGTAGGTGAGCCATTTTTGCTTTCCCTTTCTGCTTCCTGTATGCCTCACACCATCTTCTCTGAACACCCCTGCATAAACTTCAGGTCCTCTCAGCTCCAGCTCGTCCTCCAGTCATGGCTACAGCCCACCCATCAGTCCCACGAAGGCTCTGGCCAACCTAAACCACTGCACCGCTGTGCTGGGCTCCCATTCCCTCCCACCTAGCATCTGCAGTGATGGCTGGGGTAGCACTCTTGGTTCTCACCTAGGCACAACCCACAGGGGAGTAAACACCCAAGGCACCACCTGCACACATGGAAGGATGGGAACTGATGGACAGTCCGCCCACCTTTCATTTCAAGGTCAGACAGACATAAGACCACCTCAAAAGTCTCCTCGGAAGGTTCTATGGGCTCCAGCACCAGTCTCTCTCAACAGTGACCAACTCTAAGTAGTCCCTTTATGGACCTTCCCTCCTCCTCCATTTTACTCCCTCTGCCTCAAGCTTGCTCTTAGGAATGGCTTCCAAATGGAGACCTGCCTTCAAGGCTTTGCTTCCAGCTTTGCTTTGAGGGAAACCCAGGCTGAGGGCTGGAACACCTTTCTTGCCCATCTTGCTCTACACACAGCTATTAAATTTGTGTGTGTGTTTTTCTCACATCTTTGTCTTATTTTAACATTTAGGCTACCTAACATTATTCCTATAGCCTCATGCTGCTCTTCTGTATTCTCTTGATGTTTATTCTCCTTCTTCAATATTTAATATCTGTCCTTTTAAAACATGAACTCGACTTTCAGCTATATTAGTTCCTTTATATTTCTATTCTTTCTTTCTTTATCATTAGAATAATTTCTGATTATATAGGGCTTCAAGTGCTCAGATCATCTTATCTCTCCCAAGCTGTGTTATCTTTCAAGTCTCTTGGGATCACATACCCACACTCATCATCTGATTATTTTTAACTTCATTGCTCGGAAGTCACCTCTGTGTCTTTGCAGGCTTTCCTACGTATCACGAGATTACTGTCTCCAAGGCCCTTGCTCCTCTCACAACAGTACCAGTTTTGCCTCAGTGGACAAAACTAAATCAGTGCAACAATTTCCTCCTTGTGACTTTCTCTACCAATAGAAGTACATCATGTCATGGTTTTCACAAGTTGCTCAACTTCTAGAAGATTCAGACTCTCCAGCACTGCCTGGATAGTCACAATAGCCCATTAGGTCATTATCTTTCCCCTGGGAGTTCTGTGCTACGTTTAACGTACCTCTATATGGTGGGTTTACTGTCTCTAACACTACTCTGCCATTAAAACACTTCTATTCGTTCCTGCTTTCAGTCCACATTCAAATACGTGCCATTATGCTCCAATCGCAGGTTGAAGAGTATTACTGATACTCAAATTTTTACATGGTACTCTTCTTCTGCAATTTCTAGTAGATTAATTTTGTTGATGCAAGGTATTCCCTCTCTATTACTACATTGTAGCCATCTTCAAATCCCACTCAGTCTCAGTACTACTTTAATGAGATCATATGTATGTGTGTACCCATATATATGTGTGTAACTTTATATGTACATTACTTTGTATTGAAATAAACAGCCATATTTTATTATTGACAATATTCACTGTCTAGCATACAGATACCTGAAGTCCATGTATATTATTCTTATTATATTTATTATTTTCTCATTATTTTTCCCCTGAGGCACACATTTTGTTTTTAATAGTATTAATCAGTTTTATCTGGGCCTTCCTCTGCTTTTTCATAAAAAGATTATTTTAAAAAAAATTTTTGATCACATTGGTGAGTATGTTTGCACCCTCTTCCAAGTGTTTGAATAAGGTTCTCTGTCATCCCCTCAAAGGAACATCATTCTTTTATAATAAGCCATGATGCAGAAAACCAATTTTTTTCCTTATTATTAGTATAGTCAGTAGATTATTTCTCATATCCTCCTTCTAGTAATAATAAAAATAACAACTACAGATAGAAATAATGAAATTTCTCTGAGGCACCAAACTTAATGTTTTTTATGTACATTGTATCTAATCCTCATAACAACCATGACAGATGAGGACTCCTGGCCTTTTTCCCAGTTAAGAAGACTAAGTTCTCATAACTAGTGGGTGGTGAATCCACTACTCACACTAAGTCAATCTGATTCCAAATCTTTTTCTCTTTTCACAACTGCAGTGTAAACATAGACTATTCTTCCAAAGTTGTTGTCATGTCCCTTGGTTTCTATTGTCACCGAGAAGATGGGAAAGAAAAATTTTTAAAACCTAGTTGTTCAGGATCTCCTCAGGTATTCAGATTCAATAAAGACATTTCCTACTTTTCTTTTAACTCGACTTTTTTCCCTTGTGAAACAGACAAAATAAGTACTATGAGAATTTGGTGATGTAAGTGCACAGGAAGGCAGCACATTTTGCAATCTCCCATGTTATATGTACATTGGCCATTTCTGTGGTGCTCCCTATGACATATCTTGTCCTCTTGGACCCACAGTGGGATTCTCTACACCTGCTCCATTGCTCTGGGTACCACAGGATGTTTTTGCTTCTGCAAACACATTGGCTTAGACCTCTACAGGAAGCTACCCCAAACCCTTAGGTAGCCCTTTTGTACTTTTTATATTTAATGCCCATTGGTAGAAGTACAGACAAAGATGCACCACAAATGAGTTAATTAATGAATAAAAATATTAAGTATCATGAAGTGATGTTTAAGTAGAAGAAATGTGGTGCCTGGGGGCTCAGTTAGAAAGGTGACTAACTCTTGATTTCAGCTCAGGTCATGAGAGGTCATCAGAGGGTTGTGAGATCAAGCTCTGTGCTGGGCTCTGCACTGGGTATAGAGCTAGCTTAAGATTCTCTCTCTTACTCTCTGCCCCTCTCCCTCCCTCTGACTCTTTCTTTAAAAAAAAAAAAAAAAAAAAAAAAAAAAAAAGCTAAAAGTATTTACAGATATATTATTACTACCTACTTTCCAGTGTTTGAGGAAATGATGGAGAATTGTATTCTTAACTAAATGAGTATCATTATTACTTCAAAATTCATTGAATTCATTCATCCAGGAGTCCAGAGTATGACACTGAATGTTGTCTATCTACACTGTCAAACTGAGCCCTCTTGAGTCAAGTTGATACCAAAAGTCAAAGAACCTTGATTCTTTTTGTAGAACAGATTTTTTTCTTTTGAATAATGTTTCATTTTATTTCACAATTATGCACCCCCACTGTAGAATACTTTAAATGTACATCAGTGTATGCCAAAAAAAAAAAAATTAAACCCTTACAATCTCAACTCCAAAATATAACTTCATATGACTTTTTTATGTCCCTTTCTTTCTAATAATTCTTCCAGGATAAAGTGTGGCTCATGTTCACATCAGAGCAATCAGTTTCCATGTTCTTTTTCATTTAAAGAGACAGTTATTCCCAACCCACTCTATGTTCCCAGAGATTTTTTTTTTAAGTTTTTATTCAAATTCCAGTTAGTTAACATACAGTGTAAATTAGTTTCAGGTGTACAATATAGTGATTCAGTACTTCCATACAACACCAGGTGCTCATCATAAGTGCCCTCCTTATTCACCATGGCTTATTTATCCCACCTCTTCTCCCTCCCTTTATTTGTGGAGCAGATTTGAAGGACTTTCCATGTAATCCCAAGCTCCACTCTTTATTACCTCCATGTTCTTCAGAAAGTTATTTAGACCCTCTGTGCCTTAACTTCCTTACCTTCTACAGAGCTGGACTTTAATGTCCCTAGCTACCATGTAAGTACACAGTCCTCTTGGTGTCTCAAGTATCCATGAGTTGTGGAGTTTGAAAATCTGTGATGGTTTCTGTGATGCTCTAAAACACCTCTGTAAATTTCATACCTCTCGCTGCATTGCCACTGTGACGGTAAAATGCTCAGTTGGGCAATTACTTTTTTTGGACAAGTATCCACATGGCTCCAGACCTCCGTCACGTGGTCTCTGAAATGTTTGCTTATTGTCTTTTGCAGGATCTGCTTTTTTTCTTGTGAGAGCAAATTCTTGACAGCCAACAAACAAGTGATTGGTTTAATTTTCTTTCCAAAGAAAAGTGAAGTTACATTTTTGTTTTCTAGGTGAAAGCAGAAAAATACATCTAAAAGAAACTAAGAAAATTACCAAGGTCATGTGGCGACCTAGGTGAGGAAGCCAGGATCAAACCCAGATCTCCTACACACTAAATCCTGTTTTTAATTTATGCACTGTTATTCCTGTGGGAAATATATATTTGCAAATATGTTTATTTTTTAAAATGCCAATGGCATACTGAAAAGCATATAAAGTTTAGAGAAAAACTGGGTTTTAGGAGAGTGCTGAAAAAAGATTTGGGACATTCTACATGAAACTCTATCCAGAGGAGCTGAGAGGATGATGTAGACCCTGATAACTTTAAGGAAGAAGATTCTAAGGGGAGAACAGCAGCATCAAACAGGTGAAAACTCTCTGGGGACAAAATTAATCAATTTTACAAATCTGTCTTAGGAAGACGATAGTTCTTGAAGTTCTTCATGGGTCAATACCAAAAACATTTTCCAGGAGATATTTCTCTCTGTCATTTATATAATTAAACTCCAATCATACTTTGTAGGGGGAAAAAAGTGAAGTACCCAGCAACTACAATTTTTAATAAATATTAATGGATGAGGAGGGGAGAGAGGAATGGAGACAGCAGTGGAGTTTGGCCTTGGGACATCATGCAGAACCCACCTCTTTAGTTTTGATATCCCCAGTGGACTAGATACTAGTTTTTGCTACATTGATTGCTGTTTCATAATATAAAATTTAATTATCTCTATTATTTTACAATAAGCTTTTCTGCCTTGGGGCCTCGGGCACAGGGTACGGTTAGTAACAAATCTAATAAATAAAGAAATAAAACACTTCATTTCCTTTTCAGAAGGAAGTTGTGTTTTGCTCTCTATGCTTGGAGCTTAGGGGAATTCACTTCAGCTTTCCCAAGCATGCTTATTCTTTGGCTCGGAAAGGCTACCATCCAGGGGCCCCAGGACTTCAAGCCCCAGGAACCATTGTGCTCCTTCCAGCAGGGACCCCAGTAAACAGATGGCATCTCCATACATGCTCTCAGGGGCTGTTTGTTAGTCTTCATGCTTTCATTACTGGATTCTCCCTCCTTTACCTTTGTTCAGTCCAAGAAGCATAGAATTAAGAATTCTGATTCTGATGAATCCTTTACCCACTTACATTTTGTTTATCTACTTATTTTCATTTGAGAAAGGATTCCGACATCAGCCCGATGCAGGTTAGCAGATGCAACACACAGCTGCTGAGAGATGAAACAAAGCTAGTGAGGGGGTAAGTGAAGTCAAACAGTAAGCAGATTGTGCACAATAGTTCAGTAAGATGAGGAATAGATGTATTTATTATTAAGCTGTCCAGACTTCAGTGAATATGCAATAATCCATCCAAATATATACTGTAGGTATCAACATCATGCATTTAATAAGCATCTTAGAAGCCTAAAGGATGCACCATCACTAGGTCCAGTGCTATTGAGAATACAAAGGAACCTGCAATAAACACTCTGCCTTTAGAGGCTGAATGTACCGGGAATAAATAGAAGAGAGGTACAAACCTATCTCACAGTTTTCCAGAACTCCTGGAAAAGAAGGAAGAATTAAATGTTCTGTCAAAGGGCAAGTTGACTCAGGTAAAAGATTAGAAAGGCTTTGTGGAAGAGATGGTGCTTACAGTAGGCACAGAAATAATGCTCTACTTTTACACACACCAACAGGAATGGATAGTAAACATAAAACAGATCAAAGCAACAATTGATCTGTTTCTCTACATATCAAAATTTTAAAAAATTAATAATACATGGTTTTGAATCCATGAGCAGGTGGAACTAGAAAGGAAGGTGAAGGGGTGAAGGGAGGTGGCCCAGGGCTTTCCCCTAGGTCCCTGTAGCTGCTGGTAATCCTTGGCATTCTTTGACTATAGCTGGATCACTCCAATCTCTGGCTCCACCTTCCATGACCTTCTCTGAATAAAAGGGAATATTCACTCTTCTGCCATATAAAGTAATACTCATCTATTCCAGAGAGCAGAATGCACACATTCATTTTGGGGGCCACCATTCAACTTACTACAGACTGGATGGTAAGCATTTCTTTTTTTTTTTTTTTTTAAGATTTTATTTATTTATTTGACAGAGAGAAATCACAAGTAGATGGAGAGGCAGGCAGAGAGAGAGAGAGGGAAGCAGGCTCTCCGCTGAACAGAGAGCCCGATGCGGGACTCCATCCCAGGACTCTGAGATCATGACCTGAGCCGAAGGCAGCGGCTTAACCCACTGAGCCACCCAGGCGCCCAAGCATTTCTGAAGATAATAATATAATCACACATCTTGGCATCATAATACCCTTTTTTAAAATAAAATAAAATAAAATAAAATATAATGCATATAAAAAATATATCTTACTGTCAGTACTACTTTTATTTCTACCTGGATAATTCCCTACCTCCTTTCTTCAGAGATAGTTCAACGTATTTTCAAATCTCAGTCCCTCAACTTTCTATCTCTTTCAGCAGATGACTTTGTCCCATATTTTACCAGGAACACCAAGTTCACCCAGTACAAGGTCCTTAAAATCCTCTATTACTTACCATTCTGATTCATTAAACAAAGCACCTAACCTCTTCTAAGTATTTAGGCTACATCTGTGAATTAAAACAACAACCAAAAAAAAAATGACAAATTACATAAGGAGCATTCTGGCAGGGAGATAAAAACTAAATATAATAATGAACATCTAACATGTTATCTGATGTTAAATATAGACAATCCTTGAACAACATGGATTTGAACTGCATGGGATTTAAACCTTACATGTGGTGTGGGTTTTTCCCAATAAATACAGTATGGTAGGGTAAATGTATTTCCTCTTTCTTGTGATTTCCTTAGCTGTATTTTCCTTTCTCTAGCTTACTTTATTATAAGAATAGAAGATATAATGCATATAAAAAATATATCTCAACCAACTATTTATGTTATCGGTAAGGTTTGGGATCAATTACAGGCTATTAATAGTTTGGAGGAAGTCAAAATTTAGATGTGAATTTTCCAGTAGTGCAGGGGTCTATGCCCTTAACCCACCTGTGTTATTCAAGGGTCATTTGTTCAAGGGTCAACAATACAAGCTTAGTAAAGAGCAAAAGACCTAAGAAAGTGTAGGTACTAGATTTGGAGTTAGGTTAAGCCTTGCTGTGAAGGTAACATTTGAGCAGACTTAAAGGAGGTGATGGAATTAGCTTAAATGAGGCAAGAGGACCCAGATCCAGGGACGGGATAGCAAAAGCTCTAGATGGAAGGATGCCTGGTGTCTTAAAGAACCGAAGCAGAAGCCAAGGTAGCTGGAGCAAGAGTAGGCAAGGTGGAGCATGGTAGTGATGTAGTCAGGAAGGTAAGGGGTGCGGAGAGGGAGATCATGCAGAGTCCCATCAAGTGTAAGGACTCGAGATGTTACTATGACAGAAAGGGAAAGACCTTCCGGAGTTTTGGAAAGAGAAGTGGTATCATGTGACATTGATCTTTAATGAGCCCGTGTGGCTTCTGAGTTAGAGTAGACTATGAGGGTAGAGGGGAGCAGGGAGCCTGGTTAAGATGCAGCTAGAGTAAATTATGCAATAGCTGATCGTGATTCAGACTCGGGTCATTGTTATAAAGCTGGTGAAAAATAGCTGGGTGGGGGATATATTTTGAATAGAGACAACAGAAGTTGTGGATAAGCTGCTAGAAAAAGAAGGCCTCTGAATGGCTCGAGCAGCTAGAAAGAGCTGCTTTCATCAGCGATGGGGAAGACCGGGGGGCAGCAGATCTGGAGGTGGGTAGAGCAGGTTGGTAGTTTAGGTATGGACATGGAAAGTTTGAAAGATCTATCACACAAGATAATTACTGTGTTATTATATAATAATAACTATTATGCAATATAATAGAGGGACCTATTGTTTGATAAATAATTGTATACAATAAATGTATAATTTATATACAAATACAATCATATTGAATATAATACATATTCAGGTATCTTATTAAAATAGCAATACACATCCAGATATATCTAGATATACATATCCTGAATCATGGACATAATCCTGGACTGGAGATACAACTTCCATATTTCTCTAGATCTTTACGTGTAAGTCCTTTGTCCTTTCTGGCCCAGGGGAAGAAGTGGTACCCTTCCCAAGTCTAGCACCTTGCCTATACACCTATGCCCTTCATTCCATTCTTCACACTTCCACTCCAAGTTCTTCCTTTAGCTAGGCTCTATTTTTCTTTTGAATCTCGAGTGTCTGATTCTACTTCGGCTTTTTTTCCCCATTCCCTAAATCAATAGAGTCTTTTCTATCCAAATCCACACCTCTCTACTCAATGTAAATAGAAAGTTTTTAGAACTGCCTTATTCTTGCGTCACCCCCCTGCCTTTGTTCCATCTTTCAAGGTCCAAAGCCTTGAAAGAGTTGTCTCTGCCTGGCATCTCTGATGTCCTGATTGGGATCCATAGCATGGCCCCCTAAAGGCCTTTGTGCATTCCAAGATCTCCACTACTCACCATGATTTTTTTTTTTAACCACAACCAAATTGGAGATATTAGAAATAATGGCCAATCATCTCCTTTCTCCAGTCTTCAGACATTAAGAGGAAGATGTAGGTGTGATCTAAAGCAGTAGCAAGATTCAAAATTGGGCTTTGACACTTGCTCCAGCCCAGTCGCCTCCTTGTTAGTCCTGCAATACTTCAAGCTTTAGCCTCAGTGCCTTTGAATATGCTATCCTGGCAGCCCTCTTCCCCCAGATATTCACATAGTTCACTCCCTCAATTCACACAGGTCTCTGTTCATAGATGCATACATCAGAGAGTCCTCTTCACCTACCTTTCTAAATTTTCCAGGCCTTTTTTCCTTCACTGGCATTTTTACTACCTACCATTTCATATGGTTAGATGCTTATTGTCTTATCTGACTCACACATTGAAATGTAAGCTCTGCGGGAGGAAGGACATTTTCTCCTTTGTTTGCAGCTGTTTCCCTAGTATTTGAAACAAGTCCTGGCACATATTAAGTTCTAATAATTATTTGTGAAATGAATGTCCTTGTGGTTCAAGGATCTTGATAGATTCAATGGCTCTTGTGCCCAAAGAGCTGGCAGCAAACCTAGCCAATAAATATCAAGAATAGCCTCCGTTTTTGCTCTCCCTGGTGACCATTAGGACACTACACTGGGTGTGGACCCAAGTGAAAAACTAAAGAGGACAGCAGGGTTTAAAAACAATCATTCTTTCCACATCAAGTAGGTTTTATAAAGGAACCAGAATTCCTGGTTAATCTGAGAACAGCACCAAAGGAGGGAGGTCCCTAATCCTTCAAGGATACAACAAACAAAAAACTATCAATAAAAACTGGGCTGACAAAGCATATGCAGCATCAGGATAAATTCCTTCCCAGCCACCTTTCCTGCCCTGCCTCCCTTCCAACCAAATTATCCCTCTGATATAAAAGTTCAGAAGCCACGAATAGCGAAATGATAAGGAAGATGTATTTTGATTCCATTGAGCATGGGGAAGCTGTTTCAAGATTTGGACACCATAGCAAAGGCCTCTCAAGTGCAAGGGTATAGAGGATCTGCTGAGTTTCACTAGAAGAAAGAGAACTGGCAAGAGTGGAGTGCAGATGAGAAGAGATTTGGAGAGAGGAGGAGGAAAACTCAAGGGGTACCTAAGAACCAATATTATGAGATGGTGAGTATAAAGGTCTCCTACTTATGGATGCAGCTTTCAACCTTCTACTCTGCATACAATAAAGACTCTCTAAGAGTCTACCCCCCTCCGCCGCCCCCATGACAATCTGCTCTTCCACTTCCTACTGACATCACATATGAGCAACTGGTGCATGTGGTTCCTTTTCTTTGAGCTTTCATGTGGTTTTGCTTGGTGAGACCATCCTACTGTGTTCATACTTTGTTTACCTACAACACTACTATATGGTATTGAGTTGGAGAGCATTTGAAAAGCAAGATGAAAGGAAATGAAAGCTTGTCCTTACCTTGAATCACATACCAGGAGCTGAAATTAGATCCCACCTACTGGGAAGGGAGAGAGACTGTGTCACCCAACAAAGCTCAGCCCCCTTGGCACATCCAAAGCCTTATATCCCTGCCCCCTGGCTTTGGCACCAGGGGTTCCACGGCTGTGCCCAGGATAAAAGCACTGTCCCCAGCTTGCTCTCAGGCAAAGACAGCTTGCTTTTAATTAGGAGCAGGAGCCGTTGTTAGATTTGTA
The DNA here is from genome assembly GCF_964662115.1 of Mustela nivalis. NCBI lineage: Eukaryota > Metazoa > Chordata > Mammalia > Carnivora > Mustelidae > Mustela > Mustela nivalis. Next base: position 29,742,953 of record NC_139028.1, on the reverse strand, counting down.
TTTTTCTTTCCTTCTTTTTTTTTTCCCCCCTATGCTTGATGGCATGATGTGTGTTACATATTTAATTAAAGAGGATCTAATGAGTACTTCTAACAGCCCTGGGGTCAGAAGAGCCACTGCAGAGATTCATGCAAATGAGCCAGGCTTTATGGCTTCCCTAGTGAGCGGCAGTGATGTTGTCCAAAATGGCAGAGTCTGTGGGAGCCCATCAGCTTTCCAACTTCCATAGGAAAAAACCCAAGGGGAAGCACACAGAGGGTGGGAAGTAGAATTTGCAGACTTTGTATCTGGACCCAGAAATAAGTCTAAATGTATAATGGGGTACGTCTAAACCTTATGAAATAAAATGTTCTGAGGACCCAATTAGATTAATGGGCTAGACCAAAGAGCAACCCAATGGGACTAAGACTCTTAAGAAGATGCTTTTGGACATAGGAAGATGAATCAGAGAAGAGTGAAGGAAGGAGACATAAAGCAAAACGTGCTAGGACATCTGGATTTTATTTTACGGGAAATGGATCATTAAATGTTTTTTTATATGCACTTTCTTCACTGTGCTCTTTTATATCTGTTATAGCACTCTCTTATGATTTATCTACAGACATATCAATATCCCTGTTAGACTCTGAACTGACTCCTCAACAGTGAGGACCTCCTATCTGTTTGCTCCCATGACTCCTACTATGTTCCACTGTTAGATCAGTTGTACCAGATATCTTACCAGATTATAATTGCCTATTGAGTTTTTGTCTACTCCGCCTAATTAAAAGTTGATTGAATGTGAAGATTCTGAGTTTTTTTCCCTGTGTGATTTTTGTCTTATTTGTGCTTATATGCCTAGCATCTACCACAGTGCCCAGAATATAGTATGTCCTCAATAAGTTATTGAATGAAAGAATGAATGAATGAATGAATGAATGAATGAATGAATAAGGAATGAATGAATGATACAAATGTAATCAGTCTCCTTTCAGGCCAGTCTCAATGTACGTGCTGTATCCAAACAAAGACAGACTACAGATTTGCCCCTGAAGTCATTAGAGAGTTGTTCCAGATTTTCCTGAAAGTCAGCTACTTGGACAAATGGAGAATGATGTTATATTGTATATCATACCATAAGATTTCTTTAAAATTCTCTTTAAGATACAGAATAAGAGGAGTGCCTGTGTGCCTCAATCGGTTAAGCATCTGCCTTTGGCTCAGGTCATGATCACACAGTCCTGGGATTGAGCCCTTTGTCAGGCTCCCTGCTCAGCAGGGAGTCTGCTTCTCCCTCTCTCTCTGCACCCCACCACTGTGCTCTCTCACTCTCTCCAATAAATAAAATCTTTGAAAAAAGATATAGAATAAGAAATTTGACACATTGTCCTTGATTGGATCCTAGTTTTGAAAAAAAACAATAATTAGGCATTAGCTATTAAGGACATTTTTTAGATAATTAGGGAATCGTTGGTGTTAGATGACATTCATAAATTATTTTTGTTGTATGATAATAGCCTTGTCATATAGTAGTTTGTCTTTGTCTTTGTCTACAGAACAAAGTCTTTCACAGTTACCCCATGCAGAGGAGGGGATCTAGGTCCCCTCCCTTAAATATGGCCATGTTTATACCTTCTGTGTCCAACAGGGTTTGGTAGAAATGAAGCTGGAAGGTTTCCAAAGCTAAATCTGAAAAGCCTAAGCAGGTTCTACCAAGTTCCCCTGGAATGGCCATTCCTTTCTTAAGATGCTCCTTCTCAGAACCTGAATGCCATGCTGCAAGATGCCCAAGCCACAGGAAGGGGACACACATGGATACCCCATTCCACAGGCTAACTAAGGCCAGACTTGAAGCTATTCCTGGGTTTATCTGTGGAGTCCCCCAGAGAATTCCAGACAATTGGATACTCCCAATTGAAATCCCAGATATTGTGGGTCAGGAGGAAGCCATCCCTCAGTCATTACTGACCCACAGAATCCCTGAGTGTCATAGAACAGTTGTTACTTTGGGCTACTAGGTTTGGAGTGGTTTGCTAAGCAGAAAGAGTAACTGCAACTGTCTTTGATACTTTTTTGGACATGCATGCTAAAGAACTTAAGGATAAAGTGCCATGATCTTTAGCTTACTTTTAAATGATCCCCACAAAATGTGTACAAAGCAAAGCTAGATCAAGCAAATACAGAAAAACAATGGCAACTGTCAAATATAGATGATGAATATCTTGTTCACGGAACTATTTTTTCTATTTCCTTCATATTTTTTACCCCAAAATTTTCTTTAAAAAGTGCTTTTAAACACCTGTTTCCCCAAATTTCTTTATCTCAGGAAAACATAGATTTATCACTCACTCTTCTCTTCAGTCTCCCCCAAACTCTTCAGTCTCCCCCAAACCCTTTGAATGGATCTTAATTCATCCTCCTTTTTCCAACAGGGGCTCTTCTTTGGAGCACTTGTGCCTTTCCGGGTGATGAGTAAGCCAAACTCGTGCCCCCCAACCTTCTCTCTCTTTTGAGATCTGTCATTTTACAAGGCAGAGAAAGGGACTGGAGTTGTAATAACGAACCCTTTAGCATGTTTTCTTTCAAATTGATGGCAAATTTTTTTTAAAAACTTTTAGAAACTACTGGGATTAGTAAAAAGAACAGAACAGACCTTCATCAGATTCAGTATGTATTGGTAAAACTAAGACCAAAGCCTCTCTGCATTCAAAACTTAAAATTTCCAAAGCAATGCTGTGAATTATTATTCTTATCAAAGGAAAGCAAAGCATTTTTCTAAATCATTGTAGGACAAATAAGCCAAAAAATGGAACATTTTTTTAAAAGCCCAGATCAAAAAGTGTTTTTCTTTATCATGGCTCCCTTGAATCTATTCTGGAAGTTTCAGTGTGACTCCCTCCCTCTCGTCCCAGCCCGTGGTCACCCCCAACCAGCTGTTCCTTTGTCCTCTTCAAAGCCACTGCTTTTCTGAGGAGCAGAACCAGATAAACCTTGGAATCCCGATCCTATTGTAGAAAAAATCTCTTACATCCTTTTTTTTTTGGGGGGGGGGGTGTTGCTGAATAATATTCCATTTTACTGATATACCACATTTTATGTAACCATTCATCCAGTGTTACTTATATTCTTGATATTTTCTTTAAATACTCCTCCCTGTACTCTGCCCCAGCTACAGAAACTAAAACCACTTTTCTCCCTGATGACACCAATGCTTGTATACCCATTCCAAAAACAGTAATAAGTATTACAATAATAGTCAACATGGACGCCAATTGTTTATTGAATACCTACTACATAGTTATTGCATTGATGCTACTCTCTTTTAATAATTATTTCAATCAGTCTTCACAGCAACCCCATAAGGTAAATACCACCAGTATTGCCATTCTAAATTGAGGAACCTGAGGGGCACAGTGGTTGAGTAGCTTACCCATGACCACCCACCTAGGAAGGGACAGACCAGAAGAGAAACCAACTAGGTCTGACCAGGAACACTTGCTTGTAACCATCATGCATTATTGTCTCCCCTACAGGCTTCCCAATAAGCGTCATTTCTTCAGTCCCCATCCCTGACCACCCAGAGCCACAAGAAGGGTGTGTGTGTGCCTGTGCACCCTGCAGCATCCAAACCAGCATCCCTTCATCCCCAGGTATCTACTCATCTTTGAAGCCTATACCACACTGTCCTCATTCGCTATGGAGTTCCAAAACACTCATTGCTTCTTCCTTGACTTCAGCATGTGAATGCCACTACATTTTGTGATTGTTCCCTGATTCTTTATGCCTGCATTCATGCAGATATCTTGTAACTGTAACATCTTCAGGGACTAGCAGATCTGTGTATCCTCACAGCCACATATCATCACCCACAACCTACTCTCCTACACCTGGGGTCTTGAACTCGCAGCAGTTCCTTTCCAGCGTCTCTCTCCTTCTCAGTGTCCCTTTTGCCTTTACTAAACTGGTCTTTGTTTTAGCCTTGAGTTCCCATAAGCGTGCCATTTCTTCTTCCCCCGTAACTTGTCACCTCCATTCTTGGCTCACCCCTCTCCCTTCACCTTAGGGCTGACTCATTCCACTACCACCTTCAAACGCCTTGCTCTCCTTGCCTTGTTTCTCCTTGGCACCCCTCCACTTTGGGAAACTATCCTGTGCTTTTTGTATTCACCCTCCAAGGTTATGAAATGCAACTGGAAACTTTCATGAAAACATGTTTAGTCTTCATTAACCACATGTCGTATTCACCTCAGCTGGGCTTCTCACCTCTCCTGCAGTCTCGTCAAGTGCTTAGTTCTCATCACGCCACATTCCATTTCCTCTGGAAGTTACCTGAAATCTTGCTGCGTCTTCATCCACTCAACCCATGTGTGCTCCAGCAGAAGGCCCCGAGAATATTTATGCAAATCTTTTGGGAGCCTAGAATGTCATTCTCTGCTCAGCCTTTCATTCAAAGTCTTTGTTCTGGAAGCAGGCCTCCTGCTTCTTCTTATGACCAAGCTCACCACTTAGGTTCTTTCCCACCATTATCTCCTCGAAGGTCTTGCTCTCTCAAAATTCTCCTTAGTGTGCCCAGGTAGCACAGTTGGTTAAGCTTTTGACTCTTGGTTTCGGCTCAGATCATGATCTCGGGGTCATGAGATGGAGCCTCACGTCAGGCTCTGTGCTCAGCGGGCAGACAGTTGACTTGAGATTCTCTATCCCTCTGCCCCTCCCCCACCAATAAGTAAATCAAAAAAAATTTCAATTTCTGTCTTACTGCTTCAATCATTTTCTCCTTCTCTGGCTATTTTTGCTCTACTTTAAAACAGGATTTGATCACTCGTTTCCCATAAAATAAAATGTCCCTCTGCTCTCTTGCTAAGCTATCTCTTAGTACCTCTAAGCTGCTACTCCATCCCCTCCAAAGAGTGTACTCCCAACCCCTCTGCATTCATACCCTAGCCATCCAATTGCTAGTTAATGCTGCAAGATGCCTTTCCTTCACCAGCCTCCCAGAATGGTTCTCCTGAGGACACCAGTGATCTCTGAATCTCTAAAGCTAACCATTGTTTCTATATCTTCATTCTTGCCTTCTCTAAAGAATCTGAAACTTTTGATTATCCTCTATGTCATGAAAATCTATCCCCCTTGAATCTCCTTGTTTTCTTAATTCTTGCTTTCTCTATTCTATTCTTCTTTCTCAAAAAGAGATGTCTGAGATCAATCTTTTATCTGATGGCCCCATAAGATCCCTTTCCTTTCCTAAGCTCCTTCAAACTGTAAGCTTTATCTAAATTTATTTGTAAATGCATCTGTCCAGCTCCTGCCCATTTTGTCCTGACCTCCAGACTGGCATTTCTGGATTCTTCCAGATACCTACATGAATTGAGCAGACATTTCAGACCCACCATCCAACGCTGGATTGTCAGTGTATTGAGTTCTAACTGTAACTAGTCTACTTCTATTTGCTGCCAAGCCCACTGACTTTGCTTCAGCACTGCCTCTCCTGCTGCACTAGGTGCCTACCCCCATGAGTGGGCGTCAGCAGGGCATACAGTATAGCTCTCCTTACCCAGTGCCTCTTTTCTTTTCTTTTCTTTTTAAGATTTTATTTATTTATTTGACAGAGATCACAAGTAGGCAGAGAGGCAGGCAGAGAGAGAGGAAGGGAAGCAGACATCTGGCTAAGCAGGAAGCCTAATACGGGGCTCAATCCCAGGACCCTGGGAACATGACTTGAGCCAAAAGCAGAGGCTTTAACCCGCTGAGCCACCCAGGTGCCCCCAGTGCCTCTTTTCAAAAGTCTTCAAAGTCTCCCTACTGCCACTGATTCAAATCCAACCTTTTTGATCTGGCAGTCAAGTTCTTCTGTCCTCCTGGGCACCCTAATTTTTTAGCATTCTTTCTTCTTCTATCATGTATTTATTCATCTACCTGGCCAGTCAGTGTGTGAACAGTTCAAGTTCTTTTTAAAATGGTGTGTAATCAGTACATTTATAAAGCAATAGCACCTGCCTCCGTGCACTCTCTAGACAGAGTGTACTGATTAAAGGCTTGGGCTATGTGGTCACATTAAAGCACCTTAGAATCCTAGTTCTTCCCATTTGGAAGCTGTCTGCCCTGGAAAAATTACATAATTTCTCTAATCAGTATTCTTATCTGTAAAATGGGTGTTTTAAGAATCAAATGAGATACTGCAAGCAAAGGGCTGCCTGGAATACCGAGTACATACATAACATTTGAAGCCCTTTCTATTTTTATCTTATCAAATTGTTTTATAAGGAAGGATCTTTGCTACTTCAACCTGGACCCCACCCAAAGAACCCGAATTCCAAGCCACTTCATGAATAAGGAATGCAATCATTTGCAAACAATTGGGATTGGATCTCATTGGGCAGTGTTCTATCGCCCTTGGTCCCGAGAATGGACCCAGTGATGTAGCTAATCTCTCACTTCCCTGGGGGCTGCTTAATTTGGTGAATAAAATTGTCCAAGACAAAGTAAAACTAGAAAATGAGGGTTTGGATTTTCTGAGGAGCCAAATAGAAGTCCAGGGGTCCACTTACTGTTTGGAGCCTGCCAATTCATTTGTCATCTCTGAATCTGATTCACCAACCAGCTGGCCAGGTTCTTTCTGAACTTCGGATAAGTTACCCGAGTTCTGGTTCTCAGTTCTCCAGGTCTCTCTGTGACCAGGCTAAAGGACATACATTTTCTGGGCTTTCATTTTCTTAGCCTCAACATGAAGAAAATCAGGACTCTCCCTGCTCTCTCACCTAAAAGCCCAGGAAATGGCACATATTAGGCACTCAATAAATAATTTGCTAAATGAATAAATTAAAATGTGAATGAAGAGCTACTCTGCAGTCCAAATGAGTTATTAGGAGCAATCACATTTTGAAAAATGAAATAATAATTTAAATTTACATAACAAGTTATTAAATAGCCATGATGAATACACCAACGGCGTAGTAGGTTCCAGGCTTAATGAGCGTCCCTGTACTCCTCTCACTTTCCAAACCCTCAGACTCTTCTAGAAGCTGTTACAGTAGCAGTGTGCAGAATGAAAAGCCCAGAAGCCACGCTCCTCAGCAGTTGCCTGTGTCATGCCAGTACTTGGGGACCTAACTAAATATCAATAATTTCTCCAGGATGCGTGTCACAGGTCTCCTTTTAGCATCAGAGGAAGCCAGAGAGCTAGGAAGGCCCCTGGGTGCAGCACGAGTTCCTGGATCCTGTCCTGGTCTTGTCTGCTCTCTGTGTGACCCCAGCCTGCAGGCGGTCCCCAGAGGTGCCTTCCTCACACGCGAACCCCAGAGCTCACCCGGATTGGCTGCCAGGTCTCAGACCTCTCAGCTGAGAGGCAGTGACTGAGGTAAACCTTGGCACCACAAACCCCACAGCCATAAATTTCACTTACATCTAGTAAAACGCAGGCATCCAATTAAAGCCATAATCCTATAAACTTGCCAGCGATCAAGCTCACGGTTAAAAATGAAGACGGACAGGTGCACTCAATCAATACCATAGAGTTTACAGCCTGCCGTTTGTAGGCTATTCTACATGGAATCTTCTGCTGTTCTTGATGCTGTTTGTTTTCTGCCTGGGTAGAAGTAACAAATGTTCCCGCTTACTCTTCCATTACATTGTCCTGGGCACTGGAGCATGGCTGAACCCTGAGGTCAACCAGATGTGGGACACGCAGGAGCAGGAATGGCCACTTCCCCGGTGTAACACATGCCCCTGCATGGTCCTTCTCAAGGCTCTGATTCCTTGAAAGTGCCAGGGACCTCTACTTCAAGGGCGTCCTCTGACTTTTATATTGATTTCCTTGGCTCTCTGGCCACCCCCACTGGCTGTGCCCACCAGGACCAATTTATAATGTATGGGGTTATTATGGTTCTCCCATTTACAGGGAATTTGGTTTAAAGATTCAAATATTGGAAGAGCATGAAAAAAAGAGTTAATCAGTTAATAATTTCAGCAGGCAGCAGTTCTCCGAAACTACAAGAGGAGGAGCTGAGTGTAACTTCCAGCATTTTCCTCAAGATTCATCCAGTGTCTGATTGTGTGTCTTCCTCCTCCCTTCCGTCCCGGTCATGCCATGCTCTCCTTCTTTCCCATCTACCTGTCACTGTCCTCTCCTTCCTCCATCAATCCCTTCTTATCTTCCTACCACCCTCTGTGCACTTGACCAACACCCACTATGGACACAATCCTGTCTGTCCACCTCTTTCCTTCCTCTGGCCCTGCACAATATAAACTGAACTTATCTGGTTGTTTAATGAAAAAGAAATTATACTTTTGTCTTCACTGTATTCTGATTTTTCCCAAGAACAGAATGTGTCTATGTATGTCTCTCAATAGATTTCTTTGACTCTAAATTAATATCTCCCAAAGCTCTCTTTACCTGTTTAGTAGCTGAAAAAAAAGATTCACAAAGGGAAATTTAAATGATCAGGAAGGAAAATACATCTAAGAAACACATATAGGAACTATTATTTCTTAGAATCAAAGAAGATTTTGGTGACTGATGCCTTTTTTTTTTTTTGTCTGCAAATTCCTAATGGAGTGTCTACTTGGACCTTCTGACTATTAGCATCTCTGTGGACATCTCCAGTTGGCTCAGTACAAGGGACTTGCATTTGCCAAGTCTTGTTCATCATCCTGGGGGTATGAGTCATTACAACATATAGAAGAAATGTTTCTGGCAGCGTGCACTTCTGATCCCTGCAAGTAACGACATCAGAGAAATAGGAAGGCTTTGGTAGAAATTCAGTCCTAGTTCTCATGTCAGTATCTATGTTTCTCTTGTCCAGGGATCATGCAAGTCTTGAATTAGGGGAAAGGGATGGAGAGGTAACATAAAGAAGATTGTTAAGAAAACCTAACCATGTGTTGGAGAAGATGTGGAGAAAAGGGAACCCTCCTACATTGTTGGTGGGAATGCAAGTTGGTGCAGCCATTTTGGAGAACAGTATGGAGATTCCTCAAGAAATTAAAAATAGAGCATCCCTATGACCCTGCAATTGCACTACTAGGTATTTACCCCAAAGATACAGATGTAGTGAAAAGAAGGGCCATCTGTACCCCATTGTTTATAGCAGCAATGGCCACAGTCGCCAAACTGTGTAAAGGACCAAGATGCCCTTCAACAGATGAATGGATAAGGAAGATGTGGTCCATATACACTATGGAGTTTTAGGCCTCCATCAGAAAGGATGAATACCCAACTTTTGTAGCAACATGGACAGGACTGGAAGAGATTATGCTGAATGAATTAAGTCAAGCAGAGAGAGTCAGTTATCATATGGTTTCACTTATTTGTGGAGCATAGCAAATAGAATGGAGGACAAGGGGAGATGGAGAGGAGAAGGGAATTGAGGGAAATTGGAGGTGAACCATGAGAGACTATGAACTCTGAAAAACAATCTGAGGGGTTTGAAGCGGCAGGGAGATGGAAGGTTGGGGGAACCAGGTGGTGTGTATTAGAGAGGGCACAGATTGCATGGAGCACTGGGTGTGGTGCAAAAACAATGAATACTGTTATGCTAAAAAAATAATAATAATTTTTTTTAAAAAATGTTAAAAAATAAAATCCAACCATATAGCAATATTCTTTCTTAAAAATCATATGACTCATATTCACAACAACATATCCACTATTCTCATAGATGCATGATATGGCTTAACAGAGAGACTAACTCCATAAGCTCATTGGTCTGATCCTAAGGCTGGAAGAGAACACAAAAAAATCATTTACGCTCTATCTCCAGCAAGGCTACCCATCAGCCAGAAAACAAACCCTGCCTGCTCCAAGTCAAGGTAGCTGATTTGAAAAAAACAACAACAACAACAACACAAAACTATTAAAACAATCTCTCAGTCATCAAAGACATTCATAAGTAACAACCAGAATTGACAGCTTTGGGCACTTGACCTGGTGTTTAATTGTCAAGAGAGCCCCATGACTTGATCGTTGTCATTTCTTATTTTGTAAGTGAAATATCATAGTCAGAACTAAAACCTACACTTAGGTCTTCTGACTTTGCAGGGAGTCTGGCACCCACACAGTGCTGCCCCCATTAGGCGTGGGCTGTCTTGACCCCCAGGAGAACCAAACCATGCGCCATTTGGCACGTTGGGCAAAGAGGACATTATCTGGCAGATTCGGTCCCAGAAAAGGAGCTGAGTGGTTCTATCCCTCTCCTTCCTCTCTTTACCTGGTGACAGGAATAAGCCCTACAAAAAGAGTAGGCTTCAACGAGTATGGATAATCTCCTTCAGACACTGGTGGTTGGGAAATATATAGATATATATACACTCTGTCATTAAAATAACCTCGTTTTTCTAAGCTGCTAATAGGATTATTCAAAAAGTTTAAAGCAACATCCTAAAGCCTGTTATTGGTTTGCCAAAGAAACTATGTTTTTTTTCTTTTTTTATTTTTATTTTCATCTTTCTCTGAACATTGATTCAGAGTCAGGCAAATAAATGAGCACCAGTTCTTAGCTGTGCCAGTCACTCAACAAGTGAGGAGCTCCCCAGTCGGCTTCCCCAGTGCTGAGTTCCCCAGCATTGCCTTCTTCCTTTGGTCCCCCTCCCTGCTCCCCGCCCGCCTCTCCCCTCCACACACTGCCCTTCTTTGTTCCACCCCAAAACATGGATTTGTCAAATGCTATCTGGGCAAACTGTCCCAAAGTAACAGAAACAGAGGAAGTTCGCCATTTTCTCCTTCGTCCACTCAGCACTCAGGTACTCGGCTTGGAGGGTAAGAACTCATTTGCAAGTGATCTTAAGTCACTTAAAGCTAGTACGTTTTCTCCTGTCAATTAGATTTTGAGGGATCTGAGGACTAAGGCAGATTTCTGTTCCTTTATTCTGGCTTGTTGCATCTCTCTTTCAATGCGGCATCACCCCTCGCGAAAACCCATTCATTGACATCCACACAGTACGTGGTGCTAACTGATTAGGAGACCAAGACCAGGGTCAGAAGTCAGCCTTGGCAAAGATAACTGCTTTTTGTCTGAGGGGTGATCACAGGCCCAATTAAACAGTATGGAAAACCTTTCCAGAAAAGAACACCCAAGTAGAGAAAGACTGAGGAGTGTGATGCGTAGAGATAGAATATCCAGAGCAGTCAAACCCTTGTAAACATAGGTTTGCAAGATGTTTATAGAAGCTGTTTATGAAATGCAAAGCAGAACACCTGTCCAGATAGATCGATAGCTCCTGCATGTTTTTTCTGCCTCATATCGTCTCTTTTTTCTTATTCCCATACACCCTATGCCATGGGCACTTAATATCACTGAAGTGAGACATAAATATCACCCCTTTATGAAAGTCTTCTCTGACCATGACCCGCCCTGCCCACACCTTCTCTAGCCCTACTCCCAGCTGCACAGCTGTCTCTCCTAAATCAGAGTCCCCAGGACACTTGGAGTTTAGCTCTACTTACTCTCGTCCCACTGTAATTAGCTCATATTCATTTTTCAAATTTCTAATGACAAGAACATAAGGAGAGGTCATTGAGCACATACTCAGCGAACATTTAAGATATGAAAGAATTAACAAATGCCTGGGTGAATCAGATTGGCAAGTCTTGTGTCCCCATCGCCAGGTTTTATCTCCACTCATCATTCTTCCATATGTTTCCACCCTAAATACAAATGGCTGAACTGCAGGTCCCCCATCCTTCTACCTGGTGCATCTCAGATTCCGCAAATAATGGTAGGAAATTACAGGATAATCATCTGATGGCATTTAATGTTAGAATATCATTTCCTCCTGTGACCTCACATTGTGCATCTACGGGTACAAGTGCTGATGTGCTACAGTTGCCGTCTACTTAGGTGGGTGGCAAAGCCCTCCATGGATTGTGTTTGGAAGGATAGGTCATTTGTCTGAGAGATGTGGGAGGAAGAGTTGATATTATGGTGAAAGAGACAATTAGTATAATAGGGTCATTAAATTGACAATGGAAGAGAGTACTGCTCCATAGTCCCCCAGAGCAATCAGGGTGCCCTAAAATGGGAGACTGACAATGATAATAAAAAAATACTGAACCTTCTCCGCCTCCCTTTTGTAGTTCCCCTGGGTCTGGGTTTCAGTGTAATCTGTATCTGGGGAAGGCTCTGATTATGTCTGTTGCACTCAGATGCCTGCACTCTAGAAGCTAAGTGACCAGAGAACAGGAAGAAATGGTAGACATGCTAAGGGGGAAGGAGGCCATAAAAATGCTACGAGGGGAAATTGGAAAAATGGGCAATGGACCAAAAAATATTTGGGAGCCTTGCAGGGGAGCTAGTGTTTTTCGAAAATTACTTTTCCTGCAACAAAAATTTGATCAGAGATCTCACTTTCTTTTAGGAAAATGGAAACCATCACATATAAAATCTCTTTTCCTCCAAATATCAAATCTACAAATCTGTTTTTCCTTCACATTTCCTCTTCCTCCCTTCCATCACAGATGGGCACTCCGGCCACTCACTTACTCAAGGGAAAGAAAAAGTTATCCTTGACTTTGCCCATTCTGTTGTCTCCCTCAAGTAAGGCAGCAGCAAATTCTCAGTGTCTCTTAGATGTCCACCTGTTCCATCTCAACAGTCCAAACCCTTAGCAGGTCAGCCCTTTCTCTTACCCGAACTAGTTCAATAGCTTCCTCATCTGAGTCCAGTTTCTACCCCAGACCTCCTCTGGTCTATTCTCCACACAGAAGTGGAGAGATCTTGTCCATTTCCAAACTGAAAACTTCATGTTACGGTTACATGTAATATTCAACTCAGAACCCTCAGTTTATGTCCTATTCTACTTGGGAAGCCCAAGCTTCTTACTGTGATCTTGTAAGTCCTGTAGGATCTGGCCGTCCTTGCCCCTCTCTTTAGCTTCTGGCCACTCTTCTCCCTGTTCACTAGCCAATGACCATGATTGTCTTCTCTGGGTCTTAGAAAACACCAGGCCCTTCTATTCATCTACTTACAGTAGAAATGCTCTCCCACATTACTCGCTTTGCTAATCCTTACTCCTCCTCAAGCCTTTCCTGACGGCTCGGTCTAAAGTAGAGCCCTACCATAATCCTCTCTCATTGTCTCCTTACTGTTTTTCATAGACTTTTTTCCTGCAGTGATTCAATGTATGTGTTTATTTACCTGTTCTTGGGTCACTTGGCAGCATGTAAGCTCCGTGAGGTCGGGCAACCTAGGGGGCAGTTTTGTTCACGGCATTACCCCAATATACACTATCATACCTTGAATATACAGGCTTTAGGTTCATTGAGGGCACTCCTATAATTCAGATGAATTGAGAAATAAAATAGGAAAGTAGGATAATTATAAAGAAATGCACTTTTATGACTTTTAGGACATATAACGTATTCCTGAGGAGGCCTAATTTATTGGACGGATAAGACTCATTTGTAGCTGGCAGTCTCTATTTGTACCCATCTGCATCCCAGTAATTAATGCCAAGTTCTTAGAAGCAGTCTGTTCCCTTAAGGAGGCAGAATCTGTGTTTAAATTTGATAGAAGTGGCCTGGGCAACAGCAGAACTTGAGTAGATGGTCTTAAATTGCTCTCTCATTTGTGCCTATGTGAAGATCTTTTCAAACCAATTGTAAGACATTTAATAGGAAGGATTTCCCCCTCTGTTTTCTCTCTTTATTAAAACCTAAAATCTACAAACTGTTCTTTCAGCTAATTATAAACAAAGAATATGCCCTTCATATGTGAGATAATGAATGTGTATGTGACCGGGTTGTGTGTGCATACACAGGGGTGTGTGTGTGTCTATAAGATCGTGTTGGCTCACTGTCACTGTCCCTATAATTGCAATGAATAACATGTCAGAATCTCCTACTACTTTTCCATTCAGCTGAAGAATATATTGTCTCTGTGTCTCCCTGTTATTTTGTTTCTATTCAGAATATAATTGAAAAAAAAAGGGGGGTTTAATTTCATATAAATGGTGGAAAATATGAGTTCTGTGAGGGCAGGCGACAAAGTCTGCTTTGTTTGTCCCCAATTCACCAGACGGCACACAGCACTATGTCTGCTTCCTGCCAGAAGCACAAGAATGTCCGAGTTGAAGTAAAAATTCCTATAGGTTTTGGTTTTTTCATAGGCTATGTCTTCTGCATATCTGCCTCCCGGCCCAGTCCTTCCCAGGGTTCATGGCAGATACCCGCAAAATAAACACCCGCTGATTTTCCTTGACAGTTGAGCTTTTCAATGCCTTCCTATGACTCCAATTCCTCCAGGTAAGCTCTTTTTGGGGAAATAATACCTTCCCCGTGATTTCAGTGGCCACATCGTTTATCTGTAGGCAGTTTTTAAAAATAGCCAAAACAAACAAGGAGCTCTGGGACCTAAAAGGATAGCCTATCTCTGCCCAGCTCACAGGGGTCCCCCCTAGGGCTGAGCCGCGCAGGGTCCTCAGGGAAGGAAACTTTCCCCTCTGTTCCCTCTGGCACTTCCAGAGTTAATGCCTTAAGCACTTATCCCTGCACCTTCTCTGTTCTCAGATAACTCAGAAATGGTTGGATTAAGAATGTCAAACTTGGCCTTTAGGTAATCCTCAGTGCAGAAGGCAGCAGAGTTAAATTTGAAGGGAAAAATGGTTAAAAGATAAAGAAGATCTGAAGCAGCGTGAGGAGCCAACAATCCTTCTTTCAGGGAACACAGAGACATTTTCCAAAACCCCTGTCGTCAATTAGGCATCGTGGAATTTTCCGCACGTTCCCCATGGCCCGTCTGGTGTGGACTGCAGGATGGCAAATAGAGAGGGGGCGGGGACAGTGAAGCCCCTCCCAGACGTGCCATCTTTCCACTGGGGATCCCTCCCCGCAAGTTCAGCTCCGGGCTCACATCCTGCCACGTGCAAGCTGTAGGAACTTAGACAAGTTCCTTAACCTCTCGCAAGCTGTTTCTCCTCTGTCCAGTGGAGGCGTTAACAGTGTCTGTTATTGTACAGTGCTGGTGGTACGTGTTTACCTGGAACAGTCCTCACGACAGTACTTGCGACATCACTAGAAGGTCCTCCCTCACCTTTCTGCTTCTTCTATACAAATTCAATTTAGTGCCACCTTCTCCATGAAGCTTTCCTTGACTGTAGGCTCAGATATCAAACCCTGATTTTCTCTAACATTTTAGAGCCTATTTCTCTCTTTCAGGGACATGGTTAATCAGACACCGCTTTATCCATGATTCATGTAGAATGCTATATTGGAGAGCAAACAAATCTTGGTTCTGTCTGTGTGACTTTGGGGATGTTATTTAAATTCTCTGGGACTCCACAGAACACATAGAAAATGGAAGCAATTACATACACCTTGACTGATTGTATAGAAATGAAGTAATCTAAGACAAGTCATGTAGCACAAGGCCAGGCTCATTTTAGGCATTTAATAAACAACACCTGCATTGTCTTGTGTTCGTGTAGGTCTGGGACCCTCCAAGGACAGGGCTTTATAATACTTAGCATTGTTGCCTAGAAGTATGTCAGTCTCCCTATATGCCCTTAGTTCATGATTAATACCTATTTGTCAAATGAACAAATGAATGAATAAAATGTACTTCTACCCAAGAATCTTTTTCTGGCTCAATTAAATGTGTTTGCTACCCAGCTTTTCTGGTACTCTGTGTGTGTGCGTGTGTGTGCAAATGCACATGCATGCACAAAAGCACATACAAGCATATTTTGCAATTCCTCGGATAGACACACTGCCATATGTAAAATCATTAGAACCCTCCAGAGATCTTCATGTTGAATTCTAATACCAAAGTGTTACAAAAACTAAAATTCTACTGTCAGAGAGCTTGTCCTGTGGTTGAAGCATTGGACTCACCCAGCAGTCTTTTAGATAATATAAAGCCTTGTGTCAAGGTCCAAATTCATCAGCTTGGGCTACCATAACAAAATGCAGAGACTAGAGGGCGGAGACAACAGAAATGTACTTTCTGACAGTTTCAGAGACTGAAAAGTTCAAGATCAAGGTGCCAGTGTGGTCAGTGTCTGTGAGAGTCATCTCTTTGGGCAGTAAATCAGCTACCTTCTCACTAGGCCCTCCCATGGCCTTTCCCTGGTCCATGCGTGCGGAGAGTGAGCTCATTCTCTCTTTGTCATTTTATAAGGCCACCAATCCATCCAATGAGGATCCCACCTTTAAACCTCATTTAACTTTGCTTACCAACCCAAATACAATCCCATGGCAGGTTATGGCATCAACGTATGAATTTGGTGGTGGTGGCTGGGGAGCCATTTGGGCGATAGAAAGATCGTTCACCTCTTAATGTAAATTCCATTTTCAGGCATTTTCTCCTCCCTAACACAGACAGCAGTCTAGGTGGGGAGTACAGTCCTCAAACCGGGGAAATGACAAGTGGGGTACTGCCGGCAGAAGTTATCCCGGGCCCCCCGAGCACAAATTCCTTGTTGCAGAAGTATTGTCCTGTCCCAGTACATTGTATGTCACTATAAATTTGTCCAAGGAGCTCATAATCTCACTTCCCAAACCTTCAGAGCCATGGGAAGGAGGATGTGTGTGGACCTTTAATGTTCATCCATAGAACCCCACCTCCGCCATTAAATCTGGCCTTCCAACAACTGCTGGAGACTGGGGTCACTTCTCCATAGCAAAGGGACAGCGTAATTAGTTTCCAGTGACTGTCCCTATCTATTGTGAAGATCAAAGCCATAAGGCCTACTCTCTGCTGGAAACACAGGGAAAAGGACATTCAAGAGGCAGGAAAACAAAAATTGAGTTGTCAAAACTCAGTGTGAACCAACTTTCATAAATCACTGCTGGCCCAGAGGAGCTCTGCAATTGTTGGTGTTGTGTATTGTTATTTATTTTCTCTCTACTTGCTCTTAAACTAGAATCTTCCCCCTACTTTTATGTCTGGTATGTGAGTGAGTGTGTGTGTGTGTGTATGTAAGAGAGAGAAAGAGAAAGAGAGAGAGATCTTGATTTTTTGAAGAGTACCAACCCATTGTCTTGTAAAATCCCCCTTCTATTAGCTCCCTGTTGCTATGAAATAAATTACCATAAATTTAGCAGCTTAAAAATAACATGCTTTTGCTATCTCCCAGTTTCCGTTCAGGAGCCTGGGCCTGGGTTATACGGGTCTTCTGCTCACAGTCTCACCAGGCTGAACTCAAGGTGCTGGGGGCTGCTGTCCCATCTGAGGATTGGGGTTGCCCTCCAAGCTCACTGGTGTTAGAAGAATTCAATTCGTTGTAGTTGTAGGTCTGAGGATCTCCATTCCCCAAGGCCACCACCTGTCATTTGACCCTCTCCACCACACAGCAGCTTCCTTCTTCAAGACTGAAAGAAGAATGTCTGTTGTTGCTTCTTTACCTGGGGAAAGGGCTGAGCTCTGATTTGAAACCATCCTACTGAAGGAGTCATTTCCTCTGGGGATAATCTCCTTCCAACTAATTATCTTAAAGTCAACTGATTAGGGACTTTAATCACATCAGCAAGATCCTTTCACCTTTGCATGTACACACCATAATCAAGGGATTGACTATGCCATCATCACCCCCAGGGCCTGCCCCTCCACGGTGGAGGGGCTACACTGGGCATGTACAACCAAACTCAGGAGTCTGAGGATATGTCTTAGGGATCTACCTGTCACATTCTCCATTCTGAACTTGCCAGATTTGCTTATTCACTCGTTATTAAATTCAGGGTACAGATTTTTGGCAAGGATACTGATAAGGTGGTTCCAACAGGTTTCCTTGTCTCCAATATCTCTGATTCTCTCTTGATCCCTTTCTGCCCTGACACACACTCTCCATACCCTCTCAGAGGTAGGGTTCTTCTAAAACATGGTGGAAAGGAAGGTTGTCCATGTCTGTCTAAGGACTCTGATCGCATCATGATATTAGCTGGCTTGAATGGGCAGCACCCCTGGAGGCCCCCATAAAAAGAAGTATCAGGTACTAGTTGAGAGTCCTATAATAAGACTGCCTGAGTTCAAATTCTGCCATCAGCACTTACTAACCAGTAGCTAAGTTTTCCATTCTTCTGTTAACATGCCTACATTGAGCCCATCCCTAACATTATCGGGCTCCAGTGCAAGAGTACACATGACAGCCTATATCAAAAGTAAAAGTTAAGCAAACAGATTAAATAAAGCATGTTCTCTCCTCCAAGCTTGACAAACACATGTTTATAATCACCTGGAAGCACAAGGTTTGAATTTAGAACTCTTGATGGTATAGGAGATAGCACACCCCAGGCTCACGTTCCTCCTCTCCCTTTCCCATACCTGGCTCCTCCCCACACTGCAAGTCCCGAGGAGGTAAGTTTGCTAGCAGTCCAGCTCACACAAACACTGTGTGTCTGTGGGCCATGCAGTTGGCATGGAGACATGGGATCACATTAGGAACACAGTCTGCAGCAAAGACAGACCCAGCTAGGAGGCCTGTTCAGAATCTCAATTTGGTCCAGGGATATGACAGAAGGAAATTGTTTTGTCCCCGGTGTCTGGTGGACATGTCCTTTGGCCCTCATGGAGCCACTTCTTACCCTCTGGGGAGGGATACATCTGGAGAAGAACCAAAATAGACCCACTAAAACATGGTCCAGGTAGAGGCCTCTAGTCTAAATCAAAGGGCAAAATCCACCTATTTCATGAGGTTGGATGAGAAAAATAGAAGGACATACCCACTGAGTGCTTAAACCAGCGTCTGATGCAACATAAGTTTTTAATACAGCGTGACCTCTTATTTTTGGATTCCCTGTGGATCAAGAGGTAGATAAATAGCTGGGCAAATTCCCAGTTTCACCAGCACTTGGTACAAGCCCCCTACAATCCGGCATTTTCTAGCCTCTTCTCAAACCTGAAGGCAAACACAGAAGGAAAGCTACAGGCGAGCTGTATTCTCAAATCAATTTCTGCAGCCAGGGATGATGTTGTGTTCTAAGCCATGCAAGTCAAATTAAACTCCCTCCATATTCCCCTATCTCAACTAGAGCCTGCCTGATCAAACCACGGCTCACAGACAGGGACAAAACACACATCTCACCGTGTTTGACATCCCAGATTCCTTTTTCATTTGGCTCATATTCATTCGCTGTCTCTCGGAACCTCTCATTCTGTTTGTGAGTTATCATTAATTACAGAATAAATCAAGAGTACATGCTAATCTGGAAGATCTTGTCTTTGAAATGCTTCCTTGTGCCTTCCCAGTTTGTAGAGAGCTAGGTTGGGAAGGCAAATGTATCCCTGGCTGGCAGACTTTGTCTTCCTTAGAATTTAGGTGTGATCTATATTCAAATGACAGTTTAATGAGCCTTTTCCTATTTCCAGAAACCTTATCACATCATTAAAGCATAGAAATGAATAATACATCTAGCAGTTGGATTAAGCTGAACTTGAGACCTGATGCATCTTCAAAGAGGGGAAGAAAGTGGAGCAGAGGCAAAATCGAAGAATGCTGAGCTAAAAAGAAAGGGTTAAATGAGGGGTTCTGGGAGGGGGGCTATTTTTATTCTGATGTACCAGCATAACTAAATGTCACCAGCATTTTTTCAAGTTTTAATGTGGCACTCCTGTTTCTTTGAGCATGGCCTGGAAGAGAACTTGGGCAGATCATCTTCTGCCAGTCATCATGGCTTAGAATGAAGAGTTAACCTGCAATGACTTCATTGTGAGCAAGGTGCAAGCCACCTGTGTTAGTGTCCACACCATTCCCAACTTCTTCCTCAGGAGCAGAGGAGCTTAGGGTAATTAGAAGTCTGAGCCCTGGGGTCAGAATTCCAGATCTGTCTCCTGGGAGCTGTGTGACTCAGGGTTGAGCAGTTTGGCCTCTTTAAAACCTCAATGTTTTTCATTTATAAACCAAGAGATAAGAAATTCACCTGCTTTGGTGGGTTGTGGAGAAAACCCAGGGAAAAATCTTAGATCAGATTCTTAGCCTGGTGCTTGGTATACAATAAGGGCACAATGTCTGTCAGCTCTTCTTTTTCATTTCTTGGTATCTTGATCTTTCTTCTACTCTTTCTTCTACTGAGAAAGGATTTCAACCAAGTCCACTCTATAATCTCAACTCCCTGGTCATTTCTCCTTCTGAAAACTTCTATTCGTCCTTCAAAACCCAATTGAAATGGTCTCCACCATCTTCCTCCCTGATACCCTAAGCCAGATCAAATGTTTGCTTCAGACCTCCATAATTCCCCTCAACAGACTTATGTGATCAAAATTGCACTTTGCTGAGATTTTGGTATTTTTCGGTGGGTCCTTGAATGTTGGTGGAATGAGTCTAGATTCCCTTTTCTCTCCTTTCCAATGTTTAGAAATAGAGCTGATGGCACATTTCCAGGTGGCCTCCGGGCTTTCTGTCCAATGCTGACAGATGCACATGCTGGTGATAAGAGCTCTTTATTGCCCTGGAGAAAAGCCCTTTGATAGACGCTGCCAAGACAGCACAGATTCTAACCCAACCACTCTCCATATAGAATGTTAGTATGCAAATGGTTAAGTGAAGTCTGCCCCTATTCCATTGCCCTGGACAAAGGGTCCTGGACAGGTTGGAAACCTGGAAGACATCACTGACTGCTCCCTTTCTCAAGAACATCACATTCTAGACAAGGCAAGGGTCTCTCAGTTCCATTCAGGATTCCTCCACGCACCCCCTCTGTATCCCTCTCTCCCCATCTCTTGGCTCACATACTCAGGATCTCCCTTCAAAATCCAGTCTTTTCCCACCTGGCTCCTGTCTATCTTCCTGAGGAATATATCTAATAATATTCTCTTCCTTTAAAAAAAAATGGCATTTTTTATGACAAAAGCTAAGAGGTAGAACCTTCTGTACTCTGATCCTAGCTTTCTTTTAGATCTGCTTCCTACCGCTTTCCTTTGCTAGCGTTATCTTGAAGCTAAACCTCTGTGCCGTTGTATTCCTTCAGCCAGTGATCTTTTAAACGTGAAAATCAAATCCTGCTGCTACTCTGTTTATACCAGTTTTTGTATAACCATGTTGGAAAATGATCTGGAAGTTCCAGTAAAACCAATCATGTGCACACGCTAGGACCTAGCAATTTCTCTCCTGATACATACCCACCATGAAGCCATGTGCAACTCCCCTGAAAGACATGTATCAAGATGTTCAAAAGAGCATGATTTCTAATAATCAAAGTGAAATATACCTAAATGTTTCTAATAGTATAATGAATAAATTACATTATATTTGCACCATGAAATACTATATATGAATGATAAGAAATCTTTAGATCTGGGCACCTGGATGGCCCAGTCAGTGAGGCATGCTCAGGTCATGATCTCAGGGTCCTGGGATCAAGCCCCACATCAAACTCCATGCTCAGCAGGGAGTCAGTTTGAGATTCTCTCTCTCTTTCCTCCTCCCTCTGCCCTTCTCCCCACTCCCTCTCTGTCTCTCTCTCTCTCTCTCTAAAATAAATAAATAAATAGAAATTGTCCAAAACTAAACACAACCATACGAGTGAATCTCACAAATACAATTTGTGAAACTGTTAAAAGCCAGGGCAGTGTTGCCCTTGGGGAAGGAGTGACTGTAAGGGATTGTCATGAGTTCAGCTGTGCCTCCCAAAAAGATGTGTCCAACTCCTTCCCCTGATACTTGTGAATGTGAGCTCTTTTGGAGATAGAGTTTCTGGAACTGTCATTAGTGGAGGATCTCAAGATGAGATCATTCTGGATCAGGGTGACTCTGAAAGTCCAGTGGTTGGTGTCCTCCTAAGAGAAAGGAGAAGGTGTGGGGCACACAGAAGGGAAGGATATTTGAAGGTGGAGACAGAGGTTGGAGTGGTGCTTCTATGTGCCAAGCAGGGCAAAGTTTTGCTGGCAGACCCCAGAAGCAGGGAGAGAAGATTGTCCCTCAGAGCTTCCAGAAGAAACCATCCATGCCAACATCTTGACTTCAGACTTCTGGCCTCCAGAACTGTAAGGGAATACATGTCTGCTATCTTAAGCCACTTAGGTTTTGGGAATCTGTTACAGCAGCCCTGAGCATCCCACAGAGGGGCATTACACAGGTTACTGGGATGCAGCTAGAATTCTGTGTCCTGTTCGACATTCAGTTTAGGAAAATCCATTGATCTGTATACTTGGTCACTGTGCAGTTTTCGATATATGAATTATACTTCAAAGAAGTTAAAAGTATATATAATGACTTTTTATTACACTTTGAAAGCATTCTTTGTACCAGAGTGTAGCAGTCAGAAAAAGGCAGGTTGCTGTCCCGTAACAAGTAAACCCAACCGACCCACAACATCGAAGGTCTGTATCTCGCCCATGCAGCTTATCTTCTGGAGATCTGCTGTGGCTCTACTTCACAACATCTTCATGAACCAGATCAAACTTTAACTGTTCCTGTAGCTTTTCCAGAATTCTCCTGGTGTACAAGTAAGAAACAACATGAGTGTCTTTCTCCAACTGCATTACTTGTATTTGGCTTCTTGCTCACACATGTATTTCTGGCACTGGATGTGAACACCCAGATGGCAGGCATATCAGTTTATAGACTGTAATGATTAGAAGCACATTTTTATATCAGACTGGATGCTAGATGGACTTGAATCCCACCTCCAGTGATCTTCCACTCAGCTTTGGTTCCCACCTGCAAAATAAGGGTAGTCCTACTAAATCATTATAATAGAGTGAGGATTATAAACATGTGTAAAATTCTTTAAAATCCAAGGCATAAAGAAGGCATTCAGTAAACATTAACCTGTGTACTTACCAATATTGCCTACCTACTTCAAGTCAGGCTCTGATCTAGGGTTCCAGAATTAGTGGTGACCAAGTCAAAATCCAGGCTCTTAGTGGCTAGGCTGCTATAGTTACTACTATAGCAGCATGATGCTTGGCACATAGTAGGTCTACAGTAAAAATCATTGAACAAGTAATTCTCAGTCTCTTACTCCAAAATGCCAAGCTTATCCTTAACTTCTTGCCTTTAGAGATATTTCTTTAATATTTCTTCCTCTCTTAATTCTCATTCTCATTTTTTCATGAGTCATTCCTCTAAAAAAAATTAGCTTTTTGGGTGACTGTTTGAGCCTAATCACGTTAGCGTCACATACATAATAATCCATGTTAACAGATGCCCTATTTATGGGGAAATGTAAAGCCATGATGTGGGGAAATTATTCATCTCATGTTTTTGTTGAAGAAGCAAAACGCACAGTAAATTAAGTCTAGTCTTCTTGATATTCTGCATTTTTTAAAAAAATTGTGATAGAAACTGGGGAGCACACTTCGTACAATGTGGCATTAATTATTTAGTCATTCTGAATAGGTTTCAATTGCATTACATGGAAAAATGTAAGAGCCCTCCAGTGGCCAAATAATCCCTCTCAAATCCCAAGGGTTATTTGCTGCAGACAGCATCTCCAGCTGAATGAAATGCCTGCTTTATCTTCTGCAAGGAAAGAAGGAGGGCAAGACCTATTAAAGTCCTATTTTCCCATTTTAAAAAGGACTCTTGTCTGATTCCAAACACTCAGACAAGTTTGAAGTAAATTGTTTTATCTCTTAAAGCAGAGATAATGCCCCTTTTCTGATAGCTAACCACTGTAATCAAGTAACACTTTATTTTTTTTTTAATTGAGCATCTACTGTAGGTCTAGCACTGGACTTTGTGGAAGGAGATGGCCTATGGAGGGAGAATGAAAGATGATATAGAACATCCATATTCTGTCCTTGAGGGGACAGAATGATCATCATATGTGATCATTTTATTTTCTGAGGTATTTATTTAGGGAAGAAATACCTTCAGGTATTTATTCAGGGAAGGGAAAAGAAAGTGCCTCGTAAGAATTAATGGGGCGCCTGGGCAGCACAGGTGGGTAAGTGTCGAGCTCTTGGATTCAGCTCAGGTCATGATCTCAGGGTCATGAGATACAGCCACTTCCTGGGGCTCCACGCTCAGCAGGGAGTCTGCTTGAGATTCTCCCTCTCCCTCTGCCCCTCTGACTCATGCTGTCTCTCTCTCTCTCTAAAATAAATAAATAAACCTTTTTAAAAAGAGTTAATAAAAATTTATTTGCAATTTACCAATGGTAAGCACTTTGCTAAGTATTAGAGGGGCCAGAATCAATACAGACATGGTGCCTTGCTTTCTTGGCCCTTAGAAGGGGGGAAGAACAATGAATAGCTATTGCAAAGAACTGTGTCAATTACTGTGATAGATGAAGCACAGGAGCAATGAGGGCAGAGGGAGGAAGCATTGAGCCAAACCTGAGGAGGAAGTGGTGGTCAGGGAAGGCTTCCTAGAGGCCAGCACTTGAAATGAAGAGACATTCCTTAACCTTGTGATGAGATGAGGGTTAGAATGTTCTAGGAAGAGAGAACAGAGGATGTCAAGAGCTGATGGAGAGGGTGAGGTATGGTTGAGAGGCTGAAGGATGTTCTGTGTGGTTGAGCAGAAGAGAAGGGCATGGAAAGCTGGGAGACAGGGACCATGTCTCAGGAATGGCAACTAAGGCTAAGTCCCACTGCCCATCAGATTCCTGTAAGGCCCAAACAAGCACATTCTTCCATAATCTTCTGTGTGATTCGCATGTGTCTAATTAGAACTTACTTTTTTATTTCCAATTCCCCAAAATAGGCATTTTTATTCTCGATCCTGGCTTATCTTCGAAATCCACCCCTCCTCCTCCATCAACCCATTGGTGCCAATGAGTTTCTGGGTCCTGGTCTTCCCTCTCACTTGTCAAGACAATTCTTGATGGTTTTGGTTTTTTTTTTAACAATATTATTTCCAAAACCATTTCCTCCCACCCCTCTTTCTCAGCCCTCAGTCTGCACCATGGTTTGGTTCCTCTGCTAGGCCTAGTCGGAGTTCCTGGAAGGAGTCAACGGTGAGGCCTGGGACAGGCAGGAAGATGCTGGAGCACCTCGGAAGCCAGCAGGTGTTTGAGGGGGGTGCCCAGCTGCTACCTGCAAGAATCATCAAATCAGGAAGATGGGAGGGCATTGCCCAATATCAAAGTCAGGACAAGAGAAAATCAGGGTGGTTTGGATATGTAATTTGTCAGTGGGATGAACAGCAAATCTGTCCTGAGCCTCAGACTTTGTAGTGAAATGATGTTCCTACCTCATATCACTGTGCCTAAGCCCCTCAAAATGAATTCACCCATTGGGACAACAAGAGAGGGCACTCCCCTCTTCTGGATCCGACTCAGTTACACACGAAACCAGCCCCAGCACCCCCAGGAGACCTCATCCCAGTTGCTATTAAGCCTTCCCATGCTTCACTGCCACCCTGAAAATGACCCGGCCCTCAATATGGGAAAGGAACGATTCTCAAAGGGAAGTAAATACACTTTCTTCTTTCATCAGAGAAAACACTTTTCAGGGGTGATAAGAAAGGCTAGACCTTTGAGCTACGTTAGCCTGAAGGGTCAGGATGACAGAATCACTCGTTCATACTTGGGCAGAAAGTAATTTGGGCCCCACAGCTTTCCGCTCAGTAGAGAGCGAACTGAGCAATTTCCATCAGCCGGGACTGCGCGTCACCTGGCGCCAGATGACTTACTTCGGTTGTCACCGATCCCAGTGAGGTGGAGTCCCAAGGGAGGACGCACGTGAATTTTGAAAGGTGGATTTTTAAACCATAAACAACATCCCCCAAATCTCTGCCTCCTCCCATTGCCATTGTTGAAAGTGAAATGCACATGCAGCCACTGTTGAACTTCCCATGTTTGCAACTCTGCTCTCTCTCAGGACAAAATTTTAACCTTGGGGCTGTTTTACTCTTTGGTAACAAGTTTGGGAAGGGTAAAGAGTCTATAGATTCCGATCCAAACAGTTCTAGGCGACCGCTGCCTTGTCGGAGGTTCTTAGGGAGCAAATGCCTTCTAAATTCCATCACCCTCCTATGGTGCCCACCTTCCTCCCCCAAAAGGATTTTCTCTTCTCCCTCCCTGTCTTTCTTCATCTTCCTCTTCTTCTTTTTTATTAGGACAAGAACACTTAAGATCTATGTCCTAATCCATTTTAAGTGAGTGATTCAGTTTCATGAACCATATGAGCAGAGTTGTCCAACATCTCTCAAATATATCCAACTTTCTTAACTGAAACTTTACGCCCGTTGAACAGCTACCCCTCATTCCACCCCCTCCCGGCCCCTGACCATCACCATTCTACTCTGTTTCTTGAATTTGAAGTTTCTAAGGCTCAGTAGCAAAAAACAAACACAAAAACAAAGCAAACAAAACCCCACATGGCCCAATTTAAAAACAGAACAAGGCAGTGAGTAGATATTTCTTCCAAAATGACATACCCCTGGCCAGCATATGTATGGAAAGATGCTCGACATCACTCCTCATCGTCATCGTCGGGGAGATACAGATCTTCCCCCACCACCCCGAGTTTCTGAGTCATCTTTAAGCCCGAGGAGGAGGAAGAGAAACGTACTAGAGTATGTCAGGGACCAATGATGCCATAGGAGTGTGTGTGTTGGGGGGGGGGGGTCAAGGTAGGGAAATAGTGGGACGCTGGTGTGGGACTGGGCAATGGGTTCCCAGAAACAGCATATGGGTGGCCTGGGAGTAAATGCTTTTAGTCTGCAAGTCAGTTTTGAGTCTCTACTCTGGCACTTACTGGCCAGAAGAGCTCAGCCAAATCTGACTGTCTCTTAGCCACTGCTTCTTCACCTATGAGAGCAGAAAAAGTAACAGTGTGTTCCCCTACGATAATTGTGTGGTTTCAGAAATAGAGGACGGAAGTCAGAAAACCCAGACGGCAACAGAGCCCATTATATAGAACAAGAATAGAAAAGTTAAACCCAGCTTTGTATAATAGAATAGGAATCCCGGGACTGGGGCAAGCATATGCCCCAACATCAAGTATTTTAAATTCAACTTCAAACAAGCGGATCAACGTACATCTGCCCCCCAAACTTTTATTCCACAGGAAAATGCCTGGCCCTAAAAATGAGGCTGTGGTTGTTTCGTTATTATTCTTTCCTCCAGGAAAAATCCCAGCTCAGACATTCAAGATTCATCTGAAGGTATGTGGCTTAAAGCCAGAGCCTGCTCAGAAACCTGACTGCTTGCATTTCCAGGAGAAATAGAGGTCCTCCCTCATGGACACCGAGCAAGAAATGCCAATCCAGGGCCAGAACCAATCTCTATTTCCAGATGCTTCCATGGTTTCCTTCTGCTGTGGTGTGCCCCTTCTGCCTCCCTCCTCCCTCTCACCTTTGCTGCCAGCCCAAATCCAGGTACGGACGGGAGGGCTGGCGAGGCTGCTTGACTGACATGGCAGTCGCTGGGAGCCATGGGTCTGCTCGTGCCCTTTGGTCTCCTCCCACTGAGCTCCGGCCACCCAGTCCGATCAGGCTTTCAGGAGAGAAACTTGTCCCTCCTAAGTCCTCGTTATTCAGAAGCAGGACCAGGGACTTGGAACAGCAAACTGATGACCTGTGGACAGGATCAGAAGCGAAGTAGGTACAATCTTTCCCTTTTATTTGGGTAAGCCTTTATCCTAGAAGTTACAAGCTGAACACGGACTCGGGCTGGGGAGGTGGGGGGGAGAACAAAGGGGGATGTTTTAGGTTTTCCCCTTTGACATCAATTCCAGCATGTGCTGCCTGGTTGGGAGAGACACGAGCAGCTGGTAGCTGGCCCCTGCTTGCTATTCCTCCCGCAAGCACTGAGGGTCATGAGATGGGCCTGGTTGAAATGGATGTTTTTCCGTTATCAACTTGGTGGGCCCACATCCTTGACACACAGAGCTCAGCCAGGGTATTTCCCAGGTGAGATTAGGAAAAAGAAGAGGACGAGTCCTGCTTCTGCTCTGGGGATTGCCTCCTGACTGCCAACAGAAACTCATTCTATCCATTCGCTCCCAGACGTCATTCTTTTCCATCACCATCCTTGTCAATCCTCAGGGAGCTTCAGAGCTGGATTCCCTGTGGATTTCCATTATTTACACGGTGGGTTTCCTCAAATCCCCCTTTGGAGGTGAGGCAAAGTACGTGTGCATCACACCTTCCTACAGAAATTCTCATTCCGTATTTGGGGGTGTGTTTTTTCGAGGTATCCTCTGGTGGCTAGAACAGGAACTCCTGGCTAAGAAGCATTGCTCTGGTGAGTGGAGAAGAAGCCAAGTGAGGTCTGGTGGCCTCTTACTTCCTGAGCTCCAGGAGGCTGGGGAACCATGTCTTCTAGACATGCTGTAGTCATTAGAACCTCCTGGAGTATACTTCAAGAGACAGCTCTTTGCATAGCAATCATCTGATAGGTGTTAAACCCAAATAACCAAATATGCTCACTGAATCCCCATTTCCCATGGAAATCATGAGTGTGGGGAGTCGGGGGCAGAAGCACTGGGCCAGGACCTCTGAATTCCCAGTTTGGTCCCAACACCACCTACTCTGATGACCTGGAACCAGGCAGGCTGGGGAACCGTCTCCTTCTTCACCAGTAATAAGAAGGGATTAGAATACATAATCAGTAAGTTCCCTAACACCAAAATTACATAATGCACCTTTAATGAATTCAGTATTTTTTTTTCCTTTGGAATATCCATCCTCGTTTCATGGTCTAAGAGATAAGAATCAAGAATAGTCAGAATGGAATTAAGCCTTAAGAATTTTAACCATCATCTGATTTCTATAAGGCTTTGGCTGGTTCTCTTCTCGTCCTGGTGCTCCCAGGTCAAGTGAATATTAAGGGAAACAGGAGGTACCAACAGAGCACCCAAGTCCCCAGAATTAGTCCCAAGGCTGGCACTTGTAGAGCCCATGCCCTGACTCTCCCATCAAGGCTAGTCCCAAGCCAGGGGACTCCAGCTCCGGGATAAACAAATCTTGTCCCTGAAACACGAGGCCCAAGGAGGTGTTTTTCCCTCTCGAAGATTTTGCAAAACCAAAAAAATCAGGGAGGGGGCGAAGGGAAGAAATAGCTTTATTTGAAGTAGAACCATGAATCTAAAGAGAATGTTTTCAAAGATTTCTACGATGCATCAGCAGCTCCTTAAAGTAATAGCAAACAGTTTAGATCCATTATTTAGTTTCCGTGGAAAATAAACAACAGGGTCGAGTAGAATAGTAATAGTGGATTTAGCGCTCAGTCCCTATTCATCTTCTGTGCCCATGCATTTTTAAGACAGAAAAGCATTTTCCCAATTACAGCTGGAGCAGAAAGGCGGGGAGGGGGGTGAGTTGGCTTTGCTGGATGTCTTGCTTGAGTCCTCAGGGCCTGAGGTCAGAGTGGCTATGCAGGGGAGGAAAGGGAGGAAAGAGTAGGTGAACGTTGTCTTCAGGATCAAGCGATATTTGGTGCACCCCAGGCAAGACCAGTCCCTATCCAGGATGGAGGCTCTAGAGGTTTCGAAGATCACCTTGGCTGTGCTTCCACAGCAGAGATGTCTAGAGCCAGAGTCCCTGTACCCTCGGGCTTTGTGTTTTGTTCCTCCCTGCCACTCACTCTATCCACTCCCTCCCTGGGTTCACATGCCATTCCTTTTCCTGACTATCCTTACTAATCTTCAGGGTGCTGCCTCATCAGAAATTCCACCACACGGCCCCGCAGACCAGAACAGACACCTCATTCCACCCCGTCCCACCCTCCACAGGAAATCGGTCCAATTGCCTCCTGGAAAGCAGAGAGCAGAGATGATACCGCTTGTAGTGTTTCATTCGCCAGGACAGATGCAGGAGCTCTGAGATGTGGGCTCTCACTGTCTGACCACACTTCCTCACTTAAGAAATGACTTCACAAACCCAAAATAGCAGTCGCCAAGAAACAAAACACAGTGAGGTCGCGAGGTCCGGGCGCTAAGAGCCACATGGAGAAATGAAAACAAAAGTTCAGATAAATATTTCCCATCAGATATCCAAGGTGGGCATGGAGTCTTCTCGTGGGGCTGGCTGTACCAGAGTGAGCCAGGGTCCTCGGAGTGGCTCTGTTCTAAGGAGGCAGCAGAGAAATTAGATTGAATTTTTCGAATACCCTGCTGCAGTCATTTTGTAAAAGCATTTTGAATGGGTCGGTTTTAGTACGGGGTGGATTTAACATTTGTGTTTGAGATTTTTCTGCGATCAGGGCTTCTAGAATTCCAAATCTCACCCCATCCTCTAGGTCCAACGGGATCCACTCTTCCCCTGTCCATGCACATTAACCCTGGGACAGTGAACCCGAAGCCCGCCAGCTCCAATCTCTCTCATCTCACCTTTCAGACTAAATTCCTGTCTAGTAATTACTGCCTGTGATTCTGAGCGGTAATACATAGTTATCAGCGAGCACTCATCAGAGAGGTTAGCAGAGCGGGGCTTCCCACCGCAGCCTCGGGGAAGAGGCTGCATTATGTTTTTGCTGAGTTACTTTGCCCTGTGGCTGTTTATGGAGTTATCTCCTCTCAGCACAACTGTTGTGCTTCTCCCAGTCCTGATTATGGACCATTTCCCCTGCCTCTTCCCTGGAAGCAGGGAAGAACTCACAAGAGCAGACTCTCCCTTCTAGAAGAGGAAACACGGAGGCCTGTGGGCACAGTTTTGGAGTGAGTCCTTCCCTCCTGATCTCTCTTCCCAAAAAGAAGCACCAGCCTGTGAAGCCGGAGTCCTTACTGTTTGACTTAGAATCTGAATGACCCTTCACTGTGAAGCTCCATTTCCTCTTCTGTAAGATGGGAATCAGCAATACCAACCTCATAGCGCTCCTGTGAGGATTAAAATAAATAATGTGGAAAATGAAGAGGTTATATAGTAAAATTTGATTTAGTATGACATCTCGGGTTTTGTAGCTCAGCAAATGGCAGAAGTTCATTATTATTTTTTTTAAAGATCTTATTTATTTGACAGGGAGAGATCACAAGTACACAGAGAGGCAGGCAGAGAGAGAAACAGGCAGAGAGAGAGAGAGAGAGACAGGCTCCCAGCTGAGCAGAAAGCCCAATGCAGGGCTCTATCCCAGGACCCTGAGACCATGACCTGAGCCGAAGGCAGAGGCTTAACCCACTCAGCCACCCAGGCGCCCCTGTTGTTGTTGTTGTTGTTGTTGTTATTATTTGCTACTGTGGTTTTGTTATGAAAGTATTGTCTGAAGCAAACTGGCTGTGTGATCTTGTGCAAATAGCTTGACTTCTCTGAGCCTTTGTATTACATATGAAACAAAAGTATTCTGTCTAAAGTAACAGTCAACAAGTCTGTTAGCTGCTCTTCTCAGGTTGGCTGCCTCCTCCCTCCTGCCCTGGGGCCAGTCTTGCCCTCAGCAGCACATCCCCAGCTGGGGAAGGACCACCTGAACCTCAGAGCCTCACCTACCACCCTAGCTTGGACCTTTAGGGCATCTCTTGTGCTCTACTTGCAGGGGCATTATTTTTAGACATGTGAGTTTTCAGGACTGAGGAACAAACACTCCGTTCTCACCTCAGCATCTGTCTCTGTCCGCCTCTCCCCACACGGACCTCCGAGGGGTGGAGGAGAGGGTTAGTTAAGAACCACACAGCAACCCCCCAGGACCTATTTTACCAGCCTGAGGGATTCCCACCCTAATAGAAACAGAAGTCACTCCTGTCTGTGTTCCACTTTTATTTAGCAGCCCTGAGAGGTGGATAATTATTATGTCTCTTTTACTGTGATTTTTAACTTAAAAAAAAAATTTTTTTTTCACTCTGATTTTTAAAAGCTTGGTCTGGTTCAGCAACTTGTCCTGGGGTGCACATCAACACAGTAGGGGGTCAGATGAGATAACGTGTGTGGAAAGCCCAGCACGAGGCTGACACACACACCATTTCATCCCTTGCCACCTCTCTGGGGCACCTCACTGTGGGGAAGCGGTCCTACCAAATTCGTACCCGCCTTCTCTCCCGCCCCGCACCCCTCATGCCCCTTGCCACAACCATAGGGAGCTTTGTCCCTGGTGCCTCAGCACTGTCCTTTCACAGCTATGCACATTGGGTCAGGGTGACCCCTCCCCCCTCTGGCCAACCGTCCCCCCACGTGCTATTTTCTAACAATTCCTCTGGTAAGAAACTCGCCTGATCTCCCAAGGAGAGCTGGTCGTCCTCTTCATCTGCTCTAATAGCAAATGGCTAGTCCCCATTTCTGATTTCCAGATTCTTTCTCTATTTGTCTCTCCCTCTACGAGGTACCAAACCTCAAGGGCTGGAGTTTATGGCTTATTCATTTTTGTCTTCCTGGCATCTAGCAGAAGGGGCACACATAGTAGGCACTTAATAAATATTTAAGTGAATCAAAGCCCTGGAACAAAACTGTGCACTCCCATTATTCCCTGGTCCCCTGCTGACTCCCAGGAACACAGACAAAGGAGACTGACCGGTCAGAGTGATAGCAATTGAGAAACTGAGGAGAAGTAGGAGTAAAATGAAGGCCCTGCCTTGAGAGTTACCAGTTTGGTACACTGTCCCTCCGTGAACAGGAGGGATTTCAGTTCTTTCCAGCTCCCTGAAAACTGGGGTCACCCCGGCCAACAGCACTCTGAGCTGTGCGCTGCGCCCTTCCTTGGCCAAGTCAGCCCGAAGACGGCGGTGCAGAGCCCGAGCGTGGACAGGTGAACTCTTCCAGGCCGGACACTGTGATCGAATATTACTACAGGCACTTCCAGAAGGCACTTTGGCTGGTAGACCTGGCCCAGTCTGCGTGCAGCTACAGAGAGCTATGTGAGCTCCATGAGGGGGCCCTGGCCTAGGTGCACCCAATTTCCATTTTTCTTTTTCTCTTCTCTGTACGTATTCCAGGACAGGGCCAGGCAGTCACCTGACTAGAGGCTCACAGCTGCCCAGCAGCATTGCCAGAAGCCGGACCAAGATAAAGGGGACCCTTCAAAGGCCAGGGGAAGAAAGCGTGAGGAGAGTCATCCCGATAAACAACACATCATGGGTGCGTGAACTTGACAAAACAGGGCTGAATCTAACGCAGGAGAGTCATCTAATCCAAGAGCCTGGGAGATGGCATCCCTGGGGATACGCCAGGGTCTGACTCACCCTCTCTGGATGGACTTGAACTTAGCCTGATTGTCATCTACAAAATCGAGAGAGTAGAGCTGCATTGTCATAGTGGAAGAAAAAACTCCAGAGATCTGTTGGCCTGAAACCCCTAATTTTGAGGACAACTTAACAAAGGCTCAGAGAAGCCAGGAGATTTGCCCAGGATCACACAGCTGGTTTGTGATAGAGCTGGGAGAAGAACCCACCTCTCCTCGTTAGTCACCTCTCCAAACCACGTTTCCTGTGAACAGCATTTCAGATTCTTAGAAAACAGCTCTCTGTGCCATAAACATACAGTGTTGCTCTGTGTTGAACCTGGTGACTAGAAGGTGTTAAGCAACAGCTCTAGAAGCCCAAGGGCTGCCGAGATCATTTGCCTAAGGTTTGTGACTATGAAATTGTGTCTGTGGCTCGAAGCTGCATTGAACATGAGAGTCAGGTAGTCTAAGGGAAGTATAACAGTCCGATATTTCTTCCCTTGTTCATGCTCTCTAACCCCAAACTTGATGAGGTCCCTGGGGATTTTTTTTTTTTTTTTCCAGTGTGCTTTCATTCCTGAACCTTCCACGATTTGATTTCCCATCAGCTCCTGCTCTGACTGTCCTGGTTTCACGTACTCACCTGCCCACCCACACTCACCAAACAGAAATAATTTTATCAAGTGGCCAAGCTGCAGATTGTCTCTAAACAGCTGGGCTCAGGAAAAGCTCTGGGGATGCGTTCAGATCAGGAGTTATCTTCCCTGACACGCTGTTTCTGGATTTGCATACACGTGGGCTGGATGTTTTAATTAGCGCCATCAGCTGCTCTGGTCACAGCTCCCCACCGACTGCTTTGCTTCGTAGGTGAATGGTCGGAAGCTGTTGTATTGAGAGGCTGGGTGCTCTGATTTCTAGAAAAAGAAAACAACACCTGGGTGCATCTTATTTGTTCATTCGTGTTCGACAATGTTTTATTGGGGCTCTATTAAGTGCCGGGCGCTGAGCTGGAATGTGGGGATTCTAAGAAAATAAAACACAATTCCTGTTCATAGAGAGAGCACACTTCAGGGACAGCAAACGTTCTAAACACATAATGGAAGTTAAAGGGGAGTAACTGATGGTCCAGAGATGCACAGGGCGTGCGTGATGAAAGACCAGAGGGTCAGCATTTTCCCCCTCCTTGGGTGTGTGGTGGGAGGGGGCTGGGGAGTGGTTTCCATTGTTAAGCATCTGGGAAGGCTTCCTGGAGGAAGAGGTGTTCAAACAAGTCCCAGATGATACAGAGAGCTAATAAGGTACGAGATGGGATTGGCAAAGCTTTCTTGGCAGAGGAAACAGCATGAACAAAGAGATGAAGAAGAGTGGCCGTGTGAGAGTAGGAGATAACCAACAGGTAGTTTCATGTTCAAGAAGGGACTGGCAGCTGGAAATAGAGTTCGGAGTGCTTGGGGTGGAGAAAAGGAAGGGGAAGAGGTGTGGGCAAGGACACATAGTTGACATTTGTCTAGCAGCTCATGCACTGAGCAGCCCCGTGAACTTTACAGGGGAGACACCAGTCCCTTCCAAATGCACCAGGAGGCCCTCAGCACCAGCCCAATGATCCCCCTTCCCTTTTCCTCCCCCTTTCTGCACAGGCTGCCTGGCCTGAGCCCATTGTCTCTCATCCTCCAGGATCTCCTTCATTCCCGCCTTCCCCGTAGCTCTCCGGCTTTCCCTCTCAAACACCTCAATAGCTGGTCAGCTTCATTGGAAGCCCCAAATGTTTCCTTCCTTGGGGATTTACCCTTGGTCCTCCATTCTCCTTCCTGTCACCACCACGCATTCACCCACATCTCCATGACTCCCAAACCCAAACGGCTCCTGCCTTTCTCCGAGGTGTGGTCATGAGCCCCCACCTGACCAAGCAGACACCTCTCCCTGAGTATCTAACAGGTGTCTCACCAAATAGGGTAGAGAACAGCCACCATGTAGTGACTAGTTCAAGGTTGAGACTCTAACAGTATCTGATGATTGCATAAACTGTCAGGTTACATAAAGGAACTCTGGGGTTTGGCAAAGTTGAACATCTTGTGAGAAGCCACACACTGGTGTATCTGGGACCAAACCTCTTGGCTCTGGGTCCACGGCTTTTTTTTTTTTTTTTTCCTTTAGAGCCAAAAGGAGCATCCCTGATCCCACCATGCAGTGCCAACTCTACAGACTCTCCACAAGGCATTACTCTTCTTCTTGGCAGGCAGAACCTCCAGTGAGCCCACAGCCACCACACTCTGGGCAGCCAGCCTCTACAGCATGGGACACCAGGCACTGAGAGCCCTCAGAGTTGTGGGACAAGTTAAGTTTTCCAAGTTATACTTAGGAAATGGTAGGCTTCTAATACCAGTTGAACCTGCATTTGACTCCAGCTCTGCCATTCACCAGCACTGTGACTTTGAGCAGGTCACACATTACACTAGTATTTTCTCAACAATAAGAATAAATAGAACTACCCTTCAAAATTGCACAGAAAACAGGCAACAGTCTCAGGGATGGATACATTTTTCATAGACCTTGTTATTAAATCTCTATTTATATTGACATAACTGGAGCCAAATAAGTTCTCACCTTGAGTGGCATCAAGCTAAGCTTGGTCCGTCCAGCTATCTGTTCTCATTTCAATAATTTTTCGAAGCCTGGAATCCTCCTCAGTCCTCGCTCCTGGCCTCCTAGACCTTGACAGTGCATGGGAAGAAGAATTCAAATTCAAATAACAGAAAGAATTAGAACCTTCCCTGATACACTGTAGTTTGACCACGGTTCTGTTTTGCATAGTTTTTGCGATCCTTATTGTGGTCATTTTTTGCCATATGCTTTGATAAACTCAGGGGGTGAAAAAAAGGGCATGCAGAGAAATCCCAGAGTGACGATGGGTGAAAGAAACCCGCAGAAGAGGATCCCGGAGGGCTGAGGGCGTTTTCCCAAGAGGGTCTGTGTTCATTTCACACTTTTCATGCTTCTCTTAAAGAAAGGGCCAGTCTGCCCCTGGTATTAGAAATCCAGCCAAACGGTATGAGCACCCAGGAACGTGTTCGGTCTATTTCTGGGAATTCCCACAGGCTTAGTCACCCCAATTTTTACATGTCTCATACATTTAAGACAAAAATTTCCAACCCATGTGCCAATCTTTGAAGGATGTGGGGTTATTGGAGGCAGTTTCAAATTTGGGTGTGTGCAAAGTGTCCTCTCACCTAAAAAAAAAAAAAAAACTATTTGTGTTTTGCAATTACATCTATGCTTTTTTTAATTTTCAAGCTTATTTTAGATTGTTATAAATAAATATATACCTAAATAAGATCATTATTGAATTTATAATGGTTGTTTGTCATTGTGCATTCTCCTACAAAATAAGTATTTAAAGGATTCATAATGACTTCAAATTTGAGTGTGGGGAAATTGGCAAGGGGTGTGCTTTGCAAAAACGTTTGACATAAAAAGCAACACCAATGCCAGGTGTTTAGAAATCACTCTGAGAGTCAGAACCCAGGCTCTGAGCGGATCTGGAAGGCAGCTTTCCCAAGCAACTCAGACATATGTATGTTGCAGAATGACCTTGAGAAAGATCTTTCTGCTCCCGAAGATGAAGCTATTCGGGTCTCTCTGCCAACCTAATCCACCACCCAGCCCTGGCATGAGATGCAGGGAGAGCTAATCTTTCCTCCTTCCATCTGGGGGTCTGGGGGGTGGGGTGTGGGGAGCACAGCAGCAGCTGCCAGCCGAGGGCTAACAGGAGGATGAGCGGGAAAGGGCAACACAGCGCCACCCAGACAAACGCGAGCATCTCTTCTCTGTGCCTCCCAGATCCCTCTCCATCAACCCCCAGGACAAAGTAGCAGCACAAAGTAAGTCTGGCAAACACATGGCCAGGAGAACACAGAGGTAAAGAGCAAGGTGACTAACCTCATCAAGCCATCACAAATTAAATACTATCTGTGCAGCAGAGTTCACCTCCCAGCTTGCTCTGGGAGCAGGAAGCTGTGATTTTCTGTGCTCTGACCAGATAAGAGGCTGCAAGCCAGCTAGCCAGCCTGGGCAAGAACAAGATGGGTGAACTACACATACAGCAGGTGTGTGTCATGTTGGCAACTAATTACCGGCCGGACACATCGGTCATCAGGGCGGGTCGCTGCCTGCCGCCACAGGCAACACGGACCTGGATCCCAGGCACCTGACTGCAGGCTCCTTTCTTGCCCACTGATCAGGGGTTCCAGAGGTACAAGCCACCGGACGAGCCATGAACCCCACCATGCCTTTGTTTCTGTGCCAGAGAGAGGGCGCCACAGGGGGCCGGGAACCTTAATTAAGTGTGTTTGTGAAGTGGTCCGAGGTTGCCGGATGGAAGCTGAGCTCTGAGTGCAAACTATTATTGTTAATTAATTATTGTCAGCAGAATTATTTACTCCGTGTTTTCAGGTCTAGGAGCCCTGGTTTACTGGTAAGAGAATGCTTTTGTTGTATATTTTCCATCCTCCTCTCCCACCCACATCTGTGGCCTCTGATCTCTCCCGTTCTCCTCTTTCCTCCCCTTCCCCTGTCTCCCAGCCCTGCCTGGAAAGTGAGAAATGCAGCTTCCCCCTTGCACCCGGACCGAACCAGGCTTTCACAAAGAGAGGCAGAGAGATCTTTAGGAATATGAACATAAACCAAAACATCAGGAAGGATCTAAGACAAAATATGTGCAGCCTTGCCTGGGAAGCACAGTCTCTCTGGGGAAAATATGCAATTAATCCTAGACAGGATATAGAGCTGAAATATGGAAGTCTTTCTGCTAAGATGGTTTCTGCTGGTGCATGATTATGACCTCTGAGGGGCAATGATACGCACGATCAAGAGAAGGCATCAGAAATCCTGGGAGCAGTGAGCCTATCGACGGGACCAGGCGGCCTCGTTTTTTACAATGCCTTCCCTCAGCACCCCAACCCCTGCAAAAAACAAGGCCGACTCAACTTTAATTTTTATCTTCCATTAGTTAGGATAACGATCCTATAGAATTTCTAGAATAAAGTACGCCTCTGAGATTAAAAAGAAGGAGACCGGAGGCATTAGGGGAACAAAGCAACCCGGATGGAACAATGCGTGTCCTCCCATCTCGGCTGCCGCCTGGCACTCGCCAAGCTGGCATCGGAAATCAAGGGCATTGTGAAGGCAAGACAAGAGAATCCCCAGTGAACTGTAGCTTTTAGGAATAAATTGTACTTGCCAAAATTGGTCGGTTGTTTGTGGACATTGATTTATTTTCTCTGATTCTTTCTGATTGTTATATTTTGGATGGTGCTTACTGATGTGAAAAAGCCATCTAGGATTGCTGATAAATCTAGAGATAACGGCAGAGGTCAGAAAAGGGGGAATAAAGGAGAAGAGGGTGTGTTTGCCACAGAATGGAGGGAGTTTCATAGGTAAAGGGCCATTTGCATGCCATTTTGCCCTGGTGCGTAATTGTATAATTGGTCCAGTCACTTGCTTGGTTTTTTCCTTTCCCTTCTGGAGTTAAGGATGGAATAGAGAGCATGGTGGGAGGGCTTTGTTCTGTCTGAGTGTTCAGACATTTTGTTGCATTTCATTTGTTACTTCTCCTTCTCCTCTTTCCTCTGCACAAGTATATGGAATGTGTGTGAGAAAGAGAGAGAGCGCACCAGTTGGGGAAAGGCAGAGAAGGAGAGAGCAGGATTTCAGTGTAGTAACAGCACCATTGGGACCGAGGCGTTTTTCTTGTTCTCCTTTGAGTGTGTGCCCCTAACATTTTCAAGGTCATGCAGATAGGCACATTTCCTGCCTTCAAGGTGAGCCTAAACCACTCTGATTCCCTGGGTCTCAGCGCTCTCTCTATTGGAGTCCTAGTGCCAAGCTCACATCTGGCAGGCTTTCTAAAAAAAGAGCCTTGAACTCAGTGAAACTTCTAGGTGGGATGGCTGGGCACTGAAGGAGGGACTATGGGGAGGGAAAGCAGGGAAGGGGTGGGCGGCAAGATGCTGCTGACTGACTCTGTTTCCACCTTCGTATCACAACTCTTGAAATATTACACCTAAACTAGGTCAACAGGGATTTGGGATAAAGTGGGATAAGCTTTAGTTAATTATCCCAATGTGCAGAATGACTGCTTTTAAATCCTGAGTTGGGTTTAATCACAGAAGCTGAGAAGATCTCACAACATCCAAATGCATTTGAAAATTGACCAGAGGGGCACACTATCCGAAGAGATGGCTTGTTCAGTAATAGGGTTACAAACATAACAATTGCACAGAGACAAGCCCATACAATGGCCCGTCTGTGTGCTGGTTCCTGGTATCATCCAAGGGAGCAGCGCAGCAGACAGAATCAAGGAGTGAGGACTGGCTCTGATCATTTTTCCACATCCTCCCTGTCAGGTTGGGTCTCCTTAGCAGAACAAACCTCAAATACAATACAACAGAGACACACACACACAAAAGACAAGGAATATCTGCAATCAATTGGCAGAGAGGCGTTAATAATAGAGATGCTGAGGATGGGGGAGGGACGATATTTTAAACCTTGCTTTTAGACATACGTTGTATTTTGAGTTATCTTTACTTTTCAGTAATCTTGCATGAATGAGAGTACCATGTGGGTGCATTTTAAAAAATACAAACCCTCCTGGGATAAGTTGTCACTAAAAAGACTAATTTTTTCTCATCAGCCTAACAGCATGTTGATGTATTTTAACAACAGTTTGGGAACTATCACAGGAAATGGTTCAGATTACCCTCTACTGATTGCTTTATAAAACAATCTTTCCACAGAAAAATCCAGAAAAATTCAGAACAGAACTTCTCACAAGTTCTTTTAGGATCACAGATCCATCCTGCCCCCTCCACTCATGAAGGCATCGCCTGTGGGAGGGCTGGTACTAAAACTCTACCATCCTATCCCATATCCATTAGTTAGCTTTATATTTTAATTTTTTTTTTCATTTTGCTGCCATCTTGCTAAACATCCCCAATCACATATTTACAGAGGGCAAGAATCACATCCATATCATTCTTGTTGTGGTTGTTCAAAATCTCAAAAACTATCATTTTGCACAGAGTTGCAATGTGGCTGATGTTTGGTAATGGCGATCTAAGAATCATTTTATGGAGTACCTGATATGCACGCGGCATTGCAATGTTTGCAACAATTCAAGAGTCCTTACCCTCGGGAAGTCTGCAAGCTAGCGGGAAGGAGGGTCATAAGCAGAAGACACAAAAATACATATAAGGGGGGGTAGGATAAAACGGGCATTACAGGAGGAGTACAATAACATGCTGTAAGGATACAAAGAAAGAAGGGATTGACCTAAGAAGACAAGGTGAAAAGCCTTACAGAGAAGGTGACATATGAGTCAGGTTTTATAGCAAAGTAGGCCTTTGGTTGAAGACGGCTGGAAAGGAGTTCGAGGCTGAGAAAGCTGCATGAACTCCAGCTCAGATGAAAGTGATGGCGAGACTAGCCTCTGCTCTGACAAGGGTGCCCCTACCAATGTGGGGAGATCAAGTCCAAGTTTCCGTGCAGAATTCCTTCACTTGCCTGCTTCTAGAATTAAGGAATTCTCATCAATACCCAGGAATCAGATAAATCAGGTGACTTGCAAAATCACCTTATCACTGGGGGGATGGAGTCCACAATGTGATCATGGGCTTCGAACTCCCAAATAGCAGACAGATGAGGGAGGGCCCTGAGTTTCCCAGAGGCCACTCCTGTGACATTTCCACCCCGACCGCAAGCCCCATGCCCATGGGTTCTGCGAGAGACTTCACACACTCACAGATACAGAGCTTTCTGCCAGACTTTGGAACAAGAATTTCACCTTGGAGGTGAGAACGGATATGAGAAATTTCAGGCCCAAGAGTGATTTTCCCTCCAGGCTGTCATGAGCTCCTGAAAACAGGGGTTTATAATGGAAGTGGCATCACAAACGGTGACTTTGTGGCCACAGAAATGTGACACTGTCCTCAAGTACAAGCACTGCAATACGAAGAAACATTTAAATGGCGTTTGGAAAGTCAGACAGGATCAGCCCTCATCTTTTTCTAGATCATCACCTCTCCTAATCTCTTCCATTTCCAGCTAAAAAGACACGAAAGTTTCATGGGGAAATTAAAAAAAAAAAAAAAAAAAAAACACAAAAAAACAAAAACTTAGTGCAAGAACAGGAAGTTTGGTAACGGGAGAAAAATCAATAATGAAGGCTCTTGGTCTCTGACTCGAGGCGGTTGTCACAAGGAAGCTGTGGTAACCTCAGGGCTCTTGGAGAGTTCACCGGGGTTCAAGTCCCTCCTGGCCTGCCCCGAGCCTCTCTGAGCAATTCCCAGGCATGGTCCCAGAGTCCATTACCTTAACATTCCTTTCAAGTACAGACTCAAGGTGATGGGATGGGGCTCTATTAGCCCAGCATAAACGGCAACTCTTTGCAAAAAAGCTGTAGCCTAAATGAACACAAAAGGAGGTTCTTTCTGCAACAGTCCTATGAACCACTCCATCGATATGCTTCCGTATACTGAGATCATATGGAGTGTCAACAAATTAATAGAAATGTCCCAAGTGAGAGAAAGGAAAAGTTGAAATTTACATGGGACATCGGGTAAAAAAAAAAAAAAAAAAAAAAATCTTGCAGCAAATAAAAATCACCCATGATCCCCAGAAAGCCACGTGTCTGTACATACATACATTGTATATAAATATGTGGTTCAAAGCTATAAGCATATTTTTATACTGTGTGTGCCTAAATAAATATCCTTTACACGGCAGAATACTGCACCCAGATCTATGGTTCTCACTCTTTC
Source organism: Mustela nivalis (assembly GCF_964662115.1). NCBI lineage: Eukaryota > Metazoa > Chordata > Mammalia > Carnivora > Mustelidae > Mustela > Mustela nivalis. The sequence goes on along the minus strand of NC_139028.1, from coordinate 29,701,259 downwards.
TCTCATGTAAAATGGGGGCAATTTAGCTAATTTAGCTTGATCTTCATTCTGTTAGTAGAGGTAACCCTCTTTGAACAGTTTGTTGGTTTAAAGAAAAACGAAAACCCATCCTCCACATCTAGCTTAAGACAAACGGTGTCTTGGTCAAGGCATATTTGGTGCTCCAGGGGAAAAGAGCCCATCAGTGTTGGGGGAGCCTATGTATCAGCACACTGAGGGATCTGAGAAATCCAGCAAAAAATCCCTACAGATTTTCCCAAACCTATTTCCCAGTAGTATTTAATATTTAATATTCCCCATGCTGATCTTAATTACTCTGCTAACACGACAATGATCTGTAGGAATACATGTGGACGATTCTGCCAGCAAGTCAGTGTGCACACTGTACAGAGTATAACATAGATTAGAGGCCAAGGTTACCAGGATGGGCTGCAATGTCAAGGAGGCAATATCCCCTTCCCTGGCTTGTGTTTCTATGTGGAAGTTCTCACACAAGAGAAACGCATCTGGCTCTACCCTCCCCTCTCTGGATCAGCTTTTTCCTACCTACCTACTGGGACACCTGGGGCAAAGACTGGCAGTGAGAGGTATTAAGTCTGTCTACTTCAACACATAAAGTTTTAGCAAGTGCCCTTGGCAATAAACAAGTTACAGTCTCCAAACTGTTTCCTCTCCAAACAGATGAAGTTTTGGAACTTCATCTCTGACCTCTGTATCTGTTGTTCAAATGGTCCTGAAGTTGGGAGAATAGAAAGATACTTTATTGACACCCTAAATTTAACTAGTAACGAAAGTGCTTTTCCCTCTACACCCAATAAATGGATACTCCAGAACTGAGCTCACTTCACCAATGCGCTTTTCACCTGCCTTCTGTTCCTACCCATGGAATGGTCTCAAGACCAACATGATGAGGAGAACACAAATAAAGATCTCCAAGGCAACTTTGCTAGTTAAATACAGTTCACTGGCCTCTTAATGCTTAAAGTGAATTGTCTGACTTAAGTCCTTCAAAACTTTTCAAATGTACCTATGAAAGGTACATGTTAAGTTGTGCAGATATCCTTGACACAGTGAGTTGATCAGATCCCATCTTGGACACAGGTCTGGAGTACAAGGAGAAAGCCACAAAACCCAAAGCAGGGGTTTGCATAGTGGGGATACAGAGGAGACTGGAATCGATAATTTTACTCAGCAATGGCGTAGACACAAGGAAGGGGAGTACAGAGTACTCAGAAAAGATAGCTTGGCCCAGGCAAGTCACAAGCCAATGCCCGCTCCTGATCACGTGCCTGTGGTGCTTTGGAGAGAATCCATCATGATTCCTCCACTCGACACCGGGGCACCTACTTTATGGATGGTGGATGAGCCCCCAGGTTCATCTTTATATTCAAAAGTAGCATTAAGTTCATGCTTTTCAATAATAGCAAATAATTACTGGTATTTACCATGCACACCACACACTCTTTAATGCTTTACGTGCATTAGTTCATCTAATCCTCAGAAAGAATTCAGTAACACCTACGACGTAGGTGTAATTTTTGCTATTATGACCAGCTCACGGGTGAGGAGACCAAGGCTTAGAGAGTCAAGGCCACGCTTAATCAGCAGAGGGCAATCTGCCCCCAGGAACATTTGGCAATGTCTAGAGATGTCTTTCCTTGTTGAGACTGGGTGGAGGGTCCCAGGGGGCGGATGCCATTGGCACCCCAAGGTTGAGCACAGGGAGGCTCAGAATCCCCTAACACACACACAGCCTTCTTCCCCAAATTGAATGACTTGGCCCAAGATACAGTGCTCAAGTTCTGAAACCCTCCGCTCATAGGTTATTCTAGAAACCTCAGATACTTGGGAAACACTTCAAAATTTATAAAAGGCTTGTGACCATGTCTTCCCATTTGATCTCACAGCATTCCCGTGTAGGAAGGAGAACACCTTGCACCGTGTTTGTTCTGCAGACATAGAATGACTCAAGAGTGGGGCCGGCTTGTCTGACATGGTGTAGATGACATGCCAACACGACAGTCCATGGATCCTAACATCCAGTCACTGCAGGTAGGGTGGGGCTGTTACATGGAATCTGGCTGCCTCTTTCCAGGGCACTTTATGTTGTTACGAACTCTTCCCTTAGCCTATGAAAATAACCGGGACCAAAGGTTTATTTCCTTCTCATTGGTAGGATAGATAATTTGAAGTTCATGAGGCCCATCTTACAGAAATAAAAGACCTACAATTTATCAATGACTACAACACTAGCAGCAAGCATACAGAATATACTACTTCCTTTCTTCTTTCCAAGTGCTCAGGACTGGTAGGTGGGAGAAAGGATAGTCATCTGTTCACCAGATTTTTAAAACTTCCTACCTGCAAAAGCACTTTTAGGGTTTTGTTTTTGTTTTTGTTTTGTTTTGTTTTGTTGAGACTTTTTAAATTTATTTGACAGAGAGAGAGAGAGATCACAAGCAGGCAGGCAGAGAGAGAGGAGGAAACAGGTTCCTGAGATCATGGAACCTGAGAACATGACCTGAGCTGAAGGCAAAGGCTTAACCCTCTGAGCCACCCAAGTGCTCCAAAGCACTTTTAGTTTTAAGAGACACCCAAGTAAGTAACCTTTGTGGTTACAGCCCACTCTGCAGATTCTGCTTTGCCTTATACAGCCTGCATGCATCCTACCTGAACAGGTGTGTGGGCACATGGAGAGAATCTAATGGTGGCTGCCTGTTCTGCAGCCACCCAGGGCTTCCCTACAAGGCTTCTTGGGTTCTTGCAGCCCATAAGACAGACAGACAGAGGCAGCCCAAAGGGGAAAAGGCAAGAGTGGAGGAACTCACAGAGCTCATCCAGAAGTAGACGGGTGATGTGCGTCCTGTGGTTTGGGTGTCAGCCATGGGAATGGTCTCCATCCAGAGAGAATTCTCATTCCTCCAAGCTCCAGGGCCCCTATTGCTTCCCCTGTTTAATCTCAGATTTTCACTTTTAAGAGGCTCCTGAAAAAAAAAAATCATTACTATTCTCCAAGAAGAGGATTGCAGGTTTCAGGTTTAACAGAATCTAACACTAGCAATTGTCTATACTAGACGATTCACAGGCTTTGCAATCAAACGGACCTCAACTTCGATCTGGTATCTCCAACTCTGAATGAAAATCGAATGGTGCACAGTCACACACTGTTTGAAACCTGTAGGGATTGGGCGGTAACATGGGACCCTCCACCCCATAATGTTGGCATGAACAAACACCTTAGGGTCACCAGTGTTGGTCCCCCATCTTCCCCCAGCGCTGGGTTAAAGAAGAGCAGAAAGGTCAAGCCCCTAGGACCTGTTGGAGCAGCCATAGGAGGGGGACACACCAGAAAGAGTCCCCCGACGTCTCCTCCAAGACTCTCCCTGCATTAGGGAAATTAATCCCTACCCCTCTAGCCACTAGGCTATTTCCTGGGATGCCCAAGAAGGCTGTGAAAGATACAGAGACAAGCTTCAAACCCCACTCGAAGATTCCGTTAAATATGGCCCTGGGCCCAGCCACCTCTTCTTGGCCCCCAGGCAAGCCAGGGCTGCTCCCCATCTCCAGAACCTGGCCCAACAGTGCCTTCAAGGACAGCACCAGTCCTGTTATGGGCAAGCATGCTTTGCTTGCAGTGTATGTCATCTTAAGTCTGCACCAGCTGTTCTGGGCCCTCATTATGAATTCATAATGAACATATGTGACAATTATATCTATAAAAGGAAAAAATGGAATTTTTGTGATTTAGGTTCAAGGATATGCTCTTTGTGTAAGCAACCATGTATTTGAGAGCTTTCTTTTTTTTTTTTTTTTCTTCTAAGACTTGAAAAACTATTTGCCACAGGTAAGTTTTCATTCTAGGCTCAACCATTAAGCTTAGAGGGACCAAAAATAAGAGACTGTAGCTCCCTGCTCTAAGAATAAAAAATGAAATGAAATGAAATGAAATGAAATAAATTAAATTAAATTAAATTCAAAACACTAGGTTTCTCCCCAAAATCACAATCAAGTCAGGGCACCATAAACAACCGTACTGAGGAGCACGGGCCATACAGTCTAATCTCCAGGGCCAAACCTTAGCCCAATCACTTGCCAGCTCTGTGACTTCAGGCAGGTTGCTTGAATCCTTGTAGTCTCTGCAGAATGTCTCTGCATAGTAACAGCCATGCTGCCCTAGAGTCATGAAGAGTAAGAAGTGTCACAAAGCCATCAGTACAGTGCCTGGTACACAGGGAGGACACAGGGCATGAGGCATGCGAGGTGACTTTATTATTGGTCCTCATTCATTTTCCCAACCTTGAGATGGGAGGAGGCTTGGCTTTTTTTTTTTTTGAGAAGGAGAGAACGGGGGAGGGGCAGAGTGAGAGGGAGAAAGAACCTCAAGAGCAGACTCCCTACTGAGCGAGAAGCCTGATGTCAGGCTTGATTTCACAATCTCGAGATCATGATCTGAGCTGAAACCAAGAGCTGGGCATTTAACCCACTGAGCTATCCACGTCCCCCAAGGCTTGACATTTTATAGATAAATAGTTGGGAATAGATTCGGCCCTCACTGTTCAGAAAGCTAGAATCTTCTAAGGATAAACTGGAAGCTTTAAAACCTGGAGAGCTGCTTTTAACTCTGTGTGTGTGTGTGTGTGTGTGTGTGTGTGTGTGTGTGTGTGTGTACAGATAGATGGTGGGGAGAGAAAGAGAGAGAGAGAGAGATGACAGACACAGGGAACACAGGAAAAATGTTATTTTAATAACAATTTTCTCTGGTAGTGTGATTACAGAGACTGAGAAAGGAGGACGTTCAGAAAAACCAACAAAAAAATAACCTAAACCAGGGGCTATATGACGACCCTCGAGACCAGTGTTCTGAGGCATTATAGGTTCAACACACGGATGGATCTGACTAAGGGCGGGGGTGGGGGTGTTCTCTGCTCCAAGCAGGCAGCACAGGGAGCTATTACAGAATGCCCCGGATTTATTTGCATAGATGCAAGCTGGGTCAGGTTAAAATAAAATAGCTATGAAATGTGGGAAACAGAATTCATCACCTGCCTCACCTGCCCCTCAGGAGGGTTTGATAATTTGGAAAAGCACAAGTTAATCCCCTCCTACTGACAGGCACAGGGCCCCACCAGAGCAGCTGGGAGATTGTCTACACAGCCCACAGCAGCCGCAGTAGTCAGAATGTGCAAGAGTACAGGAAAACACCTGTGTGCAGAGCCAAGGAGCTAGTTAATCCTATCTGAGCACTACAGAGGGGGGGGGGGGTAGGTCTGCCCCCTGAAAGCAGGTAGAAAAAGACCCATAACATGCCTGTACCACATGGGGTAGATTTAATGAGCTTAACACTTCAGTCAGTTGCTTCTGCCCCTAAAAGCAAAGAAAAAGCTTAGGGCCACCTGGTGAATGGTAATTGCTAGCTCTCCATCCAGGAGCAGATCAGGCAGAGCAATAATAGATTTCGTTTTTCCTGGAAGAGGAAGCAGTGGACAGCTATAGCAATGTTCAGCCAATCCAAGCTCCACTTAGTTAAGGGGCTCTGTGGCACCCACGAACCCAGAGCAGCACCGACTGCCTGTGCACGGGGGCTTAGATGATTTCCAGCAATCAGTGCACCTGAGGCATTGCATGAAGGGTTTGGAGGTATACTCGGCCCCATACGGTAGCGCTTGACTGATGGGGAGTAAGGGTGGGGATTGATCCAGGGAGAGGGAAAGTGATGTGTGTTAGGGTTTTGATGTCCCTTATTCCTCCCCTTCACCTTGTTCCCTCTGGAGACCTGAAGACACACAGATCGCCAGCAAACCGAGAACTGACTTGCCCCCCTTAGTGATCTGGGAATTTACCCCATAGCTCCTACGATGTAAAGCTTTGGGTTGTACACTACAACTTTTCCTTTCTTTGTTGAGGTCAAAATGCAGCATCTTACTTCCCACCCTATACCTATGCCTTGTCCCAATGTGCATACTTTGAAGAGATGGGAAATGCGAGCCCCTACCAGACCTAAGACCAGAAGACCACTATCAGGAACAAGGATGCTGCGGAACTGATTCCTACCTTCAGGGTAGAGAACTTCATCCACTAGCAAAGAACTCCAAAGAACTCCTGGCAGAACTCCAATACTTAACATCTGGCTTGGCAACTTCTCCTCCTGTGCAGGGGGAGGGAATGGACAGAGGGAACAGATTTCTCTGGTGTGGGGAGAGACAGGAAATGTTTTCTACTTTCTAGAAGTGGAAGGCATGGAAAATGAGTCCCCCTTCTCAACACTGCCATGACAGCAAGTGGACAAAGAAGATGGGGGTTTACTAGGTCTTCCTTTTGTCTTGGGCCCCCCCAGGAGGGGACGCCAAGGATGGCTTGGCTGCTCATAGGGCTATTTCAGGGCTCAGTGCATTCTGACCTCCTCTCTGAGCTTGAAGTCCACACTTCCTTTTGAGCTACTTTCACTCCACAGCCAGGAAAAGGTGAGTGCAGGGAGAGCAATCTGCAACATACCCAGGGCTGAGAAGCCTCAGAAATTTCAAAGGAGCTCTGGTTTGTTTGGGAACCAATTGAGAGGTTTAATTTAGAGAGAGCCTCCTGGTAGGTACAGCTGCTCGCACACAAAGCCTACATCATCTTTTATTTATTTTTTTTTTTTAACTGAAATTGGGTGATAGGGCTACAGCCACATCTTAAAGATCTTCTGGGTCAATCCTCCTCCCTCATTTTATATATAAGAGAAATGAATGAATCATCCAGTGTGCAGGCTTTCTCAAAGCTGTGGAGTGTACCACACAGAGGTACCACTATACCTCTCTTTCTCTCTCATTAGTATGCTTTGGTCTGTAATTTCCCATTTTTTTGAGGGAATTCCTTCAAATTCCTGCAGCATAATTGGCAGTAATCCTCCTTACTGGGGAAAGTGGTGAGGGATGTGGCTGGGTTCATTTGGGGTGAGGTTGTGGGAAGAGAACATTACTGTTTTCACTAGATCACATTTTTTTTTAAAGATTTTATTTATTTATTTGACAGAGAGGAGAGAGAGAACACAAGCAAGGGAAAATGGCAGGCAGAGGGAGAGGAAGAGGGAGAAGCAGGCTTCCTGCTGGGGCGGGGCTCCATCCCAGGACCTTGAGATCATGACCTGAGCTGAAACCAAGAATCAGACACTTAACCAACTGAGCCACCCAGGTACCCCTATTTTCACTCAATCACATTTTTAAATTATAGGAGGGATGCACTAGAAGGAGCCATGGACTGGCTGGTTCCCAGCCTATTCCCTTGCCTCCAGGATCCTCTCTCCATATCCCAGACAAATCGGATCCTGTTGGTCTCCTGTTTATTGGCCTCTCGCGGCCTCCCCTTTCATCCCGGGTGCCTGACACCTGGGGGTCTTCAGACATAAGTCAATAATATGAGGGATGTTTCTAATGTATGTTTTCATTTCTGATAACGTAAAAATTAACAGACACATTTTCTGGGTCGCCAGGATGCTCACCTTCTAACGAAATACTGCCAAGCAATTAAGTATTTGTGTTTGTGTTTACGACAGTGGTGGTGACAAGCTGTACTTGTTTCATACTGAAAGCTAATGAGAAAAGAGCACAGGCCAACTAAATACATACATTATGTTTTCTTTCAATGTGAAGGTCAAATGACCTCAATGTTCACTGTATGAATGAAGATTTCCCAGTAGCTGGCACAGAGGGTATAGTGGAATCATCACGGTGACTGAAGTATGACAAACACACACACACACACAAAGCCTGCACTGTGGTGCTCAGTGCCACACAGACGCACAATTCAAACAACCCAGAGCACCACTCCTAACTCTTTAAATTTTTATTTTATCGGCTTTGAGTTTCATGTGCGTTTAGTTATGCATTTCTTTTGATTTTTTCAGTTGTATTAGAGCTACAAAGACTGCATTCTTTCGTGTGTATACCTATAAAGTTATGCTCTAATAAGGATATTTTAGTCAATATTGAGGGCTGATGAGTGTTATCAGTCAGGGTCCCTACACAAAAGAGAAGGCACTTACCTGAAGAAGGATTTAACTGAAGAGAATTTCATGAAGGCGTGAGCGGGGTTAAGGGGAGGAACAAAGGTGAGTAAGGAATCCAAGACTTGGCAACAGTGGTCTGAGGGGTAAAGACAGGTCTACTGGGATCCAGGAGGCAGAACAGCAGGAAGAGGGGATGCTGACTAGAGGAATAAGTACCCGTTCTCTCTTCCCACCACTCTCTGTCCACCTCAGTGCCCCTCACTGTCCCAACCACCCAGAAGCAGAGGGCTAGGGAGCCTGGATGGTGCAATCCACAGAGGACAGCCTTCCGGGCCACCGAGCAAAGCAAAGAAGGGTAGAGGTGGATATGGGGGCTGTGGAGACTAACCAGAATAATAGGAATTTTAATTTTTCCTTTTAGAAGTGGAACTTATATTATTCAATCTTGAGCGACACTGTCCTGAAAGCTGACGTCTGCAATGCTGTCCCCAAGATGCGCTCTCGCCTGAACTTCGCCCCCCTCCCCATACTCATATCTGGCCATGTGAAGTCAGCAATTTCAACCAATTTCAACCATGTTTCCAGCCTCTATCCTTTCTCTAACATTAAATTCCCTGCTAAATCTTAATCCCACCTTCTTCTTTACCTTCAATCTGCAAACAGTAACTCAACTTGCAAGATTTAACACCAATGTCCATCTTCCCGTAAAACCCTTCCTGACTCCCTTTAGCACAGATGAAACAATTAACTACTCCTCCTCTGGTTCTCTAGTACAGTATCTACATGCTTGCACGGTAGCACCTACGACAGTGTAACAGTGGTTCTCATTAACTCTAGACTCTAGTTTCCTAAGGGGCAAGGTACAGGGCTTATCTTTCACCAATTAAAAATTCTGTCATATAACAGAACTCAGTAGCTACTAGGAGGAAGGAAGGAAGGAAAGGAGGGAGGGAGGACTTGAAGAGGGAGGAAAGGAAGGAGAGGAGGTAGGAAGAAGGGAGAAAGAGAGGGAGGGAAAGGAAGAGAAGCATTAACAAGACCACGTGAGCTCCTAAGTTTCGTCAGTATATGATCTTGGGCCTTTCTCTTGGTCTCACCATTCTTTTTTTTTTTTTTTTTTTTTTAAGATTTCATTTATATTTATTTGACAGAGAGAGAGATCACAAGTAGGCAGAGAGGCAGGCAGAGAGAGAAGGGGAAGCAGACTCCCCGCTGAGCAGAGAGCCCAATGCGGGGCTCCATCCCAGGACCCTGAGATCATGACCTGAACCAAAGGCAGAGGCTTAACCCACTGAGCCACCCAGGCGCCCCTGGTCTCAACCAACAAAATTGGTTGATAAGGTCCTCTCGGATCTTGAGAATACTAAATAAAGACAAGCGCAAGTTCCTATACCAGTTACTGACTTCCTGAAGGGAAGGAAAAATATTTATCTGTTCAGCCACCAACTCCACATAGCCACTGTCTTTCAGGAAATGAAAACACTTGGAGCACCTGGAGGGCTCACCTGGTTGGGCGTCTGCCTTCAGCTCAGGTCCTAATCCCAGGGTCCTGGGTTCCAGCCCTGTGTCAGGCTCCCTGCTCTGCGGAGGAGTCGGTTTCTCCCTCTCCCTCGGCCCCTCCCCCTGCTCGCGCTCTTTGTTTCTCTCTCAAATAAATAAATAAATTCTTAAAAAATAAAAATAAAATTTAAAAAGTAATCTAATACCAAAAAAAAAAAAAAAACCCCACAAATGAAAACAGTTGAAACTCTGATCCAGCCAGTTTTCTAGATCTACCTCTGAGCCTAATAGAATAAGTATGTGCCCCATGGATACATCTATCTGTGGGTACTTATATTTCCCTCTAGGTAGGAAAAATGTTGCTTAGCTGAGCAAGAAGGAAGAAAGTAAACTGTTAAAAATATGTGGATGGAAACGTGTTCTTCCTGCTGAGGAAAAAAAAAACCAAAAAACTAGCAGATATTTTTTCTTCATATGACTGAATGACTGACGAAATGGGTGAATGGGTAGATGAATGAATTTTCTTCAGAAAGTGAATATGCTAATTGCGTGACTGGTGTCCCTGCTACCCAGCTAATTTTACTCCTGGAGAGAAATTTTAAACCAGTCCAGAATCCATGGGAACCCCCAACTGTATGGGAAGGAGCAGAAAGAAATCAACACCCACTGTCGAAAATCAATTCAAATCAGCTCAATCATTAAGTTCTTACCTATAAGGTCATTCACTGCTAGAAGACAGCATCTCAACAGTAACCCAAAATCAGACTAAAATAAACTGAAAACAAGAAGCATTATAAGAGGCTCTAATATCTTTCGTGCGTTTTGGTTTTCCACATAAATTCCCAGATGTCCAATGGACCTCTATTCGCTCTCCCGTTTCTGCCTCCAAGTCCTAAATGAATGTCAAGTGTCTGTCAATTGTAGAAAGGATTTGCTCCCAGGCTTGTTCTGTTGGAGACATTGAGCCAATTTTGTGAGTCTCTGTTTAACGAGGCAATTCTACAAATGCCAATGTTATTTTTTAGCAGACGCAACATATTACAACTTTGCACTGTCACAGCAGAAAACCGACTTATTTATACAGCTTGGGTTTCAGAGGTGTATACTCTATAGGTGAGCCTACATGTTCAGCAGTGCCTCCTGTTGGATAGGTATCTTCTGCCCCCTCAGTTTTGCATGTACTGTTGCAAATGACAAGAGAAGAGGAAGGAGTGACCTGAGCAAAGAGGGTTGAGTTGAGCAATCTTCAGTTTGGAGAGTCCCAAAGGTTGGGACTTTAAAAATCTCCAATTTCTCTATATCTGCTTTAGAATGCAATATGTAAAGTCTGAATAACATAGGGCAAGCTTTGTGAATAGACTGCTTTAAATGTGTTACAATATCCTAGTACTTTCATTTCCACCCCACTGTAGAGTCTTCTTGTTGATTCATCTGTAGCTTGTGATTCAGTGTGTGCTTTAGACCTTTCCTTTCATACTTCCCTATTTTACCACATCTTAGGTGTTTTGAGTTTTCTGCCCGTAAGTGTACTATTTTGTACCTCTTCATTTTGAGTTTTACAAAGCTTGTCAAGGTCATGGGAAGGACTTGCCAAGGTCATTTTTTATTTTCTTTTCTTTTGCCATTAGGTGCATGTTAGGCTTATTTATATAATTTTACCATTCTGTACTTGGAACCTGCAATGGTTTGATGATCATTGAGGACCTCTCTATGAAATGCCCCTTGAAATGCGCCTCTTTTTTTTTGCTTGCAAATTGACATTAACTAACTTTTTGGAATGGTATTGGAAAGGATCATTCATTCAACTAACAAGATCATACTTTTTAAGTCTATAGTTGAAAATATTATTTACACAATAAAAAATTCCTTATTGAGATTAAGAAAGATGATTGTCATACTTCATCTGAGAATCAAAACAGGAAACCATATTGGTCTAGAAGTCTCACTTGTCAAAAGTGCAGTCCACAGACAAGCAGCCTCAGCAGCATCTGGTAGCTTCTTAGAAATGCAGAATTGCAAGCCCTACTTGAGACCTCCTGAATAAAAGTCCAAATTTAACAAAACCTTGGTGATGCGTATGCATATTCAAGTTTGAGAGCCAGGGCTCCAGATGATTTATTTTTTTTGATAAAGTATCCCATGTTTTCCTAGATGATTGTAAATTGATAGGTTAATGATTTGCCTTATGATTGCCCAGATATGGATGGGGCTGTAATTTTCAGGGTAATCATTTTTCAAGGATGGCACCACATATGCCCTCTAGCAGTCCTCAAAGAATTTTCTACTCCTACATGATTGCTTTATAGAAATATTTAGAAACTGCATTACCACCTCAATGTATTTCAAACTTTGCTCTTTCTCACTCCTCTCACACTCAAAGGAACACTTTGAATCGCTGAGCAGTTTATATAAAGAAAAAATAAGATTACTGACTTTCTTAGCAGGTGTACCAAGTGTTATAATCTTAACTGAATAAAAAGTGCAATGTTTTAGGAAAATATAAACATAAATGCACATACTCAGTTTGACACAATAGTAATTTGATTCTGAAGACACTGTCTCTTCTAATAAGCTATTCTATGATCTCATGGGCAATCAGACTTCACTGTGTAATGTTGGAAGTGTGGGCTTAGACTGAGATAGGAGTTTCAATACTAACTCTGTAACTAATTATGTGATCTTTGGCATGTTGCTTAATCTCCTCAGTTTCAGATTTACCCTTGTAAAATAGAAATAATAATGGTACCTATCTCATATGTACTTATGAGAATCAAATAAAATAAGTCATGAAATAGCACCTTCTCGACCATATGGAGTACCCAACAAATAATTGTTGTTATAACGATAATCAAATGTTACCAAGGTTTCCAAAGATTGAGATCCTCCCCCTGAAATTCATTCAATATTTTATCTCCAGTGCCCAGCATATATTAGGGGCTCGTTAAATATGGGTTGAATTAATGACCAAATAAATGATAGATAGATGAATGGATAGATGAGTCTAGGTTTCCTAAACTATAAAAGGAGGAGATTTCACTAAATAATTACCAAGTTCTCTTCTAATTTTGAATTTTTGACCAATATTATACATAACCCCTGGGTTTCTGTTTAGCACTGACTTCCAGATAAATTCCAATCTTAAAAGCAAGAATATGGGCATGTTCAGGAGAAAAATTTTGCTATGGCCCAGGATAAAGTTACTAAGCACACTAGGGGAAGCCAAGGGACAAAACTGTGATATCCAAAGCCAGGGAACACGTTCAGCCAATCATTCTGGTTGTGAATGTCATCCATTGTTGCTTTCAGCAAACCAGGGATCCAGAAAATAGGTAAGTGCTAATGACCCCAAGGAAAAAGCAGCCTATCTATTTTCATACGCACACCTAGAAGAAATTACACCTTCCTGACAACTTGATTTAGATGAAATGTCATGAGAAAAAGAATGTGCTCAACTTTTCAACAGGGAAAAAAAAAATCCAGTAGGGAACTCTGTCAGGTCTTGGAGGTGAGATTTTCTTGATATTAAGCTGATGATGCCCCATGTATAATATCAGACCCTTGACTTATATTTGTATAAAAATAGTTTTCCTCACAGGTTCAAGCATTTGTAATCATTGTCCATGCTTGGAACCTGATTCCGTCAGAGCAAGAGCTAGGAAAATATTTCTTGAATGGGATTCATCCTCACAACTACAATTCTGGATGGAAGATAGAACAGGTTTAAGTATTTTTACTTAATGGAACGAGATATCAAGGCTTTGAAGAGTGAGAAAATTGCTCAAGTGCTCTTGGTAAACAGTAGTAAAGATAGATCTTGAACTACTGACATTTTCCCCAAAGTCAATACACTACCAGAAGACCACACTGTCTTTCTGTAGCTACAGAAGCTAGATTGGGACCAGGACACATTCATTTAATTAATATTCATGGGTTGCATGCTAGGTACTAAGTAAACACATAATGATAAACAAATCAAGTGTAATTACTGCCTCAGGTAATGGTGTCGGGAACAAGGCAGACTGATAAAGGATAAAGATATATTGTCTTCCTCCCACCAGGACTATCCTTTGGTAATTAAATAATCTATTTTAAATATTTTGAGGAAAAAAAAAAACTATAACCTCTCAAATGACCTGATGATAGACTTTCAGGCAGGAAGGCTTTGTGACCAGACAGATTTCCATATAAGTCTGTCTTCTACTGCTTGTTGGCTGAATGACCTTGGGAATGAATGTCCGGAAGTTCATCTTTCTGAACATCAGTTTTATCACCTGAAAAAATTGGGATAAAATGATAAAATGCACTTGTTAAGAAGTCATGAGAATTAAGTGAACTATAATTCAAAAAAGCCTGGAAGGTGGGTCCAATCATATAACAGGAGCTCAAAAAACTTCATTGTCCTCCCCTTTTTTATTTCCTATCCTAAGAGTCAATGGCAAGTACCCTGTTTTTCTTTGCAGGTATAAAGTCCCAGGAAAAGCAAACAAAAGAGGAATCAAAAGAAGAAACAGAGAAATTGGATGCCAAATTGGAATACATTTGAATTGCTTAGTTGGCCTCCATGTTTCAACAAAAGAGATGGGATGCTATCTTCCCAGAGGTCCCTGAAACATCCAAATAGGTGCCTAACAACCACTGAATATGTGTCTTGTCTTCCTACAGCTTTAGCAAGGGGGCAGCCATGATCGCACATGTAAAAGCCTTAGAGGTAGCTCTCCTAAGAAACCCAAGAGTGGAAGGAGTAATCACCATAGACTTCTGGCTCCAAGCACTCTGTGTGTCTATATAAAACACTGAGCATCTTTGATGAAAATATGATTATTAAAAATTACTATGGTACTTCTATGATTTGTTCCTAATCTTTCTATTTTATTCCACTATTCATTTGTCCTTAAATGCCCTATACTCAATCCAAACTGAAATATTTGATTTTTCTTCCATTTGTTCTGAGTTTTAATGACTTGGATCATGCTGTTTTCTCCCCATGGAATGACTTTTTCCCTTTGCTACTCCAAATCTTATCTGTCCAATGAGACCCAGGCCAAATACTCCTTTTCCATCATTTCCCTGAAATACCCACCTCCTGTCCCACTGCCACCTGGAATTAAACACTGTCTGCTCTGGTCTCTCATTGCCCTTCACATCTGTTTCTTGCCGTACACTCTCTTTCTATCTTGTATTAGTGTTATTTCTGTGTGTGTCTTATCTTCCCTTCTGATCTGAATTTCCCTGAGGTGGGAAAAACAGTGGACTCAGATATGTCCTGATGGAACCAAAGACTGTGAATGACATATAAGGAGGGCTAAGCAAATACTCATGAAATGAATGCAAGTAATAGCAGCAGTGAGGATGATTGTGATGGTGAGCAACTAACATCAATTCAAAGCGACTGCGTGTCAGACCTTCTTCCATGTTCTTTATATGGCTTATCTCACTGAATCCACTCAGTAAACCTCTGTAGTGACTGCAGTTACGATCTTCATCTGATGGATCGCAGAATTGAGGCTCAGAGATGACGATTGTCCTACTGGAAGTCCAAAGCTAGGAGCCCCAAGAAATAGGGTTTTAACCAAGTTCTTCTCCTTCAGAGATAGTATTAAGAACTATGATAATTACTGTGATAGTTAATTTCATGTGTCAACTTAACTGAGCCACAGGGTGTCCAGATTCAATATGGTTTCTGGGTGTGTCTATGAGGATGCTTTGGCATAAGTTAACATTTGAAGTGGTGCACTCAGTGAAGCAGATGGTCTTCCTCAGTGTAGGGGGTGGGCATCCTCCAATACCTGAAGGATTTGAAGAGAACAAGAAGTTAAGGAAGGAGTCCACTCCATTTTCTTACTTTCTCACTGCTTGAGATGAAACATCTCATCTCATCTTCTGCTGCGCTTGGCCTGGGGTTTACAGCATTGGTTCTGTACGTTCTCGGGTCTTCAGATTTGGACTGGAAGTACAGTTTTCCTCGATCTCTGGCTTACAAATGGAAAATTGTAAGACCCTATCACCTGCACAATTGTGGGAGTCAACTCCTCATAATAAATTAAGTGATGGATAGAGAATAGATAGATAGATAGATATCTTATTGATTCTTGTTCTGGTTCTCTGGAGAACCCTGACAAATACATAATATACCTAGCTCACCTCCTCCCTTGTTCTTATGTTCCCATAATTTTAGGAAAGCGCTGCTGTAATTTTAGAATTATGTAACTTCTGAAGAAATCTTTCAGACTCATTTCTTCTTTATATTCTTTTCCCCTCTGTCTTTCAAAATGAGGCTTTTAATAAGCACTTAGCGAAAGGACATCTGTGGTGAATTCTGACCAGAGCAGAACTAAAAGGACACCCCCCACCCCCACCGAACGGACACAGACCTTTGATGCACACTGAGTCCCAGCTGAATCAAGTGCTTTCAACTTCCTTTTAAAAGGCGTTATTCCCGCAGGAATCTATTTAAAACCCTGTAGATATTAACAAAAGCAGACAGCACGGAGCAGCACTACACCCACTGAGGATGGCGAGAGAGAGAGGGGGGATCCCCAAGTTCCTCTCTCAACCCACAGGCCAAGTAAACGTGGTGATTCTTTTTGCAGAGTGTGCAGGCCCTAAAGAACTGCATCGATCCCACCAGTTTGCATTCTAATGAGGAGACACATAGTTGCATATGATCAAGGGCTCCTATGTGTGACTCCCATATGCTTCAGGCAGAACAACTAGAGAAGGGGAGAGAAATTTAAAAAAATAAAATAAAATAACCCAAGGTCTGGCACAAGTGTAGGGTGTGATGGCAAGAGAAGAGGGTGGTGGGATTTCAGAATATCTGAACTCTCTATGGCTCATTGTCCCCTCCTGAATGGTCCTTGGAGGCTCAGGAGCAGGCAGAAGCAGTACAATTGGGGGGTTCATTAAAATGGTGTGGGCAGCATTTCTACTAAAATTTGTAAAACATGCATGGAGAATAAGGATCTATCATTCCTTGACTTGCCCTCCCCCTCTTGCATTGCCATAGCTCATTGTCTTACTTTGCACTGGGCTCTGTCTGGTTCAGGGCACCTTTCTCTCTGCATTCTGCACTTCCTTAGTCATTTCTGCTATGCCTTCCATATACAAACACAGCACGTGGCCTTACACTTTGTGGACACTCAAGAAACATTTATGGGGAGTGATTTTACAGAGACTTTCTAGTCTAGTCTTTTTATCTTTGGCACATAGCACATGATCAATAAGTGCTGGCCAGAATGGAATGAGGGGTGTGTGGCCAAAGAAGGGTCTTTTGAAGCCCAGTGAGCTCAATAGCTTGATTTCGGATAGCGGTTGTGCCTTGGCAAGAAGGTATCCATTTCCAAATATGAAGCATAAATTCCATTTAATTAGTGACATGAACTAGATGCCCACAGCTGCTGTTTCTTGCAGTGGCCAAGGGCCTGGGGGGGAAATAGCAGGAACGAGTGCAAAATGAATCAAATGGGCAAGGAGGGAAGAGTGGGCACAGATGGGCTCCACAGACCTCTTCCTACTCCAGTGATCTTGACCCGGTGGAAGTGACATCAGAGATGCAGGGACATATAGCTCCTGGCACACTGACCCTTAGATTTCTCCAGGAGGGGTCTTGGGGGTCCAGTAGACTTTCATCTTTTTTATTCTTGTACAAATATGCAAAGAGAAACTAAGAAGCAGCATAGTTTAATGGACTGAACATAGAATTTAGTACCAAAAGACTGAGTTTAACACTTGACTCCATCTGCAGAAGCTAGCTAGCCTCCTGCCCTTAAGCAACTGCCTGCTTGGCTTAGAACCTGCTGAATGGGAATGACAATTCAGGTCCTGTCCACCTCGCTTGAATTCATAGATAGCAAGTGTTAAGTAAAGAGCATCATATCAATAGAGATGAGTAAACGAATATTAACCAAACAAAGACCATGGCCTACTGACCTGTGAAGAGCTTTTCTGTTAAATATCTCATCCATTTTTGGCAATACCCTTGTGTAGTTATACTGCCTTCGGTGGACATGGGAGGAAATTAAAGACAATTTTTATCTGCCAGAAGTCAGAGTTCACACAGCTCGATTCACAATTCCTTGCACCCTACCAACTCTTTGCATCTACTGTACGTCCCTACTCCCAAGTAAGTGGTGCCACGGACCCAGGACCCTGACACTAACTCCCCCTGTGGTTCATGTCTGGGCTTAAAGTTTTAAAGTGCAGAACAGTTACCCTCCTCTGAGCCTACAGATTCAGGTGTGATTCGCTCAGCGCTCAAGCCACATGTTCACACTCTGTGTAAAGCATCATTTTAGGCTCTGTGGAATGTTTTCAAATGTTTTAGTGGCACTATCTCCCTGCCTTCATGGAGCTTGCATTCTAGAGAGAGAGAGACGAGCCAGGAAAAAGTATCCATCACAGCATGTATCACACACAAACAGAGGAGGACAACCAGTCGTATTGATTATGTACTATGTTTACCATATACCAAACTCTATTCTGAGCATTTCGCATACACTAGTCATGGAAACAAATGAAGACCTCCCCAAATGAGGGAAAGCAATTCATTCAGAGCTTACCATGACAAGGGAGTCAGTCACCATCCCCTGCATTTGGCAAAGACTCAGCTGCAGCCAGAGGAGTGGGACAGTTTTGTAGAGGACAGGAGGGAAGGCTATGAGTGTCCCCAATTGGAGGTTGTTGGTGTGGGTAAGCTGAAGAGAGGCTAATCAGAAGTAGGCTAATCAAAAGTAGGGTACCTTCTGTGACCATTGAGGGGAGCACCTTTGGTTTTCTCCCCTTGGTCCTCTGTTGGAAGTGTGGGCAAAAATCAGGGAAGCTGGCAAGTATTGATTATTCTTGACCATCAGGGGCTGATTGCTATAGAGGTTGTGGTTTGATTTCCTGAACCAATCACTGAAGAAGGGGTATTCTATTTTTATATATCGTCTGATCACTATCCATTTGTCTACACAGCCTTTTATAATCCACTTAGATGACAACAATCATGGAACATAGACACTGTGCTGGCTAGAAGAAACTGAGGCACAGAAAAATTAATTAACCTGCCCCAAATCACATAACCAGTAAGAGGCAGAAGGCCATTCCAACCAGTTTCCTCTAGAACCCCTATCCACACCCACTATGCTAATACAGTTGAATAGGAAAAGATTAACAATACAAAAGGAAATGGGCAAAGAACCTGAGCAGAGAGTTTACAAAAAAGAAATGCAATAACCCTTAATATAAAAATGGATGCGCAGTCTCAATCAAATTAAGGAAAATAGAAACTAAATTAGAATCAGAAACTCTTATTATTTACCTATCTAGTTGGCAAATATCAAAAAGTTTGATGATATACATTGTCGGTGAAATTGTAAATTGAAAAATCTGTGAAGGGGAATTTGACAATATCTATCAAAATTACAAAGATATCTCTCCTTGACCGAACTGTTTTATTCCTGCATATTTATTATACCGATATTAACCCATGAGTGAAATGACATACAGACAGGGATATACATTGTCCCATTTATCAGAGCAAACACTGGAAATGACCTAAATGACCATCAACAGAGGGAAGGTATATCCCTAACTACATATGCATATAAACATACACACACACACACACATATACACACTAACTCTTCTGGATGTTTTACATGTATTAACTCACTTAATCCTGGTAATAGTCCTACAATGTGGGTACTCTCACTGTATCAGCTGATTAGATGAGTCAGCCAAGGTTAAGGTTAAGTAAGCTGCCCAAGGTCATACAGAGAGCTTAGACTCAGACGGTCTGGCTCCAGTCTGTTCTTAACCACTGTGCTATACCCAAAGGTATTAAAAGTATACTGGATGATGGGCGTTCAGGAGGGCACTTGATAGAATGAGCACTGGGTGTTCTATGTAACTGATGAATCACTAAACTCTATCTCTGAAACTAATAAAACATGCTATGTTAATTGAATGGTTTTAAATAAAATTAAATAGATAGATAGATAGATGAATGAATGAATGAATGAATGACATGGTTCTATATGTACCGATCTATAATGATCTCCAAGATATGTTATAAAGTGTGTGGGGGGGGGCAAACTACAGAATGCTATGCACGTGTGTTTATTATAGATAGATAGATAGATAGATAGATAGATATAGATATATATAGATATGTGTAAAATATATTCAGAAGGATAGCCCACTCGTTAGGGGAACTGAAGGAAATAATTTTACCGTAAAAAACTTACCTTTTGAAGTAGGACCATGGACATGTTTTCCAATAAAAATATAATTATAAACAGTAACTCAGCTCATATCACTCTCCTGCTGGAGACCCTTTAATTGCCTACTACTTCACTTAGTACAACTAATTCCAGACCCCATAGCACAGACAACAATGTCCCACCTGCTCTATGCCTTCTTCTAGTGGAGTGCACAACTCTCCTGGCTTTCTCTGACCAACTCTCAGGCCTTCTTTTTTTTTTTTTTTTTTTTTTAAGATTTTATTTATTTATTTGACAGAGAGAGATCACAAGTAAGCAGAGAGGCAGGCAGAGAGAGAGAGAGGAGGAAGCAGGCTCCCTGCTGAATAGAGAGCCCGATGCGGAACTCGATCCCGGGACCCCGAGATCATGACCTGAGCCGAAGGCAGCGGCTTATCCCACTGAGCCACCCAGGTGCCGCTCTCAGGCCTTCTTTTATAGCTTAAACATTACAAGCCCATTCCCACCTCAGGCCCTTTGCACATGCTGTGTCTTCTGCCTACTATCTCTTTCCCATGTATAGCAACAGCTCCCTGCATCTTGTGCTACAGTCTTTGACTTAGCTCTGCAAGCATAGAAGTCAAAGATGTTTCCCCCATTCCTGTTATTTTTATCACAGTACCCTGTTTTATTTTTTCAAGTAGCTCTATTTATAAGCTGTAATTATTTATTTTGAGTCCACATTTTTACTGCCTTAGTAATTTTTTTTAACTAGAATAAAACTTCATTTGTCTTCTTTTACATGATCTTGCTAGCACACAGCACAGGGCTTGGCAAATAGTAGGTATTCAATAAACATTTGGTTAATTGTTTAATTAATTAATTAATTAACCCTGTTGTTCACACAGAAAGAAATCCAGCATGTAGGGGATCTTAAAGACAGGATTTCCAGTCCCAGCCTACAGTCTAAGTAGGAGACAGGAGGTTTTCACAGGAACTCTTCCAGTCACTTACTGGAAGGGTCCCCAAACTGCCTCTTGAATGGCAGTTGTTCCCTGGGGGAGGGGGATAGAATGTATAAGTTTTGAAGTTAGATAGGCTGGCACTCAATTATGTCTAGCTGCACGTGCTGTGACTCTGAGTATAAATTATTTCACACCTATGTGCTTGAAATGTGTCCTGCAAAATCAGAATGGTGGAAAGAGTATGAGGATGAAATAAAACAAAGGTGTCCATCTTGGACCGTGGGAGTCCCTCAATTATCGGTAATTATATGAGTGCTACCTCTATCCCTCTATTAAATGCACAGGAGGTGCCTTTGGAAACCAGAGAGAGAGAGATCACAGCTGCTGAGGGCAAAGCATGCTTGAAGGACTGGCACTCCCCAAAATCTGGAAGCAGGGTCCTTCCCCCAAGACCAGTCTTACTGCTATATCTCTGGGCCTGGTGATGATGATGATGATGATGATGATGATGTTGATAGGACAGTAGCAAACTCTAAAGCTACTAGAATCGTCCTCGCTACACTCAGCCCCCTGCATACTCTCCTGGCCTCACAGCACAGAGCTGTATTTCCATAAACAGTGCAGTGTGTCCCTGCCGATGCCTACTTCATTAGTATGACCCATGTTCTGTTGTAGTAATAAATTTGGAGCATAATGACTGCCTGTCAGGTCCTTTCAAATGCTTTGATGAAGGAGGATTTGGATGTCATTTTTTTTTCATATTATTCCATTTCTCCTTGGGTTGTGGAATCAAAGTTGGCTGGATGCTGTGAAACACCAAGGTGATCACTGACCCAGAAGATCAGAGAACCTGAGTGCAGCAAGGAGGGGCAGACTTTGGGACTTCAGGCTGCCCTGGGTCCCAGGGGAAGCCGTGTCTCAGAGGGGCTCAAGATTCTTGCACACAAGTCATGCTTCCCCTTGACAGTCTGTGTGTCATGACTCACAGGAATGATCACAAGGAACTCTACATGGCGGTGCCCTTGGAGACGGTGTCCTTCTAGCCCACCTGGAAGGGTGAGATCAAAACTGACGGGGGTGGGAGACTGAAGCGTCCTGAGTGGTTTTGCATGATGCCAGAGGAAGAATGTAGACTCCTGGCATGCTGTTTCCCTGAGATACCCTTCCAGTCCCCTCAGACTTCTTCCCACCAGCCAGGAGGAAGACGTAAGTTAAGTAGCCAGCCAGAGAGAGACAGAGTTCTGCCAGCCAAACTCATCGGTCTGTCTTCAGGCTCTGAGAGTGTGAAATGGAAATGGATGGTATCCAGGGAGCCTGCTCTGATTTTATTATTTTGAAATGCTCTGGACACAGATTAACTCCTTTTCCCTGGTGTTCAGCTGTTTTTCTTCTCTTTATTCTTCTAGGGGATGGGGACAAGATGCTCAGTGATAAATTCATGGGACAGCAGTATGTGTCCACCTCGCCTTCTCGAAATGCCTCTCTCGTCCTTTCTGGACGGAGACGCTCCATCTCAGAGCCTTGCCCCCACTGAATCAGACCAGACACACTCCTTCAATGCCACCCCAAATAGCCAAGCTGCACTTCTCCAGGTGAAGAGAGGAGGGAGAGGGGCAGGGTAGCTGTTCCTCTCTGTGCGGGGGAGGAGGGCGCACATCAATCTTCCAGGGGTCTGCTTCCCATCCTCAGAGGGTTTCCATCCACTCTGCAGGGATACAGACGGTCTTCCTCTGGCAATGTTTAGCTGCTTTGCTTCCAGCACCTCAAGGAACCCTGGCAGGAGGTGGGTCACCTAGAATGAGTGATGATGCCGGCCTCCTCCAAGCTGGAGCTGAGGGAAGTCACACGAAATACTCCAGGCACCATCTGTGCAGAACACAGACATCCAGAAAGTAGGCAATTGCCCTGCAAAGCAGCTATGGCAGTGCCAGGGGTTAATCTGAATAAGGCCATGCTGGCCATGGAAGCACCTAGGTCCTCTCCTTTCCAGAATAACTTCCCTTCATTCATTGAACCCTTTTATCACCCTTAGTTTCTCCATATGTTCAGTGCGATAACTCCTAAGTGAAAGGTTAATGTTCTTTGGCTTTTACATGTCTCATCCACTATTTTAAATCCTTCGTCCTCCTTTAATAGGTACAATATCTGCTTTTTCCAAGGCAGCATGGTATCGTGAGGAAGCAAATAAGTTTTAAGGGAATACTAGCCCAGCTCTTGGTTGTCCAATGTTGGGTATGTCATTTTACTTCTCTGGGCCTCTGCTTTCTCATTCGTAAGTTGAGGATTAGCACTGTCTACTCGGGGTGAGATGAGAGAAACATATGAAATAACTTCACACGGGTAACCCACCAGTGGTAGCTACTACTGCTGTTACTGTCAGCCAGGGACGTGTTTTATGCAAATATTCAGTCCCCTGTCGTGCCTAGCACAGTGTTGGCACACAGTAAGTAGATACTCCGTAAATATCTGCTAATTGGTACCCTTTTGAGCTTCAAGGCAGAACAGAACTGTATCCACTAATGGTGTTATTCTTGCAGAATGATTTTATAACCCCATTAGTCTGAGAGAACAAAATGGAGCTAAAAATGTTCACGTCAAGAGTTGTAGTGTCCAGGCCACTAAAACATTTGATTTTCTTCTTGTCTCCATCAAGTGCCAACATGTGAGTGAATTCATCTCGACTCTCCATTTTGATGTCTGTGTCGATGCGAAACCCACTCTGGGAATGAGCTGATGACACCCAAACTGTATCCTATTAACACATCTTCCTCTCGGAAGCTGCTGCTACTTTACAAAATGCCTTTGGGTGCGTTGAAGAGAAAACGCCGGTGACAAAGGAATCTGGGCTTTGATCAGAATTGTTTTCCTTTGCACTTCTCTCAAGGCACTGCGGAGAGTTTGCATTCGCAACAGGCTGACACAGTTATCCATGGTTCTCATGAAAATCAAGGTGAGATATTGCTTTTGTTGTCCCCACATTTCTGGTCCAAAACACCGCCCCCAAGGATGGCAAGCCATGCAAAGGGCTTGTGTCCTGCCATGTCTGAGGTCCGGCTTTGACCACCTTGCAAATGAGGCTTTGACCATTTTGTAAGGATTGGTGTCCTCCCCGGGACCTGAATCCCCCTTGATCTGGGGTCACTTTGCCACCATTGGCCGGTTCAGCCCAACCCTAGCCTATAAGACTGATCCTATCCCCAGGCAGAGGCCATGCAAGTCCCCTAAATCAGAGTTTCTACAACTCCCATTCTAACAACATTTATGAAATCAGACCACCTGCATCATCTCATCCATTCTCCTTGAAAGCCCTGTAAGGCAGGTAGTAGTGTGATTCTCTTTTTACTTATGAAGAAACAGAAGCTCAGAGAAGTTAAGTCTCTTGTCCAGGTCCAACAGCCAGGAACTATTGGATTCAATTGGTAGAGCATGGGGGGACTTTGTTTTTAACCCCTTACACACTACTACTGCCCAGCTTCTGCCTCCCCCTGTCCAGCAGCCTGATCTACCAACACTAGAGTCTTCATCAGGACTAGACTTTTTGATCTTGGTCGCTATACAGAACTTCTCAAACTTCAGTGTGCTTGTCAATTACTTGTGAGTGATGTGGAGAAAGGGAGGGCTTTACAGAGAAGGGGGATGAGAGGAAGGGCATTCTAGGTAGAAAGAACAACAGGAGAAAAGAACTATAGACAAGAGCAATGCGACCATAGGGAGACATTCGAGTAGCCCAGCCCATCTGGTATAGGGTCAATCTCCTTGGCAGTTCCCACCCTAATAACATCCTAGATGGCCAAGCCCAGGCTTTCCAGATAGGGTGAGAGATACAGACAGGATCTAACCACCAGGACTGCAGATGACATGAAAAGAAACTAGATGTGAGTTATCGGAGAAGGGAACACGTAGCTGGAAGGCAAATCACAAAGGCCAGTCTAGACGTGGACAGGACTGGTTTAACATAAGATCTGGTGTCCAAAGTTTCAAAGTGAATCCAAACCACAGCACATCTACAACCTCCAGGAACCACCAAGCAAAGTGCTAGGTAGCACGTGCTCCTGGCAGGGACGCCATCCTTGTTTGAGCTGTTGGAAGCCAGCCTTGGTGTCTGGGCCTGCATTCACTAGATGTTTGCTATTCAAAACATGGTGTGGGACACAATATCGCCTCTGTGGTATTCTTGCCAAAAACACATAACCTGAATCTAATTATGGAATATCAGCCAATCTCAAATTGAGGGGCATTCTACAAGATAACTGGCCTGTACTACTCGAAATTGTCAAGCTCAAGGAAGACAAACACAGCAGAGCAACAGTTCCAGATTACATGAAACTCAGGAGACACAACCACCAACACAATGTGTGGTCTCACATTGTATCCTGGACCAAGGGGGACTATCTCTGAAAAGGACATTATTGAAACAATTAAAATTTTTTTAAAACTATCTGTTTTAGATAATAATATTGACCAACCTTAAGTTTCCTGATTTTGATAAATATTAAAAAAAAAACAAACCCTTATTTTTAGGAAATAGACATGTATTGAAGAATTTAGAGGTAGACGGGTACAATGTCCCCGGCTTACATCCATATAGTTCAGAAGTATATGATGTTATAAACATGTGATGAGAAAGGAAGTAAGGCAAAATTTTTGCATTTTTATTTGGGTAAAAGTATACAGTGTTCTTTGTACCATTTTTGCAACTTCCATGTAAATCTGAAATTATATCAATTTTTTTAAGTTAAAAAAAGAGAAAGAAAGAAAAAGACTTCATATATATAAGATGAAAGAATGGGTCTTTAAGCAGCAATTTATTAGAATGACAGACTTTCAGGCCCCATATAAGACCCACAGAATCAGAATCTACATTTTAATAAGATCCCCATGTGATTTATATCCCCACTGGGAATCTTCATGCTATTATACCCTAGGCTGGCCACCTGATCCTGGCTGTCAGGTATCTCAATCACAAATTACCTCTAAGCTATATCCTAAACTCCTGCTCATCCCTCAAAACACAGTCCAGAAGTCATCTTCTGTATGAAAATATTTTTCCCCTGACTACAGCTCACTTCTAAGATACTGCACTGCATTCAGTGCTTTCTAAGAACATTTTTAATTGTCTCCCCATTTTCCACATTACATTGGAATTCAGTTTCATTTTCCTATTAGAATAAAATATCTGTTCTTTGTGTATCCTCAGCACTGAGTCAGGCAAATGCTGGTTTTAGGGAAATTTTGAGTGCATCAATGAATAAATATATAAATGAATAAATTTAGCTCTGTGTCGTCAACCCATGCTATATTTAAGGCTCCAGGAACATACTGCTGGAGTCCTAGAAGAGACCAGAGGTAATTTAGATTCAAGCTGACACAAGGTATCTCACCAGCAGGGAATAAAGGAGTTGGTAGGAAGAGAAGTTCCCCAGTGTAGATATCCATCCTCTAACCCAACATTGCTCCAATGCACTATGAAGATAACTAGTTTCAAGTTCCCTGGAAATTCTTAGCAGTTGTATAAATTGCCACTGGCCTTATGACCCAGTAACACATTGTTATAGTAACAATTCATTGGTAATGTCCGCTTGCCACAAGATGTGTGGGTGTTCCAAAAATACAATAAATAGCAAAAGATACACTTGGCCAATACAATGGTTTAATCATGGTTACTAGGAGGGGAAAGAAGACAAACCAAAAAGAGAGAGATTAGGAGGCTTGTGACATTGTTATCCTAATAGTTCTGTGCCTTTAAGAGACAGCCTTTTCTCTCAAATCTGGCAGGCACAAGCTGCAGAACATCAGAAAACTCAAATGACGGAAAGGAAAGGACAGGCTTTGGTTTGGGAAGCATGATCTTCCCCTCTTGCCTTCAAATACACGATAAAGGATGGATTTATAATGAGCTGCTTCTATCCAAGAAGTAAAGCAAATTTAAAAGAACCTACTAGTTACAATCTAGCCTCCCCGGTGTTTTCAGTAAAAGGATAATTTCGAATATCAAACCGAAGCATCCTAGGGCGTGTAAGGCTGTGTGGACTCCAGGTCTTTCAGTACAGATGAGATCGGCTACCATAGCACTTGCAGAAGAAATATTTTATTTTAACTCAACGTGGGACTTTTTAAGAATTCCCCCAGGAATAGGGTTTCGCCAAAAACTGGAGCTTAATTTAATGAGGGTGAAAAGTTTAAGAAAGAAATATAAAAGGAGAGTCTTGAAAGCACAGAAGACACTCGGAACAGGAACCTGTGCCCAACTAGTTGAAACATACCAGCAATGGCCGTGAGCAGAATGGGCCCTTATGAGCTTCTGAGCCTCTCCGGGGATTTTCAGTGAAACTCTCACCAGCCTGCTGAGTGTGCCAGAAGCTTCTCAAATGTGCAAAGAAGAGCCATATAGGATTGCTTGAGGACGTTTATTTATTTTAATACCTACTGTGTGCTAGAAAACTTCATTTATGTCTGTGGGGGAGGCAGCCTAACCTCCATTTTGCAAATACAAAAGCACAGAGAGATCAGATCACAAGTGCCCAAGATCACACAGTCTTCAGAAAAGCCCCATCTCCTGACTTGAGGGAGGCCACAGCTGTCCTTTAGAAAGCTGTCTCTGTTTATAAAGCCATCAAGTCACCTCTCTAGCGCCTCCTCCTATTCATACTCTGACCCTCACGGCACTGCAGATGTGCCGACAGACACCTACTCTGATCTCGCCTGGGGACCCAGTTACCAATCTCCCAACAGATTTATCATTTCAGCCTCCTCCTTGGATTCAAAGGCCACTTTCAGGGGCACCTGGGTGGCTCAGAGGGTTAAGCCTCTGCCTTGGGCTCAGGTCATGTCTCAGGATCCTGGGATTGTGAGCCCCGCATCAGGCTCTCTGCTTGGCAGAGAGCCTGCTTCCCCCTTTGTCTCTGCCTGCCTCTCTGCCTACTTGTGATCTCTCTATATATGTCAAATAAATAAATAAAATCTTAAAACAACAACAACAATGGCCACTTTCACTCATGATGTACCTTCCATCCCATTTGGTTCTCACTGCAGCAGCCTTGAGCACATGCACCCAGCAACTTTGCCCAGACTTTAAATGTGAACTCCATTGGTTAAGAATGTGATTTACGTTCCCCTGAGAATAGCCATCATCAAGAAGACAAGGGATAACAAATGCTGGCATGGGTGTACAGGAAAGGGAATCCTGTGTCCTGTTGCTGGGAATGAGAACTGGTGCAAACATGATGGGAAACAGTATGGAGTGTCCTCAAAAAATTAAAAATAGAACAATCATGTAATCCAGCAATTCCACTTCTGGGAATCTATCCAAAGGAAATGAAAACACTAACTCAAAAAAACATCTGTACCCCCATGAACATGGCACCATTATTTCCAAAAGCCAAGACATGGAAGTAACCAAAGTGTCCACTGAGGCATGAATGGATAAGGAATCTGTGGTCTGTAGATACAATAGAGTAGTCTTCAGCCATAAAAGGGAGGCAGTCTTTCCATGCGTGACAACATAGATGGACCTTGAAGGCATTATGCTAAGCAAAGTAAGTCAGAAAGAGAAAGACAACTACTGTGATCTCACTTATATGTGGAATCTAAAAAACAGACAACAAAGAAAACTCTTAGGAAAGGGATCAGATTTATGGTTACCAAAAGGAGAAGGAAGGGAAAGGGGAACTGAAGGTATGTGGTCAAAAGATACAAATTAGTACCGGGGAAGGCAGGGACAACATCCTGACTGTAGGAAATATAGCAAGGTGTTAACAGAGTGGATCCTAAGAGTTCTTAACACAAAGAGAATTTTTTTTTTTTTATTGTACCTCAATGAGATGATGGATATTAACTCCACCTATTATGGTACTTATTCCACTATATATGTAAATTAAACCATCATGCTCTTTGCCTTAAACTCATTCAGTGACGGACATCAACAATTTCTCAGTAAAACTGGGGAGGGGGGCGTGGATTCCAACAGAAAACAAAAAGAATGTGTCCTTCTTCCAACATGGACAGGACTGAAAATTTCCTTGATACCATGTATGAAGAAAATACCATGTTAAGTAAATGAATGAAAGCAACAGAATCTAAGGGAAGCAGACAGGTATGTCTGGGGAGGACTCAGCTTATTTCAGTGGGGGAGGGTAATCTAGAAGCATCCAGAGTAGACTGGATGAGTCAAAGGGCCCACACTGGGGTCCAGTCACATCATAGATGGGGTGATGAAAAATCAGGAAATCAGGAGCAACTTCTTAACCTATTTCGGTGAGAGAGAGGTTTTCAAATATTGTGCATTCTGTGTCATCATTATTCAAATATTCTTTTTTAAAATTACTAGTTCTCAGCAGGCAACTGAAGACTTTGATTTACACAGTTATTCTCCTGTCCTGAAATACGCAGGTGTCCCTCAGTGCCTACCATGCCTGTGGGATTGAGAAAGAGCTCGGATCTCATGCGCTCACACTAACCCATGTCTGGAAAACAGGAATTACCTCGTGAGTGTGTAGCTTAACAAATGTATCATACTTTAAACGATATATTATTTAATGGTGTTGTTGGTTTAACTGTCTTCTTCTCTGTATACCACCAGCCTGTAAGCTTCACGAAGTGAGGGCCCACGTCCTGTTGAGTTTACCTCCCCAGAGCCAGGCAGAGCTACTACCTAATGTAAAAACTATTTGTCTTACATGATAAACCCCCAGTGACTGAGATCGATATTTACAATACCCAACAAGCTGACCCAATCCAGCCTCACTAACATAATTTCTCACTCACCCATTACCCAAATACTGTGCTGTGCTCCACCCAAATGAACGATCCCTTAGGCCCTAAGTATATCATGTGTTCACAAGTATTCTGGCCCAAGCTAAAGGGCCATTTCCCTTATATTCTGTCCAGCAATGCCAGGCTTTTCAAACTCTATATCCATTAGCTTTCCTAGACCACTGTTTCCAATATACCTTTGCAGCTAAGCTCTCTTTGCCACTTAGTTTAACCTGCCTTGTAATTCCTTTAGCTCTGGTCTCCTCAATGCTAGTGGGAAGAAATATGGCAGCAAAAACTATGCCTTATATTTCTTTATACATAACCAGACCTGAAATAATAGAACTAAGCAAATGGTAAGAATTCAATAACGTCGTAGGGTTGGAAATGATAATAATACAGCAACTACCTTTACGCGATCATAAATTCAAAATAAATAGTCTAATGTTCAAATAAGGAATCCTAAATGACTGGAAATTACCCCATGGTTCTGAAGAAGGAATAGCAGTTAGACTAGAGAAATTTACTTGTAGTGCTGCTCATTGTTTAAATATACATTTTTGTTAGATTCTGTTTTTGTTTTTGTTTTTTAACTTCTGCACTCCCCTTTTCTTTTCTCCTCAATGTCAACTGAGGATGTTCCGTGCTCTTGTCCCTGTGGCGGGACAATCAAACATATTGATGTGTCTGCTTCTCTGCTCTCAGGAGGAACTTGTCTTCTAAGTCAAGTAAGCCTAATTCTTTCAAGATCCACAAATCAAATCCAAGAATTCTCCCACTTGCATCCCATTGTTCCACAACCAGTTTAAGAGCCAAATGATGCTCTATCATAGGCCTGTAATATACCATTTCATCTAGGCTCTGACACAATTAATGTCTGCAAAAAAAAGAAGATATATTCGTCTCTATCAAATACTGAATTAAAAAAAAAAAAGAGTACATGTCCTCTGACTCATGGCGTGAAGCAGGCAATTGGAAAGGTGATATTGGCAGACTGGGAGAAAAACTGATGGTTCAGAACATTTTATGAGTCAGTCTTTGTTTTGCATGCTGTCACCCTAACATTCTTAGAAAACAGCTCTGCGAAGTTTTCATGAAGACACAGCTATGACCTGTAACCTAGCTTGATGACAACTAATCCTATCTGGGTGACTGCGGGAATGCGGCTATCCTCTGACTTTTTCTTAACATTTGCCCAAGAAGCCAGGTTGTTAAAAGGAATAAGGACTGTTGGATCAAAATATCCGGAATATAATAACCCTTGATAGTTCTATATACACAACACTCAAGAGCTTGCAAAACATTGTTGTATTCAGTATCAAATTGGATTCCTAAGATTTGGAAATGCTCAGGGTATAAGTGGAATTAAAAAAAAAATAAAAAGGAGAGGAAGGAGTGAAGAAAGAAGGGAGTTGGGCCTTCAAGGCATTTCTGCCTCAAGACAAATACTATACAGAGTACTTCTTGGGGGAGTCGGGGGATAAAGCTTCTGTGAACCTAAGGGACGATTCTGAATTAGATTTGGAGATGGATAGTGAGTCAACCAAGATGACAGATGATAGTAGGTGAGATATATGGCACCAGCTCCTGAAGCAAGAGAGCAGAACAATATCTTTGGAAGATAAATTTAGAGAAGAAAGTCTTCCTAGGTGTAAAGAAAAGTATATTAAATGTGGTTATGTTTTTATTTGTTTGAAACACTTTCTTCCTACCTGTAAGGGCCTGCCCCTCCCAGAGGAACCTGCTTGTGGACCCCGGATGTAGGGGTGGGGCGGCCAGGTGGAGATGTCCAATCGGTGCAGCATGTGTATATCCACTAGGGTGAATTGAGATCCAATTGGCCACCTGTATAGGGGTGGGGCTCAACCAAATGCATAAAGGTTGCTGTGTGAGGCTAGCAGGGTAAGAGGAGAGCTGTGATGGGAGCAGAAGGAAGAGTCGGTGGGAGCGGAAGAGTCCACAGGAGTGGAAGAATCAATGGAGGAGCTGTAACAGCTCTTGTAAGAGCTATAACCGCCGTGAGCGGTCCCACCACGGCAGTCCCTGCACCGGCAGTCTCCAGCCTCTGGTGGCCCAGAGCCGCCGCCTGCAGCTTCCAGCCGCCTGCGGCCCCTCCTCCGGCGATCCTGCCTCTGGTGGCCCCCGAACCGCTGCCTGCAGCCTCCAGCCGCTTTCAGCTTCCAGCGGTCCCGCCTTCAGCAGCCCGGAGCTGCAGCCACCCGGCAGTTGCACTGATGACGGTCCCGAGACGCCAGCGGTCCAGTGGTCAGCAGTCCCGAGGCCTGCAGCCCCTAGACGCCAGTAGTCCTGAGACACCAGTGGTCCAGTGGTCAGCAGTCCTGACACCTGCAGCCCCTAGAGGCCAGCGGTCCTGAGACCCCAGTGGTCCAGCGGCCCAGCGGTCAGCGGTCCCAAGATACCAGTGGTCCAGCGGCCCAGTGGTCAGCGGTCAGCGGTCCCGAGACACCAGCGGTCCAGTGGTCAGCGGTCCCCATGCCTGCAGCCCCTAGACATCAGCGGTGCTGAGACACCAGCAGTCCAGCGGTCAGCGGTCCTGACGCCTGCAGCCGCTGGATGCCAGCGGTCCCGAGACGCCAGTGGCCCTGAGATGCCAACGGCCCCTAGCCGCCAGCAGGCTTGCCGCAAAATGCCTCGCCACCCCGAGCCTTGTCCGCAGCAGTGGCTTCCTCTGGGTGGCAGCCTTGTCAGAGTGGCACCATGAGGAGCAGAGTCTGTGCCATCCGGGTTGTCCTCCTTGTCATCGTCGCTGTCATCGTTACCTCTTCGTCGTCGGGAGCGTCCTCGTCCGGGAAGCGGTCTTGTCCAGAATGGCCTCTTCTTGGGAGCGGCCCTGTCTGGGGAGCAACCTCATGGAGCAGCGGCCTCATCTTGGGAGTGGCCTCTTCTTGGGAGCGGCTCCGATCATGGAGCGGCCTCATCTGCGGAGCAGCCTCATCTAGAGCAGCCTCCTCCGGAGCGGCCTTCTTGGGAGTGACCTTGTCGGGATCATCGTCCTTGCCTTTTCGTAAGAGATAGCCCTGACCGGTTTGTTTGATTCTTGATGCTTGGCGCGAAATAAAGTTTTGTTTGACCTTCTCGTTCCTTTGATCACGGACCCTAACAGTACTGCCTTCCCTCTCTTAGAAAAAGGGAGCAGGGGCAGGGGAAAGAAAGGGGCCCCGAGAAAGAGTGCAAGAGAGGGAAGAAGAAGGGAAAGGTTTGTCAAGGCTCTTCTGCAAATTAGTCCAGATTCGCATCAGGGAGGCTGGAGATGGAGTGGGTGAGCACCGTGGGCTACACGGGGGGTACCCACCATCGGAGCTCCAGTGTAGGTGGGAGCCTGCCATGGCATGACTGAGAAAACAGAAGCGGCTCTGAAACAGTCACAGGCAGGCTGCACTGTGAGATGACAAGAGATTTAAGCAGATGTGCTAAGAGTTTGAACATCACTGTCCCTGTTGGCACGATGACAGAACTCCCCTCACAGCTGTCCCTGGAGTAAGGTCAAGTGTTAAAAACATACCCATGATTGAACGGTCTGATCACAGCACGCAGACCTTTTCAACTGCTCGGGGATATGAGGACAGCAGTTTGATATTTATTAAACAGCAGCGGGGTCTCAAGTAGAGTACCAATCCCTCCGGAAGCTCAGGTCCCAGCTCAGAGAAATTTTAAAGGCGTAGAGCAAAAGGGAGGCCCGGTCTGAGCAGTCACCATCACCACAGAGTCAGGCTGCACTTTTATAATCTAGCCACTGTGAGCAGGGAACAAGTCCACTTTTAGCATGAGATGTTTTATTAATCTTCTCCCTCTTGGAAACTTTTCTACAGCCAGCCATCAGAGAAAACCCTAGATGATCAGGAAAGGTGGGAGTACTTTCCCCAGTGGAGACTATAAAAAGAAATCAGAATAAATGATATTAGGAGGCAAGAACAGCTACAGTCCACCCATCCCAGTATCTTTGCTAGTCCCGTCGATCAGAGGAAGTAACTGGGATAGACGGAAAGGGTCTGACTGGGGACAGGTAGAAGAAAGAAGATTCTGCTAAGTGAAATCAGACAAGGAAGTCCATAAAAGAATGTACAGGAGTGAAACGCAATTTAAAAAGTGATATCCGGGGCACTGGGTGGCTCAGTGGGCAAAGTCTCTGCCTTCAGCTCAGGTCATGATCCCAGGGTCCTGGGATCGAGCCCTATGAGGGGGATCTTTGCTCAGGGGGAGCCTGCTTCTCCCTCTCTCTCTGCCTGCCTCTCTGTCTGCTTGTGATCTCTCTCTCTCTGTCAAATAAAGAAATAAAATCTTAAAAATAAAATAAAATAAAAAATGATATCCAACACCACAGATCAAAATAAATGTGAATTTAAGAAGATTCTGCGAAAAAGCCTAAAACTAGAAATTTGAAGAAATCAGTTTAGCTTGTATCTCCGCCAGTCACTAGCTGTTACTGTATCTCCTTGAGTCTCAGTTTTTCCCTTGTGAAAGGGATAATAATCGTAACTGAAGTGTTTGTGGGAGCATCATGGAGAGAAGGCCTATGAAATGCACAGTAAGCTATAAATGTAGCTATTCAAATGTTATTGTCCATAATTGGCATTATCATCATGTTTGATAAAATGGTGATTCTGGCACGTAAATTTGAGTATTCATTAAAAGCTACAGAAATGCTGATACTATAACTGTAGTCACAGTTGAGGACCCAGTAGCCATCTAAATCTATCAAAAAGGAAATTATAGATAGAGACATGACTGAAATAGACCAGCCCTCAAAAGCTGATAAGGAAAATGAAAACTGGACCGTATCCTTAGCAAGAAGGTCCCTTTAACCGTCTTCAAACTACGTATTCATTCGTGCCAACTCTCAAAGCTATTCTGAGACAAAGCAGGGATCACGGTTTCTCTCTTGGGCTTTCAAGAGCCCCCATTTGTATGGACTGAAAAATGGAGGCACAAGGAAAGGCAAGGCAGCTTGCACCAAAAACAGGTCTGCTGGGAACAGCCAGGCCTTCCCCGGCCGAGAGAACACCCCTGCAGAGAGCCCAAGCTTCTGGCTAGGGGCAAACCACAGACGAGAGGTAAAATACGAAATAAATGAAGACCACGTAGGGAAAAGAGAAAGATCATAGTCTGAGACATATTTTTTAAAATAAGAAAGATAAATTCTAAGAAGGAAACGTGTCGGGAGAACAAGACAAATGTTGAAATAAATAGGAAAAGGAGACAAATTTGGGCCATATAGAAAGTAACATTCTAAAATGTTAAACAATGAGAGAAGAAAAGGTAAAACTGGGAGAGGGAGATAAATACCAAAAGGCAATAAATCATAGAAATAACACTTCTGAGAATTATTCTGAGGAAAACGCATCCCACAAAGTAAGTCTGCCAGAGTAAGACAAATGCAATGTGACTCGCAGATACAGATATCATGACAAGGATGAAAACCACGGTTGGAAAGATGAATGCCCCGAGTAACACTGACCGCCCTGGCCTTCCATAGGGACTCAGAATGGTAGGCATTTCCCTAAACTCTTCCTCTTGGGTTGTTCTCCAGTCGCTGTCTTTTCAGGACTGGAGTAGAGGTCACCTCTCCCTTACCTACTATCAGTAGCTCCCACTGACTTTGTAAGGAACAGCTGGACTCTGTCTTAGCTGGACTCAGCGTCTTAGGAGAGATAACGTGCTCCTTAGCTACCGACAACCTTTCCCTTTGGAAAAAGCCACAACATGGTTCTGATTGCCAGAGGCAGCCCTTGTCCCATGGAGGTGATGGCTTCAAAGATGGCACTTGTCATCACACCATTTGCTCACCTTCTTTCGAAAGCTCTCTCACTCCCTTCCCAGAGGGCTGTCAGGATCAGGGTTTTGGGTTTAGGCTCATCACCAGATTCTACTGTGAAAATCCTTGGACAAGATTGTCTGTCATGATGAAATCGAGGCTTGCTTTGGAATCAGACTAAGACTTGAAATTCTATGGGCGTGGAGATCAGCTGTGTGGTGTTGATTAGTGAGTTAAAGTCTCTGAAGCCTCTGTTGCCTCATCTGGGAAATGGGAATGATGTTTATTATTTAGGGATAGTTAGAGACAAGCATATAGTTTACCTAAAACGTCTAGCTGCTCTTAGGATTCAAAACCAGTAGCTGGAGGAATAATTATAATTCATCACAATCATAATCCTTACCTGCTTGTGGGATCTGGGTCCAGATGGACTGGAATCTGGCCACCACAGAAAAGCCCAGAGATGGCGGAGAAGAGGACTGGAAGCTTTAGCATCTCATCTGCGAAAGCAGGAATGAGTCAAATTCAGGAAATAGGAAGCATCCAGAACACAGTGATAACCATTATGCAGAACATCTGTATCACACATTAGAAATTCATCAAGTGCTTTCACTCAAGAAGGGACTTAAACTTTGGATACTGGGTATAAAAGACAGGATGGGAAGCCTACTTACTCTCTTTATAAAACACATTTTGACTTTGTGAAGTAGTTTCACATCCATTATCTAACATGATCACTTCCAACTCTGTAAAAGTAAATGGGGCAGAGACTATCCATCTTGTTCTCACAATGAGGAACCTGAGGCCCAGAAAGATGGTGACCCACCCAGAAAGATGCATGAGGTCATGCAAGGTCGTGCAATCAGTAGGTGGCAGCTAGTTAATGGCTCCAGACTCACAATGATGCTTGCTGCCAGCCATCCCATCCCTCTGAAAAGAGAAACGTTGCTACTTAGGCTGCATCAAGAGGACCCTCTTAGCTAAAAATACCTCATGCAAATGAATTCTCCTCCAGGGAAGAGAATACACAACCAAACAATCAGTGAGGGAGTAAATGCAGTTAACATGAAAATGGAGACCGGGAAATTGGCTCTCCTTTCCCCTCTCAAAGTGCCTGTCTGCAAACCCACAACTCAGTGTCGCTTGTATGCTTGGAAGAAATGCAGAATTATATGTCAATTGCACGTCAATTTTAAAAAGGAAAGAAAAGAAAGTTTTTTTTGTTTTGTTTTTTGTTTTTTAAATGCAGGATCCGGAATCCACTGCGGACCCATTGAATCAGAATCCGCATTTTAACAAGATTCCCAGGTGATTCATATGCAGATTACCATTTGAGAAGCACTGGTCTAGAGTAATTCAGACAGGAAATCATTTTGCCATTGATATAGTCCTGAATTCACCTTGTCAGGGAAGAGCTCTGTTTTGCACTGCTGGACCAAGAAGACTTTTAGGATGTATGTACCTAATTGTCTGTCTTCACGCCCTCCCAGAGTACATCCATGCACTTACCTACTTCAATTTGTCTACCTGAATCCCAATTGGCTCCTATCTTGACAGAATATATCCAAAGAGATCATAGTTGGGGGAAATCTTTGCTTCAGAAACAGACTTCATAGAGTTGGAAAGGGAATGAACTTGACCTAACCCGGTCATCTCAAAGGTCTCTTACATTCCTAAAATCCCTTGGTCAATGTTTCTATATTGGATTCTTGGTTTGAGTTCCTCGTTCTTTGTATGTTTCAGAACTTTTGCTTGCCCTGATGTCTGACATTTCTCTGCCCTTTTAACCTAATTACCTGGAAATAAATCTACTTGCATTGCTGACTGTTCTCCTAACTACTTCTGATCTATCTTATCTTGAGTGTCACCCACTACGTGATCACTCTTATTTGAACTGCTACTTCTGGGGTCCAGAGGAATAGTTTTCTCAGAATATTCTTGGGAAAAGCATGCTCAGTCCGTGACCCAGTTTCATTTGTTTTGCAAAAATAAGGCAGCTATACCTGGCTCTTTGCCTTGGAGGTGTGGGGACACATTACATCATGCATGGGGAGGTCTCCAAGGGTCCCACACAAAGATGCACCATTATTGAACAGTATTATTATCCTATTGCCCCTCAATTAAAATAAGTGGCACTTAAAAATGCAGTAACAGCTGCTCCCAGCAGTGTCTCCTTGCAAAGCATTTGGGTTCTCAGTTTTTCCTTTTCCCTACAGCCTTTTACATCTTTGTTTAAGCTGTGCTTCACACTCACCATTGTAAAATCCACAGGAATCCCAAACGTGAAATGCCCAATTCAACCCAAAACCAAAAAAGAGCTCAAGGCCCAAGAGAATGCTATGCCTGGACCCTGAAGTCCCTTTGCCATGAGAGCATTTTGTAGCAGAAGCTTAATGGGGTCTTCCTGTGATGCAGTCAAATCCACAGGCTTCACACTTGGGTCCTATAAGAAGTTAGTGGCATGCAGTGAAAGGAAACACAGTATGTCAACTACATATGTTTACCATTGGGGGAAAAAAAATCCAAATGCATCTGACTCAAAAGAGAAGGATTTTCATGCTTCTTTACTTCATTATATTTCATCCCATAAAATAATTAGTGTCAAATATAGAAAATGAAAAATAATCAACAGAAATAAGTTAACTCTTCATACCTTCTATTGTCGCTCACATCAGAGCCCTTATTCTGACTTCCCTTATGCTAATCATTGATGAACAGAGTTTACGACTAGCCCAAACCAGCACCTAAATCTGGGTACCAGATCTCATCAACTTCCCCCCCCTCATGAATATTACTACAGAAATTCTCTTCTCTCTCATTCAACATCCCTTATTTCCTCTTGACTACTTAACCATTCCCATGAACATCCAAGCATACTATATTATTTCACATTTAAAAAAAAAAAATTCTTTTAAAAGTACACCCCCATCTTCTTCAACTTTCTGCTCCCCTCCCATTTTTTTTTTTTGATTCCCTCATAAACAAAATTCCCTGCAAGTGTTGTCTCTACTCACTGTCTTCGATTTCTTTCCTTATATGCTGTTTTGAACATTTTCCAGTCTGGCTCTCACACCTCCACCCATCTCCAATAAAACTGCTCTTACCGAGGTCAACAGAGAACAACCTGAGGTTACACCATTTTGAATTTCCAGTCCTTATTTCGTTTGATGTATCAGCATTGGCTAGCCTTGATCACTTCCTCCTGGATGCCCTCTCTTCACTGACTTCCAGTACTCCAACAGCATTTTTGATTACCTTTTTACCTCGCTGGTAGATCCTTTTTGGTCCCTTTCTCTGGTTCCTCCTCAGTTCCCTGATTTTTAAACATTGAGTGTCCCTGGGCTGGAGCCTTAGTCCTCTCCATTCTCTGCCTACGTTCATTCCCTCGGTGATCCCAACTGCATGAGGGCTTTAAATGTCATGTTCATGTAGATGACTGCCAAATTTATATATCCAACCCTGACATCTCCCTTTAACTCCAAATATTGGCTGCCTAACAGACATCTCAAACTTAACATGTCCCAAACTGACATCTTTATCTTTCTCTTCAAAGCCACTCCTCCCTCAACTGTTCCCATTTTTAGTTAAAGACAACTCATCTTTTATTTGTTGAGGCCAAAACCATGTTTTCATCCATGATTTCTTTCCTTCTCTCATACCCCACAGCGAATGCAACAGAACTTTTATTCTATTTACCATCAAACCTTTGAGAATTTGATGACTTCTTATCAACCTCCTGTTCTCACTGTGGTTCAAGCCATCACTATTTCTCACCTCCTAAACAGCCTTTGGTTACTGTTTCCATTCTCTACTGTCTAGATAGCAACAAAATAGATCCTTTTAAAATATATTAAATCATGTCAGGGCGCCTAGGTGGCTCAATGGGTTAAGCCTCTGCCTTTGGCTCAGTTCATGATCTCAAGAGTCCTGGGATAGAGCCCCGCATCTGGCTCTCTGTTCGGCGGGGCGCCTTATTCTCCTTCTCTCTCTGCCTGCCCCTCTGCCTGCTTGTGATCTGTGTGTGTGTGTGTGTGTGTGTGTGTGTGTGTTAAATAAATTTTAAAAATCTTTAAAAAAATAATAAAATAAAATATATTAAATCATGTTACTATTCTGCTCACCTAATGGCTTCAAATCTTACTTGATAACTAAGAAGTTACCATTTTTAGGACTGCATTTATGCACTTATAAAATGATGATGACAGTGTTACCTACCTCATACGATCATTGTGAAAAGTGAATACAATAATGCTTGTAGCTGGCTTAGAACAGTTCCTAGAATATTCTAAAAACCCCCTAATATACACTACCATCATCATCATCATCATCATAAAATGCATACACTGATAATATACTTAATAGGATCAATAGTATTGTATGTCTATAAAATATAATAAGATTTAAAGATAAAACTAGAAATTCTGTACTACTTTCTGTCCATGTACTCTGAAGAGCCAGACTTAACATCAGACACATCATAAGCCCTCTTTGGTATGGGGATAAATAAAATTGCTAAGCAGGCAATGAAAGTTTCTTAGTGGAGACAAAAAGGAAAGGAAACTAATAACAAAGTCAGTAAGGTAGGAAAAGTCAGTGATAACCACCAAGAATGCAGACAGGAAATCTATCCTGGGTACATCTGTCCATGGGCATTCTGTCTCCCTGACTTTTCTTCTGCTAACTCTGAACTCTGAAGCACTGCTTCTTGAGGAGAAGGCAGTCAGACATTCATGACAATCTGCAACTGTACCTTTTCAGTCCCTTGGGCTACCTTCCCACCCCCGCTATACTCTGACATCCCCATTTCTGCTCCCTTCCTCACTCCTCCCATTTGGCCCCTCTCTTGCTGTTTGAGGAGAGCTGTGTCAGCTCTGTACCAGCTGGCAGAGAGACCCGTAGGAAAAGGTGAGTGCATCTTTGTGCTGGCGTCTAGTGATTTTTTTCCCTGTGTGTGGTTTCTTTTTTCCTCCTAAATTGACTATTACCATTTTCCTATTTTTTTTTTCTTTCCTATCTGAATGGTACCACTAATGCAGGGAGAGAGAAAAAGAAAAAGAGCCAAAGCGCATTAAAATATAACAACAAAATAACCCAAGGCTCCGAATGCTGAGGTGGCTTCAAGGAGTCCTCGTTTCCTTTCTCATTATCTCTTTAATTCAGCTACCTTTCCCTGCCCCACCGCGAATCAAGCCCCTCCCTTCTCCGTCTTCCTTGATGTTTTTATTTTGCACACTTGGCCTCCTAGTCTCCCACATTTCTTTTCTTCCCTTCCATTGTCCTGTCCTTCTTCTCTCCGTCCCTCCTTCCCCGAAAGATTTCCTTTGACATCCTCCGCCTCTTTTTTCAGCCATTTCACGAGCTATTGTTACAGGGTCCTTGCGCTATTAATTCTCACAAGAGCAACATCCTGAGGACACCGTGAGGATGGTGGTGAAGGCAAACCAAAGGAAGCAGAAGACTATTCCACCGCACAGAAACCCATTAGCAGCAGACAATGAAAAGCACATGAAAAGCAGGACTGGGGACCCTGCTGGGGAGAGAAAAGAGCACAGGGCTCTGAAGCAGCAAGTCATATAGAAAAAATTTGCACCTGGGGAGAAGACAGATTCTGCCGTTGAGTTGCCTGGTAACTATCCGCAGGTCATTAAACCTTGGCAGCCTCACCTGTAAAATGGGCATCACGAACACCACCTACGTCTTAGCCTTCATGAAGATCAAATGAATGATATGTAGGAGAAGTTAGTCTAACCACAAATTGCTCTACAAAACAAGGCAGTTCTTATTATTACTGGTGGACTCTCTTTTGAGGACAAGATATGTATTTATTCATCCTTGTGGCCCCAGAATTAACAGATGACCTTGCACGTGGTAGGCAGTCAGTGAATTAT
Source organism: Mustela nivalis (assembly GCF_964662115.1). NCBI lineage: Eukaryota > Metazoa > Chordata > Mammalia > Carnivora > Mustelidae > Mustela > Mustela nivalis. Next base: position 29,660,214 of record NC_139028.1, on the reverse strand, counting down.
GGAATGCAGGGGAGTTGAATTCCCATACTTCTCACATACTCTGGAAACTCCCTAAATATTTCAACAATAGCCATTTTTTTCCTACTTCTCAAAATTATCAGGACTAAATAAAACACGTTATTGTACTATAATGAAATAGCTCCTATGCAGCCATTAAAAATTACCTGTTTAATGAGTTTAAATAGTCTGACAAAATGCTCCTATTATATTGCTAAATTTTTAAAACAAAATACAAAACTGCCTATATAATATGAATCCAAATACTGTGTCACATATGCCTATACTCCAAATATTACAATTACTATCCCAAATATTAACATGCCAAAATAGCATTACTCTAAAATATTGATAGCAGTTACTTCTGGATTGCAAGGTTACAATTGATTTTGATAATATTTTCCTTTTAGCTGTTTTCAACAATGATTAAGCTATATTTTCATATTAAAAACATAATATGCTATCTTAAACAAAGATTACAACGGCCAGGAACAACCATATGTACCCTTCCCCACTCCCACCTTATCCATAGTACTGGGCTCTTCCAAGATGATAAGCGAATATAGTGTCAGAAAATCCATAAGACACCAATGAGCATATGAATTACTTAATTTCCGGGATATTACATCTAAAATCACAATGCCTTTATTCTCTCAAATACCAAAAACTTCATCTCTCTATGCAGAAAATTTGAACTGGGGTTTGTGTTGGTGAGTCTGAAGATGAGTTATACCATACAGTAAAAGGCAAAGGAAGAATGAAGAATTTCCTAAGGTCTTCATTCAATCACCTGAGGGAATTCATTCCTCCTTCTCCTTGAAGGAAGCGTGCTCCCAGATCACTGAGGGAGGGTTAGCCAGTTGTTTTAACAGGTGTGGAATCAAGAGAGCTAACATATCAAGGCCTCTCTGGTAGTATGCAATGTCAGGATACCTCAGGTAGAATATGGCACTTGATAATGGACAAGGAGGAGGTAAGGTTTATGAAAAACCTGTACGATGTGCTCACTGCTCTTCTAAAAGATACAGCATCTATCCAAACACTTACTTACTCAGTACCAAGCTCCCAACTTTCCCAAAGACCGTGGGGAGTGTTTCTTCACACTTGTTTTATATTTTATATACTAAAGTCTTCAGTCCTCTTACTCCAACCATCTTGATCCTATTATTTGTTGCAGAGGATTTGCATCTGCTTGTCTAGAAACGTCCCTGTGTTAGGTGAGGTCCACCAAAGGTTTCTGCTTCAAGTAAACTAAACAAAGGTATCATCTGAAAGAGAAAAGTTAAAGACTTTAAACCTTCCAGATATTGTAGTCTGAATCAGAAGGAACTACAGTGTAAAATCATGGTCAAAAACTAGGTCTTCTGTGAAGCTATGTCTTGAAATTTAATTCAACTCCTTAATGGGAAGCCAATAATTGGCAAAGTTAAGCAAGGGCTCAGAAGATCAAGAGAAATTTCTTGGACTCCAGGACTGAAACTGTTTCCCAGGGGTAGCATCTATGCAGACAAAATTCTGTTCTTGGACCATCCTTTTCTGGAACTTTTTTCCTGGAAGATAGTTTTTAAAGCATCTAGACAAAAATGTGCCTATAAACTATATTAGCCCTTGACACATGTCTTCTAACTGGTAAAACGCCTCTGAGACTCTCAGGTAATTCTCCAATATATGCAGACATTTCACAAATTTTAGTTTCCTAAAAGAACTTTGTAAAGAAAACATGGGTTTATAATGTGGACCTAGGTCTTCTTTAGATTCACAGGGCACGTTTTTGTCTGGTATGGTTGTGCATTTGGTACATTCCACTGGGCAGCCCACCTCACCGGATTCTTTTCTAACACTGAATTGATGGGTGAGAAGCCAAACAAATATCTTATGCCAGAATCCCAGCTCCAGTGATGATAAGAGATAGGGCAGCCATTTTCCCTTAGGTAATCTGATACCATATATATACACACTATCCCCAGTGTGTTATTTTTACTCCAAACTTTTACTTGGGTCAACTCAGCTTTCACTACTACCTGCCTCATTTATCTTAGCATGGACTCAAAAAAAAAATTTTTTTTTAAGCTTATAAGCTTTCGAATTTTGGTTGAATACTGCTCCTTGGACACTTCTCAACCTTTATAATAAATCTTACTTTTTGCTATTGGGTCACTGGATGCTTCATACCTTCCTACAGGGTCATTTATCTTAAACAACACATATTTTCTCATTGGCTGTATAAATACATATATTTTTTCTTATTTTATTCACCTGCAGCAGAGGGGGAAAAATGAACTCTGACCGTATAATGTGGTTATTCCTCTTCTGCCACAGTCACAGGAAGAAAAAGTAACACAGAGAACGTCAAAACCTGGAGAATGCCTGAAGTGCAAAACCTTTTATAACTAGATTTCACAATATAAACCACTTTGAGAAGCTTCCAGAATGGCAGGCACAATAGTAAATCCACAGTGCCATCTGCCAAATGGCCTGGAGATGCAGAGAACCATTGGACTCATTAATTATTGATGACAATCAGAGTCAATTTGACTTCATTATGGGCCAAGAAGAGGAAATCATTAGGAGCTTGTTCTTAATGGACCTAAGTATAATGGGGGATAATCTGAGGGTGGCAGCGTCCATCTCCCCACCACTTCTCGTCCATCTCTTTGAGAGTAGCAATGTAACCAGAGCTACATGAAGTGTCTAAATAATTTAGGCAAAAGTCAAGTGGCAGGAGGCTCTGAATTTCCAAAACTGAACATCTACCTGGTGTAGCTCACAGTCCTTCAGATAATTGTGCTAGCCTCTCTTGCAGGGAGGAAGACTATTTAACCCAAATGGAGCTTCTTCCAGAAGGTTTACCTGTTTTTATTCCATCGCCTTGGGGGATAATGCAAGCCACCTCCCCGGAGATTGAGGGTGGAGGAGCTAAGCCATGCCGTTCAAGTGTGGGGATGCAGGGACAGACTGAGGCTCTTGGTCACACGAACTCGGCTGCCCGGGCCCTTCACGGACTCCTGCATGCAGCCTCTGTTTATCCGAGCACAGACTCCAGCAAAGAAATGAAGCTGAGTACCATATCTGATTGGAACTGCGGGGGGGTTTCCGTAGACAGGATGCAATTACTCAACTTGGATTGCAGCCAGAGCCAACACTCCTGTGATCACTCCGATTTCTTTGTATTTCTCTAGCACCTTCTCTAGCACAGCTCTTGCCGTTCTCCCATCTGAGCTTAAGAAGAACTCCTATGCCTCCCCACCAGCCTTTCTTTTAAACAAGTCACTTCAACTGAACAACACGGAGCCTGTGATAGTCCCAGTGTCGTTCAAACCATTCTGGGCATTATAAGCAAAGGGTAGGGCACTGTGTATGTGATCAAAAAAATTTAGTCTATTTGTGGGAACAAAATCTAAACCAAAGAAATAATCAGAGAGCAATAGAAAGGACAAGCAAGCACAAAATAAGGTGCCACAAGCCAGTGTTGTTGTTATTCCTAGGTAGAAAAGGGAAGCATACACTCTCTTCTTGACTACAGAGAACACAAAAACTGATCTTGAATTGAGTTAATTTGTTCATGGTCACATCTACACATGGGAAATTAACTGGGGTAGCATAGATGTGCTTTGATCATCTATATGATCCCAATTCATTTCTGGGTTTAGACCTGGACTTTCTTTCCTTTCTAAAACAGAGGGGTATTTTTTTAAAGATTTTAATTATTGGGGCACCCGGGTGGCTCAGTGGGTTAAAGCCTCTGTCTTCGGCTCAGGTCATGATCCCAGGGTCCTAGGATCCAGCTCTGTGTCGGGCTCTCTGGTCAGCAGGGAGCTTGCTTCCCCCTCTCTCTCTGCCTGCCTCTCTGCCTCCTTGTGATCTGTCTGTCAAATGGATGAATAAAATCTTAAAAAAAAAAAAAGATTTTATTTATTTATTTGAGAGAGAGAGAGCATGAGAAGGCAGAGGGTCAGAGGGAAAAGCAGACGCCCTGTGGAGCAGGGAGCCCAATGCAGGATTCAATTCCGGGACTCCAGGATCATGACCTGAGCTGAAGGCCATCGCTTAACCTACTGAGCTACCCAAGCACCCGAGGATTTTTTTTTTTTTTTTTAATCATACTATCTTAGAATTTTTCTTTAGCAACTGGCTTGGTTACCATGATACTCTATACAGCTCATCTTCACTCAAAAACTTCCAGCAACACAGATGCCCCATAATCCTTAGCATGGTGGCATTTTACTCTGATAGTCTGATATACACTCATGTACCTTTCTCACTAGACATTCTTAACAAATTAACTCAAAAATCTCTCCTGCTCATTTTTGAAGCATCCTTTGCAGTTCACTTATATTTATTCTTTAAAGTTACTACTTCAGAATTTTAAATGGACATGGAATTTATTGGATATTACCGTTAACTCTAATAGGAAGCAAATCAAATGCAATATCGAGAAGTTTCCATGATTATTAGTGCCCAATATGCAGCTAGTGCAGTCATTCCCAAAATGGACACTAGAAAAAGTATGTTTATTTGGAGAGTATTTCAGGACAGCTCCTATTTTTCAGTATAATAAAGTACCTTCATGACTATTCAAAGTACTTTCACACACACGTTCCCATTTTTTATTCTTACAAAGATACTCTGAGGCAGATAAGACATATTTTCTTATTCTCGTGCTCCTGGCAAAGAAACTGAGGTTTAGTGCTCTTTTTGTGACTCCTAGGAAATATCACAATCAGCTATCCTGATTCCTGGTCGAGTGCTCTCTTTGCTGCAATCTCTTGGACTTTCTTAGATACTAGATGTCAAGAACAGAGAAATTAAATGAGACAGATTCTACACTATTTGCAAGCTGACAAATGAGATTACCGCAGTCTTATGAATGGTGACAGAAAATATGAAACTCCTGGTTCAGAAAGAAAGTACTACTATTCACAGCAATCATCACACTCAGAATAACAGCATTTTATCCGCAGTTGTCATAACCCAGTTCCTGCCGTGAACTGGGCCAGATGACTCCCAAGCATGCAGTAAGCTCTGTGATAGGAGAGTAACGCTAACTCTGGGGAACCCAAGCTTTTTATAATATGCCTTAAACATGCTTGCCCTTCGCACTGGAAGGAACCATCAGCTTTATGATATTAGATAGTAAGAACCTCCCCTTCTTTTTGGAAAGATGTTTGTTATACATACATTCTTTTAAAAAGTGTCTAGAACAAGGTATTCAGTACCTCAGTTGGAAAAATGTGCAAGAATACAAGAGATTGAAGAAAATTCTCTCACAATACTAAGTTTTGCAGGAATTGTGGTTGGCTCCCTTGTAAGCACCCTGTTCCAAGTGACAAAAACTGGCAAGTGGTTGAGTGACAAAGGATTTAAACCCATGTCTTTTCACTCTGTGTTTCGTATTCTATTGTTCTCTGCTACCTGTTCCAGGTGAGGCAATATTTGGGGTTAATGAGTATCTCTACATCCTCTAAATCATACCTCTGGTCAACCAACTCTTCTTCAGTCCTGGCATAGTCCAAGTACCAAACATCCACTTCCCATACATATATTCTACACCTAATACATAGTAGGAAAATGCATTATAACTCTGTAGAGAATGAAGCTAGAAATAGATGGACTTTTGATCCTTTGAACTACTTGTCAAGAGTCTAAGTCCAAGATTTGGAGCCAGAGAGGAGATTGCATTGAATTAAAGGGTAAACAGACACCAAAGTGGGAGGAGGGGGTCCAACAAGGGAGGGAGAACACCAACAGAGCCTGAGAGCTAAATGGAGTAAAGGCAGATACTTAAGAAAACAGATTTATCTCATAGGAAGTTCATGCTTATGCTGCACCCTAATGCTCTTATAGGAGTAGCATCTTTGGGGAGAAATGAAACTCAGAAGTGCTGAATTTCATTTCTGGGTCTCCATGGTTTAGAGACCATGGTTTAGAGACCAAGGGAAGGGAATCAAAAGATCTCACCTGTCCAGAAACTTACCAAAGTCTCAGGAAGGCTCACAATGTTTCCAGAAATGCTTCATGCTATAAAAAGTAGACTTGTATGGCTTGCATCAATTGACCCCCATTCCTTCCTGCTTCTAGTTGGGTTCAGCCAACACAAGGAAGCAACTGAAGACCCAAAGTATACAAGGAGACTGCTACCAGAATATTAATTTCCCCAGCTCCTTCCACAGTTGACTATCTCCCTCTACCTAAGCTCACAGCTCTTATCCGGGTCATCCTCTCCAGATACCTATTCTCTATACCTTGGTTTCAAAGAAAGTCCAATTCCCATCATGGTAAAGTGCCATTTTTTGGTTCTTAATTAAGCTTCAGCACGTGCTACCTATGTGACTTTGGGTAGCTAATTAACTTCTCTGTTCTTGACTTCCTTATGTATAAAACTGAGCTAAAAATGCCTCAGAGTGGGGGCATCTGGGTGGATCAGTCTGTTAAGCATCTATCTTGGGCTCAGGTCATGATCTCAGGGTCCAGGATCAAGCCCCGCATGGAGCTCCCTGCTCAGCGGGAATCTATTTCTCCTTCTCCCACTGCTCCTCCCCACTGTTTATGCTCTCTTTTGTGTACTCTCTCTCTCTCTCAAATAATAAATAAAATTTAAAAAAATACCTCAGATGGATATGTGAAGATTAAATAAGAAAATCCCTACCATAGTGCCTGACATATAGTAAATAATGGATCAGCATTAGGTCATTTTTAATCATTTTGTTGTTGTTGTTATTATTGTTATTTTTCAGTATCAACAGTATAGAAAAGAAGGAAGTTTTGCTCTCAAAGGCTCATTAACTTTTAAAACTGAAAGACCTAGCTAGGGACCCAGTAAATGTCAGTGAACATATGGCCCTCCTAAATAGAAAAATGTCTAGAACCTATCATATTCAGAGCATAGGTTGCAAATATTTCGATTATGTCAAATATTAACAGCCTGTGTTTGAATATGTTCATTCAGTTCTAGAAAGATGTCATCTACATATCAAGGGATTAAAATCATTGTGTGAATGTTTCCTCTAAGCTGAGATTCCTTGCATTATAGGATTCTCTATTATTAATCATTTTCTTTAATATCTTAATAATGTGATAGGAAAATCAAATTAGGCTGGTAGAAATTTCCCATCAAACCATTTTAACTGTCTACTAAAGACTTCAGTTTTCTTCCTAATGAAAATGCTAACAGCCAGCTTAGTCTGCACACTACATGGATTGGACAAGCTCCCAACCATTCTTTTTGGAGAATGTGTCAGAGCCATCGTGGAATCTTTCCTTTGTTGCCACTTACAACTGATCAGTTTCCAATGCTTGTCAATTCTATCTTTATACCAACTTCCCATTCTCTTTCTTTTTATGACTGCATAGGTCCCCATTACATCTTGTGTAGGTGACTATAAGCTCCTCCAACAGTGGCCCCTACCAGGTCTTTTAACACACAAATCAGTCTTCTACATTGCTGTCATATTAATTATCAAAGTCATATCACTGAATATATCATCCCCCTGCTCTGTGACACCCTATTACCTACCAAAGGCAGCAGTAGGAGGACACATTCTTAGCATTTCAAATACTCCATATTCTGGTGCTAAATTACTTTTCCAAACTTATCTACTCTCTTTACTTTCTTTGATAGCCCAATTGGATTTTTAAGCTATGCTGAACATTTTCACTTTTCATACTTGTGCAATATTTCCAAATGTACTCTCTACCTTCTCTGTCTGCTCCATGCATGAGGAAGCTGACCAATGGGGGCTATCTTGCTCTCTGATTTCTAACTGGGTTTGGCATTGGAAGCACAAACAAGAGATCAGAGAGCTGGAGGAAAGTTAGCATCAGGTTCCTCTGCAAGCCAGAAGTGCTCTCAGGAAGCCTTCTCCATATGGCTTTCTCTATTGGTGTTCTAGTTACTTCGGTCTCCTTGCACTCCAGGCAAGATTCCAGTTACTAGACCAGCCTTTGTTGGTTCTCTAAAGCCTGATCACATTTCTGCAGACAAACCCTTTATTAAACTCTCTTCAACTACACATTTCAGTATTTGCAACCATCTGTTTCCTGTTGGCACCCTCGCTGATACAGTAAGAGGGACCAGGAATCGCTCCAAGAAACCAACCCTCAAGTATGATTCAGGGGATGGCTGTGAAGAACACATGGATAACCTAGAACCAGGAAAGGGGACCCTGGTTATCTGGGTTTCAGTGGCTCTAAAATTTCTCAAATTAATAACCACAGTATCATAGGACAGGAAGGTATGGCACTGTCATGACAGTAGCAATTCTAAAGTTGGGAGGTCAGATGACACCACTTCTGCCAATCACAGAAAGAGCTCCCCAGGAAAAAGACATATTGAAGTCCTTCGATTTCCAGCTTAGTCCTTGGGTAGAAAATTAGAAAGGCCCCAGACAGCTTTGAGAGAGGCCCTCACCTCTTCAGCTCTAGGAAAGATATGGCTGAGCAAGGTCACAGGAAAAATTAAACATCAAAATTTGCCAGATATCTCCTATTAAAAAAAAAAAAAGTAAGGGCACCAGTGGGAAAGGAGTGGAATCCTACGACATGAGATGAGGACATTTTGACAATGAATCAGAAGAGTCTGAGAACTCTGAAACTGGTAAATTTCTTTGAACCTCCCTCATCAGTAGAGCAGCTACCCCTCATTTCTGATAGAATCCACCTTTCCCTGCAAAAAATATTTTTAGTGACTTACATGAGGTCATTACATTGCAAAACAATTCTCTCACCACTACCACCTGAATTGCCTCCAGGATCATACCAGAATTAGAACCCAGAAGGAGAAACATAAGGCCCAATCCAGGAAGATGTGGCCTGTGCAGAGGAAGAGTTAAGGACTTCACCCGCTTATAGTGCACACTGTATAAAAAGGTAAGACGGCGGAGTCTTAAGGATGTTAGGTCAAGGTTGCCATTGGTGACATCATTCATCTACAGAAAGTTATCACTCCTGTTAGAAGGCCCTCTCCCTACAACTCCCTTCTCTGAGTTTCAGTACCACCGCCCCTTTCTCTTCCCCTTCAGGCTCAGAGGTAGTAATAGCTCCCCATTGTTGCCAGCCCTAAGGGATTGCATTACCACCCTCCTTGACTTCACTTAATTCTGCCCACATTGAACTTTCCTTAATTACCTGGTCCGAGTGGGCTGATTCCTGCCAGGACCCTGACTGACACACTTTCTGGTTTCCTGCTTTCTTGCCACGGTGCTTTTTATTCATACCATTCCCTCTGCTCAGAATTTCTGCCTACTCATCCTTCAAAGCCCAACTTAAAAATCAGTTTTGAAATGATGCTTTCCTGAAAGTGGTACTGATTTATTCCTCCCTGAAACCATACTTTTCTTCCTATATACCTCTTTGATGTTTCTTAGCAATTTCTTCTTTGCACTGTTGCTATTTCTAAACATGACGTATTTCCTTTCTCCATCATGAGCTTCCTGCAGGCAGTATTCACATTAAATTCTTGTTTTTATGCTTAATTGGACTTGTCAAGCTGCTGATCAATAATAACAACCTTATTTAATTGTTTTTGTTTTTCAGGTACCATTCTATGCCCCTTGTATATATTAACTGATTTGATCCTGCAACAGACTTTAGAAGTTACTACTATTATAATGTCCATTTTATAGAGAACAAATTGAGACTCACGTAACTTGCTCAGGGCCATAAGCTAATAAATAGCAGAACAGAAGTCAAGCCTACCATACACTTTTAACCACAGGAACACAGTCCTCATTCAAATGAGCAGAAACAAGAAGGAAGCAAAATTGGACACACATTACAACATGATAACACATTATACTAGTGAGATAAAGTAGTTACAAAATGGTAAATAGCATTCCAGTTGTATGGGATAGAAATCCCAGAGAAAGAAGGCAGAGTGGTGGTGTCTAGGGGCAGGGAGGAGAGGGGAAAGGGGAGTTCTCAATGGGTATGGAGTTTCAGTTTGGGAAGGTGGAACGCTCTGGAGATGGATGGTGGTGGTGATGGTGGCATAGCAATAGGGAACATACTTAATGCCACAGAAATGTGCTTTTAAAAATGGTAGAAATGGTGAATGTGTTGGTATGGATAGTTTACCATGATTATTAATTAATTAATTAATTAGTCAGTGAATTAATTTTAAAAGTGAGCAGAGGAAATGCATGAGCCAATTAACAGATTGACTCATTAATTAATGATGAGGTAGCTTGTGGAGTGGACTGCGGCAAGCCTGAGAAGGTGAGGCAAGACCATCTCTCTCCATCTGTTTCATCACGCAATCCCGGTCAGCATTGCTTCCATGGCCGTGGGTTAGGTTTCCATGTAAGCACTGATGTTTCTCATTTGGGAGCCCAAGCAATAATCACATAATCACATAGGCTAAAAGAGAACCTCAATCATTGACCCCTAACCAATTAAATAAATGGTGAATTGTCTTAAACTGTGAAAGAACCAACCCAGTAATATCAGATTTTTGTAAGAAAATTCTTAGTTTTATGACCAGGACCATGATGAGTAGACTCCCTCAGAAGAAGGGAAAGACCACCGACTCTACAGATGGAAGGTCTGGGCCCCACCTTGCTTCGCCTTCTCTTGTTATTCACCTTCTCTCCCAGAGCGTTAAATACCCTCTACCCGCCCATGATTCTCAAATCTTTATCTTCAACCTTGACCTCTTCCTAGTTCAGAATCAGATTTCAACTGCCCACTTGACACCTTCACACAGACATCTAACAGCTATCTGAAACCTCAAAGTGACCAGACAGAACTCAGTTCTGCCCCTGCCCTCCCTCCCCCTGTGGAAGTATGCTCCTCGCCCCAGTCCTTCCCAGTAAAACAAATGCCGCCATGCTCCAGACAATTGCTCAAACTTGAAAACTACAAGGTACCCTTAACTCTTGTACTCACTAAGTCCACTCGTTACTTTATTGTCATATGCAGTTTCTCTCTACTTCCAAATCTTCTCCCGAAGTCCGCTGTCATCACCACATTTACCCAGTCTGCCCTCATTTCTCCCCTACACCACTGCAGTAACTCCCAAGTGCTCTTGCCTCCACTCTCGCCCCCGTCGTTCATGGTCTACACAAAGAAGCCAGACATGTAATTCTAAACAACCTGAAGGATATCATGGTAGTCTCACGCCTAAAATCTTCTAATCCTCTCCATTTGAATTTAGAATAGAATCCAAATTCCTAATGCTGCCTGACAAAAACCCCGTGTAGTTCAATCCCCCTCCTACCTCTCTCATGTCACTTCTTATCGTTTTTCTACTTGCCCATTACACTGCAGCTGAGCTGGCCTTCTCATTATTCTTCAAATTGCTCACTCTTGTTTTATAGCCAACAATTCATTCCCTCTACTCCTACTACCCTTTGCTGTATTATTCCATGCTGACTCCTTTAAATGACTCAGACTTTGGCTCAAATATTCCTTCCTCAAAGAGGCCTTCCTTGACCACTCAATCCAAAGTATCCACTGACTTACTCATTAGTCCTAATAAATTTCATGGTGTCCATAACGTTTTTCCTTCCTCCCTTCCTTCCTTCCTTTCTTTCCTTTTTTTCTCTTTCTTTTTCTCTTTTCTTATTTTCTGTCTCCCCAAGCAAAATGAAGCTCTGTAATGAATAAAGACAATTTCTATCTTAAGTGTATTACTCACAATATCCAATAGTACTAGTACTGGGCAAGCACTCAATATATGTGTGTTGCATGTTGATTGTATCAGGCATTTTCATTTCTAGTAAACCACTTGTCCAAACGTCCACTTACATGTAAAGGTATATTTGAGTTTCATTGACCTTCTAGCCTGGGAACAAAGCAACAGGTTAAATTCCAGTGCAAGTTAATCATAAAAGCCAAACCTGGAAGCAACCTATGAATCTACCAACTGGTAAATGGATAAACACGTCTATGCAGTGGAAAATTATTCAGCAATAAAAAGGAGTGAAGCAGTAAAACATACTGCAACACGGATGAACCTCAAACAAGTGACACGAAGTTGGAAACATGAAACTAAGATGAGCACTGGGTGTTACATGCAACTGACGAGTTATTGAACACGACATCTGAAACTAATGATGTACTAGATGTTGGCTAATTGAATTTAAGTTAAGAAAAAAACAAAACATGCAACTTCTTATAAAGAGCCACATAGGGATGCCTGGGTGGCTCAGTGGGTTAATCATCTGCCTTCAGCTCAGGTCATGATCCCATCCTGGGATTGAGAACCGCATTAGGAATCCTTGCTCAGCGGGGAGCCTGCTTCTCCCTCTGCCTGATGATCCCCCCCCTTACTTTCTCTCTCTCTCTCTCTTTCTGAAAAATAATAAATAAAATCTTAGAAAAAAAAAAAAGTGTCACATACTATATAATTCCATTTCTACCAATGTCCAGAACAGTTGAATCTATAGAGACAGAGAGTAGGTTAGTGGTTGCCTGGGGCTGGAATCAAATGGGAATTAACTATTATTGGACATGAGGGCTCTTATCAGGGTAACAAAACTGTTCTAAAACTGGACTACATTGATGATTGTACAACTCGATAAACTTAAAAAAGAAATCATTTGACCGTGCTCTTAAAATGAATGAATTTTGTGGTAAATTGCTCCTCAATAAAATTTTAAAAAATAAAAAGAACTACTTGCCACCTACCCCTTCCCTCCTCGCCAGCTGCCTGACCCCTCCCCCTGCCCTGCCCCCCAAAAATCCCCAGTGAAAACATTTGAAAACCATTCCCAATATTGCCATTTGGGGGATATAGATTCCTTCCTATTTTTAACTAACTAACTAAATGGATTTTTTTTTTCAGTCAGTAATCTACAGTTTTTCCCATTTACAGTGGCATCATGCTTAGCTCATCAACTTTTTTCAGCTCTTTTCTTTCTCTGACACTTGGCATCTCCATTGCTGTAACATAAACACAGAGTAACGAGTTGTAGTTGCAATTTATAAGGCCCACAGGAGGAGCAAGAGATTCCCAGAAACAGAGATTTTAAGCAATAATGTGTAAAAATATCTCACTCATAAATGGCACTTTTCTAATCTTATACTTACCAAATTGGTAAAGAGTTATATTTTATCGCCTTTTTACCTTAAATAACAAAGATAAATTTTAGAGGGAGCGCCTCCACTGTCAACCCACCATTGCCCACCCCTCACCATGATCAAACTCTGAAAAACCAGACAAAAGTTTCCTAAGTGCAGCTTCCCTGACTTAAACAGGAGGACTGAGAATGCCGGAAGCACATGGAATCAGGTTATCTTGGAAGCAGAGAGATATTCTTATGCCCTGGGGATAAGTTGATGGAAGGGCAGAGGGCGCTGAAGGTACAAGGAACAAAAGAATCTGGAGGCTACAGATCACTTTAAAATGTCAAGAAGCAAGAGTTCGTCATGAAAGAGAATCCAAGGTTATCCTTGAGTGTTATGGTCCTCGTTTTTACATTTTGGGCCTTTAAATCTTTTTTTTTTTTTTAAAGATTTTATTTATTTATTTGACAGAGAGAAATCACAAGTAGATGGAGAGGCAGGCAGAGAGAGAGAGATGGAAGCAGGCTCCCTGCTAAGCAGAGAGCCCGATGCGGGACTCGATCCCAGGACCCTGAGATCATGACCTGAGCCGAAGGCAGCGGCTTAACCCACTGAGCCACCCAGGCGCCCCTGGGCCTTTAAATCTTAAGATAAATATTTCCTTACCAGAAGACTTCAGCTATTTCCATTGTTCACTCACAAGACAAATATATACTGTGAGCCTACTGTGTGTCCAACGATATGTTATGGAAAGCGTCATGGTAGTCCCATCGGGAAAACAATGTGGCATATTTGTCGAGTACAAGTTTCAAAGCAAAATTCCTCAAGGTCAAGTCTGGGCTATTCCCTTGATTAACTATGAGAACTGAGGTAATTTACTTAGCCTCTTTATGCCTCTTTCCTCATTTGTAAAATGGGGATGATGTATGACCTACCTCATAGGAATATTTACAGAGTAAGACAAGAGAATATATATGGAAGTCTTAGCACAGTGTCTGGGAAATAAGTACTCAGTAAAAGTTACCTTTTACTTCTTGAAAGAGTTTATGAAGAATGGTACTATTTTTTCCTTTAATGTTCAGAGAAGTTGCCAGTGAAACAATATGGGTCTGGAGTTTTCTTTGTGGGATAATAAATTTAATTGCTTTAATAGATATAGGGCTCTTAAAATTTTCTATTCCATGTTGCATCCACTGGTAATTGTTTTTGTGTGGGGGGGGTTGTTTTGTTTTGTTTTTTTCTTTGTTTTGTTTTGTTTTGTTTTTTATGTTTGTTTCTTTGGGACACCTAGGTTGCTCAGTCGGTTAAGTGTCTGGATTTTGGTACAGGCTCAGGTCATGACCTTGGGATCATGAGACTGAGCCCCGCATCAGACTCTGTGCTGAACATGGATTCTCTCTTTCCCTCTGCCCCCACTGCCCACACCATCACCTCCACTCTTGCTCTCTCTAAAAATAAAATAAAATATTTATTTCTGGGTACCTGGGTGGTTCAGTCAGTGATGCACCTGCCTTTGACTCCGGTCATGATCTCAGTGTCCTGGGATCGAGCCCTGCACCAGGCTCCCTGCCCAGCGGGAAGCTTGCATCTCCCTCTCCCAATGCCCCTGCTTGTGTTCCCTCTCTCACGGTGTCTCTCTCTGTCAAATAAATAAATAAAACCTTTAAAAATAATAATAATATTTCTTTCAATTATGTTGTCAAGTTTAAGACATTAGTTGTTTATAATATTCCTTATTTTATATATATATATGTTTTATATATGATACATATGTAATATATATTATAATATGCATTGTATTATATATCATTATATCATATACTATTTGTTTGTGTGTATATGTGTGTGTATATGTGTATATATACACACAACACAACAGAAATCTATGGAGATATATATATATGTATATGTATACATATATATATGTATGTATATACATATATATATATATATATATCTCCATAAATTTGTTGTTTTTTTCTTTTCTTCTTCAGCTAGAAGTTTATCAATTTTGTTGTTTTTCTTCATAGAATCAGCTTTGGCTTTGTTCTCTCTGTGATTTTCTATTTCTATTTCTATTTCATTGATTTCTGTTCTTATCTGTTATATATTTTCTTACATTCACTTTGGGTTTTTGATATTCTTTTTCTAGTTTCTTAAGATACAATTTTAGACCATTGATATTATACTCTTTTGTCTTGGTAGGAGCATTTTAATGTTGTAAATTGTCTTCTAGACACCGCTTTAGAAACAAATTCTAATATATTATATTTTCATGATCATTTAGTTATATTTTCTAATGTTCTAGGTGATTTCTTCTTTGACCCATGAATTATTTAGAAACTGGTTGACAAATACTCAAGTTTTCTAGCTATCTTATTATTAGTTTAAAATTTAATTCCATTGTAAAGAACATGATCTATATGATTTCAATGTTACATGACTGAGTCTTGATTTATGACCCAATATATAGTCTATCTTGGGAAACGCATCATATGTATTTGAAAAGAATGTTATCCACAGTTGTTGGACAAAGTAGTTTATGAATATTAATTAGATCAGTAATTTGGGGAGAGGATCAATTAAGTTTCCCAACATTTAAGGGAAGGATGTTAAAATCACAACCTGATATTGTGGATTTTTCGGTATCTCCTTTAATAGAGCTTTTGAAAGCTCTACTGTTAGGTGCATAACCCTTTATAATTATTATATATTGTGTTATGTATGAATTTATCCTTTTGTCATTATGAAAGGTGTTGTTTTATCTTTGGTAATACTTCTTGTTTTGAAATCTACTTTATCTAATATTAACATAGCCACTCCAGCTGTCTTATGCCTACTCTTTGTATGTCGTATCTTTATCCATCCATTTTCTTTCAACCTGTCTGTCTTTACATTTAAAGCTCATATCTAGAGCACCTGGGTGGCTCAGGGGGTTAAGCCTCTGCTTTCGGCTCAGGTCGGGATCTCAGGGTTGTGGGATCGAGCCCCACATCTGGCTCTCTGCTCAGCAGGGAGCCTACTTCCCCTTCTCTCTCTGCGGGCCTCTCTGCCTACTTGTGATCTCTCTTTCTGTCAAATAAATAAATAAATAAATAATCTTTAAAGCTCATATCTAGTAAATAGCATATAATTGTACCCTGCTTTTTTTTTTTTTTCCATCCATTCCAATACTCTCTGCCTTTAAACTGGAATCTTTATAGTCCACTTAATGTATATGTATACTGGATTTAAATCCACAATATTATCATATTTCTTTGTTCATACCTCTGTTTCCTGTTTCTCAGTTATTTCTTTCCAGACTTTTTATTTTTGTTTTAGATTCTATTTTAATTTGTCTACTAGTCCTTTAAACTGTCCCTTTTTTAATAGTTGCTAGGAATTACAAAATATATCTTTAATTTTTCACTACATACCTAAAGTTAATATTGGACCACATCATATAAAATGTAATAATCTTTCAACTAAGTGTATGTATTTATAACTTGCTGGTCCTTTTTGCTTTTCTTGTCAAATATATTTTATCTATCTATGTTATTAACCCTACAATGGAATCATTTTTGCTTACTGAAGTGCACTTTCTAAAAACATAAATCAAACTCTTATCCTGTATTTAGCATCTGTGCCCCCTTCAATTCTTCCTGAAAGTCCAGATTTCCATAAGGTATCATTTTCTCTTGACCTGATCAACTTCATTCTGTACTTTTCACCAGGCAGATCTGTCGGTGATAAATTCTCTTAGTTTTCATTCATCTGCAAACCATCTGTATTTTGTCTCCATTTTAGAAGAATTCTGGCTTGGCAGGTTTTGCCTTCAGCACTTGAAGGATGCCATTTTTCTGCCCTCTGGCCTCCATTGTCATCTGACCATTGCTCTCTTTGAGTACTGTGACTTCCTTCTCTGGTTGTGTTTGAGATTTTCTTTGAATTTTTGGTTTTTAATAGTTTGTCCTGTTATGTAGAGCTGTGATTTTCTTTGTCTTATCATCAGTTTTCAGAGTTCTTGAATCTGTAATTTAAGTTTTCACCAAACAAAATTTTTTCATTATTCGTTTATGCAAATAGTTATTCTGCACTCTCTCCTGTCCTTTGGAGACTACAATTACATGTCTGTTAGAATTTTGCCATGGTCTTGGACATTTCTGAGGCTTCTTTTTGTCTTAAAAAGTATTTTGTCCTTCCAATTGGATAACCTCTACTGATATCTTTTTAAGTATACTGACTCTTTATTCTCTTTTTCTTTTGTCATTGTCAGTACAGTATGCTTTTACGTTCACTAAGTGAATTTTTTAATTGTAAAATTTTATCTTACTGCATTTTTTAATTCTAGCATTTTCATTTTTTTATATTTATAGTTCATCTCCTGAAATATCCTATTTGTTCATTCATTACTATCATTTTTTTAACATTCTTGAACTCTATACCTACTAAATAAAATATCTGGATCAGTCTCTCTGATTGCCTTATCTCTTAAATATAAGGTGCTGTATTTTCCTGTTTTGTCCTATGTCTAACAAATTTGATTTTAGTTTTATTTTGGTCCAGGCTTACTGAGTTATAACTGATATATAATATTATGTAAGTTTAAGATGTATAACATGATGAACTGATAGACTTACCTACTGCAAAATAATCACCACCATAGCATTAGCTAACATCTTCATGTCACATAATTGCCATTTGCTTTTTGTGTTGAGCACATTTAAGGTTCACTTTCAAGTATGTAATACAGTATTATTAACTTTCTGTTACTATATTCAGTTAGCCACATCATTACTTTTTGATGTAGTGTTCAGTGATTCATTAGTTACATATAACATCCAGTGCTCATCACAACACGTGCCCTCCTTAATATAATCACGATGATGTACATTAGATTCCCAGATGTTATTCGTCTTATGACAGGAGGTACATACCCTTTCACCAATGTCTTCGCATTTTCCCTACCCACCCCCTCCTGGTCATTGCTGTGACTCTTCTCTTTCCGAGTTCAGGTTTTGCAGATTTCCCATTTAAGTTCTATCATACAATATCTGCTCTTTCTCTGACTTGTTTTACTCAGCATAATGCCCTCGAGACTTGTCCATGTTGTTGCAAATGAGACAGAATTTTCTTCTGTCTCATAGCTGAATAATATTCCATTGTACATTTATACCACATCTACTGTATTCATTCATCTACTGATGAACATATAGGTTGTTTCCATATCTTAACCATTGTGAACAATGTTGCAATGATCATAAGGGTGCAGATCCTCTTCTAGATTATTTTCATTTCCTTTGGATATATACCCAGGAGGAGGATTGCTTCATCCTTTGATAGTTCAACTTTTAATTTTTTGAGGAACCACCATACTGTTTTCCATAGTATATTTTATCAAATGCTTTTTGTCTATTGAGATGATCATATGATTTTTATATTTTATTTTATTAAAGTGGTATATTACATTTATTGATTTGCATATGTTGAACTATCATTGCATCCCAAAGATAAGCTCCTCTTAATCATGGTATATGATTTTTTTAAGGTAATGTTAAGTTTGGTTTGTTATTGCTTTGTTAAAAATTTTTGCTTCTATATTCATCAAGGATATTGGTGTATAATTTTCTTCTCTAACCATTTAGAGAATCTTTATTTGGCCATGGTATGTAGGTCATACTGGTCTTGTAAAATAAGCTTGAAAATGTTCTCTTCTTTCAATTTTTTGGAAGTTTGAGAAGGATTGACATTAATTTTTTTAATGTTTGGTAGATTCACTAGTGAAAGCATCTGGTCCTAGGCTTTCTTGTGTTGGGAGGTTTTGTTTATAGATTCAGTCAGACTTCCTATTTGTCCATGATTCAATCTTGGTAGGTTGAATTTATCTGTTCCATCTAGATCATCCCATTTGTTGACATATAACTATTCATAGTAGTCTCTTACAATCCTTTGTATTTCTGTAGTATCACTTGTAATACCTCTGTTTTCACTTCTGATTTAAATTATTTGAAACTTCTCTCTTTCTTAGTCTAGCAAAAGTCTTGCCAATGTTGTTTATCTTTTCAAAAAATAGTCCTTAAGTTTGTTGATCATTTCTAATGTTTCCCTGGCCTGTATTTCTTTTTCTTTTCTCTCTCTCTCTCTTTTTTTTTTTTTTTTTTTTTTCTGGTCTGATCTTTGTTATTTCCTTTCTTCTTCTAACTTTGGCCTTAGTTTGTCCTTATTCTGCTTTCTTGAGGTGTAGTTTGGTTTTTTTATTTGCCATCTTTTTTTTTTTTAATATAAGCACTTATAACTATAAGCTTCCCTCTTAGAACTGATTTCTCAGCGTCCCATAGGTTTTGATACATTGTCTTTCCATTTTCATTTGTTTCAAGATATTTTTATTTCCCTTTTGATTTCTTCTTTGACCCATTGATTTTTTTCAGGAGTGTGTTGTTTAATAGATGCATGTTTGTGAAATTTCCAGCTTTCCTCCTATTCTGATTTCTAGTTTCATACGATTATGGTCAGAAAAGACATCTGGTATCATTTTAATCTTTTTAAACTTGGTAAGAGGTTGTTCCAGCTCTGTGAAAAAAGTTGATAGTATTTTGATAAGAATTGCATTGAATGAATAGATTGCTCTAGGTAGCATAGACTTTTTAACAATATTTGTTCTTCCAATCCACGAGCATGGAGTATTTTTCCATTTCATTGTGACTCCCTCAATTTCTTTCATGAGTGTTCATTCTATAGTTCTCTGGGTACAGATCCTTTGCATCTTTGTTTAGGTTTATACCTAGTATCTTACAGTTTTTGGTGTAGTTGTAAATGGGATTGACTCCTTAATTTCTCTTTCTTTTGTCTCATTGTTAATGTACAGAAAAGTAAATGATTTCTGTGCATTGATCTTACCTTCTGCCACTTTGCTTACTTCCTGTATGAGTTCCAACAATTTGGGGGTAGAGTCTTTTGGGTTTTCCATGTAAAGCATCATGTCATCTGCAGAGTGAGAGTTTGAATCCAGAAAATACAAATCAAAACCACAAATAGATATCACCTCACACCAGTTGGAATGGTTAAAATTAACAAGTCAGGAAATGGCCAATGTTGGCAAGGATGTGGAGAAAGGGGAACCCTCCTACACTGCTGGTGGGAATGCAAGCTGGAGCAGCCATTCTGGAAAACAGTATGGAGGGTCCTCAAAAAATTAAAATAGTGCTACCCAATAGCCCATAAATTGTGCTACTAGGTATTTACCCCAAAGATACAAATGTAGTGATCCAAAGGAGTGTGTGCACTACTATGTTTGTAGCACCAATATCCACAACAGCCAAACTATGGAAAGATCCCAGATATCCATCAGCAGGTGAATAGATAAAGAATATGTGGTATATACGTATAATTGAATATTACTCAGTCACTAAAAAAATGAAATCTTGCCATTTGCAATAACATGGATGGAACTAGAGGGCGTTATGCTATGTGAAAGAAGTCAATCAGAGAAAGACAATTATCATATAATCTCACTCATATGTGGAATTTAAGAAACAAAACAGAGGATCATAGGGAAAGACAGGAAAAAATAAAACAAGGTGAAATCAGAGAGGGAGACAAACCATAAGAACTCTTAATCATCAGAAACAAACTGAGGGTTGCTGACAGGGAATGGGGTAAAGGGATGGAGTAATAGGGTGATGGATATTAAGAAGGCATGTGATATAATGAGCACTGGGTGTTATATAAGACTGATGAATCACTGAACTCTACCTCTGAAATTAATAATACATTATAGGTTAATTAATTGAATTTAAATTTAAATTTTTTTTTAAAAGAAGAAGTAAAAAAAAAATTGCTAACATTCTTTTTGTGGCCCATCCTATGGTCTATCCTGGAGAATGACCCATGTGCATTTGAAAAGAATGTGTATTCTGCTGCTATTGGATGGAATGTTCTACATATTCCTGTTAGGTTTATTTATCTTTCAAGTTCAACACTTCCTCATTAATTTTCTGTTTAGATGATCTATCCATTGTTGAAAGTGTGGTATTAAAGATTTTGTTTGTTTGTTTGTTTGTTTGTTTACCATTCTTGTACTGTTGTGTGTTTGTCCCTTCAGATCTCTTAGTATTTGCTTAATATATGTAAGTGCTCTGATTTGGCTGCATTTAAACTGACAACTGTGTCTTCTTGATGAATTGACCCGTTTATTACTATATGATGATTCTTTGTCTCTTAAGCAGTTTTGTCTTAAAGTCTATTTTGTTTGGTATAAATATAAATATAGCTACACTTGCTCTCTTTTGGTTTCCACGAACATGGAGTATAATTTTGTATCTCTTTGAGTCTCTGTGCGCCCTTGATGCTGAAATGAATCTCTTATAAGCAGCGATTTAGTTGGGTATTGTTTTTGCTTTATTTATCCTTTCAGTCACTCTATGTCCTTCAATTGGAGGATTCAATCCACTTACATTTGGAGTAATTATTGATAGGTTAGAACTTATTAATACCATCTTATTAATTGTTTTCTGGCTGCTTTGTAGATTCCTTGTTCTGTTCTTTGCCTATTACTGCCTTCCTTTGGGAACTGATGACTTTCCATAGAGCTATGCTTTGATGTTCTTCTCTTTGTCTTTAAAGAATCTAATGTAGGTTTTTGCTTTGTCGTTTCTGTGAGGCTTGAACAAAACACCTTACCAGTGTAACAGTTTATTTTACACTGATAACAACTTAGCTGTGATCAAATACAAAACTCTACTCTCTCTTCTTTTATGTTTTTGTTGTCATGATTTACATCTTTTTATATAATCCACCCATTGAATTTATTATAGCTATAGCCATTTCTAATACCTTTGTCTTTTAACCTTTATACTAGATATGTGGTTAACAAACCACCATATTACATTATTATACTGTTACAAATATTACATTTGAGAATTCTGAATCTGACTGTATCCTTACTTTTATCTACATATTGTATATTTTCATATGTTTTCATGCTACTAATTAGTTTCCTTTCATTTCAGCTTGTAGAATTTCTTTCAGCATTTTTTGTAAGGTAGGTCTATTGGTAATTAACTTTCTCAGCTTTTGTTAGGGAAAGTCTGTATGTCTCCTTCTTTTATGAAGGACAACTTCACTGGGTAAAATATTCTTGTTTGGCAGATTTTTGTATTGTTTTGTTTTGTTTTGTTTTGTTTTGTTTTAGCACTTTGGGTATACCATCCCAATCTTTTCTGACCTACAAGGTCTCTGCCAAGAAATTTATTAAGAGTCCTATGGGGGTTCCCTTGCATGAGATATTTTTTTCTTGCTTTTAAAAACCTCACGTTGTCTTTGATTTTGGACAGTTTTATTATAATGTGGCTTAGAGAATATTGTTAGGGATTAAA
Source organism: Mustela nivalis (assembly GCF_964662115.1). Taxonomy (NCBI): domain Eukaryota; kingdom Metazoa; phylum Chordata; class Mammalia; order Carnivora; family Mustelidae; genus Mustela; species Mustela nivalis. The sequence continues at coordinate 29,637,862 of NC_139028.1, read as the reverse complement.
CTTTTGAGGGGAGCTATTAACTTTATCAACTTGGATGTCCAAATCTCTCCCCAGTTTTGGTAAGTTCTCAACCATTATTTCTTTAAATAACCTTTCTACACTTTTCTCATTTCTCTCTTTCTGGGATGCCAATGATGTGTACACTTGTTTCTTTTAATGGTGTCTTTAAGTCTCATAGGATTTCTTCATTCTTTTTCATTCTTTTTTTATCCTCTGGATAATTTCAATTGCTATCTGCTAGCTCATTGATTCTTTCTTCTGCTTGGTCAAGTCTGCTGTTGAAGCTCACCATTGAATTCTTCAATGCAGGCATTGTATTTTTTAGCTCCAAAATTTGTTTGGTTCCTTTTTCTTTGTTGAATTTCTCATTTTGTTCTTGAATTGTTTTTCCTGATATTGCTAAGTTTATCTGTGTTCTCTTATAGCTCTCTGAGCTTCTTTAAAACAATTGCTTTGAATTTTTTGTCAGTCAATTCCTGGACCACCATCTCTTTGGGGCCAGGTACTTAAGGTCACTATATACATTCGACAGAGTCAAGTTTCTCTGATTCTTGATGATCCTTATAGCATTGTGTAGGAATATGCATGTTTGAAGAAGCAGTCATCTTTTCCAGACTTTATGGACTGACTTCAGTAAGGTAAGACCCAACAACCTCTGGTTTGTAGCATTCTGGAGCATGTTGTGATCCCAGGTTTAGTGGTACAGGGCAGCAACTGCAGGGATGTGTGCAGGCACTGGATCAGAGGGGCAGTGGTTATGTATCTCTTTGGCCAGGCCCGTGTTGTCCACAGCATCTGTCTGGTAATTAACAAGCATTGCAAGGTTCTGCAGTGTCTCCAAGGGGTGTTGAAATCTTCAGTGGCAACTCCAGATCCTGTGGTAGGTCCATGGGTAGACATTAAAGGTAACCAGAGTTATTGGTGCACATTCACTCAGATGTATGGTCTAGTTGCAAGTGGCTGTGTACTTCCAGAGTTTGATCACAGATGCCCATATAGTGTAAGGAGCAAGGTGGGCAGCGAGAGTTGGGGCCATCTACATGTGGGGGCCTCTGTTGTCAGAGTGGATTATCATGGCTGCTAGATCTTATCATGAACACATGCTAGTGGAGGCCTGTAACAGAGGTCAAACCTGGAGTGTGCTTATGTACACAGTTTTGCATAGCGTGCTAGCTGCCACAAACAAAGTAGTGCAGGCCAAAGACAGAAGACAGGGCCTGATCAGAGCCTACAAGCATCCATGGAGACCCTGACACCTGACTGGTGTGCTCTCCCATGGCAACATAATCTGCTCCCTACTGCCACCTCCCATGCATACTCCAGTGGAGCCTGTTAACAAGCTTCCAGGCCAGCAGCATGGAAGAACATTTAAGAGGCCAACCTCAAGTCCACACCTGGCTCAGGTGTGGGGATCAACTGTGAGGATCTAGGTTAGTGTCTTACATTCACACAGCTGTGGAGGTCTGAGCTGGCTGTCAAAGCAGTTCCTGAGCTGAGGTAGGGGAGAGCAGGGACTCTGATGGATGGCATTAGCAAAAATACCTATGGGGGTAAAATCTGGTGATTTCTGCAGGGAATCCACAGCAGCTCAGATGGCCACAGACTCATTTATGGTGAAATCTGCTGGGTTTGGTTACAAAACAGGTCACTGCAAACTGTGACTGGTGCACAGTTTGCTGGTCTGGGTTAGGTGAAACCAAAGTGAGACCTTCACACAGTGTCCTGAAAGGCTGAGGAAGATGGTTGCACACACAGCTCTGGCAAGGGGAACCTTTTCTAGCTGGTAAGTTCCCTCTTGGCACCAAGCAATACTGGTCTGAGAGGCAGGGTGACATAGATAAATAAAGTTGTCTTCTTTCCCTCCTTGTGCAATTATTCTCAGATTTTATGTTCCCCTGTGTCCCTGAAGTTTTTTGTTTTTTTGGTTTTTGGTTTTTTGTTGGTGTTTTTTGTTGTTGGTGTTGGTGGTGGTGGTGGTGGTTTTTTTGTTTGTTTGTTTGTTTGTTTTTTAGTATACTTCAGAGCTGTCCTAGGGCTGTTTTTTGTTCATGGATAACTCTCTAATTATTGATCTTTGCAGGGGGACAGAAACTGGGAACTCCTATACCATCATTTTGGTGTATATCTAATAAATTTGAATTGCCTTCTAAACACTGTATGTGATACATACAGTATAGGAACTCTGGACCCAGACACAGCCCTCCAAAGAGTCTGATATTTTTTTTTTGTTTTAGTGGCCAATTAGGTAGATGTAGATTCAAAATTCAATCTAGCTTTTAGTGGGGAGTGGCTGAAATCTCCGTCCATTCTTCATTCCTTAGCTGAAATGCTTGAAGTCTACCTTGCGCATGCATTTTTTAAGAGGTTAGTCACAGATTTGAGCAAAGTTGGTTTACACACAGAAGGTGCAGAGTCCCTTTCTCCGGCACTCTCCTTGCAAGGATTCCTTTCCTCCTTACTTTCTACTAGCTAGGAGTGAGCTAAACTCCATCCTCTGGTTCTTTAAGACAGTCTGATTATTGTCTTCTATTTATAAGGTTCTCTCATTTTACCTAGTATGTTCTTGGGTCTGTGCTCAGAAAAAATACAAACAAACAAACAAATGTAAAAGCAGTCATTTGAGAATGGATTGAATAACATTACAGAAATTAAATCGAAAAACCTATCATCTAATTAGCAGCAAGGGAATACAGTATAAATCAAAGATATGCACACAGTTTCTGTGGTCTGGAAAGCCTTCCTGTCCTGCACACATCAAAAGCCAATCCAGCTTTCTAGGCACAGCTCAAGCTGCCTTTCCCAGTCCACCATCACTCATTTCCACAGAGATCAAGTGGGCACCGCCTCAGGCTATGTGGAACTGTGTCTGGTATACACCTCGCACTATCCAAGGTGATTTCAAGCTCTCTGAGATGAAAAACATGCTTTATGCATCAGTGTATAGACATACGGCCCATCACAGAGTAGGTTCTCCATAAGTACTTTTTGATTAATTGATTCTCCCACTAATCTCCCCTCACAGTGTCTCTGATAATAGAGAAATAGCTCCTAAGCATCTTTAATCCTCACCATGACTTCTTAATACTTGCTAAACCTCCTCTCAGAAGGAATCGCTACACTTGCTATCAGGTTTGCTCATCACTCTAACGTATCCTGCTCATTTTAAAGGGACAGTGGAAATCCTATGCTGAGAAGAGAGAACTCTTCTTTTTGAGTAGCTAAAGACCCAAGGAAATATACTGGGCTGGTAAATATGTCCCTGTAGAATGGCTCTAGCAATGCTATGACTGTCTTTGATCAGAAAGAAGAGGAACAAAAGGAAAACATTGTCTCAGCCATAGGGCACTCCTTTTGGCCTTTACCTGTTGATATCGGTGCAAAGAAAATCCAACTCTTAAAAACGTTGATGCACTTAGACTGTAGGCATAATAAATGTTAATATGCAGCTGCTCACACCAAAAGGCTTCATACTATAACAAATGCAAAACTGGAATAAATAGAGGCTCTGTACTTCTAGAAAGTTCCCAGAAGGCAGGAAATTGAAACACCACAAAACCCCAAAGCAATGGTAACAGAAAGGAGAACCAAGATACCTTGGATCACAAAGTCCTAAAGAGCCCTCGGTGAGGCCAGTGGAGAGAGCAGATGGGTTCTCCTATGGGAGAAGCTCATGTCTGTGACACTTTGATGAAGCCTGTTTTAAAATGCAAACACACAAGCATTTCATCGTTCCTGCAATGAATGGAAAGAGGCAAGACTTGAGATACAGAGAAGTCCCCAAACCTTACTCACTTTATCTCTACGATGCCAAGATTGGTCCGTTTGAAGACAAAGAACTGTTGAGAAACTCCCTATTAGAGGGATGAGACTCAGGGGCCAAAGCAGAGACAAAGTAGGACCAGAGCAGAAGCAGATCAGGGTCAGGTAACTTACTGCCCACCCGCCCCACCGCACCGCTCCTTTTACCACCACAGCTCTACTTCATACACCGCTCCTGGATGTGCAGCAGACAATGCAGCACAGGGTGCCCATCAGTCTCTCCTGGAATTTGACCTGTGAGCTCTGTACCCACTCTTTATTAAAGAGGCCCTGCAGCTAGAACAGGTGCTTCTGGATCCCTCCTACGTTAACATCCCTGCAGCCTCCACAACCCTGGTCCCTGGAATGGGTCAGTTCAACACAGTGTCATCATCGGTTTCCTAGTCTCAGTCCGCTCCTGGATTCTGAGTTCCGTGAAGATAGAGATGCCATCCAAGTCATTCTTGTAACCCTCATGTGTAGCAATATCAAGCTTGGCACATGGCACACAATACATGCCTCTTGCTAGCTTTGTGCCTTGGTTTCCCCATCTTTAAACAAGGATAATTAAAACACTTAACTCATAGGACCTCATTTGTTAAAAGATATTAAATGAGTTTAAACATGTAAAGCATTAAATCAATGCTAGGCCATAGGAAATACCCAATAAGTACTATTCATTATTATAGTAGTTATTACATTAAATTGGATTGTTGCAAGTGATATATTTTTAAAAATTTATATTTTTAAAAATTTGTAGTTTTCCAAAAGATCTTATTTATTATGTATGCTAGCTAACAGGACATAATAAAAAATAAAAATTAAAGAAAAAGATTTTGTTTATTTACTTAAGAGAGAGAGTAAGTGATAAAGAGAGAGCACAAGAGAAGAGGCAGAGGGAGACACAGAAGCAGTCTCCCCACTAAGCAGGGCCCCAAACATGGGTCTTGGTCCCAGGACCTGGGATTAGGACCTGAGCCGAAGGCAGATTCTTAATCAACTGAACCCCCAACGTACCCCCCAAATTTGTGATTTTTAAGAATACCTAAAAGGATCCCCTATTTTAACATATTTCCTTCACTGAAATAAAAATTCCACATATAAAGACTCCTATATAAAGATTCCATATATAAAGATTATGTATTTTTTATTAAAAAATTTTCTCCTTTACTCACTGATCTTTTTGAACATAAAAACCTCTGGGTGGAGGAACACCTTAATGCCCCAAGTCTGAGTTTTTTATACAGTTCTTCCCCAGGCAGAATGGAAACACTGAGAATCTCAGAGAAGGCAAAGCTGGAAACCATTTGTGCAAAAGAAGAAAAGAAGAAAGACAAACTTCTCTGGGGGGTTAATTTTTTTTCATTTATAAAAGCAATGCCTGACCTACAAGATTTCTAATGTGTTTTCATTCCTCATCAGCCATAAGCTCATTTATTTAGCTAATTGGTTGAATTTAAAATTTGCATGATCACAGACAGGCATGGCACATGCAGAACCATGCTACCCAAGAATGTACTTCCAAACATCAGCTTTATGAAGACATAACGCATTATGCCCATTTTACAGGTAAAGAAAATCATCTGCAGAGTCCTACACAAAGGTGTCCCCAAGGCCCGTCCTGAAAATAATAAGATACATACCTGTGAATGGGTCCTTACAGACTCATGAGTAGGCTTCCCACAAGAAACGTTCAGTGACATCCTGAAAATGAAGTACATATTTTCAAGGAATGGAGATTATAGGACCAACAGAAAACTAATCAGACCCTACATCCCCATCAATCCCAACTCCAGGGAAAGCCCAAACTGAGCTATAAAATATTGCACATTCCTCCAAAGTGCAGGTCAATAATAAAGACCAGAAATCCTCCGAATAGGGAAGATAAAAAAAAAAAAAAAAAAAAAACCTGGTCTTACTGCTAAAGATGCAAATGAGACCTCATATATAACATCGTGCCTGGCTTCACTGATGGTATCCAGATTCCTGCTTGCCCATTCCAGCTGGTGAGAACCAACAGCCCTCCTGCAGGCTGCTGTGCCCTCCTTCTTTGTTCTAACTCCTGGGAAGATGAAGATGCCTGGTGGGTACTTTCAATCATGCAGTTTTCTTACCACCAAACTCAAGGAAAGGAATTGGGGGTAGGGAGAAGGTCAAAGTGTCAACCTTTTCTCTCTTTTCATTTAGCTTTTCAAATGGAAAGAAAGGGGAAAGGGGAGATGTTTTGGCTGACATCCAAGCCAGGAAAAGAAAGATCGGAGACCCTGCTCAGAAGAGCAAAGAAAAAGGTATCCAGAGGTGAATAATGAGGCATTTCTGCTTGCCAAAAGACTCTAAAGAAAATACTTATTTACTGAGAAGATGCTCAGGCTTCTGGGGTTCCTAGGTGGGAAAAAAAGTAGCTCGTTGACCTCCCATTGGCTGTCCTGGAGAATCTAGAGAATACAAACAGGGAAGTGCTGTAAGTAGGAAACAACCCCTCCCTTACTGTGCCTTCCAGAAATGGCAGTAATAAATGGCTCCTGAGTCCTGAATGCTGGGGGGCTTGGAACTTTGGGCCTCTATTGTGGAGTATGTGAGCAGCTCCAAAAAGAGAAAAACTGGGGACCTTAAGAGAAAACTAAGTCTTTAAGGACTTAGAAAACAGTCCTTGGATGAGTGGCAAACCATAGCCATGAAAGCAAAGGTGAGTGCACACGGAAGGAGATTCTAGTCGGGCTATCTCACTCCTGGGCTCCCAGAAAGATACACAGGGCTGATCTGGAAAAATGCACATTCATATGAAAAGAACATGGCAGCAGTAGTGAAAACTAAGTCATTGCCCTGGAGAATCAGGAAGGACAGGGACTCCATTCAAGCAATAGCTGACCGTTGGGCTGGTAAGGAGGGAGCCATAGGCTGGGGGTTCTGGATAAAGCTCAGGCCAGCCTCTTGGATAATTCTTGCCAACCAAACACCCATGTAGAGTGAGGGCAGTGACTAGCTGTCTAGCTAGAACCTTCCTCTAGATCAAATTGACAAGGGAATGGAAGGTTTTGGGGTTGTAGCATGAATTTCCTAGGGAAGGACACTATAGGGAAGTTTTTTGAAGCCCATAAAATCTGACTCTGATCAGTAGATTATGTTCAGCAATGCGGTGACAAGCCACGTCTTATTAAATTTAGAGGAATTGGGTAGATTTCTAATGATGGAAATTAAGAGACAAGAGGGAAACATGAGTATTTGTTTAATAAATAAATTTGGTCCAAGGCTTGTAAATGAATGCCTAAGAACTAAAAGTAGAACTGTATCTAGAACTATTATGTATATAATACACATATAGCATGCATTTTCTAATCTTCCAATTCAGCATGGCCCCACCAGTGCCTTTTGCAATCTGTATTTCTTACCTGCAGAGCATTGTAGGTTTGTGAGCCTGTTACCAGTTGTGATCTTTCTCCAATTCCTTTTTCTTTAATTGACGAGGACACTGAAACCCACTAAGTTAGGAGCAGAGATGTTTTTTCTTTAGGGAGCCTTCTACCGTGACATGTTCTTTCTTCTGTTCTAAGTAAATACCTGAATTATTTCTTCTGGTCCTCCAAGGTGTTTAGTTCTGTATGAAGAATTGGGTCGTTTTCTGCCTAGAAATTCGGACAGCACCGTTCCCTCCTTTCCACTGGCTTTGGGATGACAAGGTTCCTCTGTAGACAGAGGCCCTGGTGAATGTCCCAGACATGAGTGAACTTTTCCATCTGGGTCCTTCTGACCTTCCGTGCAGTCATGCAGTTCCACGAGGTTTGAAGAAAGGTAATAGTGCCTTTTCTCTCTTCTGCTCTCACAATTCATCACCTGATTCTCAATTCAAGTCTATTACCTTTGAAAAGATCATGAAGAATTATTTTCCTTTTGTCAAATCTAAGTTGAAGCAAATACTCTTCTTTAGGCTTTGGCCTGAGACTTAACCGGCTCAGCCACCTGTTAAATACCTATCCTGGCAACTAAGTTACTGGCAATTTGCCAAGAGTTCTTTTTTTTTTTTTTTTTTTTTTTCTTAACTAGACTGATATTACCTTGGTACACTTTACCACTCAAAAGTGAAGTGTACTTGGACCAAACATTATAAAAACGGAGCTTCCTTAAAGGTTTCCAGACGTGTGTCATCAGACCTAAGGCCACACTCTTAATTATGACAGCTTTCAGAGAATGACAGTTGTCTGAGTATCTGATCTTGCTGACTCCTTCTATGGGTGCCTCCATTACCTGTTAAAAAAACAAATGATATCAAATGACGTCTTTGTTACACAAATGAATGTGTAATAGATTGAGTGAATGAATGAGCACAGAAATGAATGCATGAATGAAAAACAAAAGGAAACAGCAAACAACGTGGAATAGACCATAAGCAGTTGAATTGTTCAAATTGTCAATTCAATTCTGAATGCCTGGGTGGCTCATTCTATTAAGCTTCTGTTTCTTGTTTCCGCTCAGGTCCTGATCTCAGGATCCTGGTATCAGGCTTTGTGTGGGGCTCTGCTCAGCAGGAAGTCAGTTTGAGATTCTGTCTCTCTCTCTCTCTTCCTTTGCCCCTCCCTCCCCCTCTTTCGCTCTGTCTTTCTAAAATAAACAAATAAATCTTTTTAAAATTGCTAATTCTATACTTTTCAGTTTAGAGAAGGAGAGTGTTGAGCATGGCTTGGGATTGTCCAAAACTTTATTGCAGTAAGAAAACTGAGAATTTAGTTCATTATCTTCTTTGGACCACCATGTCACTTGATGTTTTCTTGTGCTTGAAATTAAAGTCACCCAGATAAGAGGGAAGACAGGGAAAGCACCCAGGTCCCAGACTCCAAGGGCCAAGGTGTTGTCCATCACCCCAGGGCTCTCCATAGTTGGGAAGGTGTCAAGGATTTTTTGAACATCGCAGTATAGGTGTTCCAGATGCTACCTGGCAGGTTTTTTTTTTTTTTAAGTAGTTTCTTCTTTTTGTTTCTTGATGTAGATGCCAATCCATGAGGGATAATTCACCTCTTAAGTACAAATTTTGCCTGGCGCTATTTTCTCAGAAAACAGTCAATAAATACACATTTCTCTAAAACACATATAAATGGCCAAAAAAATGATTATCTATCAAACTGGGTTGATGGAAAGAAGAAAGGTTTACATTAAGCTTAATGGTCAATAGCCTGAAGTCATTCAAAAATCTGAAACTTTGACCTAAACACTGTGTTCCTGGCGTGGGGAGGGACACTGTTTAAGCCAGAAGACTGCTGGCAAGGTGCAGAGAGCACAGATATGACTTGAGCCACAACTGTTAAGCAGAGAAAGGTGACTGGCCATTTGACAGATCAGGAAGGAAAGTTAAAATTATTGAGGTCATCTGGTCAACCGATTGCTGGGGGCAAATCCTACTCACTGCCCACCAACTCCACAAAGGCCACTGTGCACTCAGAGGCCCTCAGCCATGCCCAGGCAGACTGCACCGTACCCTGGGACTGACAGCTTGACAGACAGATGGTTCAGATAGGGACAGCACAGACAGCGCTGCCGCCTCACTGGTCAGCCGTCAGCACTTTAAGAAAGGAGGCGGAATATCTCTTAAAGGAAACAAAGGAAAGAAAAGAGGGAGGAACACATCTCCTAAAAACAAACAAACAAACAAAAAACAGTCCTAGAATATTGCTCTGGTTTGAGCCCTGCTTTCAATGCCAGTTAGAGTTCGGGTCTCCTGCTAGCATGACCTTAACCAAGAGCTGTCCCACAGTCTGCAGACCAGCATAGGCTGCTTCCTCATCCAACCAGTCATCCCATGGGTGGCTCAAGTCTTAACTGCTTCCTGCCTTCTCCTAGCTGACCCAGCATGCCCCAAAGCATGATCCTCACTGTGAACTACTGGCTGGGATTACTGAGCCATCTTCTTTCAGCCTGTAGCTCACATTCACCCTCCCTGAGCCAGAAACCCTCACGATCCTAAGAAGCAGTCTGCATTCGACATGTTCAGCTATATCCAGTGGCTAGAAGACTGCAAACACAGGCCAGATACTCAAATATTTCCTGACTGAATGACAGAATGAATAAAAATTTCTGTGACATTCAACTGGGAACGGGTCCAGAAGTCTTGAATTTACTATCTCACAATGTAACCAGGGCTGGATGGAATATCACCCCTCTGAACCCTCACTTTGTCTATCCTTTATGGGGCAGTTGCCATTCTGATTTATTATAGCAAGTTATTTTTAACCTGTTAATGAGTTATTCAGAGCAGACTCTTCTTATTTTGTGCATTCGACACGTGTTTATTGAATACTAAATGTTCTAAGAGTTCTAGAGAATAAAGAGATGACTTAGGTCTATCCTGTTTCCTCTCCCATGGATGTTGGTTGGAGATGGTGAGAGGGTAGGATGTATGCCTGAGTTGAAAGGTGTGGGGATTGGGTAGAAGTGGATGAAAAGTAGACAATTATTATAATAGCTCATGTTTACTGTGTGCTTATGCCTAGTAGGCGCTTTACCAAATGCTTTATAAGCACTATCTCAACCCTTTACAAGACCTTCATGACACAGGCATTATTATTATGCCCATTTTACAGATAAAGAAACTGACCAGACTCACCCAGAATGGTTCAGTAATAGACAAGGCAAAAACCAAGAAGACCTTTCTGATTGTAGAACCAATCTCTTTCTCTCTCCCTCTCTCTCTCTCTGATGCTCACACCTACACACACTCACACACACACACCATACACCACCGACACATGCAGGCATACACACACACAGTGGAAGCTGAATGTATATTTTAGTGACAATTACTTCTCTATTACTTGAAAACCAGTCTCACATGTGGAACTATTTTATTAAATGAACTGGACTTGATAAAATACAACCAAAAAAGTAAATTTATTCTTTCTTCCATAGTCACTACAAAATCGTTCTGGATTAGTCTTTTCTATCCCTGGGATAAAATTTCAGGGAAGTCTTAAATCTGCCCAAGCTCCTTTTAATCACAAAAGTAGTCTCAATCCATTAATTGTGTCCCCAAACATTCAGTACATAGTACTCATCAAAATGCCCAACTTCATTCAACTTTGGGATTCTCCTTAAGCCCCAGTCTCAGTTCTTTTAAGCTGGCAGCCTGAAGCAAGGCAGTGGGTGTGCAATTTCTCTATCCCCCTCACCGCAGCTCTCCTCCACCTCTCCCAGGCCCCGGCCTTGCAGGACAAGAGGGAAATTATCAGGAAACAACTGGAGGTTTCATGGAAGGTGGAGCTGTAATCTGGAGAAGGGCACGGTCTGAGAATCAAGAGTTATGATTGCTGTATTTGTTGTCTTTCGTTTTTAAAAACCTCCTAGTGAGCACTGCATCTCCTTGATATGAGCAAAGTCTCTCCTCTGGTGATTGTATAGGACTTTTCTTCCAGAAACGTCTTTTTTGTGCCCTTTAAACAAAATCCCATCAAAACACGCCCAGGCCAGCCCCTACCGCTATCCCTGCAGAGCCCATCCAGATGCTGGGACACACCATTTTTGTATCAGGAGTAGAGAAGTCAGTCTGTGCTGGCACCAGGTGACCAGCCCCAGCCTCAGCCTTAGTCTCCCTTGAGCAGAAACTGAAGACAAGCCTTTAGGTTTCCCAAGCTCCAGAGGGCTTCTAACAGGCTTTCTGAATGACCCCTTGAAGTTTTTCTCATCTGCCTTGAGATAAGAAGAAAAAGAATTGCCTCAGTATTCCCAAACTCCTTTCCAGCCTCTCCAACAATTACTGTTCTCGTGTGCTGGATGTAGGGGGCCTCTACCTATGAAAAAGCAGCTTCCAAACCTCCTAGCAGGTCCTGCATAAATTATCTAGCACAGCCTTCTGGAAGCAGGACTACTTGGCCCTTGTGGTATGGTTCTCAGCCTGTAGGGCATGAGGGCAAATTGAGCCAGAAGGAGTCACTTCACCATCCTGTCACTCATTGGCATGTAAGACCCCTTAACCCCACGCACACGTTTTTAACCATTGGTAGCAAAACCATCTCACTTTTGAAAATAGGTACCCTACTGGGCACCTGGGTGGCTCACTTAGTTAAGCAATTGCCTTCGTCTTGGGTCATGGAGTCTCAGGACCAAGTCCCACATTGGGCTCCCTGCTCAGCGGGGAGTCTGCTTCTCCTGCTAACCTCTCTCCTCTCATGCTCTTTCTCTCTCATTCTCTCTCTCTCTCTCAAATAAATAATGAAATCTTAAAAAGAAGAAGAAGAAGAAAAAGAAGAAGAAGAAATGTTCATTTATTTAAAAAGAAGAAGAAGAAGAGAAAATAGGTGCCCTTTCAATACCATGGTCCAGATCCTTAATATTTGCATTCAACCCAGTTTTCCACAGGTCACCAACATTATTCCAACATGCTGATTCTGGCCCCTGTGCCCTAATAATGTCATGCTAAGAACCACCTCTGATAGGCTTTCTCAATGAGGTTGATTGTCTGCTCCTGGGCACTCACAGAGTCCATGCTTCCAACCACCAACCTGGTGGTGAAGTAGAAGTTAACATTTTACCACTTTGGAATCTGAAATGAGAAAGAAGAAAAACACAATGAACAAGTATCTTGGCTAAGAAGGTCAAAATAACTGGTGGAAGAAGTTTGTTGGGGGAAAAGAAGTGCAGAATGACCATAATAACTGATGTCAATCAAATGTTTGCTTTCTAGACATTGCTCCGGGCATTCTCCATGCATTGATTTATTTAACTATTATGCACTCATAGGAGGGCTCTATGACTAGCTCCATTGCATAGATGAGAACATGGAGGTAGAGAACATCTACCTAACTTGCCCCAAATCACGCAGGGAGTAAGTGGAGAACAGGTCGTTTGGCTCTAGAACCCGGGCTCAGAAGAGACTCACTCTTTTGCTTCTTATAGATAAAGTAGTGGGAACTCAGAGGCAGACAAGCTGTGTGGAGTGCCATTTGTGTATAAGATGTTTAGGGTTATCCTCTGCAAGTGTTGGTGAATGATGGACTCTTTTTGTATAGGCCATGAACTAAGGATGGATCTTTATATTGTTAAGGGGTTGTGAAAAGCAACTCAAATAATAATACCAATAATAATACAAGACAGAGTGACAGATAATATGGTTCTGTGCCTGCAAAGCCTAGAATATTTACTATCTGTTCTTACATGAAAAGCTCACTGAGACTTGGCTGGATAATGTTTCTCATATGTATCATCTTGAGTTTTTTGGGTTCTGTGAGGATTTCAGTGAGCATCACCAAGACAGTAGATAGTGGAGGCTACCAAGCAGGAAATACTCCAGATTCCCCCCTCAAAATTCCGTTAAGTGGAACAGCTCAACATTTTTAAAAGTTCAATTTCTTCACTAATATATTGTTTTTCAAGGATTCTACCACAAAAAGAAAATGGGAAACCAGTGCCACAGGCTACAGAAAACCATTATGGGCCTGTAACTGGGGAAGTGGGCTACCAAGCAGAAAGAAATAGGCTGGAAGGGGCATTCAGGACCAACTAAAGCAAGAGAAACTCAAAATAGGCATTGGAACAAAGATAGGAACCCATTTTAATAATCCTGGCCTGAGACTCTGGGGACAGGACCAGCGTGGCAATGACAGACAGGAAGGGGGAAGGCCTGGGGGACACCACACAGGAGGAATGATGGGCTTGAAAAGTTCCCACATGGAAGAAGATAGAAGTCTCAAGTCTGACGCCAAGATTTCAAATGCTGGTCGTTGGAGGCAAAAGGATTCTTCTGATAGAAGTAGTATGAGGAATAAGACCTGGTTTCGGTGAAAACATGGAGCAACTTCCCTTAGAAACTTAGAAACCCTTAGAAACTTCGGTGGTTGCCCCTTCCGTCGCCCATCTTGAGGTGCACAGGATAAGAAAGAACACATGGAAGGAAGCAAATTCTGCATTCCAAATCCAGTCAACATGTGGTGTTCGTGAATATCACAGCTCGGGGAGGGCTGGCCACGAGCTGTTCCTCTTAGGAACATTGTGTGGAGGAAGACCTTGGTTTTGGACTTTTGGAGTTCTCTTTCATCTCCTCTTCTTTCTCTTTCAAGATACGTTTCAAAAATGGATAATAATACCACCACAAGGAGATCGGATGTTTTGTCTGCATATCTGAAATGGCATTCAATGGGATTTTATCTTTGCTCCCCTCCCTCCAAACAATGAACCTTAGAGCTTTCTCCTTCTTTCAGGGGCGCTCACAAACTGCAATGGGTCCCTCGTCTTGGATCTGACTTCCGGTAAAGAATATAAACTTTCAGCCAGAAGACTTTAATTCCCTCCCATTCCCTTAGATCAGTGCCTGTGTCAGCAGGGTACTATTACAAGAGACTTTATTACATCTTATCCAACTGTTGGCAAGTTCTGAAATTTAAAAAGAACGGTTTTGTACTACAAAGATTAGAGTGCTCCACAGAATACTAAAAAGGAAAAGAGAAAAAACGAAGTCATCAAGAAAAGTTTCTAAAAACCCTCTCTGCATATGCTTATTTGAAGAGCCTGTATTATGCACTTGGAATTTACTTTAATTATTAACGTTCCTTCTAAGCAGAGAAACTTCAAAGGGTAAATAGTCATCAGAGTTCAGGTACCTTCTTCTCTAAGTGTCTCCATAACAGCTGTGGTGGCAAGACAGCTATTTGGAGGTTTGCTTATTGTTGTTGCTGGGTTTTATTTTGTTTTGTTCTGTTTTACTCAGTGATTGCAAAATGCTTTATAAGGAAAAAAAATCAATGAAGCTTCTACCCAGTTAGAATAAACTGAGATACAAACCATGACTTGGCCCCAGGTCATTCTGCCAGTCCTCAAAGAATGCCCTGCTCTCTACATTCATCACTCACTGAGGATCTAGCTTCCAAGGGGGGGGGGGGGGTAAAAGAAGGGATGCGTGTTAAATGTGAGTATCTGAGACATGCCAAGGATACCAGTACCAGGAGGGGAGGGATTGATTAGTGAGACAAAGTCAGTAAGATGCAAACTGCTGTTGGAAACTCACAGCATCCAGTTGGATATACACACATGATCTTGGATGTCCTGGAAATGGCATGTGGTTCTTCAAAACAATCTCCACCATTGGTCCTCAATTCGAGGACATGCTGGCCTTCCTTACCCAGGGATAAGAAAGTGCCCTGCTAGTCTGTTGCTAGTTTCACATCCTCCCATCTGCAGTACTAGGTCGCAGAAGTTCCACTCTGGTGTGAAACAATGGTTCAGAAGTCGAAGAAAAAGCCATCCAGGTAACACTGACCTCTTGAAAAAGATCATGATCATTTCTCTAGTTATGGGGTAATTATTTTCCCATCCAGCTAATATTTGGCCAGCTTTCCTTGTGCTCCTTAAACATCCATTTTCACCTAGACTGCCCTTCCCCTTTGTTATCCTGAGCTGAAAAGTTTCTTTTCAGCTATAGTCTCATGACTTTGTCTCAGCCAATTAGATTCTATCTGTGGCTCCAAAAGTAATCTATATAGGAGAATGTAACCTTTATACTCATATACCCTTGGAGGTTGCTAAGAGACCTGTCACTAGAAATCCACAAAGTCACCTGCTTGGTTCTGTTGGAAGACACACACACACACACACACACAGTACACACTCAACATTGGTGCTTTTCCAAGATTAGAATATTGATGGATTATTTTGAAGGCGGCAGAAGAATAAAGAAGAAACACAAGGCATAAACAACACTGATTGGCTCACTAATTAATTCATTCAACAAAAATTTCTTCAGTTTGTAAACTTAAAATATCCATTTGTACAGCCTTGTTCCTCAGTGAACTTGTTTCTACACAGAATTTGTCAGAAGCAATTATCTAATGAAATATAGCCTCACTGATTGACAATGTCAGCTATGCAAACCTTGTCTTCTCTCTTCTTGAACATCCTATCTTCATTTTTAGGTAAATGTATACTTCTAAGGCCAGCTCTACTTCCAATAAATATCACACACTCAACTTAATTTCAGGTTTCTCATCCTTAATAACGCCCATTTAATTGGTATCATCATTGCCACTGTCACTGTCATCAATAAATATTTATGGAGCAGCCACTGGGTGTCTTGTACCAAACCAAAACCCTTAGGGATTGTATAACCCAGTGGATATGCAGTCCCTGCTGTGTAGAAGTTTAAAGGAGTAGATGTCAAACAGATTAGCTAATTAATGGAAAACAGTTGTTAAGAAGCTATGGAGTTTACCAAACCTGGAAAAAAAAAAGAAAAAGAAAAGAAAAGAAAATGAAAAAGAAAAAAGAAAAACACATTCTCATGTATAATCAGTTATTTTGGATTTGTGGAAAATATTCTCTCTTTCCTGCTTTCCTGCTCATAACAAGCAGGGAAATAGCTAGTTTCTGTTTCGCCCATAGGGATCTCTGCATACAAATAATTCAAACAAAACTAAACTTTCAAACTTCATGCTTTCCCAAGGGAATCATCTTTTATTAGAAATAGTCACTTCAAAGGTTTGAGTAAATGTGGGGTTTTTTTTAAACACCGAGAGCAATTTACATTTTTGTGTGCACATTCACTAAATGATTCTGATCAGATTCAGGGAATTTATCCTGCCAGGAGTACGATGAAAGTGTGAAACTCCATAGCACAGCGCTATCAACCAATTAGTGACAGAAATTGGCGGGGTGTTCAACCCCCCCCAAATAAACTTTGGATCTAATGAATTTCTGACCCAGACTCCAGAAATGGTAGTAGGAGTTTATGTGTGTGTGAAACCTCTTCTCCAGCAACCTCAAGGGCTTTTAAAGACATACTAGTTTCTGACAAATGTCATTTATCACAATAAGAACCTGACACTCTCTTTAGCACCTTACCAAAGTTTACAAAATGCTTTGTCACCCAATATTTTATGTATGTCCTCTTTAAACAATTCCATAAGTGTGATCTTATGATTCATCTCATTTTATGATCAGAAAACTAAAGATTGAGGTCTACAAAATTGCACAGCTAAAACATAAAAGAATAAGATCTTGAAGCCAGATTTTATTTTAATATATTGGAATCTATCCTAAGCTGTTTGGGCCTGAAATTTTCAGATGGTTTTATATCAAACAGTATAGGGAGAGTAATGGTGATGGTAAAAGGAACCTAAATTATCCAGAATGACAGTATATGCATTACAAATATTCTAGATTAATGGTGACCTTTTTACATCCCTTGGTGCTAAGCTGAACCACATCAATAAAAGACTTAAATCAAATTGCTAACTAGTCCTGTCTTCCAAACCATGCATGTGGATAAACTAACAAAGACTTGAGACTCAATTAATATCCAGAGCTGATAATAATGGGTACACGTTGGTACAGCTAAACTAGTTCTCAATGACTAACGTCCTTTCTAATAACTAGTACATCCAATTAGATCCTAAATGCTTTCTATAAGCTTGGCTCCAAGGTGATTTTTGAAATTGTGGCTCCTAGAACCCTTACAACACCACTCTGTGATAAGCATCAGCCTATTTTTTTTTTTTTTGCTCTTTTTTGGGGAGGGGGTTACATCTTAAAGAAATTGCAAAACTTGTGATGATGATGATCTGTAACTCACACAGTCTATAGCTATAGGGACACACACCAGGGAAAGCAGAAACCAGCTATATTTAGATGGAGGGGAGTGCCAGTAAGAATCTCATGCTAGGGGCAATTATAACCTATTGTATAGTCATTGTAGAAGAGATGTGTTTCTTAATTTGCTTATCTTCCATTTAGGCTTTACTTCCCTTTGACAAGACCTCTCTCTTAGCATAGTCTTGCATATTATACAGCAGAATGCCAATGAAGCATGGATAGTTCTCAGTCCTAAAAATCCTTAGGAAATCATCAATTCCCCATAGGGACAGGAGTCATTGATTCCCTCCTGGGAATTGCCTTTAGAAAGAATGATCTCAGAGGAATTTAGAAGCAGCATTAGCTCTGTCAGTGAGCCTAGAGGGGAAAAGTAGAGATAAATTCAACTTCTAGTTCAATTCAATTCAGCAAGTATTTATTGAGCCTAACACAATCTTCAGCATGTGGAAGTAGAAGGCAATCCTTGACCTCAGGGAGTTTGCCATCTTAGGGGAGGGGGAAGGGAGGCTGATCCCTAAGTGAGGTACTCAACCTCCTTGAGCCTGTTTCCTAAAGAGTGGACCCCCAAACAAGCTTTCTGTTCCCATTGGATCCACTGGACCAGCTCCTTAACACTCGTGCATCTTGTCTCCCGAGATTCTGCCCACGGTGGCACACCTCTGTAAGCGTTGGCGGTATAGCTCAGCATGGTCTGCTGACACTTTCCAGCTGTTCTTTCCTGACATCTTCCCTCTACTCTTGTTCATGATAGTTCATCAGCTCCCCTGTGTGGGTTACGCACAGTGTCACAAGCACACATAACCATAACCCAGCGGTCCTTGAACACCACACCGCTGTTCTCATTGTCCGCTCTCTCTCTCTTCTTGTTGTTCTTGGAAAGGGCAGAAGGATCTAGATTTGTTCTTTCCTTTGCCGTTGTTTTAGCAACTTGTGCTGTATCTATACATAAATCAAATTTCCTATATAAATAAAACTAATAAAGAATGAGCTTCAGGAGAACAAAGGGCTTATCAGACTGGAGAAGTGAGTTGGAAAAGAGGTTTAAGGACCAATTAAGAGGATGATTTGGAAAGGGGAAAAAATGACAGCTTACTTTCTACCAATGAGTGTAAAATGTGTGGGCAGGTCAGAAAACACCAGTCAGGGTGGCCGGGTGGCTCAGTCCGTGAAGCGTCTGCCTTTCATTCAGGTCATGATCCCAGATCCCTGCCCCGTAGGGAGTCTGCTTCTTCCTCTCCCTTTGCCCCTCACGCTCACACTTTCTCTCTCTCTAAAATAAACAAATAAAATAATATATAAAATCTTTAAAAAAAAAAAAAAAGAAGAAGAAGAAGAAGAAAAAGAAAACACTAGTCAGATTGACTTAATGTTCCCAGATTCAAAAATACCAGTTCGATCTACCAACATCACATGCGTGTGCACACACACACACACACACACACTCACATATACTCACACACACAAGACACAAATTCTATCAGCTGACAGTACTCTTGCCTCCCTGCGTGGTGGGGTTTATGCACGAAGAGAACCACATATGCATCTCAATATTGAAAAGCTTTAAATGAAATAATAAACTAAGTAAAATCTGTGCTATTCTCCAGCCATCATTCCTAATGACCCGAACGATCAGATTTGAATTTCAAATTGTGGCACTCCTCTGTGTGCTCTGTTGCAACCTGGCAGCAAGGAGAGGCTCCCATGGCTCACCTGTATTCCTTCTCTTCCCACCTCTGGCTCTAATCCGCAACAGGAAGAGCCTCACAGACAAGTCTGTGGACCCCAGCTCGACCACCAAAGCCTCATCCCCACCCCTTTGCACCACCTCCCTTGGTCCTCAGTGACCAGAGCAGGAAGAGCAGGAAGAGACCAGAGCCGGAAGGAGGTGCATTCAGATGCCGTTTATGAGCCTAGAGCCTTTCAGGTAGAGAATTTGGGAATCCTGGGTAGCTAGAGAGTGATCTCCAAAAGGGGTAAATGCTGAGAATACATACATCCCTTTTCCCCCACAGACTCCTTGCCCCATGGGGAGGGAAGTACGGCTCTCTACTACCATGGATGGGCATCATTCTCTTTACCTGGGAGACTCATACTGCATTTTCATGAGATCCGTTTCATGCTTACGGGGTGCTGCCCCAAAGCGTTTAGCCCCAAAGCAGCCTGTCTTGCCTTGGGCCTCAAGTCAGCATAGATCAGAAGCAGTGTGGATCCCTCTCACCTTCTCCCACCCCAAAGATATCCACGGAGTACAAAACCAGTGGTCTGGGACTCTACTGTCTTCCCCTGACCACCTCCTGACACTGGATAATGGCTCAGGGCAAATTCTGATCTCAGCCGTGAGGCATTCCAACCACAAGTGAGGCTACCCAGGTATTTCAAGTCCATATTCTTGAACCTCAGATGCATGTACGAGAGCATCAGGGACTGTCACAAGAAACACAACTAAAATATCAAAGAAAGTGCCTTCCTTTGTGACCCTAATGCAAAAATAAGTCAAGAAACTCAAAGATAACCAAAGCATTTTAAACGGGAAATTGGCTCCCAGATACCCCATAATAGTTTGCAAATGCAGGTTTATCTCTTTTCTGTTTAATTCCTTTTAGTAGGTGCAGGTAGAGAAAGGCCTACTTTATTCCAAAACATCCTTGAGCCATAGCCCCAGGACTCGTTACTGAGAACATTACAACATTGATCAGAGCTATGATTCTAATATAAAAGGTGTCTATTATTGGAGGGCTCTGCTGCTAGGCAACATTAAGGGTGCTAGAGGGACTTTAGAAGGACATTAAGAGTCCTAAGACAGAAAACAGTTCCCCTGACTGTCATGACTCCAAGAGACAGATCCCTGAGTGAGGAAAGGCTGAGAGACACACAAATACCATATAAGAAAATGAAAACACTGGGCACCTGGGTGTCTCAGTTGGTTAAGCATCTGCCTTTAGCTCAGGTCATGATCCCAGGGTTCTGGGATAGAGCCGTTGTTGGGCTCCAGCCCTCGTTGGGCTCCCTGCTTAGGGACTCTGCTTCTCCTTCTGCCCCCTCCCCCCACCCTGCTCACACTCACACACTCCTTCTCTCTCTCAAATAAATAAATAAAATCTTAAAAAGAAAATGAAGACCCTAACTTAGATCCCTTAATTCAGATAGGTTTCCTCCAACCTGTTGAATCCTTGATGCTACAGTTTTCAGAACGATCAAAAGGAATTGACCTCAGGTCTTAGAAAATTTTCTTCTGCCAGGGACACCGTTTCTGATTTAGGTAAGGCAGAAAGGCTGTTTTTGATACCTCCTCAGTTTTATCTTTATAAGGACTCTATTTATACATGTTCCCCAAAGTTCAGTATATATGTTGTTATCTGCATTTTCCAATTTATAACCAAATAGTGACATTTGGGAGATGGAGTTTTTGTTCTGATATTTAAAGTGGGAAGGCATGTTCCAGAAAGTCCATTTTTAGGAAAATGACTAATTGATTAGAGTCACTACTAATAGAACAGGTTGACATAACTCAAAGTGGAAAGCAGGGAATTATCGAGATAATTTATCATTCAGCCCAGATGGGCACTAGAATGTCTGCCTTGAAATCCCAATCCACTACATCAGTGGTTCTCAAAGCATGAACCCTGGACCAGTAGCACTGACATCACTAGAAAATTGTCAG
Source organism: Mustela nivalis (assembly GCF_964662115.1). Classification (NCBI taxonomy): domain Eukaryota; kingdom Metazoa; phylum Chordata; class Mammalia; order Carnivora; family Mustelidae; genus Mustela; species Mustela nivalis. The sequence continues at coordinate 29,616,843 of NC_139028.1, read as the reverse complement.
AAACACAAATTCTCAGACCCACCTCAAATGGGATCAAAATCTCTGGCCACAGAGCCCAGCAATCTGTGTTTCTACAAAGCGACTCTGATGAACAATAAATTTCACTGCCCTGGATCATTTGGCTGTTGATCCTGGATGCCCATTAGGATTACTTGGGAAGCAGTGAACAAGTACAGAGGCAGGACCCAACTCAGATCAATTAAAACACAATCCACTGGGGTGAAGCCCAAGCTTCTTGGTAGCTTTTAAGCTCCCCAGGTGGTTCCAGTATGTGGCCAGTGGCTGAGAACCCCTGTGCTGGATAATTTTTAGTTTGATAGACCTAACTCTATGAACTTCTAAGCAAACTTTCACCCAAGAATTGGCAGGCAATCACTTCCAAACAGGGGCGTATTATAAAAGACCTATGCCATCAAGGTCTGATCACAAAGTCCACCTGGGCTTTGGACATAACTAGCTCAAAACTCCTGTATTCCAGCCTACGGAGCATCATTTGCACAGCTACAATTATTTCAACCATGGTTAAAAATGAAGGGAATTAAATTAGCTTGCAATCTTTTTACATGTTTCTAGAGAACATGTCACCTGTCACTCGGAATGAGATGTGCTTCTCCCTCTCTCAGGATGTGGTATAATGAGGTCTCTCTCTGAGCTCTGAATGCAGAAATGTATTTATGGCACAAAGGGAGATTTATGTATTTTTCTAAAAATCCTGGCAGCCAATAATAGCCTTGACTGACTCTCTAGGGCTCCAAATGCAACTAGATTGTATTTGGATATAAATCTGGATGCATTGTAATCTTAGCCTTGTTTCCCTCCATTAAAGGCCAGATGGGGCAAAAGTGTTTGGAGGGGAAAAGTAATAAAATTATTGATAAAATGCACAAGAATAAAATACTAAGCCAGAGAAGGCCATTTTGGTATAATCTGTGCAAAATTCTCAGAGATACCCTGTGTAAGTAGCATCTTAGTGACTATGCTAATGAATTCTGGAATAACAAGGATTCTATACAATCACAGCTTGGTGGGTAACGTTTTTTTCCCCCTTAATGTCATCGAAAGTTGTAAGGAAAATATATTCAGTAAAGGATTTGTCCCAGGGTAGGGAAGAGATTCCAAAACTGTTTAACATTTGCCATCTGATATTTCCTCTCTCCTCGATCATTTCATCATTCAAGAAAATATTATTAAGAGAGTGGTGAAAAGTAAAGGATGGTACTAACATACTCCGTGCCCAGCCCGCAATCGACGGGATGGCCCTCGGTCTCAAAAAGGTAGATGGTAAGCAGTTCTAGAATCACTGGCTCTGGGGTGTGGCATGGATTCCAACAGCTAAATATGAGTGCTCAGAAAACAAAACAAAACCTTAGAGTTGTCACAAGGCAATCTCTGAAAATGTGCCAAATAAGTAGCATAATCACTGTAAAAATTCGAATGAAATTGTCTTGAGCTGTGTCCTAAATGGTACCAGAATCTGCCAATTCCATGAGATGCAACCACTTCACCAGGATGGAGCATTCTTGGAACTAATTTGTTTTTAGAACGTAGCATCTTTCTGCATTGTTGAATCCTGATAAATTGTATTCATGACCCATCCATCAGAACCAGCTGTAGATTCATGACCACACAGGAGAACACCAGCAGAGGCCCATATCTATGCAAGCTGGGTGACAAAAGCCCAAGGGCCATTGTATGTGCCCCAATCTAGGGTAGCAGGTCAACACTGTCATAAATTGCTATCCTCCGGGATGGTGACCTATATTAGTTTTGGCTACTGCCATTTGGGGACTTGATTAAAAAAAAAAAAAAAAGTATCTGTCCTATCGAGCAGAACCAAGAGTAGCACAAATGCCCTAAAGACATTTTTCCAACTAAATTACATGCATTTATTTTTCACCATGGGGGTCAGAATCGAAAAGCTAACAGGCTCCAGAGGGACAGTGCATGCTAATTCCACTCATGGTAAAGGTCCTTTAAAATGCCACTCATGCCCAAAGCACTGATGAGTTTGCGAGTTGCCAGACTTGAGGTATGCTACGCATGCTCCCATTGGAACCCATTAGATGCCCTACAGATAGATGAGCTCTGCACAACCGTGTATATAGACCCACTATTCAAAAGTTTAAAAAAATTACTAAGCAATTACACAGATTTTCCAGCTCTAACAACAAGGCTAATGGCAGTCCAACTGCAGTTGAGTACAGTAGATTAGTATGGTGCTAAGAGAGCTAAACTCTTTAGCATTGAGTGGAAAGCTCCCATGGACCATGTAAATTACATCCAACTGCAATTCATAGAAAATAACAAAGAGGGGTTGTGTTTGATGTCACAAACCTTGGGTGCCACACTCACCCACGTGGAAGCAGACCATATGAAAACCCTAACCTGAACACACCAAAAGCTACAAAGATGCTCTCCTATCCAACTTATGGAATATACAGACTCATAAACACGCTCTTCAGGTATTCGTAATACGCCAAGCTGAAAGCAAACCTACCCCTGATTTTACAAATAAGGAAGACGATGAGACTTCCAAACTTATACTTTTGTATACATAGGCATGCATATGCCAGCACATGCATATATGTGTACTCATATATATGTGTACACATGAAGGTGACCAGCTGTCTCACTTTGCCCCAGGTTTTGCACTCGAAGTCCCATGTCTTGTGGAACCTCTCAGACATGGGCAAACGGGGACACTTGTTCACCACAACATACCTCTTTGATGAACCCTATCTAATTTTAAAAATCGTAAGAAGTTGAGTGCTATTAGACACTCTTCCAAAGATTTATCTTGCCAACTAAATTCTCTTCATGGGAAACTTAACCCAATTACCCAGGTTGGAATCATCGGGGAACCAAAAGCACAAAATACAGACACTACCCAGGTTTCTACCTATTGTCACGTAACTCAGAGCATTTACCACAATTATAATTAATGATCTACTGCACAACGGCTTGTTTGATATTTGCCACTTGTTGCTGTAAGTTCATGAAGACAAAATGTGATCATGGGTTTCTCTACTATTTTACACCAGATGCCTGGAATAGTCCCTGAGCCATGATAGGCATTCTATAAATATTTGTTGCACTAAAGGAACAAATGAAGAAAAGTCAGTGGATGTCCTGGTATGGTCATAGTATTGGGATGCTTAAACTGAGCAACCCCAGCAAAGTATTTCTTTACAAATAAGGAGGTCAGAGAATATGCAGTTGCTTTTTCACAAAAATGGCCTCACTGTATCCCTCAGCTCTGATCTCCATCTTTGATTACTATGAATAAAACTATTACATCAAATAGTAATAAAAATAGCTATTGCAAGAAAGTTGAGCACTTTCTTCATGTCAGTAAAATATAAGGTACAGGTTTCATCCTATCTTAGGGCAAAACCACCATTCTCATAGTGAAGGATATTTGGGCAAGGCTTGGTCACTCTCCACTATGCCATTAGTCATTGGAAGGGACCCATTTCAGGAAGGTTAAATCTTTCACTGAGTGCCCATAAAAGGGATGGTGGGCAAGACCAGGCTGAGCTCTTCTCAGATAGGCCATTAGAAGAGCACCCAGCACTGAGCAGAAGTTCAAGAATGTTGGTTAGAGTGGGAGGGGGTAATAAAGGTTATAACTGAAGGAAGAAAGTGAATGATGACAGGGACGATGCCTCCATCGGAGACAAGACATTGTTTACTTTATTTCTCTGGTTCTATCAGAGAGCTAGAAAGTGTGCAATGATACCAAGGGAGGGTATGAGAGATTTCCATTCTAAACTCAAGCATAGCTTCCTGAAATCTGAGAAGGAGAATCCAAAATGATGAATGCTTTGTTTCTTGAAAGAAAATTACCTGGTCCATCAGCTCAGCAAATCAACTGAAGTGTCCTGATGTAACGTGCTTTGCCTGTCCCCTCCATCCTGCTACAAGAAACCTCAGTATCCAGGGGCGGCTTGGCTGCTCTATGTCTCTCCGGGTCTGTTTCATTTCCTCCTGCAAGACCAGCTGCAGCTCAATTGTGGACCATGTAATTCAATAGATTCGCAGATACGTCTTGAGTCAATTTTAATTCTATTTAAAGGACAGTCAATAGAGTCATCTCTGGCGCTTCCTGAGATGAATTTCATATTCCATATACTGAACAAAATGGAAGGGGAGAATGCACTTCTCTTTAAAGATACAACTTAAGTTTCTATAGTGTTCCATGTTGGTCCCACTTCTCCAATTCATCAAGACTCTAGTCTTGGAGACTAGACTAGACTAGGAGATTGCGTAGGAAATCTGGATGGCAAAGGAGGCATAAATTTATACATAGAAAGTTTCAGACGGACCATTGTCCTTAGAGTTTGCCAAAATGGAACTTGTAGGCAGCCAGTTTTTCTCAGGGATTTCTCAGCATTGTATCTCTCCCTGAATTGATACTACTCTCTCTGCCTAGGATATCATTCCTTGCCTTTCCATATGTTCTCGTCATTTCATGCTTCATGATCCAGCTCAAATGCACAACCACCTCAAACTTCTCCTTTTTTTTTTTTTTACACGATTTTATGTATTGATTTGTCAAAGAGAGAAAGGGGGAGAGCAAAGCAGGGGAAGCAGCAGGTAGAGGGAGAGAAGCAATGAGCAGGAAGCCCGATGCAGACTCGATCCCAGGACCCTGGAATAATTACCTGAGCCGAAGGCAGACACTTAACTGTCTGAGCCACCCAGAAGTCCCATACCTTGAACTTTCTCGTATCCTCTTCCTTCCCCCTCATGACCTTTCCCATGCCTCCTGTAAGCATTGCCTCTTGAATGCATAATCATTCTGTATCTCACACTTTTGCTATTAAATGTATCTGTTTTCTTTTCCTGGTTCATCTGCAAGCTCCTTGAGGACAGGGTTTATAGATTTGATTTACTTTGGTGTTCTCCTGGATTCGTCAGGTTTTCGGGCTATGAGTTTGCTGTTCTAATGATGTATAACAAATATGTCCAAAATTTCACTGGCTTAGAACCAACATCGATTTTCCTCACTTGTGAGTCTGACCCTCAGCTGGGGCAACTTTTCTCGAGGCTGAATTCAGGTCTGCACCAAAGTTCTCTCAATCTGGGACCCATGCAGAAGCAGCAGCATCAACCTGGGGCAAGCTTTTTCTTTGGTGACTAAGAGGGAAACATAGGGTCAGGCTAAGTCACACTCATGTCACATCTCCCACACCATTAGTCAAAGTATGTCATGTGGCCAAACCCAATGGCAGCAATGAGGGAATGTACTTGGCACTTCAAAGTCACATAGATGCATAATTCTACCCCATTTAGCTCACCCCCACAGCCTGCCAGCTTCTCCTGATGCTTGCCTGAGTATCTAGGAAGTCCAGTAGTTATCACACATATTCCTAGGAAGCTTGAGCATGTTACCTACTACCTGTACTTGACCCTACACAAGTCTATAAGTTGTTTGGGAGTTCAACCCACAAGTAAGTGAGTAACCCCTAGAAAGTGACTCTGTATGAAACATAGTCTAGCCCTTGGTGACCTCCTAGCCCAATGCCTATACACAAATGGGGAAAGGGGTGGAAGGAGAAAGCAGAACACCCATTGCTAAATGATGGTTGGAAGGTTTGGGGGAAAAGTAATCCACTTTAAGACACCGGTCCCAGCAAGAGTATTGCCAGTTGCCGGAACTCTGGAGATGAAAACAAGATCTTTGCTATTTAAGATTTTCCTCCGTTCCTGCTGGTTTTCCCCACCTGAAGGGCTAATCCTCTGCTGGCCTCGTCATTACCACCTCTGTGGCAAGACTCACTGCAGGGTCCAAATCCTCGATTGCAGGTTCCAGTGGTGAATGATCAGCAGGGGAGTTTGAAACAGACAAACGACTATCATCCCAATTTCTCCGGAACTATAAAAAAAATAAAAAGAGGGAAAGGAAGACAGATTCTCCAGGGAAGAAAGAGCCTCTTGCATATACTTGACTTAGCCACGTTCAAGGCATTCTCCCTCCATTAATTCACGCATACTGAAGTGTAAGTAGAATGGAAAGAAGGGTCAGCACATACCTGCTCTTCCTTAAAAGGATAAAAAATAGGAGCCCAGAAAAAGCCAGTCGTTTCTGGAAGCTCAATAGGAATTCAGTCATTGGGCAAGGTCTAGCATGTCAAGATGGTGGTTCCCAGAGGTGCTATGCTTATTTCCAGACCACACTCTGGAAAATGTTATTATTAAGGCACTTATTTTGCTATTGGATGTCATTCCAGTCAGTGTCCACGTAGGTTTTTAATTGTATAATAAAGTACATTTGTTTGATCTGCGATCCCAGGTTTCTAAATTGTGTTTGCTCCTGTATACCCTAATCCACGCTGCTCACCTTTCAGCAATTAGTCAAGGCGGTCCTGGCCCTTAGTGTAAATTAATGAGGTTCTACCAGAATGGGCTTCTGAGGTTTTGATGAGACATGAGAATGGTTCTCTCTGCCCTCCTCCACTCCCATGATATATGATCAATTTATTTAACTCAAATTGCATTTTCGATAGCTCTCTCTTCCCAGAGTCAGCATGTCTGCTGTAACTTACACTGGAGAAAGGGAGTGACAGCGTGGTGTGGCGGGAGATAAGCCGGGTAGGAATAGGAATGTTTTCTCTTATGCTACCTTGAATGAGCACAGTGACATTCGGAGCACAAACAACAATGTCAGAGGCAGCCACGGTCCTCTCAGCCAGGAACAATTACATGGGGAGCATGGTGCTGCTTGGGCTTTCTATGAGATCTCCCGATGTTATTGGAATAATTAATTTATATCAAAGTGGAGCTTCGCCCAAGTAGATACTTACACAGTATACTGTGCTCCCTTGTCAGAGGGTTTCTTTTTAACAGCATAGAAAGCCCAAGTGAACATTTACTTCCCTATTATGCCATAGAAATGAACTTAAACGTCACTAATAATAGCATCACTTTAAAACATAAAGTCGAGAGAACATATTCTCCAGTGTCACCACTATGGCATTATTTGTCTTGGGCTTAATTTGCCCTCACTGTGTATTATTAGGAGTTAACACTGTAGTTTTGTTTAATAACTGACTTCACCACCCATGGCTGACTCCAAACTGATCACTCAGGCCTGCTGATGAAAGTCCTAATTCATCCTTGTTAGAGCAATTAGGGGGAAATTGGATAACCGTGCCTCTTCTTGCAAAGGTCTACGTGCAGTTATAGCCTATCCCCCAAGAGGTTAAGCAAACGCTCATTTTGGCTGCAAGTGAAATAGATACTTTCCTTGTAAGTGAGATAGTACCAAATTAATTTAGACTTCAAGAAGTTTTTAAGCGGGAGCTGGAGCTCGGCTTCTGTTCTCCTCCTCGCTCCGTTCCTCTCTCTGCACACGGCCAGGTTAAATGTTCTCTGCCATTAGAAATTTATTATGATTCCCTGCTATACTGCATATGCTGTTGTGGTATGAGCTACACCTCAGCATACTGACTTTGGCTGCCTTTTCTTCTTGCCCTTGACATTCGAGTAGTAATTTGAAAGTGGAAAACTTCTCAGACCATTACGACACATCCCGTCTCAGACCGATTACATTGGCCTGATGGGCATGTAGCCATACATGGCTTCATTTCTGACTGGGAAGGAGTTGTCCCTGCTGCAGATGGATTTAACCAGATTGGAAAGGTTCAGGAACTGGGGAGAGGGCTACAAACAGGCTAGAGACTAGGGATGGGGGAAGAAATGCCCAAGTTAGGTGAAGTGTGATAAGAGATGTCTGCTGGGTCATGGCAGAGTTGGTATGGACCCAGAGAACAAAGGAAAACAAGAAGCAAGTGCCCCCAAAGTATCCTGAGATTTCTGATCCCTGCAGCAAGATCTCTACTAATTTTGCTGTGAGCCTTGGGTTTGTCATTTACTGTCTCTAGTCTCTGATCTTTTTTCTTATCTGTGAAATGAAACACTTGTAATCTCAAAAGTTCCTGCTGATTCTATAACCTTTAGGAATGCTTTTTGCCACAAGTTACAGAACAAATGCGTTTGTTTGTGCCACAAGAAATTGAGAGATAAGTGGCTCTTGACATTAGTTCAGCAGCTTGTTATTTCCCAAGATCAGCACCTCTGTAATTCTTTGGAGCTTTTTCTCATCTTGCCACCTGATGGTCACCCAGGTAGCTGCTGCTTTTCAGCTGTGACACCCATGTTCCACACCTGAGCAAGGGGACAAGCAAGGAACCTCCTCTTCCAGAGGCTGTGTCTTTTTTAGGAAAGAGATGCTCTCCCAGCAGATTTTTACCTATACCTGGTTTCCCTCAAGCATGAGCTTGGCCACCTGTGGGTACAAGAGAGGCTGGGAAGTGTTCCATTTTTCAGTCTCTGCAGAAAAAGAGGCAAAGTAGAATGATGTTGAGATGCGTGCTAATCAACCAACAGTATCTGCCATGGGCATGGAGGCTCGGAATAAGCTATCCCACCTCAGCTTGCCTGTCGCTTTGCCTGTCTCAGACACACAGACTAGGGGAGTGACTAAGCATTGTTACTGCTCGTAAGCATTCCCGAGTCTTCTCCCTTTCCAGCCATGTTGGAGACAGGTGCAGCCAGGTAACCTGCTCTGGCCAATCACTTACACGCAGATAGGACATGCATCCATTCCAGATGAAAGCATTTACCCGCCAGTGTGCATTCTTAATTTCTCCTCATCTCCCTACCCCTACATCTAAAGATATTCCGATGGCAGACGCTCCATCAGCCTGGGTCTGAGGTGAGGACGAAATGGAGCAGAGCCACTGACAACACATGAGGGTTGTGCAGGAGGTGTGTGACTCGAGGAGTTGCTAGTTATCATAACATAGCCTAGGGTGTCCCGACTGAAACAGATGGGCAGGGAGGATACGTTTATTCTCGATAATTCCACAACTCTCATCAGGCCCCTGTCTAAAGTCCATCATTTCTAGCTTGTGGTCCTGATTTGGATCATTTCTTTGACTCCTTCCTTCACTTCTGCCCTGCAGTCTTGGGGCTCCCCAAATGGCCAAGTGCTACACCAGCCATGGAGACACAGTGGCCAGAAGTCTGCTGAGATGAGTGCTTCTCAGAGCGCCTTAGCTTTGTGCTGTGATGGCGCCAGTCACATAGAGGTCTTCCTTTCCGCATCTTTCTGTGAGGTTTCTTGCGGGTTCCTCCAAGCAGGCGAGAATGGGGATGTTTCCCAGGCCACAGCATTTGAAATCATTTTTGTGCTACAGCAAATCTGATAATGATAATGGCAATGGTTTTGTTACAAAGTTGCATGTGATCCATTACCACCATCATCATCACTATTACCATCGCCTCCAATAACAGTTAACATGCAGGGAGCACACCCGCTGGACTGAGGCTTGGAAACGGGTAATCTCTTCCCACTGAACATGCATCTTTAAGAAGCTGCTGGGATAAGCAAGTCATTGAAACCCCAAGAAAAATGGATATTCCTCACTTATAAATGCAAAGAGAGGCAGATTAGGGATGTGGAAAAGGGGCAGATCGGGCATTCGGGAAATTCCTTCCTTACTCACACACAGGCTAACCTCTGTGACCTAAACAAGGCTCCTATCTGTTAAGGGTTCTCTTTTCTCCAATTTACTACTAAAAAATCAAGAACCTATAGGGGCGTCTGGGTGGCTCAGTGGGTTAAGCCTCTGCCTTCAGCTCAGGTCATGATCCAGGGTCCTGGGATCAAGCCCCACGTCAGGCTCTCTGCTCAGCAAGGAGCCTGCTTCCCCCTCTCTCTCTGCCTGCCTCTCTGCCTACTTGTGATCTCACTTTTTCAAATAAATAAAATTTTAAAAATAATTAAAAAAATAAAGAACCTATATATGCGCACTTAAGTCCTTGCTGTGTGTTAATGAACCCAGAGAGAGCAACTTTGGCCTAAGAAAAATCTCCATCAAGGTCAACTTGCCAAAGCCAAGTACATGGGTCTGGTGAGTGATGTCAAAGGCACTGGTCATTCTATGATGACATCACAGGCACAGGTTGCTCTATGATGATGTCACGGGCACCGGTCACTCTATGAGGCAGAGGAGGCTTCTCCTGCCCTGTGGGAGCTATTTGCTTATTTGGAAGGAGAAAAATGAACAGGCAAACAGGAATGGCTAAATACCCTTAGACTATTTGTTTGCAAATATGAGCAGTCCTGTGGTGTGTGTTATGCAGCAACACGGTGGATAGAACGACGCAGCGGGGCTGGCCACAGTAGTTTACAAGCCTGGAACTCCTCACTTCCGGCTCCAAACTCACGTGTTATCGCACACATTAACACCTCATGTCCTTCCTGACACAGCTTGCTAACAGACTGGGCTTTGCCCAGCACTTGTCTTACACCTGTGCGAGGCAGTCTCCATCGCCTGGAAGCATTGTGAGGAGCCGTGGGCTTCCCCCTGGTTCTCTGTTCCAGGGGCTGGCACAGTCCACAGGCAGACAGAACATAAGAGAGGTCAAGTCCCCTAAGGACTTGCAAATACCATTTAGAGGCCAATTTCCCTTTGAAAGGAAATATGGGCACCGTTACTCCTTCCTGGGATGCTGCTTTTCTTAATCTGTTTTTTTTTAAACCAGTTTTTCCATTCATATCTTTTTTTTTTTTTTTTTCCCTGTTTAAAGATACCAGCCTGCATTTAGCTGTCGAATCTCCTTAGTCTCCTCCAACCTGTGATCATTTCTTGGTCTGTCTTCTTTCACACAGCTATGGCAGTTTTAATGAGTACTAGCCAAGTTTTCTATAGCACACCCCTCAATTTGGATTTTTCTAATGTTTTTCTCAGGATTAGATTGGAATGATGGGTTTTTGTAAGGCATATCACAACAGGTAAAGTGCCCCCTTGTCACATATCAGGGGATACATGATATTATCATGAGCTATCACTGGTCATGTGATTGTGGATCACATGGTTTAGGTGGGAACGCCCAGTTTCTCCTCTATAAATTTATAGTTGTTCTGTTTATATCTCGTTCTGCTCTACTTTTTGGAGATTCAGACCACACTGAAGAAAAATGGAATTAAGCTCCGCCTCCACTTCCTAATTTACATATACTATTAGAATTCTTTTGCAAGAAAGATCTGCCCCGTTGGCACCACTTATTTATTTATATTAGTATGAACTACGTTTGTTTTAGACTTTGGGTTATAATTCAATACTATGTTATTTATCTTCTTGCTCAGAGTACTTTAGCTTCGGCCATTGGGAGTGCTTTCAGGATGACTCCTGTGTTCTTTTGATATGCCTCCCTTTTTCTTCCTTTCTTCCTATCTCTCTCTCTTTCCGGTGAAAATTTTCAGCACTTCCTAGCTGGCACTACAAGATGGTCCAAGCTTACCTTGCATGTTCCCTGCCCCAGACTTACCAGCAAGTATTTGTCCAAGGAACCCTAGTTCCTTTTACTGGAGAATGGTATATGGAAACCAAATCTTGTCCTGAGTGTGCTCCTTGCTACTAGGATGTCATTGCCTCTAGACCATCTCGGCAAACTCAGCTAGGAAATATATGCATGCATATTAATACATGTATGAACACATATATGTATCTGTCTGTATATATACATGTGTATATCAATAAACCTGAGTTAATAACATTGCCTCTGGAATGAGCCCAGCACGGGATTTGTTCTAGCTTTCCATCTTTTCTTATTGGGAACTTGTTTTTGACATTTTATTCCCATTATCTAAAATCCATTTACTTATTTGCCCAACTCTTAACCTCATTTTAAGTCTCTCTCATCCTTGAGTCTCAGTCAGGTTCCTATGTATAATGTCTCAGCATGCCTTTCATATCTTACTCATAATATGTGACTCTATTTGACATCTATGTTCCCTGCTGCATTGAGTCACCTCAATGGCAGGACCAGGCTGATGTGCCCTCTGTTGTGCATTGTGCAAGGATTTGCTACATGACTGAAAGGGAGAAGTAAGAAGCCTAAGGTAATACAGGCCCTTCCAGGCTAGAGTCCCACTGTACACTAGGAAGGATGCCTGATCCCTCTTCGACACTCGATCTCCTTACCCTGTTTGCCCATTACCCTGTTTTCCCATCTTCAGAGCAATTATCTGCCACTATCTTGATTGTTTTCAGTCTTCCCCTACTAGACCGTAAGCTCCACTTGTGCAGAGACCTTGCCTGTCTTCTTTACCTCTGTATCCTAGAATAGTGTATCATCCAAAGCAGATTCTTGATTTTTAAAAATTGCTGAATAACAAAAACACTGCCTTATTAGCTGTAAGCAGCAATGTTACTAAGAGTATTGCTTTTCAACTCAACACCCAAAGAACAAATAATCCAATCAAGAAATGGACAGAGGACATGAACAGACATTTCTGCAAAGAAGACATCCAGATGGCCAACAGACACATGAAAAAGTGCTCCACATCACTTGGCATCAGGGAAACACAAATCAAAACCACAATGAGATGCCACCTCGCACCAGTCAGAATGGCTAAAATTAACAAGTCAGGAAATGACAGATGCTGGCAAGGATGCGGAGAAAGGGGAATTTTTTGTGGGAATGCAAGCTGGTGCAGCCACTCTGGAAAACATCATGGCAGCTCCTCAAAAAGTTGAAAATAGAGCTACCCTATGACCTAGCAATTGCACTACTGTTTACCCTAAAGATACAAATGTAGTGATCCAAAGGGGCACATGCACCTGAATGTTTATAGCAGCAATGTCCCAATAGCCAAACTATGGAAAGAATCTAGATGTCCATCAACAGATGAATGGATAAAGAAGATGTGGTATATATATACAATGGAATACTATGCAGCCATTAAAAGAAATGAAATCTTGCCATTTGCAACGATGTGGATGGAACTAGAAGGTATTATGCTTAGCGAAATAAGTCAGTAAGAGAAAAACAATTATCATATGATCTCCCTGATATGAGGAAGTTGAGAGGCAATGTGGAGGGTTTGGGGGATAGGAAGGGAATGAATGAAACAAGATGGGATCGGGAGGGAGACAAACCATAAGAGACTCTTAATCTCACAAAACAAACTGAGGGTTGTTTTGGGGGTGGCAGGTAGGGAGAGGGTGGTGGGGTTATGGACATTGGGGAGGGTATGTGCTATGGTGAGTGCTGTGACATGTGTAAACCTGGCAATTCACAGACCTGTACCCAGGGTCTAATAATATATGATATGTTAATAAAAAAATAAAAATTTATTTTAAAAAAATCAGACCCAAACCAAAACTCAAAAAAAAAAAAGAAAAGAGTATTGCTTTTCTTAAATTCTATCGATGCAGGTATTAACCAGATGTGATTAGTATGTTTATTTTTGAGGCCTGTTTTGGTGACCTTATCATACAGGTATGTATGATACAAACAAAAAAATACCTAAACAAAGAAAGATCAAAGTAAAACAGAAGAAAATCAAAAATAAATAAGAGCCCTTAAGAACCGATTTTAGGCTACAATAAGAAAATAACTTTTTACAGATGCAGGGCTTAGAGGTCAAAGTTCAAGTCATTTACATCTGGGTTGGGGTTCTCCGGACACTTTTTCTCTAATGCTCTTCGTAATTAAAAAATTACAAAAGCACAACATAGTCTGTGCAAACTTCCAGTTTATGTTCCTTCCCTTTCCCCCTCTGTCAACCATCTTTCCCTCCCACAAAACTTATGAAACTTATGAAAGCATATAAATTGTTCAAAACACAAACTAACTGGGGATTTGTTAGCTGAAGTAAAACAGGAAAAGGTTTGCCTGGGGTGGGGATGGTGGTCCTGCTTACAGATTTCCCCAAGAAAGACTTCAGTCCTTGGTTCGACTCTAGAGTCCTTCTTTCTCATGTCATTGATCTGTAAATGCCCTCACTTTTAGAATTGAAGCTTATGAATTTGGACATTTTTGAGTCGACTTTAAGAAATTTTAGAGCATGCCAGGAAAACATTTACTTTACCACTATTTTGAAAGAATTGTTTTCTACCCTAGGGGGAAATCACCTGGCTGTGCATCAGGATCACCTGAGACCCTCACTAAAATATGGATTCCTGGACATCACCCCAGACGGAGTGAGCAGAAGTTCAGCCTTCAGATAGAGGCTATAAATCCAGTCCCCCAGGTGATACCTAGGCCAGCAGCCCAGGCTTACGCTGGACCAACCACATATCGTAATACTGTAAAAGAATTTGTAACAGCACTGTTTAAGCTAAAATAAAACAATGAAACAAATAAATAATAATAAATAACTTCATAATAAAAACAAATAAATATTACTTATAATATTTATATATATAAATATTTATAATAAATAAAATACTTATAATAAATAAATAAAAATAAATAAATATTGACTTAGTAATAAAAATAATAAATAATAATAAATAAAATATAAATAATAAATAAGTAATAATAAATAACAAGTAAATAATAAATTTTTAAAAACAAATAAATAAATAAATAAAACAAATCAGAATTCTGTTTTTTCAAACCCCCAACTAATTTTAATGTTATTTTTAATGATTAATTTTTAAATATTATTGTTAAGTAAAGGAAGCCAAGCTTGTTTCTTATCGTGCCCTATAGGAAGAAATATATTTCACATTGCATTCCAGTATACACACACATATATGCATGTGTTGGCATGTATATAAACCAATAGAAAATTCACAGAATTTTGTGAATTGACTGAGCCACCAGGCTCAGTCAGTTAAGCATCAGCCTTTTGCTCAAGTCATGATACCGGGGTCCTGAGATCAAACCCCACCCCAGGCTCCCTGCTCGGTAGGGAGTCTGCTTCTCTCTCCCCCTCCGCCTGTCGCTCTCCCTGCTTATGCTCTCTCTCTCTCTCTCTGTCAAATACATAAATATAATCTTTTTTTTTTAAAAAAGGAAATTCACAAAATAATATAAAGAAAAAGTACAATTAATATTAATCATGATTTTCATATGATCAAATTTCAACTATCAAATAAAATACAGAAATCATCCCAAATAAACAATATAAGAATGTTCTAGTATTCTAGTATTCCATAAATGTTGATTTTGTGACCCACTAAGAAGATGCAGTCTGTGGTTTGAAAACACTGAATTCAGGGCACCTGCATGGCCCAGTTAAGCTTCCAGACACTTGGTTTTGGCTCAGATCATGATGTCAGGGTTGTGGAATTGAGCCCCCCATGGGACTCTGTGCTCAACAGGAAGTCTGCTTGAGATTCTCTCCCTCTCCCTCTGTCACTCCCCCCACATATGTGAGAGCCCCCATGTGCACACATGCTTTCTCTCAAATAAATAAATAAGGGATGCCTGGGTGGCTCCGTCAGTTAACCAGGCTTTCTTTGGCTCAAGTCCTGAACTCAGGGTCCTGGGATCAAGCCCGCCAGGTCTCCCTGCTCAGTGGAGAGCCTGTTTCTCCCTCCCCTCTGCCTTCCTCACCCCCCGCCCCGCCCCCTCCTCGTTTTCTCTCTCTCACAAATAAATGAATGAAACCTTTTTCAAAAAATCAGATAAATAAATAAAATCTTTTTTAAAAAGAGGAAAAAGAAAAATACACTAAACTAGTCCAGCCCCAGTATCCCTGCATGTTATTCCAAGCATTACGGAGTACTTAAAAAATATCAGAACTGCATTTTTTTAAAAAAATTTAAAATTAGGAAAACAAGCTCAAATACTGAGGTACTCTTGGATTTCTGAAACCACTTCAAACACTTTTGACAAAAAGAAACATACCGCTTCAATGTTTGATTGTTCAAACTACTATTAGCTTTTTAACTCTAAAAAGTCGCAGATCGTTCATTTCCCATCATGGTTTTTCCTGCTGTTTATTCCATCTCCTCCCTCAGCTTGGACTCTCTGTTTTCAGGTATCATTGACTCTGTAGAGACCCGAGTAGAAGCGACTCCAGCCATATGTTGTAGACGTTTGCTCTAATAAACCGTGTTCTCCGCTGATGTCCATCACACCTGTGTGTTCTCATGCATGACTCATTTCTGTAAAGCAGGCAGCAATATCCCTTTCGATGTCCCCTGCCTGCTCCAGAACTCTGCTGAATTCCTACCTACTCTGCAAAGCCTTAACCCAACAAACTCTGTCCAAGCCAGCTACCCTGGACACAAATCTTCTAACTGTGCTCGTCTCCCTGCTCGTCCTCGCTTCTCCTAGCTGCCCTTCATGTTGCAACGTTCACGGGACCAGGGACGATAACCTCGCCTCTCTGAAAAACAATATCAGAGATGTTGATACTGACGATGATACAGTAAATGCATTTCAATCCTTCCTCCAGCTCCTTGGGACACCCCAAGTTTACAAAAACTCTATATGCAGAGACTCATTATTCTAGACTAGAGGAAATGTGGGGGGAAAGGATTTTAAAGCATTCTTTAAAATCTGAGTTAAATACATGTGATAGAGAAGTTCAGCTTAATTTTAAAATACAATTAATAATAAAACCCAGGTTTAAAAAAATTACTGTTGAATACAGATCCTAAGGGACTCGCTTTAACATAGGTAAATACTATATGCTTGGCAGTTTACATTTGATCTTAAAGCAATGTTAAATGCCAGTTTTCATAAATAGTAATGGAAATAGCTAACTTTTATCAGATGCTCCTTGTAGATTGCTTTATTTAAGCCTACCTACAGTGCACTATAATTACACCCATTTACAGAATCAAGGCTGAGATATCAAGACGTGATCAAGCTCGGGTGTCTGGATGGCACAGTTGGTTGAAAAACTGACTCTTGGTTTCAGTTCAGGTCATAATCTCTGGGTCGTGGGATTGAGCCCTGCATCGGGCTCTGAGCTGGGCACAGACTCTGCATGGGATTCTCTCTCCTTTCTCCCCCTGCCCCTGCCTCTTGTAATCTTTCTCTCTCTAAAAATAAATAAATGCATCTTTAAAAAATATATATATAACTTGCCCCGAGGTGTATAGCTAAAGCATCTTGGGACACACAAACCCTAATTTCAAAGTGATGCTCTTAACCTCACTTCCTAAAACTTTGTTTATTCTGTTAACTTGCTTTGAAACCCCTGTACAAGTGAAATGAAATCCAAAGCTTTATCTAAATCATGAAGGCTTTGGACAGAGAGTCGGCACAGTTGGTGATATGTTATCGTAACTGCTTTGGGATCTAGGAAATGAAGGACAGACTTGCTAAAAATGGCTCCATCATTTCAGGCTTTGAAAACAATTCCTCTGCGAGCCTTTATTTTTCAACTCTTATAATATTTCCAGATCAATTCTGTGGGGATCCCGCCTGTTCCCACCTCCCTTTGACTCCAGGGGGAGTCATTTTGGAGAGTTCCACTAAAGTGGAGGTGCCCTTTGTGAGTTAGAGGCCTGAGAAAAATTAACGTGTTTTGGTTTGCTTGTTTTGTTTTGTTTTTAAAAAGTCAAGACCTTTTTTCCCCAGCTCCCCATAAGTCACAAATAGCTTTTCTTTCAAAGTTCAACCCTGTCAGGCCGTTAATCCTCCATGAGGAAAAGCGCATGTGATAGGTTTGGAAAGGTTTAGCTTTCAAATAAGAAAGTTATTAACTTTTACATTCCTGTTTGGCACCTTCTCAATGGTTCTAGAAGTCTCTGGGGAACTAAAAATCCCAGAAGCTTCCGGACTGAGGCAGCTACAAAAACCTTTTCCTCTGTGACCACCTGCTCTTTGCTCTCTACTTTCTCCTTTAGGAAGGAAGGTGCCTTGGGAGGGGATGTCACCTCAGGGTACAGGGCAGGGTGGGAAAAGGGGTAAAATTCTGAAAGGACACGCAGGAGAAGGCCAGCCTCCTGGGATGGAGGTGCCTACACTAGCATGGCCAGAAAGTCTCACGATCTAAGCAGTGTCTCACAGAAGACATCTGCTCATGGAGGCTGAGGAGAGTAATCTAGGCCTCAAATATCTTCAGACATATTACCCCTCAGCTTCATCATCCATTCGTTCATCAGGGTATTACTAAACCAGACTTTCCAAGGCTGTTCTTTCTATAGCAGGATATGGAAAACAATGGGAAATTTAAATCAGAAGATCCAGTTTTGAACTTCAGGTCCAGCTTAAGTCAACACTCCTGAGCTGGTATTTCCTCACCTATCAGATGGGGATAATAGGATTTTTATGAAATTAGGGATGCCTCAGTGGCTCAGTTGGTGAAGCGGCTTCCTTCAGCTCAGGTCATGATGCCAGGGTCCTGAGATCAAGTCCTGCATCAGGTCCCTGCTCAGTAGGGAGTCTGCTTCTCCTTCTGCCTGCTGCTCTGCTTACTTGTGCTCTCTCTTTGTCAGATAAATAAATAAATAAAAATATTACCAAAAAAGATTTCTATGATGTTAGTAATAGCTGGTGTTTATTGGGTGCTTATTATGTGCCAAGCACTGTGGGTTTTTTTTTTTTTTTTTTTTTGCTGTTTTTATTTAATTCTTTGACAATCCTAAGAGGCACACTCTGTCATTACCCTCACTTTCCATCCAGGTGGGAAGCTGAAGTTGAGAGATGAGATAACCGTTTGCTCAAGAGAACAGAGATCATTTCCAGGTTAGGACTGTTGAGATCCCATTCACTTAGTCATGGAACACACAGCCTCCTGAGGTAACAAATAGGAGAGTGTCTTGTAAATTCCAAAGAGCTGCACAACAGCCATTCTTTTTCAGTACATGGCATCCTGAGTAGAATTCCAGACTCTTGAAGTGACCCCGAACGAAACCCAGCAGAGCAGGAGGCACCATGAGGCCCTGGCAAATGATTTTGTGTAATATGGTGCTTCTTAAACTTAAGCAGACTTCTGAAGAATCACATGGAGGGGTTCCTAAAATATAAATGATTGGGCCCCAAGCCCAAAGTTTCTGCTTCAGTAAGTCTTCAGTGGGGCCCAAGAATTTGCATTTCTCACAAGTTCCCAGATGGAGCTGACGTTGCCAGGCAAGACCCGACTTTGGGCACCACTGGTGTTGTGGTTGAAACCATGGGTCTTGGCACCAGAAGTCTGTCTTGCTCTTTGTTGCCTTAAGTTCTCTGGGTCTCCATCTTCTCATCTACCAAATACAAAGAATACTAATATCTACACTGTAGACTTTCAATGAAGGTAGAAACAGCATAACACCACTAGACAGTGATCTGGAATATAGGAAGCATCATGACGACTCTCGTGGGTGTGGGCCCCCTGTCTTCTGCAGACCCAGCTTTGTATTCCTTAAGGAACTTAACCACCAAATCATGAAAGAGTTAAGTAAGTAAACCATTGTAATTTTGTCTTTTAAAATCTGTAATTTCATTTTTCACTAAAAGGGGGATGAAGTCATACTAACATGTTGTATCAGTCAGGGTCTCAACAGGAAACAGATGGTACGCTCAAAATAGGAAAGTTCCAGGAGGGTTTATTTACAAAGGGACTGTTTCTAATGTGTGGGTGTTGGGGAACCACAAGGGATAGTACAGTAACCTGGCGCTTAATAGTAGGTAAGCTGATATCACTCTGAGGCCAGAAGGAATAAGAAAGGAAGAAGCAGTTATTGGAGCCGTGGTGTGAAAGAACTCTTTTTAGAGCCTGCTGCCTTGAAAGCAGTGATCTGGGATCAAGGAGTACAACCAGTAGACTACCCAGCAGGAAAGAAAGCCCAAGGAATTAATACTAGCTCTCCGCCCTCTCTCCGTCACCTTCCAGAGCTCCCAACTAAGTGCAAAGTTGGACTCTGTTCAGTCCAACATTAACCAAACCCAGCTGCAAGGTAGAGGGCATGGGAACCGAATGAATCTAGCAGACATGTGTTGGCATGTGTGATATCATTTAATCCTCCTGCCAGCCCTATTGTGTGCCCACTGTGCAAGTGAAACAGAGTTAAATTAGTGTAAGGAACTTGCCCAAAGTCACACTATGTAGAGGTGGCTGGATGTTCAAAGCCAGACGATCTTATTCTGGAAAGCGTCCATTCACCAACTACAGTAGAGGAAGCTTCTGGAGAGGAATAAAAGAAACTGAAATGTCTATTCTTGGTGAATACGAAAACAAATACTGTAAATTGTGGATATTTTCTAGTAGTGGAATCTAGGGTCTCAGTGACCTCAATCTGTCTTTTTAAGTTTTAAAAAGAAAAAGAAAAAGAAACAACCTTTTCTGTACACCACTATTATAAGCTGGTAAAATATGCATATGGCAATTGATAGAGTTGGCAATGAGAGGACATTCAGATGATGAATGATTTTCTTTTTATTTTTCCCATTTCCTGAAGTTCTCTAACATGGCCAGATTAAACTTATCCCTTTTAGCATAAAAGCAATCAAATAAAATTTTTAAAAATAAAGTAAAATGAAGGGTGAACCAGACAATCTCTAAGTTCCCTTAAATGTTTTATGAGCCGACAATCTTGATGTCAATCTTTCTATCTCTCCCCTTTTTATATTAAAGTCATCCTGAAAATATGAGTAAAAGTCCAGAGACTCTGTCTCAAGTCTGTAGACCCCATTCTTTAAGAAAAACAAAACAAAACAAAACAGCAACAACAACAACAAAAAAAACCAAGGTGGTGGGGTGAAATGAACAAGGAAAGGCAAAAATGCAATGAAACCCCCTCTGGCTACCTCTGATCCTTCTTCTGTGGCATCTCTGTGACTTTTAGAAAGGTCACATAGATTTAGAATAGCATTGGACAAAACTGATATGGGGAGATAACATACTATAGAGGCATCCTTGGAAGAAGCTGTCACTGGAAGCTTTGTTCCTGACACAACGTTTCACCATGATGGGCATCTGGCTTGGTGCATGGGCATCACTAACAATGGCCACAGGTTCTGGGAAGTCCTCCAGGGGAGATGTGGTTTGAGATGGACCTGAAGGGATGGACCTGCTGTTATGTGAGTGAGACACAAGCAAGAGGATTCCAAGTAGCAAGACTTGCACAAATGAAGAAAGGAATGAGGCCAAAAGTGTGGGACGAAGGATTAGCTCCACTGGAATAGCTCATAAGTTTGCAGGCAATGCAAGGAAAACAAAGTCAGAGAGATTGGGTGGCGCCATATTGTGGAGTAGCACGGAAACCAAAGCAAAAAGTCACTGGAGGTGATTGAACAGAAGATGTGTGCTTCAAGAAGAAAATTGAGACAAAATGTGAAGACCGGATCCGTGTGGAGACAGTTAGGATATGGGGAGACCAGACAAGGTGATCTCCTTGACCTTAGTGGGAAGTAGGATGTCCTGAACTAAGGAGGCAACAACTAGATTAAGAGATAAAACCTAAGTGCTTTGACAGCTTCCGTATGTGTCACCATATTGAGTGACAATTTTTAATAGTCAAAAGCCTTCAAGAAGTAGATATGGAGTTTACAAGACTGAGCTTGGCCTCCATTACTCTCAGCATGGTGCGAGATGAGAGAACATTTGCCAGTGGCTAATGGACAGGTAGGTAAATTTTCCCCCAAGAAGATTGCACCGGCAGGAGCCAGTAACACAGTATGAGACCAGTTCATGACAGACTTCAGATTCCCCAAAAGGCGATTACTAGCTGAAACCGACCGGGAGACAGAGCTGAAATCCAGTGTACATTCCTTTTCTTTGACACTTAAGGCTGCCCACAACTTCGAGGGTCCCTGAACCACCACTCATGTAGAATTCAAGGTTCTGCAAACCTGAAGTCATATTTAAAATTGCTCCCCGCACAGTACACAAACAGGCCCTTAGAGCAATTAAAGTCCTGGGCCTCTGCTCTCTTGCAGACTAATTGGCCAGCGTGCAGCATGTGGTGTTGGGAGTCTAATTGCTCAGGGGGCAGCAGGCTCTTTAGGCCTCCTGACCTGGATCTCTAGCAATCTCACACACAGAGATTGTCCAGGCAGCACCCTCTCCAGGGAGAGTGCGGGCCCAGAAAGACCTTGTATCTCATCCGTCAGATGGAGACCTGGCTGCCCCATGCTGTGGGAGGAAGATGTTTTCCTCTTTAATTGTTGAAGATTAAGGTTTGCAAATGAAAAAATAAAAACACCCCCTCCTGGCAATTATGGCCAATCAAATCACAGGCTTGGGGAAGAAAGATGATGGTTATCTCCGCCCCTCTCCACGTGAGTCAGCCACCCTCCCCTGAGCTCTCCTGGCCTCCCTGCGGGATTGTGTTTTCCTTCAGCACCCTTGTTCTCTCCCATGATCTCTTCCAAGACAGCTGAAAAAGCTGAGCACTTTGTCCTCGGGGAACTTGTGTATTTTTCCCCCCTCCCTCATTTAGTCAAAAAAACGTATCATTTCAATGTCTCTGGGGTAAACACTGTGTTAGACACAATGAGGGATAAAAGTGGAGATTCAAGTGTTAGATCACTGCTAAATGAGAGAAATCAGGGAAGTCAACTTTGAGCTGCACTTCAAGACTAGGAAGGATGTTAACAGGCAAAGATGAAAAAGAGGACACTCTCTAGGAGAGAAACCATTTACGTCGAAAAATATTAGGCAAATAATTACCAGTCATGTTTGGGGTCTGGTATGGTAAGCCAGAATGGGAGCATCATGTGAGCAGCGATATGACATTTATGCCTAAATTATATGAAGAGATGAATAGCTAAATCTTGGATTGTTTGCACGACTGATAGAACAGTGATGACCCTTTTTGTGTCTGATGGAAAATGTGCATGATCTAAAAATGCTTCAAATGGTTAACTTGCTTGCAGAACAATGTGAAAAATCAAATTAGAATTTAAAACACACACACACATATACACAAGTTCTAATTGTCCTATAAAAGGAAAGAATTGATTTATCAGCAATTGTTCCTAATTAGACAAGTCCACTCCACTGTCTGACTAGCCAGCTGGCGGACACAATAATCTTTACACATCCGCACTCGGGCCAAATGAGCTACAGTTCATTTTAAATTTCCAAGTTTGATTTGAAAATATATACACCCCTTTGAATCTAATGAGATACAATCTGAATGATAAATACCAGTTGATTAATGGACACAGGGCTTCGGTTTAATAACAGTTGAACAAAAAATTATGTGGCTATTGTTAAATCTTAATAAATGTTTTAAATAATAAATTGGCCTATATTAACTGCTGGCTATTAGCTCTGTTATTTGTTATTATCTGGTAACATAGCACTTTAGACTTAATATGGCATTTATCATTGTTTACTTTCACAGTTATTGCTTACACCTAATGCTGCATTTCTATTCCACCAGATTTTCAGAGTTCTCTTCTAATATCAACAATGACTTACCTCTTTTTCTAAACCTCTGATGACCTCCTCCCCAAAACACAGCTGTACAACCGGACTTGTTGAAGCACCTACCTACTCAAGTGAAGAATCTGCTTCCAGAATTCTGCCACTGCTTCCAGAATTCTGCCAGACTCTCATCTTCCTAGGTCATGGTTGTGACTTGGTTTCCATTTCAATGATACTTCGGGACTTACTGCAACCTGTGAGTCCTTCTGGTGACAGGCACCCTTTGAAGGGATTTCTGCAGGGTACTCACCATCAAGGTGAATTCCTCTTCTGTCCACTTATTGTGATGAGGGGGTTGAAGAGCACTTTTAATGAGAAAGAACTGGCAGCATCAGAGCAGAG
Organism: Mustela nivalis; assembly: GCF_964662115.1. NCBI lineage: Eukaryota > Metazoa > Chordata > Mammalia > Carnivora > Mustelidae > Mustela > Mustela nivalis. Next base: position 29,593,382 of record NC_139028.1, on the reverse strand, counting down.
AAACAGGCCCATAGTACACATGACACTAGTTCTGATGGGGCTAGATCCCAGTCCTCTCTTGGATCATTTTTTCTACTTGAACCCGTGGAACAGGTCTTGGCTCCTTTAAGAGCCTCCAGTGAGAATTCAATAATTGTTCTCTGTGGAAAGTATGAGTTCCCCCTAGTGCAGTATGATAAATCTCGCATAATAATAGCTCTTTCCAAAATAATCCTTAGACAGAAGCAAAATCCAACTGAGAAGGTTGTTCAGAGTCAAAACGTGGGACCTGGATCTGTCTTTTATTTAGCTCTATAAATACATTGTTTCTTTTGTCACTGCTGTTGACATAATGTATTATTATTACTATTCAGTTATTATTCCCTTAATGTCTCTTTTTTTTTTTAATTTCTTGCCAGGTCTTCATTCAATCGGCCAACAGTCGACTTTTAACCCTTAGTCTTCTGCTGACCAGATTGCAGTTCTAAGCTTCTCCACTTTTACTACCACGAGTCAACATCAAATTTGAGATTTCTAGATATGTTATCATAAGATGAGTGGAGCAGATCCAGGCTCCAAAATGGCCCTGGTTTTCACTCCATCATGATAGGGGGAATTATTAGGGATAGGTGTTTTTCTCTCAGACATAATCTCCATATTTATTATGTCATTTTCACAATATCAAACAAATTGAACTTCTTATGTCTATTCACAGAGGCCCTCAGAATCATACCCAGCTGTGTTCTGACTATAACTCATTGTGATGGATCATTTTATGTGTCAGGTGACTGGGCTAAAGGATGCCCAGGTAGCTGGTGAACATTATTTCTGAGTATGTTCTTGAGGGTTTCTGGAAGAGATTACCATTTGAATCAGTAGACTGAGGAAAGATCCTCCTCACCAATGATGGGGTGACCATCATCCAAGCTCTTGAGGGTTTAAATAGAACAAAGAGGCAGAGGAGGGGCAAATTTTCCTTCCTTTTGTGGGGATGACCATCTTCTTCTGCCCTCAGACATCACAGCTCCAGTTCTCAAGCCTTTGGACTTGAGGACATGACACCAGTGGTCCCTCGGCTCTCGGGCTGAATCCCATGACCAGTTCTCTTGGGTCTCCGCCTTGCAGAAGGTAGATTGTGGGACTTCTTGGCCTTAGTAACCAATGAGCCAATCCCTACAATAAATTTCCTCTTGTATATATCTACATGTATCCTATTGGTTCTGTTTCTCTGAAGCACCATGACTCATATACTCATTATCCTGGATTGGTTAGGATTGGTTGTAGTGTGATTTACTTGGCAGAGACATAGAAGCTTTACCAGCAGAGTGTGCAAACAGAGGGTGATTCACCATGCAGTTCACAATCATGATACTCATGAGTAGGAGGGAAGGACAGAGGGAGAAGAGGACTCCCTGCTGAGCAAGGAGCCTGATGCGGGACTCGATCCCAGGATCCCGGGATCATGACCTAAGTCGAAGGCAGATGCTTAACCAATTGAGCACCCCATCCTTGATGTTTCTACATTCCAAGTTCCCCCTGCTATCTTAGGTGGCACAGCTACCCATAATTCACCAGGGCAGGTCCCAGCATCAAGCACTTTAAGCACAAAACCTAAGTTTCTAAGACCCTGGGTTATTACCTCATCTACAAGTTCATGCTTTGCTTCTTTTTTATTTATGGGACAAACCAGAATCATAATTCTATTTTAAAATATCATAAGGCAGATTGTTTCATTTTCCTTCTTTAGAGTGTAATTATTCCTAATTCCACAGTTACTTTGCAAAGTGACAGTGTAGTGATTAAGAACACTCACTTTTAGAAAAATTTTTCCTATCACCAAACTCTATAAAAATTTAACTTCCTCCAAAAATTATGACGTTGTTGGGTAGTTTTTATTAGACAATTTTGGGGACTTGAAAGTTCTTTGTGACTAGTTCTCCCATACTCCAACACATATATAATTATAATTAATTGCTTCTCTGCTCATTTCCTCTTTCTCTGGTAGGAAAGAAATAGTTTGGGGAAAATAAGAACAGTAAGACAAGCACAGAGAGGCCCTTTTCTTTGTTAACTGTATGGGGCTGACTTCCTGTGTAAGTGTAAAGTCCATCATTTCAAGTCCCGGCTCCGCTGAACTGGGCTATAAGACACAGGCTAGGAAAAAGGCCATGGCCTTGGATGGTTCCAAAACCAGCAATCAGTACCCCTCCCCCCCCCACACACACACAGATTAGGAATTGACCCATCCCATAATCTGTCATGATGCTGAATGATACAGACTCTATAAGCATGTGAGTTGGCAGACCCATGCCCTTGACCTTCTCTGAATTCCAAGTCAGATCTAAAGTCCAGGAAAACAAGGGGCTTGATCACTCAGGTGTGTATCCCTTCCCGGCCCTCTCATTGACTCTGCCCACTCATGGTTTGGAAAATCAAGCTGTAGGTCTGGAGCCTCAGGAGCCTCACCCCAATGTGAGCTTATGGAGGATGAGGGCTAAGATTCACATGCCCAAGGAATTCATGGCCTCAGAGAAGTAGATTTGCCTGTCATTTGCCTAGTCCCATCACCACAACAGAATCAACCTCTGTTTGGGGGCAGTTGTCGTAGGTGAAGAAGAGTTGGCTATGCCTCATTTATCCAATACAGTAGAAGTTCTATAGAAAAAATACATTGTCTGGCATGTGATGGAGACCGTTGGGATAAATAATTCCTCGGAGTTGAGATTCTTAATTATCTGAGGCTCCATGAGATCTGGTTAACCCTCCCTTCATTATTTCTGACCCCAGCTTTCTGACGTCGGACGATGGAATCAGAAGCTGAAATCTGGAGGAAAGTCAGGGGGATGCATATCCTCAGACTATTTCTAGGAGGAAGTGCCAGAGAGAGCTTGTGAAGCTTCCGTTTTAGCAAGCCCAAGAGGTGGGATAATAATAGCTCACTGCTGTGTGTGTGTGTGTGGTGTGTGTATGTGCGCGCGTGCGTGCGTGCCAAATGCGCTAAGTGCTTCCTAGACATTAGCTCATGCAGCCTCCTGGTTCCCTGGTGCAGCAGGTGAAAAGCTCTGATGCCATCTCCCACGCGCTGAACATCAACCACCAAAGTGGATAAACCTCAGAACAAGTCACCGGTGCCAAGCGAGTTGTCTCCCTCAGCAACACCAAGATCTGACTAACAAATATGGATTCGATCTCTACTCTGTGCCTCAAATAGTTCCGAGTGAAATAGGCACACTGGGGAAAATGGGACATGCAGCCCTTCTTCTTGATCATCTAGTACTTATAGGTCAGAAAAGGAAACAAATATGTATGCCAAGCATCTACGGAAGACAAGGAGGTGACATGGCCCCACGTTGGAGAGCTGGGGCCACTGCTGAAATCCTCATGCCTTGGGCTTCAAGACAGGCCTTGGTGGAAACTGTTGTGGTTCTTTTTTTAATGCTACAAATAACCCTTGTGGGCCCATGGGCTCCTGTCTAGAGCTGCTACCATGACTTCAACTAGAGTTAAGATTTCTGTGGTTTTGTTTTTGAGACTCTGAAAGTGCTCTCAAGACTCGGTCTCCCTTGGAGTCCTCCAGCCCAGCTACTACAAGGACAAATGCACGTCCTGGAAACTGCTGATGGCCCCTCAGAGGCGCAGTTGGAGCCCCTAGACATTCCGGGTGGGCCGCTGATGGCCTCCGGATGGGAGGGCGCACGTTTTTCCGTGAACTTGCACGCCGCGGTTGTTCCATTAACGAACCCGTGGGTCACACCAGGAGGCAAAGGTGGAGCACGACTGTGCACCGCCCCGGCCTCCCGCCTTAGGGTTGCGGAGGGGAGCCCCGAGGGCCCAGCTGGGCGGGAAGAGGTGTTCCCCCCCTGTCTCTCTGTCAAAAATAAAATAATAATAATAATAATAATGTTGATGATGAAAAGTCCATTATGGCTTGAGGGTGAAAATAACATTTTCATTCTGAAGCCTATATGAGGCATCGAGACATCTTCCTGCAGAAAATGATGAACTTGCACATCGGGAAGTGCAAAGAGTATTTAATCAAAGCCTTTAAGAAGATCAAACCTAATCATGAGATGTTAAAAAAATATACAAAAGCAGATAAGAAGAGGTTTTGGCTGCATGACCAGAATCTGAAAACCAGAAAAGAGCCTTTTAGGTTCTTCCACGACAAGGGAAATATGTCATTTTTTTTTCTCACTTGGCAATCCAATTTACTCACTACAGTGGGGACAAGATAGGACTTAAATAGCATGGCCAGTCAGACAGCCTGGAGAACTGGGATGCTCTCACCAGGCTCTTGTTCTCCACATGGTCTGTTTTCAACTGTCCCCCTTTCCCTATTTTGATTCATTTTATATATGATTTTAAAGGAGGGAAAGATAATAGAGACATTCTAGAGGCTATAAATGAGTAGGTGCCGTGGAAAGAATTAATAAGGTCTCAGAGTAGTGGGGGCCCATCCTGCTGGCCCTAGGAGAAGCTCGAGGGTTCAGGGCTTCGTCTTTAGGACCAGGCCAAGGTCACAGGGTCACAGAGCACCCCATATGGACAGTGGGATGCAGAAGCACAAAGAAAGCCTATAGAGTAAACAGGGGTGGAAACAACACCATTAGGGCAAGGTCAAGGACTTCGGGTAAACCAAGATTGTAATGCAGTGGTGTGTGGATTTGTTTCCATTCTTAATACGTCAGCATGATCGGGGTGCTGAGTGGCTCAGTGTGTTAAGCCTCTGCCTTCAGCTGAGGTCATGAACCCAGGGCCCTGGGATCGAGCCCCACATTGGACTCCGCACAGCAGGGAGCCTGCTTCCACCTCTCTCTCTGCCTGCCTCTCTGCCTACTTGTGATCTCCCTCTTTCTCTCTCTGTCAAATAAATAAATAAAATCTTAAAAAAAAAAAAAAAAAAAAGTCAGCGTGACCGAAGGCCATCAGTACAAATGGAAGTGATGTGCCAAGCATCACCTACGCACTCTTGTACGTCACATCTGATTCGGCCCACAACCTCCCCAGGTAGACGCTCTTCGCCCTCATTCTGCCTGGAGTCAAAAAGTTTAAGTCGCTGGAATGATCTAAGTCACAGCTGGAAAAAGCAAGACCTGGAATCCATTGCAGATCTGAGTCATTACAAAGGCTTTGCTCTTCTACTTCCGGAGTAATGCCCAACTCCTTTAAAACACTAACACTTTTTTCTATAACCAACTCCAAAAACAATTCTAGAAACTTTACAGAAAAGTAGTTGCACTCTCAGGGTGCCGTCTACAGGCAAAACTTGGGATGCATTCACCTTCATGGCCCCTAGTGATCTCTCTGCAGCCCCAGAGGCTGTCATCCCTCATTGCAAAGGACTGCTATTAAAAAAAAAAAAAAAAAAAATCCCAAGGAAAGCAAACATGAGCCCATGCCACCCCCATATAGAAAAGAGAAAGAGGATCAACTCGCAAGTAGCCTACAAAAGTGTAGCAGGAACCTCCATCCCTCCTCCTATCCCCTCCAGCTTCTCATTGTTTCGTAATATCCTCTACTTCCAACATATGTTACAGATGACTGCTTTCCTGCCATTTACTTGCCAGCCTCCCTTGATTAAGACAGCCACTGTAGGTTTTTTCCTGATTTCACGATCAGAAATCATAGGGCAATTTCTCAGGCTCCACAATCTGCTAGGAATGGCTCTGTGTCCAGTTTGATGGACAGGTAAACACATAAAATACATACATATCAAATCAGTGCATATAAAGAATATATATGTATGTATTATACACACAGACACACACATGAATAAATAGAAACACATAAACCAAATATGATATAAACATAATAAACATACATATGAATACTACTAATTATTATAGCATAAAAATGTACAGCATTACATGGCTAAGAGTATGGGACAAATAGAGGAATGGTAGGCACGTGAAGTTACTTAGAAGGGTTTTACTTATAGATGGAAATGAGTTATAAGCAGATTTTGGATGGAAGAGAGAAGATAAAATGAATACTGCCACGATTAAAAGTAATCACGTAGCAATTCAGGGTACATACAGAACAAGGGTTTTGATATGTTTGCATTTTAGCTGAGGACAAATAAATAATCCACATTAATAGAAGAAAAACTAAAGGGAACAACATAAGGCATCTTATAAGATGCCGCTAAGTTTTGTTCCCTCCATGACATTTCTTCCTGACCACCACTCAGCGGAAGAAGTATTCTGGGGAGGGGGGTAGGACAAAAAGCCCCAGAACGAAGGCTAGGCTTTTTCCCTTCCTTGGCTTCCTGTCGCATCTTCTCCTGAGCCCAGGTCATCCCAGGGAAGGCTAGCAGGGTGCAAATACAGGGCACGGGATTCCTAACCCAACATCGTTTTATAAGTTTCTCATGTGCCACTTCTACTTGGAACAGAGTAAAGGTGAACGGAAGAGAAGGCATCACGTCTCCTGTGCCTCTGTCTCTCTCTTACCCACCCTGTCACCTCTGAAGAAGGGAGTGAAAACAAGTAACAAGCAGTCCTTTGGGAGTGGGGGCTGTTGGTTTGGCTCTCCCTTCTGAGAGCAGCAGGGTATGTCTCTGATGTCTGGGCTACCCAGAAGGATAGCAGCCTCTGCAACTTTGAGACAGCTTTTCTCACTCTCCGGAGAACAACTTGATCTTATGATGAGCACAATTTTATGATCAACAAATATACCAGAGGGCTCACAGGCTTTAAAACGTTCATCAGGAAGCCTCCACTACTTTGGGGAAGTTGCCTTTAATCTTTTCATATCAGGTATACATACATAAGTACTTAGAGATTACGGATCCAAATCCTGGGACACTGGTGACCAGAATGGAGAGTTCTGGATACCAGGATATTTGGAAAGTTGTTATCACTGCCTCTTGCTGCTTTTTCATCTCAGTAGCTAGATCTGGCTTGGGAGAGAATGGTACCCAGGTTTACCGAGTACCTCTCTGCATTAAACCCTTGCATATCCACAATCTGCCTTCCAGGGACACAGTATCACTATCATTATTTTATCAAGGAGGAAATGACAGTACCTAAAAATCAAACAGGCCACCGTGGTTTGGTTCAAGGGCAGATTGCTTTGACCCACAACCCAGACTACAAAATGTTGCAAAGACAAGAACACAGACAGCACGAACAGGTGCCTGCCCTTTGGAAAGCCCATTGGAAAAGGGGATGTCCAGCAAGTGCAGGTTTGAGGAGTCAAACATCTGGCATAGGCTGATCCACATTATGGGAACAGAACCCGCAGCTGAGCTGCTGGTGTAGGCAGAGCAGTGAGTCTGGGCCCAGTGGCATCCCGGGAACCAGGCAGTGCCCTGCTGGGTCCCATGAATGCCCACCTGATCCAGTTCCTTTGACCTTCTGCAACATAACGGAGAGGGAATTGACCTTGGTATGTCCTTCCACCCACTTCACTTTCCTCTCCATTCTTAGTTCTCCCTCCCCGATATGGATTTAAAAATCTTCCCCTATGTTCTTTCCCTCTACTTTGAATTTCCTAGAGGTATGTGGTGGCCTTTGCTCACACTCTTCTCCTAACCCTGGGTCTTCTTTTCCTCCTTCTCGCTATTGCCCCTTTTCCTCTCTGTAATATTCCCTTCCGTCTTGCTCTCATTTCCGATCCATTTTTCTCTCCTGAGATAGCAAAAGAACAAAAGAACGAGAATAGGAGTGATCCTTTGCATCTCCCTGAATGATTCATTATTTGAGTTTTTTTCATGACATTCTTTGAATGAGCTTCATAAGATCTATGGTAACTAGATACCCCATTTGTGTCAAATGCTCTTTTGATACGCTGGCACTGTCTCAATGAGCATTTCAGAGCATCTTCATCCTCTTTCTCTCTGTCACAAGTCCGATGGTTGGGCTTCCAGCTAAAGAAAAGAGAAGAAAGGAAAGAGAAAAGATTTGCAGAAAGTCCAGCCCATTCGGAGGGCAAGCCCTTGCGTTCCCTGGGCTCTTCAGGCTTTTGTGTTCCTTTGGGAGAGGGGGATGTGGGCAGGGAAGAAGGTCACAACATCCCACCCCCAAATAAGTCTCTTTGGATATTGATAACTTTGAACTGGAGACACTGAAGGAACTACAGGTCCAGGAAGGGCTCTCTGCTCTCCCCTTTTCTACCTACAAGCAGTTCATAAAATTCCCCATGAGATAGGTGCCCTCCCTGCTCCAGGAAGAGAACATTCTTATCACCGGAGACTGGGACTCCGCCACACACTGGATCTGTCCAAACAGACTTATCAGAATAATTCTGATCTTCAGCTAGTTTCTTCCACATATTTCCCAGCCACTGTGCCCCAATTTCCCACCCCTGCAAGCCTAAATCCCTTTTCCTTGGTCTTGCCACTTCTCCACAAATTTATCTTTCTTTGTTAAAAATGTATGTAAACTCCCAGTGCTGACAGCTCTCACAGGTCTCCATTTTTCCTGTGAAGGCTTCCAGGGGGATATAAAAGTATTTAATATAATGTGTGTGTTTTTCTGCTCATGATCTGTCTTTTGTTAATTCAATCCACAGGCCCCAGCCACTGAATTAAGAGGGTAGAGGAAAATTCTCCTCCTCCCCTTCAGCAGCCGTGCACACCAGAGCACACATGGGCTTGCGCGAGTGCGCGCTCCACAGGCTGAGAACGTCAGAGTTAGAAATGTATGGCATCAGGCAGACCGACCCTTTCATTCTGGAGATGCAGAAACCGAGACCCGAGAAGCCAAGTGAGTTGAGGAAGATCACTCAACCGGCTCATGTTCGCACCGGGACTGGAATCCCAGCGCTCCGGCTCCCGTGGCTCAGCGTTCTTTCCCTGGCTGACCCATCTAGAGATGGAGCTCAGAATCTTGCTGACTCTCCCTTCTGTAATCATTTTTGGCTCTATTATCCCTGAACTTGTGTGAAGTCTCCTTGAAGCTATTTCTGTTTTCAGTGTCGTGCTCCCAAGCAAGAGCCTGAAGCCACTGGGACGGAGGAAGAAAGGACAACGAAGGTTTTATTTTTGTTCCCTCTCAGATCCATGACCTCTTTCCTTCTGAGAGAGGCAGAGGCCTTGCAACTTAGGAGAGAGATCTAGGGGTGAAGCACTTTGTTTCGGAGGGGTCTCATGGCCGGCGGTTGGAATTTCCCAGGAAATGAGTTACTGTTCCTCGTGCAGGTACAATTTGGCAGCAGACAAGGATATAAGGGGTAATCTGCTCTGACTCTGCCCGTGCCCCGCTGTCTGGTGCTTACATTATAACCATCCGTGAGCTTAGAGTCAGAGTGGCTGGTCACTGGATGCCTCAGCCAGGGGCATCAAAACCTTTATCAGCCCCTGACAGGTGAACATGGGGCCAAACTACGCAGCTTGCCTCTAAATACTATGAAAACCACCCAGTGTACCATCTTCTTTGGTACACGATCCTGGGAGAGGCAGGAATGAATAAAACTCAAAGATCCTAATTCCCAGGCAACCAGATCAAGTTCAGCTTTGTTTGCAAGACGTTAGCTGTTCAGAGTGGAGAGATTTCTCCAATGTCTCTTGAAAATCAGAAGTTGGGAAAGGTCTTCTTTTTAATGAGCTCAGCCCCTTCCTGTTACTTTCCCCCACAGTGTGGCCTTTCATACTACCCCAGGGTCCATACAAAAGGGCTTTGGATTTGGATCCTGGAGAAAGAGATAGGAAGGAGATAACCACAGGACCTGGGGCTGGATTCTTTCCATTTATACTGTGAAGATCCTGGCTGCCTGGGGGATTTGCATAATTCAAGGAGCCTACGGATGGCAAAAACCCAGGGTGACCAGGAATGAGGAAGGCTACCTAAGAGGTAGGGCCTTCTGGTAGGGACTGCCTCCGTAAAGAGAGATAACAGGTCTTGCCACAGGGAAAAGGACCTAACCGTTCCCTTTCTTCTTAAGGAAATTATCATTTCAACTTTGCTCTGTCTTCTCTTGGCCAGTTTGAGGAAGGAAGACTCCCAATCTGCATTAAATGGAATGATTTCAAGAAGCGCAGAATAGAGTGTAGGCTCCTCACCCACCCCATCAGAAAAAGGCCTTCCCCCCATTAAAATGGACAGCTGCTCTTTGCAAATGCGAGGGGCAACACTCACCCATTTCTAGTGGCCCTGACAGACCAAGGTTGCCAGTGATTTGGTTTTGGGGGATGGAGAAGGTCCTTTGTTCAAAGGAAAAAATCGAATGCTGTCTGGAATCCCACCATTTAACGTAATTGAACTTCCTCCCATGTTACTTTGATCTGGGTTTAAGCAGCAGACGTCTCAGAAGAGGGAAAGCTCTAACCTGTTATCAGTGCTTTATATGATGGGGGGCGGTGGGGGGGCCTTCAAAAAAAGGTTTTTGTTCCCTTAACAAATAAGTGAAAAGCAGCTCAGCCGGGCAGGGGTTGGGCCAGTTTCTAAAGATCCCACCTCTAACGAGGCAGACCCACAGCCAGGCTGTGGGCTTTGCTGCTCAGGGTTAAGGTAAGAAGGCACAAAACAGACAAGGGGGATTTCTGCTCTGGGGTAGGGGAGAGGGGTCAGGCAAAAGGGATCTGGGGAGCAGTGAAGACACGCATTTGTGACATTTTTATGATTTTCATTTCTGTCTCGGCTTGTCCTGTCCCTGATAAATGGCTCCCTGCTTGACTTCCGGGGATATAAGGCACCCGTCCTGATCCGGCTCTCCCTGGAAGGAGGGAGGGACAGGAGCTCTTCCCATACACTAGGATTTTATTTCTAAGTCTCCCCCATCCCCACTTCTCAGGGCCGAGTCACTGCCCAAAGGAGAGTCCCATCCTCTTATTAAAATCTCCCCTCCGGTTTGCTTGGTCAGCATGTGAAGGACCGAGGAATGGGCCTCTTCATTAAGATTATTTCTATTTCTGACAGGCCCCCGGGTGGGTTATGAGGATGGACGCCTCAGTCCGGCACTGACTGATGTCCTCCTGCCACCATCGGTCTTGGTAACTACTTCTGGGGCTGGCACGTCCCACACCTGCCTTGCCTTTGGGCCCTTCTGAGGAGCCGTTGGTGTCAAGGGAGGGACACCCCGCGAGGAGCCGGGGTGAGGAAAGTGTGTGGGGGAGAACCCCAGGAAGCAGCCCATCCTTGGCTTTCAGAAGAGAAGAATTAAGGCTCACTGGGGACGGGAGCGCGAACAGTGGCACACCTCTAACAGCCTGCAAAATCCATCCCTAGAAACCCTCTTCTCAACAGGACAGTCTTCTCATATCACTGCATTTGCCCACTGGAAGAGATCTTTATTCCATTCTTCCCTCCTCAGGAATGAATTTTGCGTTCTGGCTTTGCTATACAGGTCTTAGAAACTATGAGAGGGCTACCACAGGGCTATTATACACGGGGAAAGGCTCACTGCCAGAGGCTGGTGGAGTGTTGGGGACAGGAGTCCATGCAGAATGTCCCAGGAAGTTTGCCATCCTTGCTCCTCTCTTTCCGGTTGGCCATTGCGAGAATTAGGATCTGCCAGGTAGCTCAGTAAAATTTCCCGGATGAGGGTTGACATGGGTCAACATCTGGCAGAAATACTCCCCACAGCCAGATGACACTGATTGGGCCTTCATTCAGGCAGGAAAGAACCTTATTATGATTATTGTTATTTTATAGCTGAGTTAAGTAAGATTCCAAGAAACCGCAGGATTTTCCCAAGGCCCCTTGGGGTGGAAGAAGGGGTTAGAATCTAGGTAGCCCTCCCCCAATGCAGGATTCCACAAACCCCTCATCCTCTCTGTTTGACGTAGAGAATGAAGAAAAGCCAGGACTGCCAAGAAGCCAGACGCAGTTTCTGGGTAGAAGGAAGCCCCCTGAGGTCTTGCTCTCTTGGACCTGCAGCTTCCTCCTCCCCCTCATTGGGCTGCGGTCGGTCAAGGCTCTGTGGGGAGATATTCGTTCTTCCTAAAGGGCTGTGATGGAGCTTCTGTAGCAGCTTCTCTTGGGAACCAAAGAAGACATTTTTCACAGTTGTTTCTCCTGCAGATGATCCCTATCTTAAGACAAGTGCCAGAAACTCACGACCACCAAGCCAACTGTGTTTATGACCTGTACATTCATTTCTGAGCACGCTGGTATGGAGCACAGCTGGGCAACTCTAGGGGCCTAGTTGGGGGACACAGAGAGAAACTGGACCCACCCAGCCTATTCAGGAACTCAGCACCCAACAGAGGTGATGGCATCACCTGCCTCTCTCTCCTAGAACTAATCTTTCCGGAGCAAGCTCCCCTCACTGACCTTCGTGCTTCACAGATGTCCTGTCCTAACTCAGAGCAAGCCCACAAGGTCATGTGATGTGTCCAAGCTGTGATTCAAAGCTGGTCCTCCACCAGCTGAGCCACACTGAACGTAGGCAACCAGATCCTGACATTGGGCTGGGGTGTCAAGAAAGCTCCGTGGCCTTGGAGAGCTGCTTCCGGGTGTCCCACCAAAACAGCCCGGCAGCTTCACAAGCCCAGCTCAAAGACAGAGTTGCCCCGTGTCCAAGAACAGGAAATATTTCTCACTCCCCAGTCTCCTGGGAGAGGAAGTTCTCCCTCCTCTCCTCCCAAGGAGGAGCTCCTCAGGCTCCCTGCCTCCTAGAACTAAGATAAATATTGAACCTGGGAGAAGCCTTAGAGAGACACTAGTCAGCTAGATCACCCCTCCCCACAAGTTACAAGAAAAGAAACAAGGGCTCAGCTCAGCTTATCACCATCACAGCCAAAGGCAAAGCCAGACCCCCAGCCCTGGCCATCCATGCTTCCAACTCTGCAGTTTCTTCGTTGGAGTTAACCAAGGAAATACAAAGTCAGACTTCTTAAGGAGAGAGACTGGCTTTAGCAGGTGCCATCTAGTAGGTCAAACCGGGGATAAATAGAGAAGCACTGATTTGGGGGTCTTAGCTGCTGTCAATCTCACTGCTTTCCCAAGCCTGATACTCGCCGAACATCAGATTCTGAAAACTCCCATTTAAAGGAAATCTCTCTCGGCTGATTAGCGCTGTGCTTTATCCTAACCAACAGCCTTTATTGAACACACCCTGCTAAGCTAAAGGTCTCTGGAGAATTGATTGTACAATCCTTGCTCTCCTAGTCTACGGACTGAGTCTTTGGAAACACCTGGACCAGAATTTCTGTCCGCGATCTGGTTTCCGCGTTCCTGCTTCCTAACCCTGTCGATGAATGGGCAGGGATGAGTGACTTGGGGGTGTTTTGGGGCTGACCGAATCTAGAAATCTGGTGTGTGTGTGTGTGTGTGTGTGTGTGTGTGTGTGTGTGAAAAATCAATACCTGCTGCCACCAATTTTATGAACGAGGACCCACGGTCACACCGGATTTGGAGTTTGGAGAGACTAAATTACCAAGGGTCATGTCCTCAGTAAGAGAGGTTGTGACAATAGCCGGGAATGGGGAAGGCATGGTGGTGATGGAGATAACTTCTCCACTCCGAAGAGCAAAGGGATGATTTACAGGCCTGCGAGGCTCGTACCTGATTCAGCAGAAGCTCTTTGTTTCACTGCATCGGGTGAAATTCAATCATTCCCAGGCCAGGCCTTTGCCCGGGGAAGGGGGAGAATCGGGCTCTTGTTAAGTTAGGACTAAATTGCTGATTTCAGCAAATGAAAACTAACGACCACTGCTGGCCTCCCATTTGCAGGGGGCACCTGTGGAGGTCATTAGGCCTCCCCAGTGAGGGGGATTTGAGCAGGAAGAGGGTCTGGACGAGTTTCGGGGGGTGGGGGTGGCGGTGAGGCTTCAAGGCCACTCAGCCTTACCCCTTGGAGTCAGACATTTCAAAGGACAGGTTTCTTGCTGGGTCTTATTTCCTTCCTGAGTAGGCATGGAGGGGAGGCAGAGGGTGAAGATGTGAGCCCTGGTTTCTGGAACTGTCCCCCAAGGAGTGTCTTGCAGGCTTTGGCACAAGTGGCAAACCTGTTAAACCTTGGCCCAGTCCATTATTGGTGTCACTTCTTCGAGTTTTGGTCTTGGAAAGCGTGGAAACATATTTACACGCCCTCTCCTGGCCCCCAGCGGCAGATCCACACCCCCCACCCCTTGCAAGAGCAAGGGTGTGTTCCGAGTCTGCGTTCTCCCTCTCTGGGAAAGGCAGAAGAACATCACCCTCAGAGAGGGGCTGTATCAACTTTCTGTCTTCAAGTATCTCCATCTCAGACCCAAATGTAGCTTAGGCCCATGCATTAGCTTGGCTAATCACAATCAACTGATACTAAAAATGAGGCTTAGCATCCACAATAATGATATTATCGGCCGAATAATTACTATGTGCCAGGCACTAACTAAGCTTCCTACAGCAGTATCTTTCTTCCTTTTTTTTTTTTTTTTTTAATCCTCACCACGGCTTTGAGGCAGGTACAGCATTTTATACTCAGAAAGCTTCAGCGGCACACCCAGGGTTCCACAGCGAGTAAGCAGAGTCAGGAGCCAAACTCCGGGACTCTGACAATCCCCCCTCTTTGCTACAGGTACAGAGGGTTGCAGAAAAGGGTGGGGGGAAGGGAGCTCCGGAGGTGGGGCAATTCTGCTGCAAGGAGACAAGGGAGGAAACAAAAGAGAGTGCCCTGTGTCGGAGCGATTAATGTGCTCAGGTTTGGCCCAGACTCTGATTCAAATCTCAGTGCTAACATACTCTCCCCCGTGCTTCTTGGGATCTCAGAGGACTGCTTGTCTCAGATTGTTAGTCTCCCTATCTGGTAAGCAAGAATGATGATGCCACCCTCCACCCCCCTATGCTCTGGTCTCTGCTGAAGGGTTTCTTTGTCTTGGAAGGCTCCCTGACCTTTCACCCCAAACCTGCATTACCCTTCTCTGAATATAGGATTTACGTAGTGTACACATCACAGTGGGTTTTAGCACTTCCTCTGGCACAGTCTTTAAAGATGGAAATGGATTCGCTCACTGTTCTGTCCTCAGCACCTCCTCAACTTCGAATGAATGAATGAATGAATGAATGAATGAATGAACAAACGAACTAGCAATGGGGAATAAAATGACCTGGAACACAGAAGACTTTCAAGAGATTAGTTGCACTTGACCCTTGGCAATGTGCCTGGGTCAGCTTCCGTGGTAAGGCTCAGGCACACTGTTACAAGGTGACAGCCATCAGGACAAAGAGACTTTTACCTTTAACATTTTCCAGGATTGGTCATTCTGGTTCTTGGACGGGGCCAGAAGGGTCTGGCACAGGGTGAGTTTTTCAGAGGCACCAGTGCCTTCTTCAGCCTTGCCCTTGACCAGTCATTCCATGAATATTGAGTTGATGGAAGGAGGCATCCCTCTCCTGGTGTGTGTGTTCCCCAGGATGCTAACCTCGTTCTGAGACCACAGGGCGGGGTCTACGTGGTACCGAGTTGAAAGGCCACAGCTGAGGTGGGAAGGAATATGCATAGCCCGGGCGGCCGCATGTGGTCTCTGGGAATGTGGGTACAGGCAAGTTTGTGGGAAGGGTCTGATGCACACAGCCAACCGGCTAAGGCCTTGACACCTTCTGAACCTGAAAAGGAAGCACTACACGGAGCACCCTGGGAAGGCAGGGTGGTGGGGGGCAGTGGGAAGGGCAGAGGATCTGGGCAGCCCATCCTACAAGAGTCCCTGCTGCTTCTACACAAGCAGAACAATCTTGTAAGGACCGATCCCTCCTCTCTACCTCCCCTTCCCTCCCAAATTCCCCTCCGTCCCCCACTAGTTCACCTCCACATTATCTGTTTCCTATCAGGCTCTTGGCCCCACAAAGCATTACATGGGAGTGATAATGATAAAAGCTAGCCTAGAAAAGAGAACTCTTATTCTCCCCCTATAGATGAGCAGGAAACTGAGGCACACAGAGTACTTTGCCCAAGGTCACACAGGTTGAGGAGCCTGAAAATCAAGCCCAAACAATCTGGCTTGAGCATCTGTGCTCCCGGACGATAGAGGCAGAGGGGGTGGGTAAGGAGGGAGGGGATGACGTGTAAACCAGAAGAAAATCAAAGTGTCGGTGGGTTGGCAGCCTGGACCCCCTTGAAAGCTACTCTCTTCCCCCTCAGTCTTCCATGGCTGTGCATCTGCATCTCCTACTCACGACTGGGAGTTATGGTTATTGGGGAACATGACATAGGAAATGTGCTCTCCACCTGGAAGGTGGTGGATGGTGCATGGTGTCCTCTGTCCTCCAGGTCAGTGTCAACCCAGTTCCCCCCACTGGCTGGCCTGGGGTACAGAGACACACTTCTTCCAGCTGGTCCTCAGGTTCTTCAAAGAGGACATACGTGAGCTGAGATACTGAGCCTCCCAATGCCCGCCTTTCCCCCTTCTAGGGAAATGCACACGCACACATACACACACATGCACACGTACATGCACATGCACACACATACGCCCTCTATCTTAACCCTCACCACAGGTGTCAGTGGCTCACCTTCCAAGGAGTGGAGCAGTTGCCCTGTGTCACAGGGACAGCCTCCCCGTGCGCCTTCCTCATCCGAGCTGGCTTTTGACAACCCAGCAGATATTTTTCAAGCCACTTTTGTTTTTCACCGAATAAAGAAAAAAAAAAATGTTTCTGTCATTGTTCACTGTGCTGTTCCTTCCTCCTATTAGCTCTGCTGAGATGCACCCAAAGAAAAGAAAATACAATTGCATACAATTAGCAATGGAAATTATTAATAGGAGCAAGAGATTCAATCCATTCTACAAGTAATTCTGTAGTGATTTTAGTAATTGATAGTAATTAAACACTAATTAATTCATTTCCCAACTAATGTATTTACTTTATTTATGGGTATTCACTTTAATTACATTTGTTTGCATTCCCTGGGTTAAGTAATACAAATTTGTTCTCTTTTCTGAAAATATTTATTTGGGCTTCTTTAAGTCATTCTTTGAGAACATGTGGGAGCAAAGACTAATTGCTTTGAATTGCAGCTAAGCACATTGATTTCTTCCTTTGGAATGTGGAGCTAATGGAAAGTGAAGTTGGCCACCTACCTCTCCTAGATGAAGTCTCACCTCTGCTCCCCTAATTTTTGGTCCAGCTGTCCAGCAACACTTCCTGTGAGCGCTCCTTTGAAGAGATCAAAATGACTGGGCACATGTTCTCCAGGGAACTGAAATGCCAGGGAATGAAAATCCCATTTCTGGGCCTCTTGTTGACATGAGTGGGATGACCCTACAGATGACTCATTGCAGGCATGAGTCTGTTTTTTGGATTGAAAGGCTGTCAGTTGTGTTATCTAGATTCCCAGGACCGGAAGTACTGTGCAAGCACTGCTCCCTGTCCAGCCACTCACTGATGCCCATGTGTTTCTGTCTACTGGCCACATAGCCTGTGTTTATGCAGTTCCCCTGATGGGACACTCTCCCCAGCCTTCTGTCCCTGGATAGTTCCAGCTATTAGAAATTCTTCCTGACACGGAGCCCAAATCTGTTATTTAGAAAGTATCTTCTTCCCTGATTATCCCCGGACCTCCAGCTATCCCACCCACAGGCCACAGAGAGTAAATTCAATCTCTTTCAAAGAGCAGCCCATCTGATGCTTCGCAGCTAACCTGGCAACACCAGCTACGCCGATCCACTCGACCACGCTCACGTGGAACGCATTTATATCCCGTCCCCATCCTGTCGGCCGAAGAAGGTCTAGCCTCTTTTCATCTCCCCTAAAATATGCAAATGGCTGTGGTCTGACTCTTACAGTGGAAAATGGAAGTGGCCTTTCTCAGTCAGGCTTCTGTACTTCTATTCATGAGTGCCTCAGTGTGGTTGGGCACAGAACAATAATGAGCCATTTGAGATGTTGGCCCCGTGAAGAGCAACAAGTAGTAGGCTGAGTGTTTCTGAGGGCTGTTACAAACACTGGTGAGGTCAGAGCATAAAAGAGGCTCTTAGTCACAAAGAAGGTTTAAGAAAGCCCAGCCCTGTCATCAACTATAGAGAAGGAGACATCTGCCTCGATGGGTCTCCCTTGTTATACAAACCATGTTGTACCTAAGACTGGCCAAGAGCAAAATAGGAAAGGGGTCAAAAAGGGAGACAAAACAGGTAGGATCAGGATGGCAAGCAGGCCTACACTCCTAGTGCATTACGTTGGCAGCAGACTTGTCCTTGGAAGCTTCATCATAGTGCACCTCAAACTTCCCCTCCATCCTGAAAGAGAAAGAAGATGAGGAAGGGGAGTTGCCTTCTGGGAAGCCCTGCGTTGAATGCCTGTGAGACGTACATGACCTTGATAAAAGGTGAAATCCCAAATACATTTCATTCCTACATTCAGGGGCTGCCCCGTTAGACCATGATTGGATGTGTCATTTTTTTCACTAATTGGTCTAGACGGAGACAAAATGAGAAGCTGAGACAGCACAACTGGCTCATTGCTCATTCACTGGCCTGTGGAGGCACCGGCCCCCCCTGCACCTCTGGCTGGAGCCTGGCCGGAGGAAGGGAGCTAAAGCCCAGGGTGAGGCTGGGTCAGAGGGTTCAGCCCGGAGCTGTCCAGGAGAGAGAGTGCTGAATCAGCCCTCACTGCTGAGCAAGGAGGGTCTGCGGCAGCTGCTACCAGGACCTAACTTCTGGCGATTCACCTTTACAAACAGGGCAAGAGGTGATGGAAATAGCCACACAACCAAATTATTACAGAATTATGATTGGGGTTTGAATTCCTAAAAGAATTATGCTGGGGGGGCTGCAAGGAGTTGCATCTGGGTGGCTCAGTCAGTTGAGCATCTGACTGTTGGTTTCAGCTCAGGTCATGGTCCCATGGGTTGTGGGATCAAGCCCCGGGTCTGGCTCCAAGCTCAGTAGGGAATCTACTGGAGATTCTCTCTCTCCCTCTGCCCCTCCCCTCACTCTGAAATAAATAAATAAATCTTTAAAAATAGAGTTGTGTTGGAGAAGGGGTTGGGAGATCATCATTAAAAAAAAAAAAAAAAAAGCCCCATTTCGGGCCTGGATAAAGGCAGGCAGATGCCTGATAAAAAGCCAATATTCCTTTCCAGACCTGATGCAGTGTCTTCTTCAGTGATAGAGAACCCTAAACCTTCAATTTTCCCTATTATTTCTTGATCTCTTAGAAACCCCTTTCATCCTATTAAATAACTGCAGCCTATTTTTTGAAACGGCAGAGAGGATTTCCAACCGTGTAGAAGTGAATATATCAGAAGCTTGGATGTATGTGGATTTTAATGAAAATTGTGTGTGTGTGCATGTGCATACCATCCAGAGATACACAGACGGATGTGGTTTAGTTTTACCCACATGCAATGTAGGATTTGCATCTCCTAATCAGTTCAGGATCCAGAAAAGTAGCTTCCGATAGAAGAATTCCATTACTAGTCAGCCGACTGTGACATAGCATACCTGTTCCATACCTTATATAAAAAAAGGCCTCTTTTCATCTCTCGTGCACGCGCTCACGTGCGCGTGCACACACACACACCACGTTATCCTGACACGCCACAAGGGAAATCAGCCAAGAATTCATGAAAAAGTCCATGAAAGGGGAAAAAAATCAAGGTTCTTTGAATTTAGTTTTTCTATGAACTGGAATGAGATTTCAGGACCAGAATCTTTAACATGCTGTTTTATAATGAGGGAAGGAAGGCAGGGAGGGTTCGAGGGAGGGAAGGAGAGAGAGAGAAGGGAAAGAAGCAGGGAGGAAGGGCGCTCTCACAGACACAGAGGAGTGTGAGCTCGATAAGAAGCTGCTAAATTGAAACAATAATTATGGGAATAAAGTGCATCTGACCAATAAAGGCCAGACCCTCTCACCCTCTTTCCTTCCCTTGTCATCTTTGGAGAGGTGGCATTTAAGTACTGACTGGAGTTGCATTCCCTGAGCCATTACTCACTGGGATTTGGCTCTGAGAGTGTAATGTTAACTAAACTTTAAGAAAATGAGAGTATAAAAGAGAAATCAGTTGGAATAGAAAGGAAGAAAAAACGGTAAGACATCACTGAGAGCGAAATCCATTATCCTATTTGTTTGCTCATAGTGATCCTTTGCCTTGGTCATTTCTTCCAAAAATAGACCCTCCCCATATTTAGTACGAGTTGTGTATTTGACTGAATTTAGGTAAGGGGATCCCTAACCAAAAAAAGTAAGTGGAACACAGCCACCCCTCTTTAAAGGGAGTAATTCAAATTGCCCATAGAACATCATCCCCAGCATTCAGCGTATAGGCCAGAACAAGCTAAATATTCTGACCAGCTTTCTATTTAAAGTGAATTTCATAATCAAAAGCCTAATTACTGAAAGGTTCTCATTGACATGAGATGAGAACTGGGGCACAGCAAGTGACCTGACAATTCCGTACCTAATAAGAGACTGGGAACCGAAAATGAAGCAAAATGAGCTGAGTAAACCAGACAGAATCTAATCAAGGTTTGGAACCAAGTCGAGGGTTTGAGGAATCAACATAACAAGCAAATATTCTGTTGGATGTACATTTGTGCTGATACATGATGATTCCACTTAGTGCTCTCTGCCCATTACCAATTTCACCGCATTTCTTTCCCGTTCCTTGCTTATCTGAGTCTTCCCCTCCTGACACGTGGATGTGTGTCCACAAGCTCGCCCATGTGGGGACCCCTGTGAGCATGTCACCTCCACCGACAAAATCAGCTGTTTGTCCATCCTCGTGCATTGCTCCTCTCCTGCAGGCCACAATATTGATCATCCCGTTCCCCTTGATTACCGACATGCTGGCTCTCCTGTTTTCTTTCTACCCCGTGGAATTGATTAACCCCGTCATCTGGATGTGCATGTATTTTGAGCTCTGTATGTGTGCTCACGGGAGGTAGTGATATGCCTTGTTCTCCTTCTCTTCCTTTTGGCTTGAATATAAATATTTACGGCCACCGTGCTTTAAGTCTCTCTTTGTATGTTCTGTCCTAACAGTTGCATTCATATCTAAGGCTTCAACCGTTACCTCTATAAATCTGATGATCAAATTTAATGTCAGTCCTGGAATCAGTCCTAAGAACCCCTTTCAAATAGTCAGTGGCTTGATGAACATCTCCATCTGGTTGTTCCCAGCAGGGCTTTACACCTGATGTATCCCAGCTGAAATTCACTATTCCTCCTGTACCGCGTCACAAAGGAAAGGAGCTTCCCGGTGTCTTGCCCGTGTCTGTGATGACACCTCCACCATCTCGGGTCCCAAAGCCTCATCATCCTCCTTCCTCTTCTGCTCTGCACCTGATCCAACCTTGCGTTCCCTCGCTGTTGGCTCCATGGTATTTCCTTTATCTCCTGCTGCCACCACCCTATTCAGACACTCATAATCTGCCTCCAGGTTACTATAGTATCCTCTTAACTACTTTTGATGCCTCTAGTCTTCCAAATCTTTAATTAATTTTTACAAATCCCTGCCGCAGTGATCTTCCTAAAGCACTACTCTGATCACCTTACTCACCTGCCTAAAAAAGTTCACATCTTTTGATTCGTTCAGTCCAAAAAAACCCTCCTTAATCTGCACCCTCAGCTCCCCTACCACCACAACAAGCTCTCACACAAACTGACCCCAGCTCCCAGCTCCCTTCACCTACCCTGAGCATTGTAGCTTGACCGAAGCACTTACTACACTACACACTACTGTTTCTAGCTCTGTGCCTTCGTTCCAGGGGCACACTTGGCTTGGGCTGCAGTGCCAATTTCCACAGATGTGAATCTCTGACTCAGGTGCCCTCCCCTCCTAGAAGTTGTTCCTGGTCCCCAGCTGAAAGCATGTTCTATTCATCTGATCCCACCCACCTGTTTTTGCATGACCCCCATATCAACATAGTGTTAAGGTTGCAAAAGAGTGCCTCACCTCTTTTGGAAAACTGGAAGTCCTTGAGAGTAAAGCCAACATGTTTACCCACACAGGAGTTTTTTCTCACTCAACATGTACCCGTGCCTTCTACATGAGTGCTTAACAGGCACTAAATGAATGAACACAGGTATGAATAAATACAGGTGTATAAATGCTCATACCTGCTCACTAAACACGCAGCCATTCATGGCGACAAAAATATGAATCAATCACTGCATACATCCATCACTTAACCACAAATTTACAATGTTCCTGCTCTGTGTCTATAATTGCATGCCCCTGTGCACTCCTACTTAAAAAGACAGAAAAATGAACTCTGAACAAATGGGCAATGACTCTTTCTTTGAGTTCTGCAAGCCATCCTAGCATGAGCACCTGTGTAAAAGGAAAAGAAAACACTGGTGTTGCTCTGGAAATACCAGGCCAGGTGAGAGAATGAGGCTGGGAAGGGAAGAATTCCACACACCTTGGCTGGATCTGGGAGCCCGGACCGGGGCCATCCCGAGCTGCCGCCAAAGGGATGTAGAAGCCCAACAGGAGAATATGCTTAAGGGAAGAAAGTTGAGCTGCAGACGATTCCAAAATGTCTCTATGTCACAAACAGCTTCCCAAAGAAACAGCAGACCACATTGCTATGGCTGACATGTAGCCGTGTGTGTGTGTGTGTGTGTGTGTGTGTGTGTGTGTTTATGTGTGTGTATGTGTGTGTGTATGGCAGGGGGAGGGATACAGGAATGAATGAATGAATGAATTCAGAGCACCCTGATCAATTCCCCCTGGGATAAAATCCAAATGTCTGCTTCTAAGAGATAAACAGAAAGCTCTGCTCCTCAGAGGCATGGCCAGTGGCTGAACACCACGCTAATCTCCTCTGCACCGGGTCCCAGGCACCACAGCAAATGTGTGTCCAAAAAAAAAAAAAAAGAAGAAGAAGAAGAAGAAAGAAAGATAGAAAAGGGGGGGGGGAGAAGGAAAAAAATGGAGGCAAAAAAAGCAAATCTCACTAAAGGCAATAATGTGAATTCAAACACTTTTGCAGTTTGAATGAAAGCAACCAAAATTGATGTTGTTTCAAAGAGGGTATGGGAGCAAGAGCAGAGAAATAGATTAATTTGGCTGGATAGATTAATTTGGCTGGAGAGATGAAGAGGACTCCCCAGCTAAGGGGTGGGGACAGGCCAGCTGCCAATGAGCATGAAAATACCATACATTTCCCAAGCACTTTGTACTGCTCTGAGCTCTCTCCCATTTATTGTCATTTGATATTCCAAGTGCAGCACTGAACGGCAGCATGGGGGCTATTCCCACCCCTCCACCCACTCTAGGGAAGAAGTTAACTGAGGCCCAAGACATCCCCTCCCCCTCCTCCTCCCCCAGATGGTATCCATCACCTTTGGGCCTAATCTGGGGCTTTGGCTGGTACTTCTAAAGCTTTAATGTAAGCATCACTTGGAGAATTAATTGAAATTCAGATTCAAGTTCAAGGTGAGGCCCAAGATTCTGCACCGATCACACTGGCCAGGGAGACCCATGCTACCCATGCGGGCTCCCACTTGGAAGGGCATGACTTTGGATATTGTATCAGGGGAACTCGAAAGACTTGCCTCAGCAGAAGTCTGACTGTCAGCTCCTCATCTGGTAGTACTTTACTTAATTCACACTACGAAAATTCTAGTGCCGATGTCACAGAGAGCTCCTCATGAGGCCTGAGAAGGCTCCCTGTTTTCATGGAGTTGGCTCTTGCAAAGCCCTCAGAATGTCCCAGAACACTAAGTCTGCAAAGGAAGATCATTGGTACCATGACACAAAGCCCAATTGACTTCTTCTGTCCTTCAAGAATCTCCACACATTCATCACCATCTCCATGCTCCTCGCAGGGCAAGAACGGGCAGGTATCATTACTCCAGCCTTTCTGGAAGAAGAAGGAAGGAGAGCACTGGCAGGGAGTCTCCTGGAGCAGGGTCAGGATGGAACTCTGGTGCCCTGATTTCTGACCCTGTGCTTTTAGAGCAGAGAACAGAGAAAAGGCCACTTCCCTCTTCTTTCCTATTGACCAAGCACAATGTTTGCATTCCATCATTTAAAACATATTCCTTTTGGATTTTACGGGTTGGGGTATTTTTTTTTGGGGGGGGGGGGGCTTATTTTTGTTTTGTTTTGTTTTGTTTTAGCTTCAAAATGTGGTATACATATACAATGGAATTTTTTTTATTTAAATTCAATTCAGTTAATATATAGTGTATTATTGGTCTCAGGGGAAGAATTCCGTGATTCCTCAGTTGCATATAACACCCAGAGCTCACTACTGCAAGTGCCCTCCTTAATGCCCATCACCCCACCTCCACTCCAGCAACCCTCAGTTTGTTTCCTACAGTTAAGGGTCTCTGGTGGTATGCTTCCCCCTCTGTTTTCATCTTATTTTGTTTTTCCTTTCCTTCCCCATGCTTGTCTGTTTTGTTTCCCAGATTCCACATATGAGTGAGGTCATTTGTCTTTCTCTAACTGACTTATTGCACTTAGTGTAATAACCTCTAGCTCCATCCATGTCATCGCAAATGGCAAAATTTCATTCTTCTTGATGGTTGAGTAATATTCTGATATATATATACATATATATATATATGTATATATATATATATATCTCACATCTTCTGTATCCATTTTTCTGTCGATGGGTATCTGGCCTCTTTCCATATTTTAGCTGTTATGGACATTGCTGCTCTAAGTATTGGGGTGCAGTTGTCCCTTTGAATCACTATGTCTGTATCCTTTAATTAAATACTTAGTAATGCAATTGCTAGGTTGTAGTGTAGCTCTATTTTTAAAAAAGATTTTATTTATTTATGTGAGAGAGAGAGAGACAGCATGAGAGGGGAGAAGGTGAGAGGGGAGAAGGTCAGAGGGAGAAACAGACTCCCCGCAGAGCTGGGAGCCCGATGTGGAACTCGATCCCGGAACTCTGGGATCATGACCTGAGCTGAAGGCAATGGCTTAACCAACTGAGCCACCCAAGTGCCTGGGTGGCTCTATTTTTAACTCCTTGAGGAACCTCCCTACTGTTTTCCGGAGTGGCTGTACCAGTTCGCATGTCCACCAACAGTGTAAGACGGTTCCCCTTTCTCCACATTCCCACGAACATCTGTTGTCTCCTGAGTTGTTAACTGTAACCATTCTGACCCATGTGAGGTGGTATCTCATTGTGGTTTTGATTTGTATTTCCCTGATGCCCATCAATAAGGAGCGTTTTTTCATTTGTCTGTGAGCCATTTGTGACATACAATGCAATATTATTCAGACTTAAAAAGGAGTAATCCCTGTCACATGCCGCCACGTGGATGAACCCTGAGGACATTATGCTGAGTAAAACAAGTCAGACCCCAAAAAGACACATACCCTATGACTCCACTTCCATGAAGGTCCGGAGAATCATCAAATTCGTAGAGACAAAAAGTGGCACGGTGGTTGTCAGGGACTGAGGGAGGGAGGGACAGGGAGTTAGTGTTTCGTGGATACAGAGTCAGTTCAACAAGATGAAAAGAGTTCTGTGGGCAGATGGTGGGGATGGTCGCCCGACAGCATCAATGTGCTCAGAGCTCCTGCACAGTACATTTCAAAATGGTTAAGATAGTAAATTTTATGTAATGTGTATTTTATCGCAATAAAAAACAAGGGGGAAAAAGTGTTTTTCTGAAACCATAAACTTCTCAGGGAGGAATGTTTAACACCTTCAAACTCTAATCATTTGACAACATTGGGAGAATTCGTATGTTAGATTTCTGTGACAATCAACAGACGCAAAGGTCGTGCAAGAATGATGTGAGGAAGAAGCATCCAGGGGTAAAAGGGGACCACAAAAAGCAGCAGGGAGAAGCACCAAAGGCTACCATCGCCTGCTTCCCAGCTTTGCAGAAAGCCAGGCCTGTTTGCTTGCCTGTCCCCAGGACTGGGGGGGGGGGGGGGGGACCTGCTCTGGTGCCTGCATTGACCTCAGAAGTTACATGGCCTGGAAGGTCTCCCAAGCCAGAAGTGCTCCTTCCCCCCATTCTCCTGCCCCGCGCTCACAGGCTGAGTTATGATTGGCTCAGGCTGTAGGGCCCTGGGGTTCCCGTGCTGTTTCCAAGGAGGTGGCTTAGGGTCGAGGAGAATGGGTTCACTGATTTCGCGGCAGCTTGGCACTGCCCGTTCTCAGCGGGCTCGCTGAGAAGATGACAAAGAAGGAGAACTCCAATATCTTGATTCCCCACTCTGGAGCCTTCTGCCTTGGCCTCATCGCCAGCCCCAAATGCCCTTCAGAGACAGCAAACCTCCAGGAAAAATTAAATCCTCACCAAACACCCTTTAATTTTATCCACTTGGCTTAATGAAGGTTCCGGTATTAATGACCTCGGAGGCTTTCTGTCTGACAGTTCTGCTGGTAACTAAACCCTGTGCTATTTTCCCCCCGCAGCCTGAAATCTCAAACATCGCCTCTAATCTTATTTTCTATTTCTGGGCTATATTGCATTAGCACCTTTTTATTTCTCCTGGCATGTTTGACAGTGAGTTCAGGCTAGTGAGAATCATCTCTTTGTGCTGGCAAATGGGGATTGCATCGGTTGTTTTAGAATAATGACTTATAGTTAAAATTACCCCCAGGATATCATAATTACACGGTTACAGCTTTCTTCTTTGACAAGGTGGAGAGGAGGAGCTCAGGTGGCCTATGGGTGGTTGCTTGGGGTAGGGGAGAGAAACACATGTGTATCCCAAACCCCCCAGGAGGCAGGAGGACAAGGAACATAGGCTGAACCTTGGGATAAGATGTGATCCCGGAGAAAGCTGTTCAGCCCCACCCCCTGCCCATCCAAATAGAAATGGGAGAGCCACAGCCCCGGCCTCATTAAGGGCGGCACAATTTACAGGATCCCCCAAACTTCCCGTAACCATGAATATCACACCCTATGGGACGTACCAGGCTATCTGAAATTCACAAGTGAAATTTCCATTTGGCCTGACTCATTAATCAAAAGGTCTCTGCTAAAAGGGAAATTCTATTTGGGAGGGGTCCCATTATTAACATAAATAGATCAGCCTGGGTTAGCTCACGGGCACTCCACAGCATTTTTTTTTTTTTTTGGTCTTTATGTTTGCTTTTAGTAGTGAGATAAACATTATCTTACAGGAACCCTATAGTAGAAAGTGGTGGCCATACGGTGCTTGGAGAGACTTCTGTCCCTCACATCTTCCACCCCGTCTCCATCCCCGAGGCCTCCGATGAAGAAGGGTGATAGGGACCCACCTTGACAGCCATGGCTCTGCCGAAAATTCTAGCAGGGTCCTGAGGGGGTGATATCCAGAGACAGGGAAAGTGAAAAGCTGAGAACACTGATTCTGTCCAGTAAGAGGTCAAAGGGGAGGACCTTGGCCCTGACCAGGATGATGAGGGTACTGGACTCAAGGGAAATGGTGCTGGGCCAAAAAAGGAGAAGAAATGGGACCTGGGATAATGTAATTGCATTCTAGGAAGGGACAAGCCATCCCAAGGGACCAGTATAAGCCAGGTGGATATGGACTTTGGAGTCAGACCTAGGATCTAATCCTAGCTCCAACAGGATGACTAGTGTTTCAGGACAGATTACTTAACTTCCCTGAGACTCAGTTTCCTCATTTCTAAACCGGGAACAATAACGAAACCCAATAAAGTAGAACCAAAGACATAAGCACGAGGCAATGTGCTTCAAAGGGCGTGTGGCTTGTGGCTTCGCCTTGATGACCCAATGCAACCCCAACCCGTATGGAGATTGCCATGTAGCTGTTGTTTGGCCCAACCAAAATTGTCAATATCTTGCTCTTCTCATTTAGAAGTCTCCCAAATGCTACTTTCAGCCCCTGGGAAACGGGGTCAGGAAAATATCCCAAGGGAGGTGTGGAAGTTGATTTGTTGAGGCTGGAGGAGATGCTATAGTGAAGTGTTAATGGGCTGAGCCCGGAGAGGCGCCCCGGCCTGTCTTTACTTGGTCCAGGAACCCAAAGGGGTACTAGCAAGTGAGGCAGGGACCCATGAGAAAGATGATTTTTTTTAACACACGACTTCTAATCTGTGTAATTACTTCTAATCTGTGTAATTACTGCCGCTGGGCCAAGGCACAAGAGAGGAGGAACCTTGTAGACCATCTTCTCTTTTTGTTTTCCTCTCCATCAGAGACATCTTGAGACCTCCCCAAGGTTTTGAAACAAAATTACATTTTTTCCAACTGGGGGGCAGACTCAGCCTGCAGGAATGAGGCTGCAGTATCTCCCGGATTGCCAACTGGGGCTACAGCAGAAGCAAGTGTGCAATGGGCCATTTTTCAAGTGACACTAATTAATATGGGATTATTAGAAAAGCAAATCTACTTCTGCTCCTTGATTAAAACCCTCTGTGCTCCCCAGTAACCCCGTCTGTCCAATGGGCTTTGGCAGACACTCGTGCTGAGGTCGCCATCTGGGGAAGGAGGGACATCGCTTGATCCCCGGTCTCCTTCCCAGGTTTGCCACCAGGTCTAGTCTGTCACCTGACAGCCTGGCTCAGGCTTCTCCTGGTCTCATGAGAAGGAGGGTGTGATTAGCATGGAGGATGGGGGCAAAGAGCCTGTGTGATCTCATGCAAGGTCCCAGAAGACCCTGTGAATTCAGCTTGTCTTTCACGGGGCGGGCTACCTAACCTTAGTGTCCTTGCCTGCTCTAATCCTGGGTATTATACACTCCCCTCCCACGCTGTGCTGGAGAAGCACTATGGTAATGGATACTAATGAGCCTTCTACACCCCAAAGCCTTGCACAATGTGATGCTCAGGGTGGATGGTCCTGAGACCCAGGGAGAGAGGAAAAGCCTTCCAGTGCCACCACCATGTACAGTGTGAATCTCAGTACAGCAGAGAGGGGAGAGTCCCTGATTAGCGTGGCAGGCGGGGTCACCATCCATTTCTCTGGCAGCAGCCGTACAGATGTGGTATTAGAAAGCACTCAGCTATCCCTTCTGACTATGAGGATGCTGTGCCCATAGAGATCTTCCTAAGCCTGGCCCCTCTGAGATGCTGCCCTGAGGATCCCCGTGCTCCTGGAGCTCCAGTGGACACGGACTGACTCTCTACCAACAGGCTGTCCCTTTCCTTTCTTGTCTTGCCTCTGCCTTGCACAGAAAGATCTTTGAGACTCTGCAATACACTTTGTGTCAGAGCTCCCTTGTGGCAGGTACCGCTGGTCTGGTGCATATACGGGCTCATGAGCAGATACTGACCCAGTAAGCTGAGTTCTCCTGCACTTGTCTCAATGCCTGGCTTGGTGAGGACCCCCTGATTCTTTGTTTCGTAAGAGGGGCTCCCCTCTGGCTGCAGGAGCCTTGTCGAGGCCAGGAACCCATCTGCTGACGGTGCTCCATCACCAAAAAGCCAGGCTGGAGAGCCTAGGGGCCCCCCACACATCCTTTTCTCCTGAAGAGAAGTGGCATCTTTCCGCAGTGGCCCACACCCAGCAGGGAAAGAACCAGGACAGAGCTTTGTCTGTGCGGGGCCTCAAAAGCCACATCCTCAGGTCAGAGGAACTAGATTAGCATTCTTTTTATCATTAGCTATTATTCTCTTTACCTGTCCTGGCCTTGACTTCTGCATCTGTAAAAGCAAGGGCCTCGGACAGGTGACACCACCACCACCACCCCCGTCCCCTCCCATCTCTAAGACTCTAGAGCCCAGCTAGAGGGAAAGAAGGCAGCCAGTAATTATATGAAAGAGGCTTAAGCCCAGAGTCCGTTCCCCCCACTTGAGGCTTCAGTTCTGGAGAGTTCTCGGTCCTACTACGCCCTTTCCTAACCATGGCCAAGAAGAGCACAGGTAGCAGCTACCTGCATGGCTCTGAGCCTCTGGAGCTAAGCTTCCCATGGGGCAGGGGGCTTCCATGTAGGAGGATCATACCAGGGTGCCCAGGCAGCTCAGGCGTTAAGCATCTGCCTTCGGCTCAGGTCATGATCCCGGGGTCCTAGGATCGAGTCCCGCATCGGGCTCCCTGCTCATTGGGGAGCCTGCTTCCCCCTCTTCCGCTCCACCTGCTTGTGCTCCCTCTCTTGCTGTGTCTCTCTCTATCAAATAAATAAATAAAATCTTAAAAAAAAAGAAGGATCATACCAACCCATCACATACACATTGACCTACACACATGCTCTATATGTGTCAATGATACCGCCATAAAACTGTAAAATTTGAAAAAAAAAAATATATATATATATGGCTTCTCAGAAAACATTTACTTCCCTTCTACCACCTTTGCAATATCATTTTGCCGTTGGAAAGAAAAAATAGGGGATTTTCCAGGAGGCTTTGTCTGTGTCCTGTTTTCTTGCTTTGTTGGGGCTCCGGAATAAATTTCCTGTTATTCTGCAGGAGGATAAAGAACGTTAAGCCCTTTGATTTTAGAGTTGGCAGCTTGTACTCAAATCCTGACTTCGCCTCTCATGAGCTGTGTGATTTGGGCCGGGTGATAATGTCCCCAACCCTCAGTGTACTTGTCTGTAAAATGGATGCCAGGTCTACCTGTCAAATGTGAATATGCTGAAGACAAAGTTATGCCCTTGGCTCCCGGCATGTCGCTGGCGCTCATGAAGCGGCTCAGCAAGTATAGCGGGGGACTGCACGGGAAAGTCACACCCAGAACCATGTGAAGCTTCACCTTGCTTCTAAGTTCCAGCCTGTTTCTGTGAGACTTTTTTAGGTCATTTTGTTTTAAAGGGAAGATATCTTCAGAATGACTCTTCTGGATCCAACATTATGAAACGTGACATATTGGGGTCCAGTGGTAGCGAGGCTGGCTCCAATCTGATATCCCAGGGCTTCTTTGAGATTTTTTCCCCCTGAACTAGGGTTCTTATCCCGTTTTTCCTACAGTAGGACCTTAAGCCCTGCCTCTTCCCAGCCTTCTGAGATATCCTGCCTCAGAGGTATCAGCTCTGGGCATCGACCCCCGATTCCAGGAGAGTACGAACAGTGTGATTTCTTGGAGTCTTCGAGCTGTGTCATGCCCCTTTCCTGAGATGGCAATTTCTTTTCTGTTGTTCTGTTGAATACATTTTTTAAAAAAGATTCCCTTGGTTGCTGCCGCCTCGCTTTTCTTTGTGGTTAGGATGCAATGACTAGAATCGTGCACGTACTTACAAGTCAATTTTCCTTTAATGATGATTTTACCTGCTCTGAAGCTTATCAGAAGAAGGGTTCACGCACCCGGGGTCTCGGCTGGAAGCTTTCAGTGGGCCTCCACAGCTCTCCTATAGGCGGTGCACCTGTTTTGAATGTCATCAATGCCATGCTAATATGCAAAACGATTTCTGGTGCAGGAACCGGAACCAACAGCGAAAGAAACTGTGTTTGGGATTATAAATCACTTCCCCATCAACCGCTGAGCTTTCTTTGGGATTCGGAGGAGGAGGCGCTGCGGGCAATGGGACCGTGTGACATCCCCTTTACTGACTTCTGTTCTCTGAGAGAAGGATCCAGAGGGACATTGTTATATCTGGCAAGAGGGGATTAGAGGAGGTTACAGTGGAGGAGAGGTCTTTGGCAGAAGGAGGGAGCAAGGAAGAGGGCGTTTATTAGGCAAAAGGCACCAGACACGTGCTGAGATCTGCTTCTGTAACTGTGGCTGGCAGCCTTGGCTGAGGTTTGCATAGAGCGTTCTGGAAGGACTGCTCTACATCTTATGAAGAAGAAAGGGCACCATTAAGGTTCATTAGAAACGACAGTCTATAATTCCCACCTCCAACAACAAAAGAGTCGCTCTTGTGACTTTGAATTAACCTGCTTCCATTAGCCAAATGAGAGAGTGAAGGTGATAGCTGAGTAGCCCTGAAATTCAGTCCAGACATGGCTGCCTCAGTTGGCACATCTGTGAAATGGGTACAAAGCATCTACTGAGTTCCCAGGCCTGGAAGGTTTCTCTCCCATGAGAACCATGCAGATTATGAGGGCTGAGCTCACCTCCTCTCTTGTTCTCAGAAAGAATGTGGGTAGCTACCTCAGAAAGCAGTACCTGATCATAGGACATAGCTCTGAAGACAACTGCCACCCTTTTATTGTGACTTAAACTGCATGCTCATCATAATTGAAAAGAGGTTTAGGATTAGGCTGGAATTCTTTAGACCAAGCCATAGAATTCACACTGGGTTTGGCAGTGCTGGCAACTGAGAATTTTCCAGAAGGTTGCAGAGGAGGTTTGGGTTTGGAGACCAGGGAATAATCAGCTGGGGATGGCAGTGGGTAAGAGGGGCCATTTTATGTCTAAGATGTTCCTATCTTGAGGATTAAATTGAAAGTTGCTGTAGGATGTCAGCTCTGTGGGATAAACAAGCCTGGGGCATCTGCTCCATGCGGGACGCCAGGCAACCATCCGCCCTCGAAGAGTTTACATAGCCATAAAAAGCTAAATGAAAGCACAAGGTGGCATATCCCAAATGTAAGAGCCTTAACTGCTGTGGGATTTCGAGGGAAGAAGAACTTATCATATGTGGGCAAAGAGATGAGGAAACTCGATCTGGAGCCTACAGAACTGGCACGGAAGTCGCGGAGAACATTCTGGGCCGAGACAGTGGCAGGAGCAAAAGCGTGATGAGAAATGAGCATCCAGGGCAGGGCCACGGGGGCGGCAGCTGGGGCCTGAGGAGGCAGCAGAGACCAGGGAGGGGTGAAGACCCAGTGCAGAGGGGAGCCACGGGGGCAGGTCAACAGAAGGGCAGTGGAGTCAGAACATGACACAAAACAAAGACTCCCTGGACAGCCGGCCTCAGCCCTGTGTGCCCCTGAGATGCAGGGGAGGCACGAGCAAGTGAGGAACCCACCCAATGTCTTACCATGCAAGTTCTCTTTTCACAGCTACCAATAGTCTGTTTTCATCAACACTAGAGGGGGTTAGCTGGCAGCTAGAACCCACAGTGTCCCTGAAGGGCCTCTCTCCAGCACCGCTCTCTCCCAGGCTTGCTCAGGCACGCACTCGGGCACACCTGGGTCTCCTCCACCTGAGAACAAGGAGGAGAATCACCCTGACAGTCAGAGTGCACATGGCCCCATGGCCCCCATTCTTGGTATCATCGCATTCAAAGCTGCACTAGAGCTGTAGTCCCTATGGATTTTCTGGGAGAAAAGAGTTATTTACTTCCTGGGCTTATTAAAAATGCACCCATTACCTGAATGCCTCCAGGCAACAGTACAAAAATATATTTTTAAAGGATGAGAATTCAATTAAGCAGAGGCGCAGATTGTACCTCCAGCAAGTAGGCCAATGGGCTGTCCCCCCCATGGACGGATGGCAGCCCTGATGTGAGACACCCTCCGTACATTCGGGCTCCCCAAGCCCAGAGGGGAAGAGCCATGGAGATGTAAGTGTCCACTGGGTGTTTTATCACCTTCTGCTCTTTCCCAGTCTACCCAGTGCCTTCCACAGTGTTCTCAGCCCAGGCTTAGTGCCCGCAATAAGGCCGGGGAGGGCTGGGAGGTCTCAGGTAACCGAGGTAGAAACGTCCAGGGAGGGGATTTGGACAGTATCCCTTGTCCGCTGCCTATATATTCCGTCAGCTTCATGCTTGGCCATAATCGGAAACAGGTTCGTGGGGAGGCTGTGGCCATCCCTGCAGAAATCCTGGGAGGTAGGGAGTCATCTTTGCAAAACTCAAATATGATGATGTCCCTAAGAATCTCCGTGCGTCCCCAAGGGGTTAGGGTCCCTAACAGAGTGTATGCACTACTTACTCCATGATCGGACTGCTGGCGGACTCCCATCACGCCCCGCACTCTCCATTGCTCACAGCTATTAATAGATCTTCAAACTACGCTCAGCTAGTCTGCACCTCCAGGTTATTGGAACTGACACATCTCTCCCAATATCTGGGGTAGCAATGTCATACTACTGCACCCAAATGATTTCTCTTTGCCCTTCAAGTCAGTGGAGGCATCACGTGCTCCTGGAAGCCCTCCCTCCCCCTGGCCTTCCTTCTGGGGTAGGTGATCCTTCCCAAGCCCTAAAAAGCGCCCATCTCACCGTATTATAAACCTTTGCTTATTTGTCTCTCTGTCTGGCCTGAGTGTGAATTACTCAAAGAGAAGTTTCCTCTCAGGATGTCACTGACCTTGTCATTTATCTCAGGACTCCCGGTGCCTCAGTGTACAGCATCCAAGTTCAAATAGAGGCCTGCCTCTGACCCTGAAGTTTTCTAAGCCCGAGGCTCTCTTCTAGGAAATGGAAGCAATAATAGCATCTATCTTGTTTAAAAAAAAAAAAAATTGGTGAGGACAAAGTAAGACATGACAGAGAACAACCCAGCTATGCATCTTGTGACGTCCATGACCACTATTGACAGAGGGAACAGAGCCATAGCATATGTCCTTAACTTTTTCAAAATAAGAGATCAAGGCTCAGAAAAGTGAATTTACTTGCCTAAAGTCACGAGGAAGGCAAGGAGGTGGCAGAACTCAAACTCAAACCTGGGCTTAACGAATTTCCAAGACCCTGCCCAAACTTTCCACATCCCAGTTCCCCCCACCCCCAGGTTCTGCAGACCAGAGACAACATCAGCGTCTCTGCCCAGTCTCCATCCAGATGGCAAACCCATTTCCCCAACAAGGGAAATGCAGTGGTCTGGGTTCTTCTGTCTGAAGAATTCACAAAACCTTCTTCACCCTAACCATCTAGGATAGGGACTGAGTAAGTTCATGATAGACACATTTATTTATATCTGGAAAGCATGATAGTTTAACGAAATGAGCAGTGGACTGAGGTCAGCTCTTACCCAATGAAACAGTGTCATTATATTTGTTCCTTTCTAACCCTTCCTTTCCCCATTGTGAAATAAAATTTTTGAATAATTTACCATCTGGCTCTAATTTTCTGTGCGACATAAGTGAAATAAAAGAGTTAATGCATCCCAAAGTCAAAATCGGCCTTGGGTTGCCCACTCTGGGATAATACACTGTTTCCGTCCTTGGGTTTGGAAAATCAAAAAACTGCTGGTACATTTCTGCTGTCCACCTAGGTGAGGTCACTGTAGTGAGGTGAGCCACAGGGAGAAAACGTTCATGCCAAACGAAAATGGTTCAAGCCTCGCAGAGCTCCATCAGTCTCCTGGGGAGAGGGAAGCAGGTGCAGGACTCAGGGTCTGTGCAGTCTCTCAGCATCCTGCTCAGAGGCCAGTCCATACTTGCCTCTCAGATCCAGGGAGGGGCTTTTCCTGGAAGAGAAGACGCTTACGAAAACTGACTCTCCCCCATCAGCCATCCTGCAAGAGATTGATCAGCTGCTGGCCCAGCAGTTGCTACGAAGAGACCATTCTCCACTGGGGATCGCAGCTGTGTTTACATTAACTGTCTAGGGTGACCTGCCTTCCCCAGACGCTCCCTTGCCTACTCAGCGTAGCGGCTCAGCTCAGAGAACGCTTTGCTTTCAAGGAAAGGCGCATGTTTACCATCGATGTGATCAGGCAACAGGGAGCCCGAGACCTGCCTGGCTTTTGCTGCAGCCGTGCAAATGGCTATCAGAAACTTTTCTCTGTCTGGCCCAGATCACCTAGTGCTGTTAGATAACCCTCCCTCCTTAGTAAGGGGTTAGAGTCAGGGAGCAGCCATAAAGATGCCGTCTGCACCATAGGCTGCTCTTTACTGAGCTGAAGAGGAAGCCCCAGGTCGTGGGCATGGTCCCTGGAGCTGAATGTGGAGGGTGCTCCGCTGACTTCATCTACAATCACTTCATCGGCATTCACCCACAACAGGACCTACCTCCTAGGTTTGTTGCAGAGGTAAAAGGAATCAATACCAGAGTGCCTGGGTGGCTCAGTCAGTTCAACGTCCTACTCTCGATTTCAGCTCAGGTCATGATCTCAGGTTCGGGGTTTCAATCCCTGCGTCTGGGTCCATACTCAACATGGACTCTGCTGGAGATTCTCTCTCTCCCTTGCCTTATGCCCAACCCCACCCCACTCATTCATTCTCTCTAAATAAAGAAAGAAAAGCTTTAAAAAAAAAAAAAGAAAAGAAAAGAAAAGGAATTATTACATTCAAAGCCCTTAAAACAATGTCTGGCACAGATTATGCCCCATGCAAGTACTAATTCTTAATTTCATTCTTTCAGTCCAGTGAATGTTTAGGGAACACCTATGACTGAGCCAGGCACTGGAGATGGAAAGTAGGAAACTAAGACCTACTTCCTTCCTGCCCTTGAGATGCTTAAACTCTGTGGGTGGCATCCACGGGCATCCTCGGGGACCCCCTCCAAGAGCAAAGGAACTTGCCCTATGGGGAGGGAAGAGCAGTCACTCAAATTCCCATTTTCCAAGGTTGGGTGAGAAAAGTCACCCACACTGACCTCTGCCTTTGCAGACGGAAGAAGAGTCCCACCTTCTGTGCTTCTCCAGGGGCTCTCAAGGCACCAGTCATCAAAGCTGCTCCGTTAGAATGAAATCTTATCCCACATTGTCTTGACCCTGTATTTATCTACTGAAAAACTACCTTTCATCAAGGCTTTCAGATTTCATTTTCTAGCAAATCCATTCTAGTTAGAATTAATCCCTAACCCAACCCTGTCTTTGTCTATAAAAAATAAGCAAAAATAAAACAAAACAAACAAACAAAAACTAACAGTGAGAGAATAATCCACATAAAACCTTTATCATTAGATGATGGTCTGCTATTAAATGGACAGTCTCCCTACAGCAGCTAAGACATCTCAGTCTGGTGTCCTTCTCTGCAGACATGGAAAGTGGCCACTCAGTGTCCTCAGGGGATAACCCAGGGGGACAGGAGTATCTAACTTTCTAAAATGCCAAGGACATATAGAGGAACATCTGGGAATTCCTCTTAGGAATTGATTTTTTTTTATATTTTATTTATTTATTTGACAGACAGAGAGAGAGAGATCACAAGTAGGCAGAGAGGTAGGCAGAGAGAGGAAGGGAAGCAGGCTTCCTGCCGAGCAGAGAGCCCGATGCGGGGCTCGATCCCAGGACCCTGAGATCATGACCTGAGCCGAAGGCAGATGCTTTAACCCACTGAGCCACCCAAACACCCCAGGAATTTATTTTAATTGGCCCATTATTCAACAAATACGGACCACAAAGTAAATACTAGACGCTAGAGGTAAAAAGTTACAATACAAATGGATGAGTGTGATGATAGAAATATGCATACAGTGGTCTCTTAGTGCAGAGTAATTTGTAAAAAATGTTATTCTGTTGCTAACAAGCTTCCCATCTTCAACAACTATTCTCATCTATCCTCTGGAAATTCTTTGGATATATCATATTGATTAATTCCTTCCCCTGCCACACCCTTCCCTTCCACTCCTGGTTCCTACAGCAAACTCCTATTCATCCTTCAAAACATTTTTCGGACTATCACAAGCATCTTAAGCATTCCCTTCCCTATACTTCTTCTCTACATTTTTTTCCTATTTCCCTCTTTGCATATATCATATTACATTCTGATTAATCACTTTCATGTCCTTATTTTTTACTAGACCTATGTTTCTTAAGGGTTTTGTTGTTTTTTTTTTAATTTTTTATTTTTTATAAACATATATTTTTATCCCCAGGGGTACAGGTCTGTGAATCACCAGGTTTACACACTTCACAGCACTAACCAAAGCACATACCCTCACCAATGTCCATAATCCCACCCCTTTCTCCCAACCCCCCTCCCCCCAGCAGCCCTCAGTTTGTTTTGTGAGATTAAGAGTCACTTATGGTTTGTCTCCCTCCCAATTCCATCTTGTTTCATTGATTCTTCTTCTACCCACTTAAGCCCCCATGTTGCATCACCACTTCCTCATATCAGGGAGATCATAGGATAGTTGTCTTTCTCTGCTTGACTTATTTCGCTAAGCATGATATGCTCTAGTTCCATCCATGTTGGCGCAAATAGTAAGATTTTATTTTTTTTGATGTCTTAAAGGTTTTAATACAATGTCTACCCTATACCAGACATTCTTAAATGTTGGTTGAACTGAACTGTGTATAACAGTACAATGATGTTACTACAATGACCACCATCATAACTATTATTTTTGAATATTTTTATGAATCAGGCATTATGATAAGTACTTCACATAAATTGGCTCAATCTTTCCTCAAAACAACTTTGAAAGCAGAAAGTATCATAGATGTTTTCTCCAGTAAGCAATACCTAACACAAAGAGTTTATTGTATGATTTGTTACTTTTCCCTTCATTCTTCATGTCTCTCTCTCTCTCTCTCTGTCTCTCTCTCTCTCTCTCTCTCACACACACACACACACACACAATCTGATAAACCATCTTTGAACCTCTCTCATTATTTTGGAGTTGATATCTGACTTAGCAATCTTCTTTCTGTATTCCCACAGCACCCTTCATATGCCCATATAAACAAATATCAAGCTAGTACAACTCTAGATTTGGTTGTTTGCTTCCTTCCTCGAACTATAAATTCTCTGAAGTCAGACATGTCTCATTCATTTTTTTTCCTAAATAAACATCATGGTGCTTCGTACACAGGAAGTGTTCAATGAGTATTTATGGTAGAAGGAAGGACAGAAAGAAGGAAAGAGGGAAGGAAGGAGTGGAGAGAGGGAGGGAGGAAGAGCAACTTCTACCACAGACCAGGCGAGTTATTTAGACAGAAAATATTATTTCTCATAAAACTCAACACTCTTCAGCCAGGCAAAGGAGAAACAAGATCAAAGAGCATACTGGAATCTGGAATTACTGAGTTACCCAATCACCTGCTATATG
The DNA here is from genome assembly GCF_964662115.1 of Mustela nivalis. Lineage (NCBI taxonomy): Eukaryota > Metazoa > Chordata > Mammalia > Carnivora > Mustelidae > Mustela > Mustela nivalis. The sequence goes on along the minus strand of NC_139028.1, from coordinate 29,554,896 downwards.
TCGCTCATTATAGCATCCCTATTTCATAAAAAGAAAACTAAGAAATGTCGGTAAAATAAAGGGCCTTCAAATCCTCAATGGACTTTGAGATCTTCAACTTCTAGCCTGTTGCTTTAACTAGGGGACCCCACAGTTTTTTGAAGATAGTCCTGGTGACTTCTGGTACGCTCCTCAAGCCAAAATGAGAAAGAACTGGAAATTGTGTCTCCAAGTATTTAATAACATTTTTTACTACCCATTCTGTGCCAGGTTCTCTACAAGGCACTGGGCACACAGAGCCCTGACCTCTGAGAGTTCTTGTTTCTAAAACTAGCCACCCCACCATCTTATGCCTGCTAGAAAAGTCATCCAAGGTTAGCACATCAACAAGACAATGCCTGTGCACTCAGCTCTCCTATAGGATGTCTGAGCTTACCTAAGGGGCAAGGAGAAAGGAATAATAAACATCTGAAATTGAATTGTCTCCTGACTTTAGCTTAAGAACTGGAGTGACTTTGGGGAGAAAAATTACACATGGAAACTCTACATGAAATGTGCCCACTTTATTTTTTCCTGCATCACATTTAACAATTATTCAGAAGGTAAAAATAAATATATAAACAAATAAATAAATAAAAATAAACAAAGGACAAAAAAAACCAAAATTATCTGTAATAAATGTCTCTCCAGGAAAAAAAACTCCAGATTCTTCAGAAGCTACCTGAAGACCGAAGACAGGCAACCCGGCGTCCCTCGCTCCCCGTTATGTTCTAAAATCTGACTTGCAGGTGACTTCCTGCACAGCCCATGGTCATGTGCCAAAACTCAGCCTTCTCCTGAGACAGGGGGCCTGGGGATGGGGTGGGGGAGGGAGTTGTTTGTGCGGAGAATTCCCACAGGTGGGTATGCTCAGAGTGGTCCCCCATCCTCCTTCCTCTCTTTCCCCATCTTTTCCACTTTCCCTCAAGGTCAGTCTAGACTGTCCCCCACTGGCTCTCAGGTGGTAATAGTTTACAGAATGAGCCAGATCCCCACTTCAGCGAAGAAGAAGGAAATCCAGCTCCTTTGAGGTAGAAACCAGCACTGTCCCCCACGCAGAGACTGCCACTCAACTTATCCTTCACCCTGCAACCTCCCAGGCACCTGTGGCTACAGAGTCCCAGGCAAGTGTTAGGTTGTCACACCAAGCCTTGATACCCAAGGGGCTCCCCACCCACCAGGGCTGCTCAGGCAGCAGGAAGGCGATTCTAACCTGTAATTTCTCATCTCGGTTAGCAGGTGACAGGCTCTGATAACATGGCATCCATATGGTGTCACCCCTTCTGCTGAGCACAATTTTAGGGCAAGATTCATACCGCTTCTCTCTGTGCTCAAAATAGATGCCCAAAATTGGGATAGAATTTACATAAGTTGGCTGAAGAGACTGTGTTCAATTAAAAAGCTTTTGTCGCCAAGAAATTTTTTTAGTTGATACATATGCTCCTTTATTGCAGTCCTATGGGGGGAAAGATTTTGGTTCTCTCTCTCTCTCTCTCTCTCACTTGCTCTCTCACTCCCTCTCTCTCCTCTTCCTCTCTTTCTCCTTCCGTCAATTAATAAATTAAGGAGGGGTTGGTTGTCTGCCCCCAAGGCTAAGTGAGCAGCAAATGAAGATACAACCCATATGGAAATAACAGGGAACCTGGCCCAGGAGGAAAAGAAGCAAGTGGTGCCCTCCTGTCTAGCCCAGGGCAGGGCAGGCTGCATGGCTCTTCTCTGTGTGTAATCTGGGCTCTGTCCCAGAGAGAATAGGTTGCCCCACTTTTCAGTCACCATAAATTCAATGGAATGCGTTTTCAATTGCACGGACGCTGAGGCATGAATTTAGAAATATAAAATGTGGTTTTTTTCCCCCCATCATGCAATAATAGTGTTCTTGGGCAAAAATTGGGAAATGGAAAAATATAAAGGAGAAGAAAACAGATTGGTGCTTTTACTTTCCAAAGATGAAACTCTGTTAACATTGCAGTGTATTTCCTTCCAGGCTTTGCTGCAACTGTATCTATTTGCACAAACTAGAGATGGGAATATACAAGTACTTTCCTATCTCCTCATTTTTGTATTACTTTGTATTGTGATTTCCTGAGCATTTGTCTATATCAAGTACATTTCCAGAACATCACTTTTAACGGATGTATTATCATGTATTTAATCATCTCTCTAATTCAGAGATTTATATCCTTTCCAATTGCGTAGCTATCCGTCTGCAAATATTGCTGCAATTAACAGCCTTGACTTTGTATGCACCTCCAACTACTTCCTTGGTATGAATTTGCATGGGTTGTGATTTGAGGTGTCTACTCCTTAGTGAAGACAAGTTGCATTGAGCTTTTCACATGCTTTGGGACTGGTTCATCTTATGATTAATGCATGCATTTTTTACAATGCCTGTTTAGCATCAGAAATGAAATCAGTGTTTAAGAAAGTAATTTGTTTCAAGTGTTTTCCTATAGAAAGCTAAATAACTCTGGACAGGACATCTGTTGTTTTTGCCTGTTCAGCATCCACCGTCTCCCCATAAGAGATATATGTACAGTTGTCTCCAATTTCCATTCTTGTGATTCTGGTGAGCTAAGGACCAATTAGACTCACAATGAGGGGCGGGCCTTGGACTTTCATTAGGGCTCTCTCTTTCCTCTGACTTAGCTGAGTTGGTAGAATAGAAGCCCAGAGATGCTAGGACTCCTCTTGGCCACCACATGGGAATAGTCCACCCAAGTATCAAGGTGGCATGGGAAAAAGCAGAGGTAAGAGAGGGAGATGAATAAATTCCTGCAAACATTTACAAATTCTGATCTATCTGTGCCTGAGGCTGAGGAAATTCCCCCCACAGATTTTTCGGTTCTGTGAGTCCACATACCTATGTCCTCTACAAGTAAGCTCACTGGTGAACTGTATGATTATCTAATACCTGCTCTGGACAGAGCTGTATGCTTACTATTCCCTGGCCAAAACTCTGGTATGACCGGCTCCAGGCTTACCACAAGCTGTAGGGCAGGACATGGGGATCATGAGGGAGAAACTACTGGGTGTTTCCAAGGATGTGTAAGTCATGCCTTACTAAAAGGAAGAGACGTAGTTTTGTTTTGATGGGATTTAACTGGAGCCTTGACACATAGGTAGAATTCCCATGGGTGGAGCTTGAGAAGGGGGGAATAGCACGGCAGACTCAAACAGCATGAGCCAAAGGACAGAAGCAGGAAAGCCCTCATGGTAGCGTGATGGCGGGTGTGGAGATTTGTCCGTAATTCCTGAAGTTAATACACCATTAGCTGAAGAGGGAGCTAACCATTACCTGTAACACTGTAATTATGGAGTGATAATTACCCTGAATTACATCTCGCAATGACATATTCCAATTGTTTTTTCACCTACTGAACAGAAGGCTACTTGAGGCTGGGCACAGCCTTTTCTTTGTACAGCAAGCTCTTTGCACCTTGCCCTGTTGTACTACACATATTCCCAAAAGACTCATTGACCAAAGAGTAGCTTCAAGCTAATTGCAGGGCTCAGTGGAACATAATCTATCAGACATTGAGAGATAACATCCTCACCTGGTGTCAGTACCCTCCTTGGAAATAGGTCATGCAAGTGAGTGCATTCATTGTTCAAACCACTAAATGCTCTGCAATTCTGATCGCTGACTCTTTTGCTTTCCACGACATTCTCAACCTGACAGGTGGGACCTAACAAGGCACCTCGCTCATAAATAAGAACTCAATAACTATTGGGAATATTGAATTAATAAGTCCCAGACTTGGCTTTCTTTGTCCTTCTGGTCCTCCATCTAGCCACACTCATCACCTCCCCCCTCATGACCTTATCACATCTTCTAAAAAAAAGCTATTCCAATATTGGGCGTGAAGCTGATGAGTGAGTTTTTCTTGGCAGAATTTTCTGGCCCAAGGTGTATTTCCCAAACTATTCTGATCATGAGAGTCAGCTGGGGTGCTGGTTAAACACGTTGATTATTGGGTCTCTCCTCCGGAAATTCGGATTCATAAGCTTGGATGGGGGCCCAGGGATCAGGGTTATGGACAGGCACCTGAAGTGATGCTTTGGGCAGGTTTGGGAAACCCTGTAAATCAGCAGAGCTCTCCTGGCTCTCACAAGTTAACTAATCACAACCATAAGCAACTAGTTAGCATGTAGAAAAACAGTCCTGTGAAGTGAAGAGACCACAGTCAGGAGAATCCACTCTCTTGGATTCAGATGCTACCTGCAACCCTTGCTACCTGGGTGGCTTTAAACAAATTAGGTAATCTCTTTGAAAGTGCTTCTGCCTTTGTAAAGTAAGGAAGACACTACTTGCCTCTTTCCCTCCAAGCAAACTAATGAGATGTTGCATGTATAAGTGTATCATCTAGGAGAATAATTTTTAGTTTGATGTCTTGACTGGAGGCAAAAGTCAAAGGGTAATCTGTCTGATGGAGGAGCCAAGCCTGGCCCCAGTCACTGATTATTTGTAAATATTAGCACCATGAAAGCTTTCACTGCATGCTTGTCCTATTCGGTGCCAACACACCAAAGCTGGAAGGTCATCTCAATAAATAACAATTAGCTTTATTGAGCACTTACTCCACGTCAGGCATAATTCTAGATGAATTATTCAGATGGATCAATTTAATCCTCACAATAGCTCCATGAAATAGGTGCAATTTTTATTGCTATTTTTTTTTGTTGGTGAAGCAGAAGCTGTATCGAGGCATATTTGAACCATCTACGCAAGGTGTAACTGGCGGATAGTTAAATGATCAGTGAGAGGTCACACAGCTATTAAGAAGCAGAGCTGAGTTTTGAATCCAGACAGTGTGACTCCATAATCCCCACCTCTGACCCACTAACCCACATACACAACTTCTCAAGATGTTGGGTGGGGTGGTCCCCCTATTGATATGCAGAACATTCAGGGTCTCTATTTATTTACTCTGTTGTCCCTCTTTTAAAACAATGCAAAAGAGATCAATGAAAGACATAAATAGGCAGAACACAGAAGCTTTTGAGAGCAGTAAAGTACTCTGTGGGACAGGACAGGGATAGAAACATGTCACTATTCCTGTGTCCAAACACATGGGACACAGAGCGCTGAGAGTGAATTCTAACACCAACTGTAAACCTGAAGTGTGAATGATGTGTTGATGTTCATTCACAGATTGTAACTAAGTCTCACTCTGAGAGGACATGATGGTTTTGGAAGAAATTATGCATGAGAGGACATAGGGCATCTCTTCCTCTCAATTTTGCTATGAATCTAAAAATGCTCTAAAAAGGTAAGTCTATTAAAAGAAAAATGTGGGATATCTGGGTGGCTTAAGTGTCTGCCTTCAGCTGAGATCATGATCCTAGGGTCTTGGAATTGAGCCCCACATCAGCTCCCTGCTTGGTGGGGAGTCTGCTTCCTCCTCTCCCTCTCCCCCTAGACCCTGCTTGTGCTTTCTTTCTCAAATAAATAAATAAAATATTTTTAAAAATAGAACAAGAGTACAAGAAGTAGTCGTTTTCCTAAAGACCACCCTATCGGCCAATCGGCCAATCGTTATTACAGAATATTAGCACTTGATGGCATGTCCAAAAACACTGAATCTGGGGGCGGTCTCATGCTCACGTACCAATTGTATGCCCACAACTTTGAAGTGCTCTTGACTTTTGGAATGCCTTTCAGGAAGGCACATACTGTGCCCCTGGGCCTTGGCAACACCTGGCCATTCACACCTGCACTACCTGCCTAACCCCTGAAGCACTTGAATTTGTGCCTTTAATCCAATCTCAGCCCTCCAAGGGGAAACTAAGAGCCCAGACAAATGAAATGGATTGCCCAAGTTCAAAGCAAATTAACAGCAGAGTCTGGACTAGATCCCAGCTCTCCCAATTCCAAACCACAATAAAGGAGAGGCCACAACAAGGTTCTGGCCATCAGAAAACAAAACAAAATAAAGCAAGCATGAAAGAGTGTGACAGATGAGAGTGTGAGGACGGCTGGAGGCAGGAAACAGAGACCACTTAATGGTCTCCAGCATGGCCTGCCTCCCATCTGGGGGGACTTGTCCTGGGGATGGGGGGTGGGGGACGGAGGGATGGATAGCAGGACAGATGCTTAGAGAGGCCACTCTGCCCTCACGGTCCCCAGGGATGGCAGGCCCCCCAGTCCCCATTGTTTATCACAGCGCCAGGAAGGTGGGAGTCGTTGGAAGGGCCCCTCCGCCCACGGAGGCTGGAGAGGCGAGGACGCATTTTAATTGAAGCCGGCAAAGGAGAATTCTGGAGTCTGGCCGCCTTCTCTTTGCCCGGCGCCGCAAGGCGGGGGGAGGAGAGCGCCACAAAGCCTTGCTCCCTGCGCTGCCTTCAGATGGCCGCCTCAGAGCGGCTTGTAGCTCTGGAGAACTTTTAATAGAAATCTGCGGAATGAAATGGGCTACAGCTGTTTGCCTTGATAAATATATTTTATGCTACATGCCTCAGCCGCCATCTGTTTGCTGATACGAGCACTTCTTCGTGGCAACTAAGGAGAAGTCATCAAAGGAGTAGCAGGAGATGGGTTTCTTAGCAGGTAGAGAGGGTGAGGCAGACAGACAGGGGAGCTGGTTTCAGGTTGAAAGGAACCGGCCTGGGGATGAAGGAGTTGGAATAGGGCAGGCGTAGAAGAGGGGTGCACCCTGCAAGTCAGATAAGACACCCTCCCCACTCCTCCCTCCCAGGATTTTCCTGTGTGCCCTCCTAGAGTCCTCAGTCTCTCTTCCCTCCACCCACCACCTTTGATCTCTAAAACCAAAAGCAAGATGCTGATGGGAATTGCAAGGTGCCCTCCAGCCCTGGCCCGTGGCAAGCATGTCCAGTGGCACAGACATGTGGAGCGGGCAAGAGGCCTGTCGTCACTGTCCTGATCCCACTGACCGCAGAGCCCAACTCCTGATATGGGCTGGGTGAAGAGCAGGCCCGAGAGGCGTCGAGGCTGGTGCCCTGGAAGTTCTCTCTCCCCTTCTGGGACCACCCAAATGTGGGGGCTGGTTTTCAAACACTTCTGCCCATCCCTGTGGACACACAGCTACCCAGTCCTGCGAGGATCCGAGATATAGTCCCTGTTTGCTTAGGGATATGAAGGAGGAGAAATTTACCTGTTCTGGGTCTCTAAAATATTTGGTGAAAGGCAACAGATTTGTTTGCTCTCAAACCATCGAAGCAAGAGAACACAGGAATGTCCTTAAGAGAAACCAGCATCCACAGAGAAGGCTTCGAGAGTCCCAGGCTTCTGATTTCTGAATGCAGAATCTATGTGAGTTTGTCTCCTTCCTTCCTTCCTTCCTTCCTGCTTCCTTCCTTCCCTCCCCAGAGACAAATGTGAGAGATCAATACGACTCACCACTGTCATCAGTAGTTCCTATTTCTGGCATCTCATGGCATCCCCTGTCTCCCACCCACCAGCTGTCCTGTCGCTCCACTGAGAGAAATGCCACCTGTCTGGGAAACACAGTGAGCACCAGACCAGGGGGGCGAACAGACCCCCAGCAAGGGCCCCTGGGCCCCGGGCCCTTCTTCTTCCACCCCTACCTGAGGCCTGGCAGGGAGGACACCCCCAGACCTCTCCCGCTGGTGATGAAAGGGTCAAAGAGTCACTACCGCAGCATCCTGGCACTGCCTCCCTTACCCTCACGGGGCTGGGAAAATCCCCCCTGGTGGCCAGGTGGGAGGAGGTTCTGAGGCTGCAGGGGGCAGAGCGAGGGAGCCACCCGGAGACGGGCTGAAGTGAAAGGAGAACTGGATCCGTGAGTGTGGAAAACAGGACACCAGCTTCCAAAACATTTTAGTCAAAGACAAGCTGGACTGAGGACCTGCTGCTCAGGGCCACCTCCTCCCAAGGACGTGGGCAGGGTGACTGCTGGTGACATGCTTTGAGACACTCTGACAGAAGGCACGAAATCATTGTGTACTGAGGATTGTGATTTTCGGTCCAAGAAACCAAGTGCTTTGGACACGCTTGCAAACTGCTGGCTGTTGATCGGAGCCAGAGCGAGCCTCAGGCTCCATCAGAACACCGGCCCCCGGTATTAATAAGTGTTTCCATGGTACTTGATATTTTACAATTATCTTTGCTAACACGTCTGCTTTAGCAAAAGTAACTGGCCAAATGTAAATCCGTCTGCCCTCCCTGATGCCTGCCAGCTTTGGAAGAAGAGGTCCCAGCTCACTCACTCACCTTAAGAGATTAGTAGGTCCTGCCAAATCCCCGGGTTTGCAGCGCCTTCCATCCACACTCGCTGGCTCCACAGTTGCGTCTTCCACTCATTTCCACTGAGTCTACTTCCACTGGACTCATTTCCAGTCCAACTCAAGACAAGCTCCATGCATTTGTTCATCCGTTTACTCGTTCCCCAAACATTTATTGAGCACCTACTGTGTACCAGGCGTTGTTTTAGGCACGGAAGATCCAGCAGTGAATGAAAGAAACAAGCAAAACAATCCAGTCCTTGTGTAATTTACATCCAGTAAGGAGGTAGATAAACAACAAGCAGATGATGATTTAGGACTATGAATAAAAATAACACCAGGTGAGGGGCAGAGAATAATTGGGAAGGGTATTATTATAGACCAAGGGATCTGATGGCCTGACATCTTGAGCAGAAATCTGAATTGAATGAGGGAGTAAGTTAGGCATCCAGGGGAAAACATTATAAGCAGAGGAACCAGCAGGTGCAAAGGCTCTGAGGTGGGAACACACTGAGTGTTGAGAAACAGCAAGGAGGCCAGTTTGGTTGGACCGGAGCCAGAGGGAAGCATGGGTTGTCATGGTAATATACACGACCAGAGAGAAAGCCTTGCTCTGACCACAAACCCTCTCTTCTCCAGTCAGCCTAGCCCCACTGGCCTAACCTTTTTTGAGATTCTATATTGGCTCTGCCTGAAGTGCGTCATTTGGACCTTATCAAGGTTTTGATAAGTTCATAGCATCGCTATTTCATGCATTTGTGTTTTCTATACCCAGAGCCGATGGAGGTTCTCCAGATTTCCTTCTAGACTTCTGTGTCATTCCCAAGCCCATAGCCCTCTTTTCCATTCTTCCTTTCTAATATCCTGAGCATCTTTCCATTGCCCCCTTGAAACTAGATGTTGTGGAAGAACCACATGTTGTCAGTTGTACGTTTCCAGGAACCCATTCAAGTACTCCAATAGCTTTTCTTTTTTTTTCTTTTTAATCTATATGAGAGACATTGTGCTAGTCGCTGGGGATAAAAAAGATGAACAAGACAGGTTCACTCAACAAGCACCAAGTCTAGTGGACAAACAAGTTATTAAAGAAGAAGTAAACAAATACAGAACCCTGGGAGCACAGAAGAGAAAGCAATTGGTTTTTCATTCTTCCTGGAGAAGACAGGGAAGTCTTTACAGTGGAGAGACCTAGTGGGTAGGTAGGCCCTGAAGAATGAGGCAGTGTTTCACAGAGAAAGAAATGAAAGATGTTAGAACAAAGGTTCTCAACCAGGGGTGATTTTACCTCCACAGGACACTTGGTCAATTCTGGAGACATTTTTGGTTGTCATAGCTTGGAGGGTGGCTGACTTGTTGGGGTACAGAACAGTCCCCCCAGCAAACACTAGCCTGCCCCCAATGTCAGTAGTAGCAAGGTTGAGAGACCCCACCTGGGAAGCAAAGGGAATACCATGAGAAATACAAAGCCATTGAAGGCGATGGCAGAACATGATGTCGGAAATGTAGGTTGAGCCATCCAGAAGAAGGCTTCATTTGCCAAACTGTGAAGTTCTACTCTGTAGACAAGAAATGTCTACATTGAAAGAGATAAAAATCACAGCTGCTAGTTACTGAGCCTGCGTTCTGGGCCTGGGCTTTACTGTATTACCTCTGGTTCTCAAGGGAGAGAGAAGCCAAGAAGACAGTCATGATTCTTTCTACTTTACAGGTGAGGAAATAGGGAAACCAAAGCTCAGAAAAGGGAATCTGCTTGCTCAGGGACAGTGACAACAGGAGATCCAGGTTCAAGTGAAACCCTTACAGTACCAGAGCCAGGAACATTGGTCCAAACAGTCTCTTCCCGTCTGACCTAGGGCTGCGCTACGAATCCCGCTGGCTTCCGTGGACAGCTGTTCCCACCCGGGGGCAGCAACCGCCATGCTCTGAACGTGGTAGGTGCTGAATAAGACCCTTCCGGTGGAAGGGGCACTGGGGAACACGTAAGTCCCTTTGGGAATCACAGGGCATGGTTCCATTCTTTCCACTCATTGGTGTATTTTGTGTCCCAGGAAATGTGTGTTAATTATTTCTGGAGAACACTTGAGCTTTGGCTGACCTTTCCCTTTCTCTCTTTCCCTCCCAACCTTCTCCCTTCCTCCATGCCTCCCTCCCTTTTCCTTGCCTGCCTGCCTGCCTAACGGGCTTCGTTTCTTTCCTTTTCTTTCCTTTCTTTTCTTTTCTCTTTTATTTTCTTTTTCCTTCCCTTCCCTCCCTTTCCTTTCCTTCCTTCTTTCTTTCCTTCTTTCTCTTGAAAGAATGTGCTTGGCAAACTACGAATATTCACCAAAACTCATTTCTGTTTCCCCTGAGCACACAATCAAATGACATTCCCCAGCTGCCTTTGCAGCGGTGTGACTGAATTCTGGCCAACAAGATTTCTTTGGAAGGGTCATGTACTACTCATAGCCCATAAAAAATCCCCCACATGCTATTCCTGCTCACTGTCCACACCCCTGCCTGCATGGAGTGTATGTAGTACAGCGGAGATGGAAGAGCATAGACCCTTGGGTCCCAGAAAGTCTGCCTGCCAACCCATTATTGCTGCATTAGGCTTAGTGTGAATGACACTTATATTGGATGAAGCCAGTAAGATTTAGAACTTTGCTTGTGACTGTAGTTGGATTTACCTGCCCCACCTGATATAGGGAGCCCATGGGAGATGGAAGTAACCTAGAACTGAGTTTCCACATACACAGAAAATTCAAACAAGTGGCTTCTTTGGCAGAGGTCCTGAAGGCAGGAATAGGCAGGGATAGCAGTCATCCAGAAATCAGTATCCTCCTGAAAGTCTGCTTTGCTATCTCTAGTGATATTACTCTGTCTTTGTATGTACCTCCAGATCTGAAGAGCTGTCACATTTCAGGCAGAAAGAAGGATGAGGAGCACATAGGCATTGCCTCCAGCTGAGTCAGCCCCACTGAAGGACTTGCCTAAAAGCCACACTTACTGCCCTCTATTCACATCTGATGAGCCATGCCTCCCTGCAAAGATGCCTGGAAAACCACATCTTTTTTTTTTTTTAAAGATTTTATTTGTTGATTTGACAGACAGAGATCACAAGTAGACAGAGAGGCAGGCAGAGAGAGAGAGAGGGAAGCAGGCTCCCCGCTGAGCAGAGAGCCCGATTCGGGGCTCCATCCCAGGACCCTGAAGACATGATCTGAGCTGAAGGCAGAAGCTTAACCCACTGAGCCACCCAGGCGCCCCAAGAACATCATCTCTTTACCAGTATCTCGTCACTCAGGATGAAATCAGAGTTTTACATGGCAGAAGGAGAACAGATATTGTGTGGGAAACTCAGAGTCTTCCTTTAAAAAGGGAGAGGGGCACCTGGATGGCATAATCAGTCAAGCGTCTGACTCTTGGTTTCGATGGAGGTCACGATCTCAGGGTCCTGGGATCGAGCCCCGCATCTGGCTCAGTATAGAGTCTGCTTGAGATTCTTTACTGCCCTCTACTCCCTCCCTCTCGGTCCTTTCTTCCCCGCCTCCACACTCCCCAGCTTCTACTCTCTCTCCCTAAAATAAACAAACAAACCTTTAAAAATAAATAAAGAAAAGAAAAGAAGGGAGAGGATCCTGGTTTAGAATCAGAAATTTCCACCCAGACTGGTTCTGTGACTGCTGCCTTCCGCCTCTGCACTGGGCAGTCTCTGGTCTCGAGGGCCTATGGGATAAACATGTGGGGGTCTAAACTGGTTCTGGGGTAGATCTAGAGAGGTCCACCTTCCCCTTCCTTTCTTGGTTACCTTTGAGACAGGATGCTCTCCCCACCCATCCCTTGCACTCAGACAAACCCCAAGCATGCTAGCTTGCCCTCCCACCACAGTACAGCTTCCTCCCCACCCCCAGCACTCCTTCCAGCAGATTCACCCGCAACACAGAGCACCAGGGCTCCTGGGAAGGAGCTGCATTGGCGCTCCTGGGCACTGGCTGCTTTTCACCCCTTCACAGTTAACACCATAAAAACACACAATCTCCTGCCATCAGACCAAGCCAATTTCCAAGTCCTATGTGAAGTTTGCGCTGCTCTCTGCCTCTCCCGCTCGGTGTTGCTAACCGCTGTTCCCTGTGGCACTCGGCACAGGCCTGCAGGGAGAAAATAACACTGAATTAGCCTTGAACATAGGTGTGGGGGAGAAAATACAGCTTTGCCAAAATGAGGATAATAAAGGGCCGGTAATCACCCCTTTAACGTTAGCACTTTGGGGTGCCACATGGAAAAAAATCGTGGTGGATTTTCAGATTTTATAATAGGACTTACTGTATGTGGTTGATTAGTCCCTCTTCTTCCCACCTGTGTGCCCAAGCAGCAAGAGCAAAGAGGCAAGTCGAAGAAACGGAAGCCAGCCTGCCCGGCTTCTGGCGCCCAGGAAGCAGGCAGAGAGATTGGCCCTCTGACTCAACAGTACATTGGGTCCTGGACCAAGACAGGCTCCTCTAGCCTAGGCTCTGGGACAAGTATGCTGGGATGTTAGAAATAGACCTCACATAGTTTGGTATAGTTCAGTGATCTCCCAAGAGATCAGAAAGTTTCTCTTTGTTTCCCCCACTTCTATTTCACTGAGTCAATTCTTTTTCTCCGTCTTGTATGAGAAATACCCCATTCATCCATCAGGGAGACTTCGGTAATCCGGGACAGTGCTTCCCAAATGTGGATGGGTGTACATGTCCCTTGGGTATCTCAGTCGGCTGGGCGTTTGCCTCTAGCTTGGGTCATGGCTTCTGTGTCCTAGGATTGACCCCAGCTTTGAGCTTCTTGCTCGGCAGGGAGTCTGTTTCCCTCTCTCTCTCTCTCTCTCTTTTGCCCTCTGCCCCTCCTCCCTGCTCATTCTCTTTGTCCCTAAAATAAATAAAATCTTTTTTTTTTAAGATTTTATTTCTTTATTTGACAGAGAGAGCAACATCATCAGTAGGCAGAGCTTCAGGCAAAGAGAGAGAGGGAAGCAGGCTCTCTGCTTCCCTGATACAGGGCTCGATCCCAGAACCCTAAGATCATGTCCTGAGCTGAAGGCAGAGGCTTAACCCACTGGGCCAACCAGGTGCCTCTAAAATAAATAAAATCTTTTAAAAAAGAGAGAGAGAGTCTGGGGTCGGTCTGAGACTCTGAATTCTGCCAGGCTCCCAGATCATGTCAGTGCTGCTAGCCCATGGACCATACCTTCTTCGTGGTATCATTGACAAATAAACTTTGACTGGGTTAAACAACTGAGACTTGAAGATATGTTTGGGGTGCTTGGATGGCGCAGATGGTTAAGAGTCTGCTTTCAGCTCAGGTCACGATCTCCATGTCCTGGGATGGAGCCCTGAATGAGGGTCCCAACTCAGCAGGGAATCTGCTTCTCCCTCTCCCTTTGTCTCTCCTGCTGGCTGTGCTCTCTCTGTCTCTCTCACTCTCAAATGAATAAATAAAACCTTGGGGGAAAAAAAAGAAAAAGAAAGAAAGATATGTTTGTCAGAGCATGGTCTAGAGCACAATCAGAACTTTGCATGGAAGACCCTATGAATTTTTTTTTCAGTTTTTATTTAAATTCCAGTTCATTAACATACAGTGTAATATTAGTGTCAGGTATACAAAAGAGTGATGCGACACTTCCATACATCAGCCAAGTGCCCTTCTTAATCCCCATCCCTTGTGTCACCCATGCCCCCCCCTTCTGATAACCATCAGTTGGTGAAGACCCTATGACTTTTAGAATTGCTGATCCCTACACCTCAAAAGGTCATGAGTCTAAGACTTAAAGGCATATTTGAAGTCAGAGCACTCTAACAACGAACCACTCACAGGACCAAGGTGTATAGGAGACAGATTCATTGTTTCCAGGAGGCACCAAGGACTTTACATATCCTGTTAGCAGGTGACTCTTTGTTGTTTGGTAGACCTATGGGGAGTTTTGTTTGCAAGTGGCTTCCCAAGGAGAGAGGCCAAAAACCTTGTGCTTCCTTCCCTGCTTTGACAGCAACAAATGACTTTGTCAACAGCATCCCAAAGCCTGGTGATCTTGGGGAAATTAAGGCAGGACACAGGGTGTTCATCAGAGCACAAATATGAAGGCTCTTTGCCTTCAAACTAGCCTCCTCGGCATCACCTGGTGGCATCAGGAATAGTAGGGCCCAGCTCAGCATGGCTTTCCAGAGAGCCCATGACCATCTTCAGGCATATACCAGGCACCATGTAGAAGGGTCTCTCAAGTCTAGATGATCCACAACAATAAATGGAGCCACCCTGTCCACCCAGCACTTTGCCCCTTACCTAATCTTCTTTCTCTTCTCCCAGCCATGTTAACAACCCCTTTCTCTCCTAGATTCTTCCTATCGTGCTTTATTTTGTCCTTGCTTCACTCTTTGATAGGACACATTTCTACGCCTTCCCAATTACAATGGTGTCGCTTTCATTTCTCTTGTCTCCATTTCTAACTTTGGGATGGCAAATATGTCCTTTGGCTACGTCAGGTAGGAGTCTTCTGGGCTCTTTCCCAGGTGACCTCCTCCACCCATGCTTTCAGTTACCATCTGTGTGCTGAGATATCCCAAACCTCCAACTCCAGACCCAGCTGTCTTCAGCATCCCAGACATAAATACCCACAGGCACATCAAGTTCAAGGTGTTCTGAACTGTGCTGATCTGGAAGAATAAAGGAAAGAAGCAGGGAAAGAGCTTGCTTTTTAATCTCCCAGCTCATGAAGTGACACTGTCACCTCCCCACCTGTTCCAGACACCTGGGAGACACCCCCCACTCTTCTCCCTTCTCAGCCTCCCACAGCTCAGTTGACGGTTAAGGTCTGGAACTTCCATTCTCCAAAATGCTGTGGAAGCTGCCGTGTTTTTTACGATTTCAGTGTCTTCACACCACCTTTTCTATCTGGATACTTTTCCTCCTCTCTTCAAGTGGCTTATGGTTAGCCACCTGGAGGACGATGCCTCCTTTGCCTTTGACTCACCTACAGTGTGTTACCGTCTGTTACAGAGCGAGTGCCCTGAGAACGTGAGGCATGGGTGACTCGTATACCAAAGGCTCTTGGTACATCAGGGGTTCTAGCCAGAGCTCTACTGCCCCTGACATCTGTGTCATTTCACCAACGCTGTCAAGAACACTGATATTTTCTCCAGAAGAATATTTCCTAATGATTCCAAGAGAAAAGAATTACCCCCATGACTCAGCACCGAACAGAAAAGTCTGTCCACTCATGATGTTGTGTTTTTTTGTTTTGTTTTTTGGTCTCCAGAGAGCATGCCCCAGGGGGTGAAAGTTTACCACACAAATTCCCTTCTGACTTCTTTCTTGTCAGCAGGGAGACAGGGGAGATGAGAGGCTGTGTGAAAGAGATTAACGAGCCCACGTGCCGGCTGTTCCAGGAGCATCATCTTCCTCCCTTTCTTTTTGCCTCTTCTTCTGCCCAGAACACTTCTCACAAAAGGGTCCTTCTAAGCTGTTTTCCACCTGTCCCCAGGTGCTTTCCAGGAGCTGCTGAACGGTGCAGACAAGTTACTTAATTTTAGGTGACCTGGAATCTCAAGACTTGATTTCCAAGCACTGGTTCTGCCTGGGGCACACAGGTGGGCAGGTCCCCAAATCTCCCAGCCTCAGTGTCTTCATTTATAAAATGGATCCCCACCCACCACAGTTATTACACTAATTATCCAAAGTATTATCCGCATTTTACAAGCTGCAGCACACACTAGAAAAATAAACGTCACTACACACTGATAACACTCATAAGTTATAAACAGGCTTTTTCATTTGTCGGGGTGGTTACAAAATGCTCCAAAAACATGGAACAGTCAGTCTCATCCTTGGGCGCCTGGGTGGCTCAGTGGGTTAAAGCCGCTGCCTTCGGCTCAGGTCATGGTCTCAGGGTCCTGGGATCGAGTCCCACATCGGGCTCTCTGCTCAGCAGGGAGCCTGCTTCTCTCTCTCTCTCTCTCTCTCTCTCTCTCTCTGCCTGCTTCTCCATCTACTTGTGATCTCTCTCTGTCAAATAAATAAAATAAAATCTTTAAAAAAAAAAAAAAAACATGGAACAGTACGAAGAGAAGAAGATAACGCAGAGGGAAGATGACGGTGAATCACAAACAGAAGAGAGCTTGGTGACGGGAAGGGGCCAGCAATTAGATTCTGGAAATTGGGGGTGACAGGAAGTAGGTGTGGGGATACCAGCAGCTTTTGTCCTGGCAGACCTTCAGAGACTACCTTATGGAGTAATGAGGATTTTCTGGAAACCCGGGCAGCGATGAGAGTGTCTAAAGCAGCAGGAGATCATGAGAACATTTTTATTTAATGAAGTCATTTGTGCTGCACTGTGGATATTGGACGTGGGTGGGTCAAGACTGAAACCAACTTAGGACTCTGGCAGTGACCCACGGGAGAGGCGGCATTGCCATTGCTTGGAGAATAGCAGTGGGGCCAGGAGGTGAAAGATGGGCAGCATTGTCCCAGTTCATCATTTCATCTCTGGCATCTCAGCTCAGCTACCACAAAGGACTGCCTCTAGGAAGGAAGGCACTGATCTGCTAACCAAAAGATCTGTGTTTGACCCCAGGCTTGCAGGTCACTAATTAATTAATGATTAGCATTAGCTTTGGGGATTTGGGCCATCCACAAGCCAGCCTCAGGGTTCTCATCTATAAAATGGGGATAATAATGCTTGCCCTGCCTCGATGGCTGGGTAGCTGTGTCACTCAAGTCCAATGTGACTCACGAGATCTGCTTTGCAAGTTTCCAGGCACTGCGTAATGGTAAAGCAGCCACAGCACTCCCTAGAGACCCATGCAAACCAAACACAAACGGAATAGACAGACATGAAGAGAAAAAGAACATTCCGCTCCTCATCGGGGCCTCCTGCCTGAGCTTCCCTGGCCTACCTTGACTTGTATTAGGCCAGGGCTTATTTCCATCGTTCTTTAAATTTTATAAAGCCTTTCGTAATGAGAAAACTTTGCGAGAATCTTATTAGACACAGCAAAGACCAAAATCAGCACAAAGCTCACATATAAAAGCTTTAGGAAAAAAATAAGGATTTCTCTAGAGGCTCTATATGTGCTTAAATGGCACAGAGAGCTAAATTGCGAAATTACAAATGAGATGTGGGATGGCATATTTGATTATACGGAGTCATCTGCGATGCCTCATAACATGTAAGAAATTTGAGAGACTGTTTATCTGGCACTGAGCTCTGGGAGGAAAGCTGCAGGAGAACAGAATAAGCTCTAATAGGGCATCAGAAGACAGAGGGTGTCCTTCGAGGGGGACCGCATGGGCTCATCTTCTCCTCTAGGGCCTCCGATCCACCTTCTCCCCCCAAATTTTAAAGGGTCCCTTGAACTTTATTTGAATTGCCACATTCGAGAAGAAATGGAAAGATTATTCCCGTTTCACAAGTAATGAGCCTATGTCCTAAAACAATTATAAGGTATGGTGTCTATGCTCAACCAGTTCACATAATAAGGTCCCTGTGATAGATGTCTGATACACACAACCACTCTCGGTGGCCCGGTGCTAACAAGGTCTTGTACACCTGGTGAGAGACAGGAGAGCAGAGTCTTGGAAGCCAGGCAAACCAGCAATTATATCCTGACTGCTGCTTCCAGACCTTGAGGCCCCGGATGACATGCCTCAGCCTCCCTGAACCTTGCTTGATTTCTTCTGCTGTGAAGCACAGACAGCAAAGTCTTGTCCTGCAGTGTTGGTGGAATTGAATAAAATGGTCCTGTAGGGCACATACCCAGCGTCCCCCTCCTGGAAGTGCTCAATTAATATTCTGTGCATTTTGTGACTTGTTAATACTCTACGGATGTCATGGTAAGCCATGCCGCGAGCCCGAGATGGCACGAAGGGAGTATATAGGGCCACATGTGATTCCTAGATCACCACGACGCTCTTCATCATTTAGGGACATCACGGAGGTCCCAGCCACAGTACCCAAGATGCAGGTGGCATAGTAAGAACTGAAAATTCTGGACTTCTCATGCCCCAGGCAACAGGATCAGACACAAGCAGGTGCCCTCCGGGACCCAGCTTCTTCTGAAGCACCCTGACCCGGTCTCCTCTCCCCACTCAGCAAGGCCTGCCAGGGGTCCAAAGATGTATGGGCCGGCTGGCTTCGGAAGGCCAGCTTTCAGGCTTGCTGACTCTGTGAGAGTGCCCAGCAGGCAGGTGTGCGGGTGGGAGGCACTCACAGGAGCGAACAGATTGAGAAGGGCTTTGGGAAGTCTCTGGCACAGATGCCGAGGCAGAAGGGAAACTCTTCCCTACACTCCATCCTCCCCTCCCAGTCTTGCAGGGACAGGGGCAAGGAGCTTGAAATGGGAGCTTACGTTTGAATCCAGCAAGGTCTAGAGCCCTCTCTTCAAATCTGGGCCTAGAGGTCAACATCAAGGCGTGTGTAGTAAATCCCACGGGGTGGGTCCATGCCACTCCCAACTACGAGGATTTATAATCGGACTACAGAAAGCACAGGTGAGTTCTGCACAGACGACAAACATGTAATGTGTGTCTGTTGAATGTGAGCATGTACTGGGATAGAGATGAGAAGGTAAGACACTCACATATTTTAATTTGACTTAATTCTTCATCGTTATTGAGAGGATAGGATGGGACTCGGAGAGAATAAGGAAACAGGACAAAGGCATAAAGAGAAGGACTTTTTTCTGTTAGACCCTCCCATTTTTCCTCCTGCCACAGCTACCTCTCAAGGAGAGTCTGCAGTGGCATTTCCTAAAATTGTCCCATGTTACAATTCACAGAGGCACACGTGTACGCGCAAGATTTCAGTAATGTCTCTCAGTTTTGGACACACCGTTTAAACTTCTGTCTTAGAACTTTTCATAGAAAAAGACTTCAAGAAACTCTGGCCAAGAGATCCTCCCAGATGATCAAACCACACACTTTTCTAGGTTCTGCTGTCTCCCCTAAATCAATCAACAGATAGGCGTTGAACCCCCCACGTTCAGGGTCTTGTACCAGAACTTCCAGAAGATACAAGAAGGCCTGAGATTATTTTCTCTGCAGCAACAATCAATCACAAAGCTCTACTGATTTGTTCTTCTAAATTTATCTCTGATCTGCCAATTCCTCCCTGTCCCCACTGCCCTCATCATCTTATTTCCAGACGCCAACTTGTCAGTTCAAGTTCCCAGGTCCTCCAAGAAGCCTTCCCCAACCCAATCCCTGGCTTTGTTCAGTGTGCCTCATCTGTGTCCTCAGAGACCTTGAGCTTACATTTTTGGTAACACTTACCACATGATGTTAAAATAGAGTGTTTTTGGACCTGCCTCTGACACTAATCTGATCACAATCTCTTTAAGAGCTTTGTAACCCTTTTGCATACAACACAGTGTCTGCCACTCCACTGATGCTCCAAGGACACCTGTTTGCCAACGCCTAGCCTCTGTCACAGCACGTGTTAGCGTGTCATAATTACCTACAGAGCCGGGCATCTCACCTAGCCAACAGTGGGCTCTGTAAGGACGGAACCCGATTCATCTTGGAGTCCCCTATGCCTACCACAACGCTTGGCGCCTCCTTACAAACAAATGGAAGAATGAATGAATTACACATGAATGAATACATCTCCAGATTCCCTCTGATTTCTCTGAGGCTCGTTCTAATTCTAAAATAAGAGTTGATGTATACCGCATGAGTGCACAGACAATAAACACTATTATATTTCTCAGGCAGAGCAGATCACTTTCAGCTAGGATGATTGGGGAAGATTTCAAAGAGGAAATGTGATTTCAGTTGGGACTGGAGGGCGCGTAGGATCTGGGCGGGTGGGTGGGGTGCAGAGGGAGGACCTTCTAAGAGGAAGGAAGAGCAGGAGCAAGGATTCTGAGTTGAGAAAGAATAATCCCCTAGTCGCCAGGTTTGTTTTCTGTGTCTGATCTGTATGGGAAGTGGAGGAACATTTCCATTGTTGGTTGTGCCTCCGCATTTCAGAGCTAGAATGTTATCTGATTTGTTCTTCACACCTTCATAACAAAAGTTTCTGAGGTGGTGATGGGAGGGTCACCTGTCCCAACTTGCCTGGGATTCGTGGTTTTAGGGAACTCAGAACTTGTAGTACTAAAACAGGAAAAATCTCGGGCAAATGGGGATGAGGTGAAAATACAGAGATACCCCGAAAGTAGCCAGATGAAGCTGGCCACACCACTCCCTCTACTGTGGACCCCAGCTCCTGATGCATTTTCTCCTCTGAAGACGAAAAGACATGATTTTACAACTGAAGAAAAAATGTATTACCCTCTCCAGGAAATGTTTTCTCACGCCTTCCCCTCCTGATTCAGGGGCACCGTCTCGATGCTACCATATGCAAATTGCTATCATGCATTTAACAGTTATCACACGGCAATGACCTGCTCTCTCCATTCCCCCCAAACACAATAAGGTCTTTGTTGGCACGGACCGTGCCTGCGTATTCTTGCAGCCTCAAAATACAGCACAGTGCAGACCACCCCGTATGTATTTGTTCAGTGGATGCATTTATTGGCTGGTTCATTGGCGGGCTAGATGATCATAACTCACGATTTGAAATTTCACTGAAACATGTGTATCCATCCTAAGGTGACTAGAGTAGATCTTCCTGGAAACAACTCCATTTGCAGACCACCATTTTAAAGGGAAGATTGGGGCAGCTTTTGCTGTTGAGCAGAAATACATCATGGTACGCCAGCTGATAGTCTCAGGGACCAGCTCTCTAAGGCTGAAAGGCTCAGTAAGCCTTAGGCCACCGAGGGCCCGGAACTCCCCAGACACTGTCTTAGGTTCAGTGAGGAGCCAAAACAGCTTTCATAATGGTCCCTGCTGGTGTTGCAGCACAGCCCAGGAGTGGCAGCTGGTGGCCAGCCCTCTCTGTAGACTCGTTGGAAGCCTTGTCCCAAGTGGGCTGTGGAGCTCCAAGCAACTCTTGCTACATCATGCTAAGATTTGGGGGAAGGGATGAACTGCAAGGGAAGGAATTCCAGTTTGGATGCAGGGAAAAGAGAGTTTATGGATGAACCAATGTTAGCTAACCGGATCATCCCCAGGTTTTTCATTCTTAAAACTTTCAAAGCTCTAGAAGTTTGGAAGTATAACAGGAATGAAAATGCAAATACTTTCTTTCTACTCCATTCCCTAATTGCTAACATTTTCCTCTATTTGCTTGAGATGGCTCTTTGTGTTTTTGCTAAATCATCTGAAAACTAGTGACAGGTATTTTGAGGTTTAACCCCTGAAACACGTTTGCAGTCACCTCCTAAACACTAGGCACTATCTCACATAAACACGATGGTTTGTTTGTTTGTTTTTTCTTACTTCCAGACATTTACCTCCCAAGACATTGGTCCATTAATATCATCTAATAGATTGCCCATATAAAAATGTCCCCAGTTGTCTTAGTAATAGTCTATACCATATACCATGGATGAGACCATGTGATAATGGATAATCAAACAGCCTGGCCCCAGTGGATTTATCAGTAATTCATTAATGGTCTTTCCACAAAATACCACACTATTGATTGTAAGTGGTGATTCTTTGAATTCTATCAGTTCTACATAGACAGGCCAGCATTCGTCTGCAAAGAACACCAGGACGCCATCCACACACATACATGCTTATTGGCTAATTTTTGATCTCGAAATAATTATAGGCCCACAAGAAGTTACAAAAACATTCTAGAGGCTCCGTGTACCTGACACCTAGCTTCCCCCAAAAGATAATATCCTACACAGTACGTTATCAAAATCAGGAATTTGACATTGGTGCGACATCACTAGAATACCGATGGCATGTGGATTGTGCTACTCTATTTTTAATTCTTAAATTTTGTCTCCATTTTGCACTATCACTTTGGACTCATTTTTTTTCCATGGTATTATAATCTATTACCATTGTTATTCTCTCTCATGTTCAGATCGTCTCAAGTGTGACCTGCGAGAACCCCTTCAAGCCAGCTCTGGAATTTCATTGTGAGCCACCTCGGTCTTTGAACTATATTCTTTCCTTTCTGGTACAACAAGATGTCTCAAGCTCCAGACCTGTAATTAGCCATTTCTCCACGGAGCCCTGCTTTTTTCTTTCCTTTCCTTTTTTTTTCTCAGAGATTTGATCCTGATTCCAAGCCTGGGTTTCTTTCACTGGGGAATGATATTGATATTTAGGTATAAGATCTGGGTGCCCGGTGAGTTAATTGCTACTGGAGTTTTGCTTCAAAGACATTTTGTGGAGGTAAACCTGAGTTCAGACTGGTTCCTCTCATTCAAAGCCAGTATTACAGCAGTCTTTCTTCTCCGTTCCTATCCATCATATATTTCTATACTCCCTTCTGCGTGGATCTATCACCACCAATGTGTTTAACTCATTTGTTCAGTCCTACAATATGGTCAAAATGATTGGAATTACTGTATCAATACCTTATGAACAGCAGACCTACTAAGTAAATTCAAGGTGTTCTTACAGTTCTTTTCTTTATAACCCACTTGGAATATACAGTTGAAACACTATGCTTGACTGTTTTGAATTAATGATTTATTTTCTGTACATTTGTGCTATCAATTTGGTATTTGCTTGGCTTCCTTTGTTTCATTATGTATTCTGTTTTAAGACTTGCTTTGTATTTATCCTTAATGGTCTAATTTTAATATTAAAATATAGGAAACTTTATATGATTTTTAAGTCAAAATTATATGAAAAGATGTATCCCAAGAAGTCTCACTATCACCCCTAATAATCCCTATTCCCTTATTCCTGAGCACCTCTGGTTTTTCTTAGTTTCTGGGTCATGTTTCTTGCATTATTTTATTTATTTATTTATTTTAGTGAGGGGTGGGGCAGAGGGAGAGAGAGTCTTTTTTTTTTTTTAATACGCATATGACCTATTATTTGTTTCAGGGGTACAGGTCTGTGAATCATCAGTCTTACACAATCCACAGCACTCACCATAGTCTATATCCTCCTCAGTGTGCATGACCCAGACACTCCATCCCTCCTTTCCTGCTGGAGGGGACTCCAGCAACCCTCAGTTTTTTCCTGAGATTAAGAGTCTCTTTTGGTTTGCCTCCCACTGGTTTGCTCTTGAATCATTTTTCCTTCCCTTCCCCTATGAGCGTCTGTCTTGTTTCTCAAATTCCTCATATCAGTGAGATCATATGGTAATTGTCTTTCTCTGATTGATTTATTTTGCTTAGCATAATACCCTCTAGTTTCATCCACGTCATTGCAAATGGCAAGATTTGGGGGTTTTGAGAGTTGTGTAATATTCCATTGTATATATACACCATACTTTCTTTATCCATTCATCTACTGATGAACATCTAAGTTCTTTCTATAGTTCAGCTATTGTGGACATTGCTGCTATAAACATTTGGGTGCACATGCCCCTTTGGAACACCGCATCTGTATCTTTGGGCTAAATACCCAGTAGTGCAATGGCTGGGTCGGAGGGTAGCTCTATTTTCAACTTTATGAGGAATCTTCATACTGTTATCCAGGGTGGCTGCAGCAGCTTGCATTCCTACCAATGGTGTAGGAGGATTCCCCTTTCTCTGCATTCTCAGAATGGCTAAAATTAACAAATCAGGAAATGATAGGGGTTGGTGAGGACGCAGAGAAAGGGAGAGAGTCTTAAGCAGACTCCATGCTGAGCGTGCAGCCCAACATGGGGCTCGATCTCATGACCCTGAGATCACAACCTGAGCCAAAACCAAGGGTCCACTGTACCACCCAGACATTCCTCCTTCATTACTTTTTGCAAAAACAAGGAAGTAAGTAAACGTGTTCTCCTTTCCCTCTTACATAAAAGGTAACCTGCTCTATTTACTCTTTCATGTCTTACCTCTTGCTCTTGACATATCCTGGAAATCATTTCCTATCATTTCATTTTCTTTTACATTGTGTATTTTCTCTAGTGTGGCTATATCACAGGTGATTCAGCATATCTTCTGTAAAAGAGCATTTAAGCTGACTCCAAGGTCTTCTTAGAACAAACAGCATCACAATAAATAACCTTATCACAAGTGTTTCATATTTGTGGGTACATATCTCAGGGTAAATCCCAACAAGAATAATTCCTAGTTCAAAAAGCAAATGCATAATTTCCTTCAATGTGCCGGATTTTCCTCCATGGAGACTGATCATTTTACTTTCCCATCCACAATTTATGAGAGTGCCTGTTTTCCTACAGCCCCGTCAAGTGTGCATTGTCAACCTTTTGAATTCTACCAATTTGACAGATAAAACATAGTGCCAAAATGTACTTTTACTTTGCATTACTCTTATTAACAGTAAATTTGAGCAGTTTTAAAAAATGTTTTAAGACCTTTTGTGTATATTGTTCTCTGAAATGTCTGCTTCTTTTGCTCATGTTTCTTTCCAGTTTTCAAACTTTCATTTCTTGATTTTCAAATATTCTTTAGTATTACAGAAGCATTAGCCCTTTCTTTATGCTGTATATTACATATACTTTCTCCAAGTCTGTGGTGTGTTCTTTTGACTTTGTTTGTGGGGAGGGGGGTTGCTTTGCAAAACTGTAGGGTTTTTAAAAAATGTTTAAATATTTTTTAAAATATGTAACATCTATCAGTCTTTTTTCTTATTAAATCTGGATTTCCAATCATTATTGGGAGGACTTTCTCCACACTCCAATTATAAAGAAATTCACTCACTTGTGTGGTTTCTTTTCTTTTCTTTTCTTTTTTCCACATTTAAATCTCTGATCCATGTGGAGGATATTTTAGAAGATGGTGTGAGATATGGATCTATTTTTATGTTTTCCCAAATGGCTACCCAATTGTCCAATCCTTTATTAAGAAGGATTTCCCACAGCTTCTTGTATCTGGAGGCTTTCTGCCCACAAGTCCCACAGTCAACACTAGGCATGTCAAAACAGAAATTGAGGAGCACCCCAGGGGGCGCAATTGGTTAAGCCTCTGACTCTTAGTTTCCGCTCTGGTTGTGATCTCAGGGTCATGATCTCAGGGTTGTGAGATCGACCCCCATGACAGGCTCCACAGTCAGTAAGGAGTCTGCCTGGGATTCTCTCTCTTCTTCTGCTTATCCCCCCCAAATGTGCTCTCTGTCCTCTCTCTATAAAAATAAATAAATCTTTTTAAAAAATCAACAGTAAGAAAATTTTCTCTCTGTGCCTGTTCAGTGTGATACTGCCAAACCCTGAAAGGAAGGGAAGATGCTGGGGGGGGGGGGGGGGAGGAACTCAGAGTTTCTAAATTATATAGTTTGCTTAATTGCTTAATATTTTTAAGAAACAGGGGCACCTGGGTGGCTCAGTGGGTTACAGCCTCTGCCTTCAGCTCAGGTCATGATCCCAGGGTCCTGGAATCAAGCCCAGCATCAGGTTCTCTGCTCAGCGAGGAGCCTGCTTCCTCCTCTCTCTCTGCCTGCCTCTCTGCCTCCTTGTGATTTCTGTCTGTCAAATAAATAAAATCTTTAAAAAAGAAAAATATTTTTAAGAAACATATGCTAATGACAAAAATTTCAAGTTGAAAAAAAATTTTACAATGAAAAGTAAAATCATCCTCTTCTATCAGATCTCTCTAGAAGCCATCAGGGCTTTTAGGTTCTTCCATCTATCCACAGAGTCCATGCCTGTGCAGACAGAGAAAATGAAAAAGAGACAGAGAGAGAGAGATATGCTTTTAATGAAAGAGGAGGAAAGTGAGCACATATCTATTGAAAGACCCTTATCACTCGTTACCAAAAATCCGTACCTTCCAAAGGTTGTGTATTTTCATTCCATTTTACAAATGAGAAATTGAGGTTCAGAGTGACCTGTCTGAAGATAACAGGGCAAGGGGGGAGCTGGGTTTGAACCTCCACTGTCCTCTCTGTACTATGACACGCACGCACAGGGAGGGGGTAGTCACGACGGGTAAATGTCTGCTTGGAACTCATGGAGACACACTTGGCAGCATTCACCGCCCTCAACAGTGACATGGCAGTAGGAGCAACAGGACACCCAGAACAAGAAATGAACATGTCATGTCATATTCATGCTTGGGCTTCACATGTGTGTTCCTTTGGTGGGATCTCCCTATCATGGTAAGGGCAGCTCATACATCAGGGCAAAATCTCCCATCCCCAAACACTGACATTTTTTCTGTAAGCTCAGCTATCAGGAAAGGGAAAAAAAAAAAAAAAAAACTGAAAGAAAAAAAAATAAAAAAAAAAACTGGATTGTATCAAGAAACATTAGGAGCTATGACTCAAAGATACATGGGGGGCAGATCTGTTGACTCAGAGGGTCCATTTCTTAGTCACTTAGCAGCTTTTACCACACTTTAATCTTTGAGGGAAAGAAAGTGATTTGCAAAGTGGGGGGAGGTAAAAATAAAGGACTGCAACAGAAGGATTTGCTTCTCAACAGCAGTTCCGTGGCAGCATGCAAGGAAAATATAGAGGAGAAAGCATTGTTATTCTATTCCAGAGAGAGGGCTTTTGAATACAGAAGTAGATGGGTGTCAATTTCTGTATATTAAAACATTCAAAACACAGCTCTGTTCCCTCAGAAGTTCCCTCTATTGTAGCAGAAATGTATTTTTTCTCATCTTTATGGATTACAACTCGGTAGAAGTACACATGCTAAAAGGGGATGGGGGAGTGGGGGAACAGCTCTCCTGGAAAGTTCACAAGCCATTTTCCATTTCCCTGGGGATTTTACCGCTTCTGGACTAAAAGGCCATGAACTGCTCCATTCCTTTGGTTGGGATGAGACTCTCCAATAGGCACTTCATTAGTACATGGGAGAGTTCTAGTTCATGATCAATCCTAACTCACCCCACCCCATCTGCTTTCCACTTCCCCCAATTTTCACCATCACAAACGATTTTGGAAGCACTAGAATTCTGGATTCTGTACTTGAGCTAGTCATGTGTATATTTTTTCTACTTTTTGATCACCAACTGCATACCTGCATTTCTCTTGCATGGATGTTGAAGGCCTTGCATAGATGCCCATTCTTGCACGGAGGTCCATTCTTGCACGGAGGTCCATTCTTGCATGGATGCTCGTCTTTGCAAGGATGCCCATATTTGCATGGATGCCAATTTTTGCATGGATGCCAATCTTTGCAGAGATGCCCATTTTTGCATGGCTTCCCATCCTTGCGTAGATACCCACCTTTGCATGGATGCCTATCTTTGTAAGGATACCCATTCTTGCATGGATGCCCTTCTTTGGAAGGATTCTTATCTTTGCACAGATTCCCATCTTTGCATGGCTGTCCATCCTTGCATAGATGCCCATCTCTGCGTGACTGCCCATTTTTTTAAGGATGCCCATTCTTGCATGGACGCCCATCCTTGAATGGATGCCCATCTTCGCAAGAATCCCACCTTCGCAAGGATGCCCATTCTTGTGTGGCTGTCCATTTTTGCGTGGATGCCCATCTTTGGATAGATTCTCAGGCAATGAGCTCTTTGCTGGAAGACAAGCTTCACTTCAGCACCTAACCTCTGACCTCCCAGCCTGGCATTAATTCTTTTCCTTTTCTCCAACCTTTACCTAATTCCCTTCAACTTCTGCTTTACTCTACTTAGGTTCTAGCCAAGGAAATATGCTAGTTCTACTCATCTCTACAGTCAGGAATACCCATCCCTATGATCTTCCTAGCACGTATCCACACCCCTTCCCATTTAAAAATTCTATTAAAAATCCATGATTTATAACAAACTTCCTCTGAGTTTTTTTTTTAATATTTCAAATAATTCCATTCTTACCCTTTAGCATCTGTCTACTCATCCATCAACTGGTGCATTTATTAGACACTTGCTGTGTGTTCTACACAGCTAACATGAGGGGAAATGACCTTTCTATAATGCTTTTCCATTTGCAAGGCAATTCCGCATCTGTTTTCCTATATCATCTCCACAATAACCCCTGAAGTAGGAAGGACAGAATTAGTTACTAATCCCATGTTGCAGATTAAAAAACTGAGGCCCAGAAAGGTCAGGTGGGCACTTCAAAGTGACAAATCAGAAATTTCAAACACAGAGCTTGTTTGGAAGCTTAGGCACTTTCTATCAGTCATAAAGTTTATGTGCTCGACCATCCATGTGTCCCTCCCCAAAGCCCACACACACACAAACACACACAGAGTCTATCTTTGTACTTGCAATTTGCTGTAAGCATGTTTATCTGTTTTTCTAATGTGTTTGTTCTGTCTTCCCTTTAATCAATAAGGTCCCCAGAGACTAGAGCCCAGAGTGGCTCTCTGAGTGTGGTGCTGAAAGGGGTAAGGAAAAGTCAAATAAATCCACAACACTTAAGAACAAAGCTGGATAAAGATTTCAAATTGCACAGATGTTGTCCCATCTGAATTACAGCTCTAAGTACTGAAAAACCCATGCAGGTGGGCTCCCCGGTGTTTTACCCATTTAGTAAGTATTAGCGTTTTGTGTTTTTTAAAGCAATTTTCATTCTGTCAAAACAATTTAGGATGAATCAGCGCTGACCTCTCAGTCATATTCCCTCCCCTAATGCAATAGCCAGTGCATGAGAAAAGCCCCCACAATGGACACATTATTGCCATCAAACTGCACACCCATTTCTCAAGGATCCCTTTGCATTGCTAGAGAACTGGATTAATCAGCACGGGCACGGTGGTTTTTGCATCTCTTAATTTACTACCAAACACTCCTTCTCTCCTGAGAAGAGATGTTTTGTTACGTGTAATTAGACCATGTACGCAATCCTACGTGGGACCTGTTATGTTGGCACAGGAGAATTGCAGAGCTGTCTCCAGGTGGGGAATGGTGACATGCTGTATGAACAAAGGTATGCTGCGTGCTCATTTGCAAACCTCCGCTGGCTTGGCGCGGGCTGGAGCAGGGAGATGTTAGGGCTGGAGGCACACGTGGGCTCAGCAACTGACTAATTATCTGGGGCCTAGAGGTTCAGAAGATAATGGCTGAAGCATATGGTTTCTACTGCTTCTAAGGTTTTTTGCCTCCTGAGAGCAAGGCTGACAACAGCCACCACGAGGCTGAAGGGCCTGGACTTCAGAGCCCCTCCCTCCTCCGTTGGACACATGCTGGGGACCAGGAAGTCTCAATGCAGAGCTGGATCTGCTTTTAGGGAACCAAGGGGTAACTGGACTTTAGAGAATGAGGATGTTTCGAGGTCTTGAGCTCTGATCTGGGAGCTTTTCCTGAAAGCCTGAAACCCATAATTCCCAGCATCACCTGAAATGAAACTCTCAAAGCTCTGTCTCACAGCAGCAGCAAAATGAAAAGAGAGCACAGAAGTACCATCTAGCCTGTTTTGAAAATTCTTCACTAACTTGCTTGGAAACTCCACTCATAACTCAAATTGTACTAGAAAAAGCTGTTCCGAATCCAAGTCAGTCAGTCAAAAACATACTCGCTTTGCTTTTGTCCTCCGCTGTCTTTCTGTTCCTGTTAATGATGGAGAAGTAAGACCGGTCGGGATGACTTCAGGCCACGTTTTCACAGAAGCCAGAAGCACACTGGCCAGACAGGAGAAGGGAGGTATTTGACACCAACCACTAGACTCATGGTTAGAAAGCTCTCGAGTGTGGACATGCTTTGGGTCAGAGGTTCCAGTTTGTGCTTCAACACTTACTGTGTGACTTTGGGCAAGTCATTAGCTCTCTGAGCCTCCATCTTCGCAGGTACTCAAGGATGATAATAACAATAACATCTGGCCACTCTCCCAAGACCTTGGTGAGAATGAAATTAGAAAATGACCATGAAAGAGCTTACTAAGCCATATTCTACTGCACAAAGGGAAAGCCTTGTTAGCCATAATACTGACTCTTCCCGCTGGTGATAGCTCTAACCAGGAATTTGGGGAGGAGGGCGCTGGCTCTCTAGCGTACCTGGCGCAGGTTGGTCCCTTTGCAAAGGAACAGCACTCAGGAGCCATGCATATGCCCATCACTCACCAAGGGACAGCTGTCAGAAGGTGCTGGAGGAGAGTCACCAGGGCTTGTGTCCCTCAGGTTTGACACAGCATAATTGTTTTGACATATGACGGAATTTGTCCTCACATGGGTCAGAAAAAAAGCCCAATACTGATGCTTTTCATCTAATTTCAATTACAGTCATTAAAACCCTTACTCCTGAGTCAAACCTTCCAAAAAGCCATCAATGACAGCCCATTACAGATGAGTTATTTATAGCGGTGCATGTTAATTTTACAGAACCACAGACCAATGATTCATGGCTTGGCATTAGTGAGAGACATCATTCACCGGGCTGAGTGATCTCTGACATAACCAGCACAGCTCTGTGTCTCGGCAGGGACGATTCAAGGCCTCCGACTCAGGGCCAGACCTTGCATGGAGCAGAATCACCAGAGCATCTGGGTCTTGGCCGTTCCCACCCATGAAAGACTTCTGCCCTCAGTGGGGAAGAACAGTACAATCTTATTTGGTATTGGAGTGTGACACCTATGGAATTCTGGCTGACATGAGACTGGCCCTGGGACAGAGGTTCAGCTCTTCCTTTTCACAATCACAGCTGTTAGTCCGGGCATTCCGTAGACCTCATATTATTTGCTGCTATTCAGTTACTCTTGGGGGATCTGATATTCACCTGGGCTTGATGGAAAAAGATGGCTCTGGGGCCATCGAAAGCCCAACATCCTTTTATCCAAACTACTTCAACCTCAAGTTCATAAGTGCCACTTTGACCGATCAATATTGGGCTTCTTGATTCTCGGTCTATTTGTAGCTGAAATTCTCCCCCTTGATTAAAAATTCACCAAGAGGCAGCCTGATGTGACATTTATGAGTTCCTGGAAGTCCATAAATGTTGAATGTTAGAAATTAGCACCGAGTTGTTTAGACGATAAAAAGCAACAAGCAAGCAAGAGGGCTAATATTCAACACTCCTATATTTTTATTTTCTGTCTGTGGACACTTGTGGCAAAGGGGAATAGCTATAACTTCCTACAAAGCCTTTCTGTATTGGATGAAACTTTGTACAGGTCCCTACCTCTAAATTAAACCCAGTGAAGCCAAGTTGGTCTCCATGGAACTAACCACCTTATTTCTTTCCCACCTCATAACACTTTGGCAATGGGTAGCTTGCCCAGGTTGCCTGCTCTGTCCTAATGGGGGCCGTGATAAACACTGAAATGAATTGCTTTTTTTTGCTCTATCTTCATACAATAGTAGCTCTGAAATCATGGAGAGGTAAGTGGGTAAAAATAAATTTGTGACCTCATTATTTGGGAGTTTTCAACTGCAGAACTGTTCCACACTCCATCCATAATTATTTCTTTCAAATTATCTCCTACCCACAACCCAGCACTTTTCTGAGGCACTGTTCCCTTTTTTTAAGTGACTTCTTCAGACGTTTCTATAATGTTCTGCCTCTAGAACTTCTGGAGCTTTGTTCATAGTTCTAGGAGCTTTGCACCCTTCCTGGGAGGCCTTGTCTAGCCGGGGCTGAAGTCAATGATGACAGAGAAAGTTAAATGACTAAGACTCTAATCACCACCCTGAGTACCATTCTACTATTACGGCACAGCCATCTGGAGAGTTTGTATCTAGAATGTCAATTCTTCCAGGTTGCTGGTACATTTTACAAAATGTAATGAAACACTCTTCTTGACTCTCTTCGAATGGAGAAACCCAGAAATGTGCTATATTATGCGTGGAGGCAGGAACGTGCAATTGGAAGAGGACAGAAGCTAGAGGCAAGTTGTTGGACTTATCTTCAAGCTCTACCATTTTTTAGAGTGTGACCTTGTTCTTTATCTCCTCTTTGCATCCATTTTGTCTCCCGTAAAATAAAAGTGATCATGGTACCTGTCTCAGAGCGTTGTTATGAGAGAGACAATGAACTGATATTTGGAGGCATTACATACTGCACAGGTAAATGCTGGGTAAGTGTTTGTTAAATGAGAGACTTTTCAATTTGGGAAATATTTATGGTATACACACTGTCAGATCTACAACATGGTATTAAGTAATGTGGGAATGTTAGAAAATGAACAGGGTATTTCAGGCTTTAAAGACAGTGTGGGGAGAGGCATAGAAGTATACCAAATAACCCAGAGAGTAGGCCGGTACACGCTGTTTGCAGGTCTATCACACAAAGGTGATGCTGGCAATGCAATGGAGGGAGGGACCATGGTATGTGGGAGGGGACCAAGAAGGTCACACAAGAAGAGATGATATTCAAATTGTTCCTTAAAAGACGAGTAGTATTCCCAAGGGCTCCTAATGTGGAGCTGTTGACAGAAGGCTGTCCCGTACACCCAGCACCGGCCCAGAGCCAAATTGCTACCCTCCATGTTCACCCACG
The DNA here is from genome assembly GCF_964662115.1 of Mustela nivalis. Lineage (NCBI taxonomy): Eukaryota > Metazoa > Chordata > Mammalia > Carnivora > Mustelidae > Mustela > Mustela nivalis. Next base: position 29,522,371 of record NC_139028.1, on the reverse strand, counting down.
GCCTCTTTGTCTCTGCTCTGTGCCTCATTTCCCAGGTCTGCCTTCCTTTCTTCCTCTTATTCCATCCCTCTCTCCACCAGCAAATTTTCTACCACTGGCCTCACTTTTTCTCCAAACCCTTTCTTCTTCCTTATCTCTCTTTCAATCTCAAAAGTAATACAAGCAATTTTAAAGGACTCAAATAATATAGAAGACCCTAACATGAAAAGCAAAATCTTCCTCCACCCCTGACTCCTTGGAGGTAAGAGTGGTGTGGTGGTTATGAAACATGGCCAAGAATTCCTGATACTTCTCCCTCTGAAGGGCACAGTTTATATCCTTGGAGTGGACCTACAACGACTTCCACCCTTACAGAATCACAGAAGTGACAGTGTGCTTCCAAAGCTAAGGCATAGAAGACCATGCAGCACCTCCCTTGTTCATCCAACACTCCCTTGGAGCCACGAGCTGCTGTTTGAGGAACTCGGCTTCCTTGAGATAGCCCTACTGGACAGATTACATTTGGATTCTCTGGGCGATACTCTCAGCAGGGCTGGCCCATTGGCTTCCTCCAAGTACTTATGCCACTACCTCTCTTAGTTACCACTTGTCATTGCACAAGTAAACCACAACTTATTTAACCTTTCTTTTAATGAAAACTATTCTAGTAGCCTCTAGTTTTCAAAAAAAAAAAAAAATCTGGCAATGAACACTCTTATGCATACATCTTTGTGCATTGTATGGGTGTTTCTGCAGGATTAAACTCCTAGAAATAGCATTGCTGAACCAAAGAGTATGTGCTTAAAAAAAAAAATTAGTAGATACTATCAAATTGCTTTCCAGATAGGCTTTGCCAATTTGACTTTTCCTGATAGGGCATAAGAATGCCTGTTTCCCTGTAACCTCACCAACACTACATATTATCAAACTTCTTCATGTTTCCCATTCTGATACTGTCTCTACCTTCGTAATAATGTACCCTGGCTTTATATGGTGGTAGCAAGCTCTCCTAAGCATGTCTTGTCCAAACCTGTAAATTCGTGGGGCTGAGGTGCAGCAGAGGAGGGGAGGGGGCATTCAAAATGGTAAAGGACAAAGAGAACACAAAAGGGCAAGCTATTAATAACTTAGGGGAAAGAGAACTAATTTAACAGAAAGGGGAGCCACAGAACATCACAGATTTGCAGAGCAAATGTGTCAGAACACAATGAAATTCAGCTCAATGACATTCAGCTAATGGCAGGTGTTAATCTGAGGTCCAGACGGTCCAGTTAAAAAAGGAGGAGGTTGGGGGCTTATAAAATGAGGAGAGAGGAAAAAGAAAGTTCTCTCGGTTAATCGAAGTGCTCACTGGACAACTGACTATAAATGGAACAATTTATAATGATTGATTTCAACTTGGACAATTCCACAGTATAGTCCGGAAGAGTGGGTCCCAAACCTAGCTGCCTAGCAATATTACCTAGAGCATTGCTTAGGAAAATAAAGATATTTCGTCTTTCTCTCCATCACCCCCGAACACATGCACGGTCATCATGGGCTCCCATTTGATTGGCTTGACTTTTTGACTAGCCCATCAGGTCACTCAGAGGCAGAGCAAAGTTAAGGACAATTTTTCTGGAGCAGAGCTTCTGAAACTTCAACACACATCAGAATCACTCAGGGAGGAGTTATCAAAACACAGATTGTTAGGCCTCACCACAATAGCTGCAGATTTTTAGAATTTGCCTTTCTGACAGGCTTCCAGGTAATGCCGGTCCAACTTGAAGCCATTGCCACGGCCGCCATACAGGGACCAGCCACACCTAGGAGCTTGCTGAAAATGCAGAATCATAAGCCCCTCCTCAACCTAATGAATCAGAGCCTGCATCTTACGAGATCCCCCAGTGACGTGAGCTTATTTAAGTTTGAGAAGTGATCCCCTGTAAGTCTTACTTCTATTGTCTTGGAGACTGTCCAAGGGAAAGGAGGCCTGAGGGAGTAAAGGGCTGCAGGACAGACACAGGTTCTAGTCCTTGTACTGATAACCTTGCTGTTAAAACAAATTACTTCATCTCTAATGGTTTCTAATTCCTTGTAAATAAAAGGGACACATACTGGGGTAAGTGATCTTTTAGATTCCTTTCCCTTTTTTCTATGATTCTATGATTTCAATGATTCTATGATTCTAATTTAGTAATTGAACCATTGTAATTTAGTAATTGATTTAGTAATTTAGTAACTGAACCATTGTTATGAGCTGAATTGTCTTCCCACAAATACATAGGTTGAAGTCCTAATACCCAGGACCTCAGAATGTGACCATACTAGGAGACAGGGTCTTTAGAGAGGTAATTAAGCTTAAATGGAGGTCCTCAGGGAAGGCCATGGTCCAATATGATGGGTGTCCTTACAGGAAGAGGCAATTAGGACACAGACATGTACAGAGGCAAGACCACGGGAGGACACAGTCAGAAGCGGGCCGTAGGCAGGCCAAGGAGAGAAGCCTCAGCAGAAGCCAGTCCTGGCTGAAACCTTGATCTTAGACTTCTAACCTCCAAAATGGTGAGGAAATAAAAGTCTGTGGTTGAAGCCACCTGATCTGTGGTTATAGCAGCTCTAGCTGAATAATATACACATATTGAGGTTTGTAACCAAATCCACATTAGATTCTAAATACCAAAGTCCAGCTTCAATTTTTCTTTAAGATTTTGTTTATTTATTTGTCAGAGAGAGAGAGAGAGAAAGATCACAAGCAGAGGGAGTGGCAGAGGGAGAAACAGGATCTCTACTGAGCAAGGAGCCTGATGCAGGACTCAGGACTCGATCCCAGGACCCTGGGATCATGACCTGAGCTGAAGGCAGATGCTTAACCCACTGAGCTACTCAGGCGCCCTTGAGGTCCAATTTGTTATCACAGCCCATTCCCCCATCAGACTGATAAGCTCCAGTAGGCAGGTTCTCCAAGAACGCCAGGGCTTTCCACATGCAGTCCTCCAGGTTTTCAAGGCAACACACCAACAATGGTGGACATTCATTTCCTTGGATTCCATATCCAAGAAAGATGGAACCCCTTTTGCTGCTGAACCCTCATCCCACTTTCCCCGGTCTACTCCTCACTACCACACCCACTCCCACCCGCCTTCCCCACTCTGCCTGGAGTTAGCTTCACATTTGAATCTCTGACTTCTGATCTCCCCCACCTCCTTTTTTTACAAATCAAACAAAGGACACTACTATGCTCTGATTCTGGCGGTTTCTTCATCATCCCTTTGCCCAAGAACAGGTTTGTATTTCTTACATTTTCATTCAGATCATTTGTTTCTCTGCTAAACCCAGATACTGTTACAGTGCAAACAGAAACGAGAAATATGATGGCATGATCCCACCAGTGTAGGTCCGATCAGTTTCTTTTCCCACTTCACTCTAGTTCCTAGAATAATACAGTTAGAAATAGGGATTCTAGAATTCTTCCAGAAAAATGCAAAGACCATGCATCAAAACACTATCAGAAGAATTGCCATTGTTTTTGAAAGCCCTAACAGCCAGGCTATTTTTCATAAGGAAAGGATATGGATACCTTGGGTGTTTTCCAGTAGGGACACAAAATAGTCAAAGTCCCACAAAGGCAAGAATATTTTGACTTTTTCTGAGCAATGGGAAAAATGTCAAAACTTTTTGCTTTTTCCATTTGCCTGTCAAGGTAGTCTAGAGCTGTGCTTCTCAAATGTAAATGGGCATGCATACTGCCTAAGTGTCTTGTTCAGGAGATCTGGGATGAGGCCTGAGGGTCTACCTCTCCTAATAGAAGCCCATGGGGCTAGTCCACTGATTTTACCAGGAATAGCAAGGATCTAATGGCAACAAGATTTGATCCATGGTTTTTGCAGATTCACTGATAGCTGAAGCCCAAACTCTAATGTTTGTTTTCAATGGGGGTAGGCCACTTGACCTTGATAGAGATGGGTGTTTGAGAGACACAAAACCCCGACTCCATTCACTCAGGCTCTTGACATCACCTGAGCTTTGAAGAGGCCAGTGAGACCGAAAGAAGGCATCCAGTTCGTTGGCTATTATGATACGTGGTCTGTCCCTGTTCAGGTTCCTGCACTGCCATGAATAGAGGGAAGTAGGTGATGAAGGCAACCACACATCCGAGTTTTAGAACCAAACAAACATACCCTTCCTACCTTCCTTTGTCCTTGGGAAGACCTACCCGAGGCCTGGTTGCAAATGTTCAGGAGAATTCTTACCTGATCCCAGGCAAGTGGGATGGCAGTGGGACTACACTGCCATAACCAAAAGTACCCACAAAAGATGGCAATCATAGATGTCCTTTGTAATGCACCAAGTTTCTGAGTAAACCCATAGAGTAGTTTTCCCTAGTTGTCTGTACCTTGGGGGGTCACCTGGGGAACTTCAAATATTGTTATTGCCAGATACAACCCCAAAATATTGTGATGTCATTGGTCTGGGGTGTGCCCTGGGCTTCAGAAATTTTTTAAAGGCCCCCGTCCCCAACCCCAAGGTGATACAAATGTGCAAACAAGTTGGAGCATTATTGCTATGAGAGTATATTGATTGATATTGTATGATAATTGTTTTTCCCTGATTGACTTATTTCACTCATATGTGGAATTTAAGAAACAAAACATGAGGTCATAGGGGAATGGAGGTAAAACAAAAAGAAAATGAAAACAGAGAGGGAGACAAACTGTAAGGGACTCTTAACTGGGGAAGAAACTGAGGGTTGCTGGAGGGGATGTAGGCGAGCGGGTGGGATAACTGGGTGACAGACATTAAGAAGGGCACTTAATAGAATGAGCACTGGGTGTTATATGCTACTATGACTCACTGAACTCTACTTCTGAAACTGATAATACATTATGTGTTAACTGAATTTAAATAAAATAAAATTTTTAAACTTTAAAAATTTTTTAAAAGAGTATCCTGATTGAGTGCAAGGATGGAAGTGAGAGAGAAACTGTAGTTTTCTGAAAGATTCAAGACAGCTGCCGCTGAATTGTTCATTAATTCATTCATTCATTTATTTGTTCCCTCACTTACACATGTGTCCAGGCTTTTATGCAACAGAAAGTGAGAACAGACTTTGTACCAGTGCTATGCTGGATCCTTGAGATGAAGAGAGGAAACACGTAGGCCCTGACCTCAAGGGTTTAGTGTCAAAGTGGGAGAGGTAGATGAGTAAACAGATAACCAGAGTACGATGCAAGAGTTCCATTGCCACGGCTGCAGAGCCGTGTCTCTTGTGCAATGTCCTCTCTCAGGTCCAGGCAACCAGGTATCAGTTCTGATGCAAAGGGCATGCTGTATTCACTCATTCAATAAGTATTTAGTGAACACCTATCATGTACCTATCCTTGAGTGAATTGCCAAGTAGATTATAAATGAAGCCATAGATTCAATAAGTACCCAATTTCTCAGAATTTCTAAATTTCCTAGGAGAATAGGTATCTCTTGCCTCTACCAGCTTGCCATCCATTCTCCCATCTTCAACCAACACTCAGGGCTTCCTCTAAGGAATAATTGCTCCACCATTCTCAGTCCACATTATCTGGGAGAGCTTCTTTCCTTTCTGCGGAACATCAAATCTCCGTGGCTCTGATTTGTCCTTGGACTTAAACCACTTAAAGGTGTGTATATAGACATGGAGCTATCGGCCGCCATCTTGAAATGCAAAGAGAGCAGCTGAGGATGAAGCCAACCTGGAGAAGAAAGCCAGCAAGTAGACACTGGATCCGACCACGCTGTTTGCCTGGATGGACCCATGCCTTTATCCTCCCTGCATATGTTCACAAATTCCCTCTGGGGCCTAATCCAGTTTGAGTTCATTTTTCTGTTATTTGCAACCTAAAGAGTCCTCGCTGGTACAGCTAAAATGGATTTTTTCAGAAACATTTCCATTTGCGATTAAAAAAAAATAAACAAACCCATTACTATCTGTTCGTGAATTGCTCAGTTTCCTGTTTTGTGAAAATGTGTTTTTTAGAGATTCTATTCTAATATGTACTTAGGCGTATAAATGGAACTCTGTAAAGTAAGTCAGATCATGAGCTCAAGATGTTCTTCTGAAAAGTATTTAAGTGATGCTATACCTAGTTAGTGGCTGCCAGCTCATGGCTCAAAGAGCAGATGGAGAGAAAAACTTCAGGTTGTTCTATTCGTCTTCCAACAAGTACCTGAGAAACCTAGGTTTGAAGAGGCTCAGTTGGGGGTTTTCACTGCCTGGATAGCATGGCTGTGGGGTTAGAATCACAGAGAAAGAGGAGCTGGGGAGCACAGAGATCCCACAGCCAATCCGCTAGGAGTCCCAGCAGAGGGGCGTGCTCAGCTCACAGAGGACCAAGATGTCCCGGGCCCCAAGGTGCGCAGTGATCCCCACGAAGGTGGCAAAGATCGCAAAGCGAGCTGGAGGTTAGATGGTTAACCTAAGTTTATCTCTTCACCAAGTACTACTGGTCCTTCTGAATATCTCTAATAGTATATTCTTGGTGTGCCTGGGTGGTTCAGTAGGTTAAGCCTCTGCCTTCAGCTCAGGTCATGATCTCAGGGTCCTGTGATCGAGTTACTCATCAGGCTCTCTCTGCTCAGCAGGGAGCCTGCTCCCTACGCCCCCACCCCCCACCTGCCTCTCTGCCGATCTTGTCGATCTCTGTCTGTCAAATAAGTAAATAAAATCTTTTTAAATTTTTAAAAAATTAGATTATAGTCTTGATTCCAAATATACAAACATTTTGTCCACATTTTCATCATCATTTGTCGAAAGTAATCCAACAACCTAATTGTTCTTCTTATCTTCTATAGCACACCCTGGGTCTATCCTCCACATGCTGTCAGAGCGATCCAATCACACTACCTACATAGAAACCTACACAACTGTCCCATTACCTACAGAATAAAGTTCAAGATTTCTGCCAGAGTCTGTTTTGCCCCTACCTGCCTATCAAGCTGCCACATCTAGTTCCCAGCCCGTGCTAGGCTACTTCAAGTATTAGTACCTATGTCCATAGCATTCATCCTGTCTTCAAGCCTACTTGGAAAACTCCTCTACATCCTTCAAAACCAATTCCTTCTACAGAAGCCTTTCTTAGAATCCTTCCACCTTTAAAGCCAATTCCTCACTGTACTAATTCCCAAATACTTTTATCCTCTAACATTCTATTGTATGTTTGTCCTTCTGTCTAAATTTGAGCCCCTTTAACATAGGATCAGTTTCTTATTCATTTCCCTATCTCTACTACCCAGTACAATGCCTGCCGTATAGTAAGTACTCAGTAAATGTGCAATGAATTAAACTGATCGCCTTTATCTTCAAGTCAGTGTTGAGGATGATTTAGAAAGAAGTATCCTGGTAATCAGGGATAAGATCCAAATTGGATTAAGATGTGGTACGTAATAGCTAAGAAATAGTGATAAACTTTACCCACATGTTGATATCTTTTCTGAAGGAATATCTAATTTAACATGTAAAACTTAACCATATTTGGCTTTTGCATTCAAAGCAATATATTGTGACTAATATTGAAAGAACATATATTTATGAAGTGTGTAGGTTTGAGTTGAAATCTCCATAGAAATCTCAAACACAAACACATATCCAAACACCTTCTATTTCACTCTGGGAGAAAATGGGATTCTAATTACCTCCCCTAAATTAAGTAAAAATGTCTAAGAGAAAAAGGAATTCTTTTAAAATAATAATAATAAAAGAAAAAGACATTCCCTAATTCCTAGTTATGCAACACTAAAATTAACTAGTTGAGGCAATCTAGGCTGAATCCAGAGGGTCAGAGCAGGCAAAGGGAGAGAAAAAAGTCCTTATCACCAATCTCCCATCCCCACTCTGGTGACTGGGTCCCTGAGCAGTGATTTCCAAACACCCTGGCTCAAAGCCAGGGGCAAGAACCAGATGGCCCCTCAGTTTGTTTTTCTGAGTCTCCATTCACCTTCCTGGAGAAGCCCTGCTTGATGTGGGCTGTGTTTATTCCTAGTAACCATCAGACTTACAACATCACTGCCAACGATCTGCAGTAAAAGAAGGGAAAAAAAGCAAGCGAGGAGAAGGAGCCAGAGTTTGCCTTATCAAATAGGCGAAGACTTTCACTTGCTTTTTGCTGGGGCTTTTAAAGTTGGGACTGGTTTTCCTGTACCAGGCGCCCTGTTTTGTTAAGGACCTACACTCAGATGAAAAGGTTGGGAACTGGAGTGGTATTCCCCACCCCCACTCCCCAATTTTACCTCTTTGTTTGCATCACAATTTCCTTGTTCACACTAGATTAGCCTCTCCGGGCAGTACCCTTGGCCTCCTCCATGCCAAGGACACAATCCGGTTCATAAGTATATCAAACCCTTAAAAAAAATAAAATAAATCAGCACTCGAGAGACAAATGTAACAACGTGGAATTTCTGGGTTCTCCACCAATCTAATTACAATGGCCGTGAAAGGACATGGGCCTAATTAAACTGCCAATCAAGCTGAAATGATACACATCCTATTTATACAAATGTTTACTTGCGTGGCGTAAATCAGTTTGACAGAGGAGGCGGCAACCAGTGATTAAAAAAACAAGAGAGATAAGGCGTCTCCACCAACAAAGAAAAGTCACCTAGCTTAACTTGGATTAAGTTAAAAGTAACCTACCTTAACTCAAATACATCAGATTCAGGTTTTTCTTTCCTTAAAAAAAAATCTTTTTACTGGAAACGAGCATATCATGTGTCTAGTTTGCTCAATGTCTCCAGATTGAATACATCCATTTTCTAGCACCAATCAGAGAACGTGTCTGGCACCCCCAAAGTCCACCACTTTCCCCAATCTATCACTCCCTCCTTCCCTCCACCGGTAGCCACTGTCCTATCTCCCCGAGCTTCTGTTTTTGTCCTTTGGGTAAATGGAACCACACAGTATGTATTCTTTAAGTGCCTGCCCTTGTCCCTCGACACAATGTTGGGAGACCCACTGGAACCAAGTTGTGCTTACATTGTTCCTTCCTATTGCTGGGTAGTATGACCTTGGGACTATCACTATTCACCCCTCCCATCTGCTCCTGGTATGTGAGCTGTTGCCGGTCTGGAGCTGTTATGTGTACTAGCTGACCCTTGAACAACACAGATTTGCATGGGACCACTTATATGCATATCTTTTCCAATAAATCTATTGGAAAATATTTTTGAGATTCGAGACCATTTGAAAAAAGCTCCCAGATGAACCACATAGGCTAGAAATATTGAAAAAATAAAGAAAAAGTTAGATATGTCACGAGTGCATAAGCTATCTACAGACATTATCTCTTTTATCACTTACTACCATAAAATATACACAAATGCATTATGAAAAGTTAACATTTATCAAAATTTACCCACACAAACACTTAGAGACCACATATTATCTTTTAATTTGTGATGCCTAGTGTTCGTAATACAAGTACCATCTTGCAAGACTTTCTATCACATTAGACAGTATTAATGTATGAACTGACAGACGATTCATCTTGTAAACAAATGACGTAATCTCACGGTATTGATAAATACAGCACAGCACCGTAAATGTATTTTCTCTTCCTTATGATTTCCTTAGTAATACTTTCTTTTCTGTAGCTTACTTGATTATAAGGAGATAATATTCAACACATACAACATATAAAGTATATGTTATTTGACTGTTTCTATGATCCGCAAGACTTCTGATCAGCATAGGCTATTAGCAGTTAAGTCCTGAGGTTGGGGCGTAGGTTTCAAAAATCACACGTAGATCTTCAACTGCAACTCCTGTGTTGTCCAAGGGTCAACTGTATTGCTGCCATCAACATTCTAGAATGTGATTTTTGGTGAAATAGTTTTCCAGACCAACTGGGTAAGTAGATGGGGCTGTAATTGCAGGGTCATCAATTGTACCTATATTCAGCATTCATTGATGTTGTCACGGTTTTCCAGTCACTCTCCCACCAGCACGGGGACACGAGCTACCCCTTGACTCTCTCCCTTGTGGCTTGGACTAGGCAGTAAGTCACTGCCTGTTTTCAGATAAGGAAGACTTGTGAAGGTAACACTAAGGGACAGCGGGGGCTCCAGCTCAGGCTCTTGTCACCTGAACACTAGAGCTCTTATTCTCCCTCCTCACAGCCTCACAGGGGTTCTGATCTGGTTTGGTGGAAGGTACCAACTACACCTTGTTCTTAACAGAGCTCCCGGGCTCCTGTCTCCTGTCTTGTGGACTTAACTTACCTCTACTAGTCATTTCGTGCTGTGAAGCCTCAATGCAAGTGGCAAAAACATCACTTGGCTTTGGGGATCCAAGGTCTCCTCATCTTCCTTCTCCACCTCTGCTGGTTCCTTCTCTCCACCCCCTCCCCGCAACGTCAGTGTCACAGTGCCCCAAATCTCATCCTTTGCCACTCTGCTCCGTGGCTGATTGCAGAGACCATGACCGCCCCGTCCTCCAGATATTTCTGCCTCTCTGTCTTTTGGGCACATGATGGGTCTGTTCTTGCTGTTCTTCCTGACACCTCTTACATTTGGCTGTGAGGTTAGTCTGGCCTTCTGTGAGCAGAAGTGACACATGTCTTCCCTTGAGCCAGAACATTCCATTGCCAATGCAAGCCTGTCCAGAGTCCTCCTTGTCCTCTTGCTGCTCTGTCAGCCTGAGTCCTGGAGTCGAGAAATATAAAGCAGACCTCACCGTAATGGACACACGGCATAAACAGGAAAGAAACATGTTGAAGTTACAAACCACTAAGATTTGGGAAGGTGGCAGGGGCACTATTTGTCACCTAGCCTAACCAAACCTATTCTAACTGATACAATGAGAACATTTAATTCTGCAAATTTAGTTAAAACGTATTTTGACCGTTCCTGAATTTTACCTCTTAGCTGATCCTGAACCCTTAACTCCAAGCCCATCTACCCTACTATCTTTTCTAAAGTCTCTCTTGGAAAACTAATATATATCTCAAATTGAGACATGTCCAAAGTGGAATTACTGATCTCCACTCTGCCCCCAACCTGAACCACGCATCATCTTCCATATCTCAGTGAACAGCAGCTATAATATTCCCATGACTCAGGACAAAAACCTCGGAAATACTCTTGTCGCTTCTTCCTCTTATACCCCACATTGACTCCACAGCAAATCCTTGCACACAGACTTCACTTTCAAAATAGACAAATCTAACCTTCCCTTGGTTAGCTGATTTAAATACCATGTTTTTTTCAAAAATGCATTCTACTAGATATGAGCATTTTTACCCCCCTTCCTTTGAAATTTCTCACGACACACCCTCTCACCCTGCCCCCCAACCTATTTGCCACGACATCATACTCCTGGCTCTCCTAAACTTCTTTCTTTCTTCGTAGTTCTCTGGCCATGTTCTATCCCCCACAAAAGTTTGCTGATCTTCTATGGGAAAACCAGGGCTTCTTATGGCTTTAAATTTCATTTTATCCATGTTTCACACGATGTATAAACCATGTGCGCAATGATGGTACCGGGAATGATTTCAGAAGGAATATGGTTGAAGCCTTCCATTTAACAGTTAGTTTAAAGTGTATTAAACAAAATATAATGAGCACATAAAGCCTGAGATTTCGCAGATATGACCACTCAGATGAAGCCAAATAAATCAGCTAAGTCAAATCAAAGTAAAATATTAAATAAACACTCCCATAGGAGGCACAAGGTAGGGAAAACTATAAGCACACACACAAAGTTTAAAGAACACAGTAAGGAACCTCAACGAGTAAGAGCCAGTTTTCTTCTGTGGATGAAATGCTTCTGGCAGCCCTGGAGAGCCCCATTTGCGACACCCACCATACCCTCAAAATTAATAAATAAACCTCAGCTGGATTTTTCCCTTAAAACCAATCCCCCCACTTATTGAATGACACCACTCTTCCAGCAGGCCAAGTCCAATAACTGGACATGACCTTTTATTCATCTCTATCTTTCATTGCCTTTATTCACTAGATTTTAAAAACCTCTAATGACTGTCATGTGTACCCTTTCTCTTTTATTTTCATTAGCATCACTCTAAGCCATGACCCAATTACCTCATACCCAGATCATTGCAATGACCTCCAAACTAGTCTCCTTGTGTCCATGCAAATTCAGATTGTGCTCTGCCTGGACCCTAAAATCATCATTGCCGTGTTCAGTACTTTCGGTAGCTTCCCCCAAAGGCAATGTTCAAGATCCCTAACCCCATGCTAACAGTAACTAACATTTACTTAGTTTCCTGTATGAAAAGCCTTACAGGAATCTTATTTAATCCTCATGAGATAGGCAGGACAGATGAGGAAATGACTTACCAAGAGCTGGTAAGAATTCTATCCCAAATAGCCTTCAGCCAGTAACTTTAAACAGCCTCACTAGATTGCTCATTGATAAATTTAACATGATTTCTCATCATGTGCCAGCTTTATGTCCTCTGTTCCATTTCCCCTTTCCCCCTCATTTAGGTGAGGCTCATTCCTGCATATATTGGAGCTTTATTAAGACCCAGCTTGGCCCTGATATTCCGCCCCTCCCACTCAGTCCTCACCACCTTCTCACACAACACCTAAATATGCCTCCCCCTTATATAGGACCCAGCTCAAATTCCACCCTGTATATGTCACTAAAGCCAGAACTAGCACTGAAAGAAATAGTTGGCTATCCTCCCAGGTCTAAAAACGCCCTTGCTTAGACTCTGAATTGGCCCCTTCCGGTCCTGATGTTAACCTGTGGGTACATGGCCAGAAGGAAAAAGCCAACAGTCCCACTCGATCCTATGAACAGGAGGTCTGTTCATCTCTGACTTGAGACTGTTTCAAGGTAACACCAGTGGACACAGTTTGAGCTTTTGTTTTTCAACATTTTATGGGTACCGGACCTTTATCAGCTCCCTATTCTTTATGTTTAATAGACACTCAGTAATTTAGTAACGCAGGCTGATTTCCAAACGTGGCAGGGCTTCAGAGAGCAAGGAGTCCAGACACGTGTCCTGCCCCAAGAAACCAATGACTTGTGGAGCTCTTGGTCCACCAGCTCATCTTTTGCTTCTCGAGCTTTCTTCCGTGGGTCAACTTCTTCCTTAAGTTATTGTTCTCCGCAGAGATCAGGAAAAGAAATAAAGGTGGTAAAGATAAGCTGTCTTTTCTGTTCTTTTTGTTTGATGAAAGGCCAGCAAAAATCAAAACAAACAAACACACACTTCTTAGAACTCAACGGGAATTTAGTCATCATCTAGTTCCACCCGTTCATTTCAGAGATGACAAAATGGAGGCTCTGGCAGGAACCGTGACCCACGCAGGGTCACACAACTAGTGGCAGATCTGGGATTGGAACCCGGGACTTGGATTTCCAAGGCAACTTTTAAATCCCAGGTCTATTCATTGGGACTCTAGGCTTACAAACTTGGTTTAGCCCCGTACTTTTCCTGGGATTCTGTGTTCTTAATTCTGCAATGCAGAAAATAGGAATGATTATGTCTATTTGGAAGGATTGTTGCAAGGATCCAAGTCGAATAAAGTAAGTTGATAGTTGCTCAATAGATGTTCAAGCAATTCAGCCAGGTGACAAGAAGGAAGAACCTAGAAAAGACATATTTTAAGAAGGTAACTGAAAGATTGCCTCTCTAAGCCCACAAAGTTTCTGAGCAGCTGAGAGAGCGTTGAGATGGGGCTGGGGAGAAGGGTGGCAGCAGTGAAGGGGAGTGTGTTAAACGCTAAAGGTGTCTCAGCTGTTTATTTTTTAAAGAAAAGGTGTGTGTCAGCTGGGTGACTCATGAAACACTAATTAAATTTTTGCTTCTTTTTATCCCGGTAAAACAAACAAACCGCTTTTAGCAATGCCGAGCTTTCTGGAGACCCAAGAAAATAATTGCCTGAGTCTCACATTAATTTTTTTAGAAATTAGTTCTAAGTCTTAGTTTGGGCTTTTTTTTTTTTTTCAAGACTTTACGTGAGTTACTAGAATAGAGTCATAGTTGAGGTGACGACGCCTAATCCAGTAGGAAGAGAGACAAAACTGAGGGGACTTTTCCCAGCCCTATCACACTGTCTGAATGTAAGAGCTTGTCTCCTTGCTGGGTCTCCGCATAGCAACCCGTGGGTGCTGTGCCTCGTCCTGAGGCTGCGGTGTCTACCTTGGACCTGCTAGAGGTCCCTGGAATGCAGATTCCCTGAGTGTCTCTGTCTGTCCTTGTCTGTTTGCTCTGGAGACCATCAAGCTTATACCAAGGTTTGTGAGTGCTGATATTAAATGATAAGGATAACTCTGATCTTGCAAAATATTCTGAGTGTTTTAATTATGAAAATGTGTAGACGCAGAAGAGTACAGAGAATCATTTAACAGAGACCTATGTCTCTCAGATCTGTCATGTTGCGTGGGGCTTTTTTCTATCTGCTTCAGAAAAAAAATTTAAAGCAAAAATTTACAGATAACACTGAACTCACCACGTTGAGATGACACTCAACCCCCCGCCCCCAGCCCATCCCATTTTCCTCCTTCCCCAAAGGTAACCACCATCTTGCAGTTGAAATTCATCTATATACTGTTGATACTTCTACTGTTTGATACTTGCAAACAAAATATAGTATGAATTTCTCTTTAAACTTTATATAAATGGGGGCACCTGGGTGGCTCAGTGGGTTAAGCCTCTGCCTTCAGCTCAGGTCATGATCCCAGGGTCCTGGGACCAAGTCCCACATTGGGCTCTCTGCTCAGCGGGGAGACTGCTTCCTCCTCTCTCTCTCTCTCTCTCTCTCTCTCTCTGCCTGCCTCTCTGCCCACTTGTGATCTCTCTCTGTCAAATAAATAAAATCTTCAAAAAAAAAAAAAGAATGAGAAAATTTAAAAAAAACTTTATATAAATGATATCATCTGCACATATATTTTTGTATCTTGCCCTTTTCACTCAGCCCTATGTGCTTGAGATTTATATATGTTGACACATGTGAATCTAGTTCGTTTTGTTTCGGCTACTAGAAAATATTTCTTTGTATGAATGGACCACACTTTACCCACCCCATTATTGATGGGCATTTAGCTTGTTTCCAATTTTTTGAAACTACTAATAAGACTGTAATGAATATCCTTGATACTATCGGCTTGTGTACATGTGCAAGGTTTTCCCTAGGACATACATCCAGAAGCCAATTCCTGGATCATAGGGCATTTATATCTTAACTTTACTGGATATTGACAAATCGTTCTCCAAAGGGGCTGTTCTAACCTATACTCCCATCTCCAGCTTATGACAGTTCCTCTTTTCTTTTCAGCACTCGACCTTACAAGAACTTTATTTTTGTTCTTAATCAAATGGGTGTAAAAATGACCTTTCTTTGTTTTATTTTTGTTTGTTTAAAGATTTTATTTATTTATTTGACACACAGAGAGAGATCACAAGTAGGCAGAGAGGCAGGCAGAGAGAGAGGGGGAGGCAGGCTGCCTGCTGAGCAGAGAACCTGATGCTCTCTTGATTCCAGGACTCTGAGATCATGACCTGAGCCGAAGGCAGAGGCTTAACGCAAGAGCCACGCAGGCGCCCACCTTTCTTTGTTTTAATATGTATTTTCTTTTTTGCTAATGTGTTTACATATTTTTAAATGTATATCAACTCTTTGAATTTTCTCTTCTGTAGCTTCTTTAGTTCATATTTTTTTTTCTAATTTCTCTCTCTTTTTTTAAACGTGTTTACAGAAAGGTATTATCAGTATTCTGGGAAACCATCCCTTGTTGGCCATGAAATAATGATTTCCATGTTCCTAGACTCTCTGTTATTTCTACTGGGCCCAAACACTCAATGTGAAAGTAGCCATGGATAAGCCCTCATGTTCAGTTACCCAGGGGCAGTCCATATGGAATGATCATGGCAGATCTCAAAAGCAATAATATGGTAGAACTGGGTCTCAGAAGTCCTGGTTTTCCAGACTCAGTTTGACCTGTGATAATCGGAGAGTTTTCAGACCCCCCTTTTTTTTTTCATCTATAAACTCATAATATTAATACCAGCCTCAAGGGCTTTTGTGAAAAGCAAATAAAATATGTAAAATCACCTTTGAAAATGTTCTACAAATGTTAGCCATTATTAGTTGCAACAACTCAAATACAAACTTGTTGTATTAGTCTGTGTGGGCTGCCATAACAGAGTATTATAGACTGGGGGACTTAAACAATAGGAATTTATTTCCCTAGAGCTCTGGAGGCAGGAAGTCCAAGGTCAGGCTGTCAGTACCATCTAGTTCTAGTGAGAGCTTTCTTCCTGGCTTGCAGAAGGCTGCCTTCTTGATGTGTCCTCACACAGAGACAAGAGCAAACTCTGATGTCTCATCTTCTTACAAGGACAACAACTCTGTTGAATTAGGGTCCCACTGTTATGACCTCATTTAACCTTTATCGCCTCTTCGTAGGCCTTATCTCCTCTAAACACAGTTTCCTTGGGGGTTAGGGCTTCTGCATAAGAATGTTAAAGATACAATTCAGTCCATAGCAGTTGTGGTACATTGATGTCCACTCATCTATTTCCGAAGGGACCTAAGTGTCTTAATTTTTCATCACGACTAGATGGGAACACCATTAATTTTGCAAAGAAGTTATCTATGGCTTGCTCTATTTGAAAGCATGACTGTTATCAAACCAAAGTTTGACCATTTCCGTGACTATCATCTGTATGGAACAAACCCTGTCAGTCTTGTTTCCATGCCTGTCAGCTTAAAAGTGTTTGGGTAAGCAACATAGCAGAATTATTCATAATAACCAAGATACAGAAGCAGCCCAAGTAGATTCTTGTCAATGGAGGGATGGATAAAGAAGAAGTGGTACGTATGCATGTACACACACACACACACACGCGCGCGCACATATACACACTGGAATATTATTCAGCCATAAAAAGGTAATGAAATCTTGCCATTTGCAACAATGCAGATGGAGCTAGAGAGTATTATGCTAAGCAAAGTAAGTCAGAGAAAGACAAACACCATATGATTTCACTCATAAGTGGAATTGAAGAAACAAAACAAGCAACGGGAAAAAATGAGGAAGAGAAAGAGAGAGAGTAAAGCAAGAACAGATTCTTAGCTACTGGAAATAAAGAACAACAACCAAAAAATCCCCTAACTGAGGAGGTGGTGGGGGGATGGGGGAAACAGGTAATGGGGAGGAAGGAGGGCACTTGTGATGAGCAAGGGGTGTTGTATGGAAGTGTTGAATCACTATATTTCACACCTGAAGCTAATATTACACTGTATGTTAACTAGCTGGAATTTACATAAAAGCTTTAAAAAAAAGTGATCAGGTAAAGAGACTAGATCAGTACTGCCCAGTAGAACTTTCTGTGATGTTAGGGTGCCTGGGTGGCTCTGTCAGTTGAAGTGTTTGCGTTCAACTCAGTTCAGGATCCCAGGATCCTGAGGTTGAGTCTCGCATTGGGCTCCTATAGAGTAGGGAGTCTGCTTCCCTCCACCAGCAACACCCCCCACCACCACTTGTACACACGCACTCTCTCTCAAAAATAAATAAATAAAAACTTCAAAAAAAACCTTTCTGTGATGTTAGAAATGGTCTATAAAATCTATACCAACACAACAACCACATGTGGCTACTAGGCATTTCACCTGTGACTCGAATAACTGGAGAAGTGTATTTTTAATTTATTTAATTTTAGTAAATTAAATCAGAACTATAAATATGAATTAGACCTATAAATATGGAGAACAACGTGATGGTTGCCAGAGGGAATGAGGGTAAAGAGAGTGGGGGGTACCAGCTTCCAGTTAGGGGATGAATAAGTCACAGGGATAAAAGGTACAACACAGGGAATCCAGTCGATTTTACCGTAATAGCATCGTATGGTGACAGATGGCAACTCCACTTGTGTTGAGACTAACATCACATATAGAGGTGTTGAATCACCATGCTGTGATTACCTGGGACTCATGGAACACGGCGTGTCAACTACACTCAAATTGAAAAAGTAAAAACGAGTTAATGAATGAATGAATTACATGTGAAGAGCAGCACGTAGGGAGTGGCTACTGCAATGGGCCGTGTGCTCCCCCAGCATGAAGGGACTACTCCAGCTGCTGATTTCTCCTCCCTTATCGTGAGCTCTGAGATCCCAGACTCTGTGCAAGAGGGTGCCTGGTGTCTCTCTGTGATTTAACAGGAATGTCTGATGACCTAAAGGAGCAAGAATGGAAGTTTGGGTCTCACACAATTCCAAACTGAAGTATGGGTGTGTCCGGGCTGAGGCTTGCAAGGTCAGGAGCGGTCGAAAGGAAGGACGACACAAATTCTAAGGGGAACAGCCCTGAAAGAAGTGCAGCACAGGCAAGGTCAGGCATTTGGAAAACACCAGATTTTTACCTTCCCCAAGTTTCCTTTTATTTTCAGGGAATCTGTAAAATAATCCATAACAATAGAGGGTTTCCAGATTTATGATAGTGAGGTCCTCTTGTAACCACTCCAGACTAAAACTTGACAAGCCTGAAATGAGAATAGGAAAAAAAGAAAGAAAGAAAAAAAAAAAGAAAGAAAAAAAAAAAAAGCAGCCACTGGTTACTTCAGAAGGTCTCGGCTTTGAAAATTACTTTCCCTGGGTCCCAAACAGAAAGGAATCACAGAGCAGAGACCATTCAAGTCAGACCTGTCATTCCCAGTCCCTTCCACTGTAAGCTCTATATTCTGCTCCCCACTCTTGTCAGAAGGTTAACAAATGGCAGTTCCCAGAGTGTCTGAAACCTTGAGCAATTAGTTGAAAGGAGCAAGGTTCCCGATGTTCCGTCATAAGAGAGAACAAGATCGTAGATACTTATGGAAGCCAGGATTCCGAATCATTGGTCAACACGGAACACAAGACGTCTCCAAATCTGCTCTAGAAGAACAGGCTTGAGAATACCAGCTTTTTGACACAGTGTTTAGAATCTTGAAAGCTACCTCTCCAAACACGGGTGAACCTGAGACCCCTCACTGTCTCTTCTCTTCGGTTCACCCCGACACACACTGCCAAATTGTATTTACTGGGTTTGTGATTTGGCAAATGCCTTTGTGTGCCTGACAGCCCAGGCGCTGGAATTATGAGAACTATTCTATTGTGTTCAGATCAATAGGCCAAACCCACACTTATTTTTTAGCTCAGAAAAAGCTTTCCATTTGCTCCCCTAATAGCCTTGAACATCTGTGCCAACAACCAGCAAGCCAGGACAAACTGTCCCCGAGCTTGAACAGGGAGATGGGACAGAAGCCACAGGAACACCTTCAAGGTTCAGAGGTCCTAGGGGTCCCTTCACCCTCCGAAGTGTCCACCCCCTGACAAAGTCAACCATGTATTCCCTCCCTCCTGCATTCTGCAGGCTTCTGAGGGCCGCCATGTGCCCTCAGTCATGTGCCCTTGCTCATCGCTGTGGCTCTCCCAGAAGATGTCAGGATCCAGATGACTACCGGAACACAGTCTGGGCCACCTCAGAGAGGAACCAAGCTAGGAGGAATCCCAGTGACTTTTCCAAAGTCTTATTCTAATTTGACTATTCACCCATTGGGCCCCAATGCCTGCTGTTATTCCTCACGATGTCTTCCCTCCTCCTGCCCAAGATTAAGAATAACCAGGCAAGTTTCTAGAACGATGTGCAGTTAACAACACGCTTTCCTGAGAATGAGTTCTAATGCCCTCCCCAGGCAGTCCCACCATTAGGTCTTGGAAGCATTATTCGACCTGACTGAGCCGCATATCATGGGGGTCGTAATAGTAACAGGTCTCATATGGTTATTGGGATATTTGAGGGGAAATTCTCCTTCCAGGGGCCTCCACAGTCATGCGCACGCGCTGCATCTAATTCGCTGTCCATATTCTAACTTCCACGAGGCGCGGTAGCACTGTTTCTCACCAGCTCTTCTCTCACCTAGACTCAATAACAACAATGCATGATAGGTTTAACACTACCCATGGTGGCATTTGGCCATGTCTTGCACCTATAAATTTGAAAAAAGAAAAGAAAAGCAACAACCTCACTTGGTCCCACGCCACGGAACGAACAGAGAAAAGCTCAGGGACGCGCAGCCTCTCAGCCCAGCCCAGTCTGGGTGCCTTCCAAGGTTCTCCGCTCCCCGATCACCTGACTAACTTGCTTTTTAAACTGACCTGTGCAACAGAGTGGGCCTCCTGAGGCCCCTTGGGAGCTCCAACGCCTCCTCGTGGCTGGCAAAGACTCCTTAGCCTGTCCCTAAGATCAAGGCGTCCCAGTATGACCTATACACCCACATTCCCACGGGCACCTCCAGGCTTGGTCCCTGTGCTCTTGTTGACCCCATAGCAACAAGCAAAGGCATCTGGGACTAACGGAACTATTTTTAATTCAGAAGGAACTAATTTTAACTTTTTTTTCTTTTTAAGATTTTATTTATTTAACAGACAGAGATCACAAGTAGGCAGAGAAGCAGGCAGAGAGAGAGGAGGAAGCAGGATCCCTGCTGAGCAGAGAGCCCGATGCGGGGCTCGATCCCAGGACTCTGGGATCATGACTTGAGCAGAAGGCAGAGGCTTTAACCCGCTGAGCCACCCTAAAATTAGGCGCCCCTAATTTTAACTATTTTTAATTCAGAAGGCTTAGCCAATGTCCTTTCAGGCTTTGGGGGCAACCAACCTCCATGGGCTTTGGTGGTAACCAACCAATCAATGACCCGCTTGGTCATTCTTCCCAGAAATTCCTGAGATTGTAGAGGGCTTCCTAATGAATATGCTAGAAATCCTATCTGCGCTGAGCAGGTCCACGTCCACCTACTGGTGAGAAACAGGAAGAGAGCCTCAAAGCAAGGCCAAGGGTACAGGCGGTAGCCAAGAAAACAAGCACTGATCATCAGGAGAGAGAGAAAAGCAGACAAAGAAAGATACTTTTAAAAGGAGAGATGGTATGTTTAGGGGAAGACTTCGTTTCAAATTATTATCACACTGGGGAGGTTTAGAAAGAATTTCTTTCCAGAGAGGCCTGAATTGAAACAATCAGATTCCAATGTTAGACATCAGGGGGGCTGGCTGGGGGCGGGGGGCAGATATGGAGAAATCAAGTAGCACAGAATAATCATGGCTTGTAGAAAAGCTGATGGTATGGTCTCCTTAGATTTTTCTTTTTTATTGTAGAAAAATCAGGTACAATTTTGTCTTTATGGCAAAGTCTGCCCCCCAGCAATGATTTACAACCCAGTCCAAGGGACCAGTGCCCTGCGAGTTCTGTGTATTTACTCCAAGCATCACATCTCTACCGCATGGAGGCAAGGCCCTTTCCCCAGAGCAGGTCTGCAAGCAGGAGAGAGAGTTGTTTTTCCCAACTCATACGTTGATACGCAGAAAGGAGGGCAGCGCTCCTCGCTACTCCGTGTAAGCTGTGCTATTGAAGTCCCGTTTCCTGTCAATCTTCCTTTTTTTTCCCCATGAAGCTTTAATTTTTTGCCACAGCACTTTCTGCATTTTAGTTTCCTGCAAACCTCAGGAAATAGCCTGAAATTAATATCGTCAGATGCTTCTAAAAGTGCTGGCTTGGCGGCATTGCGGAATGCTCTTGGATGCCATTTTTGGATGAAAATATACCAGTTATGCCCCCATTGTTTGCAAGAGAGGTCTTTGAATGGAATTGTGTCTGGAATGGGACTGCACGGAAATGCAGGTTTACGACAGTGGGAATGGAGACCCGGCTTCTCAGAATGAAGAGCCAGACGAGCAAGAAACACCTCTGGGGCTCAGAATGCTTTCTCAGTGCCCCAGCAGTGGGAAAACTGAGGCCAAGACCCCTTACTCTCATTTTCCACGTTGGATTTTTAAGTCTTGGGTATGATCCCACTGCTCTAGGGCTTCCAGATATGGCTCTGGAGAGGAAGACAAAGCGTCATGAGAAATAAAACGAAGTAGAGAGATCATTTATTAGCCTCTGTGTTCTGGAACTAGTACGGAGCTGGGGGAGGGACCACCCCGATCCTCGCTTTTGTCATGTCTCACTGGCCCTGAGGAGCCCAGATCAGCACAGAGGCGGGCAGTTGTGAGAGCCAGCTGTGTCCCTGACTTGCCTTAGCATTTCTCTCTCTCTCTCTTTTTTTTTTTTTTAAAGATTTTCTTTCTTTCTTTCTTTGACAGAGAGAGAGCAAGCGAGAGAGAGAGAGAGAGAGAGAGAGAGCATAAGAAGGCAGAGCGTCACACAGAGGGAGAAGCAGTCTCCCCACTGAGCAGGGAGCCTGACATGGGGCCCGACCCAAGGACCCTGGAGTCATGATCCCAGATGAAGGCAGCCGCTTAACTGACTGAGCCACCTAGGCCCCCCTTCCCCTTAGCACTTTAAACAGACTCCTGCGTCCCCACCTTGCAATTTCTCTGCCAGCCCAGTGGGGACAGGTGACAGCGTCCTCCCACTTTACTGAGCAAGGACGTCACACCAATTAACTTCTAGAAACCATGTGAGCATGCTTTTGGGGTTTTGAGGGGGAACGTGGGACATGGATCAAAATTATGGTTATTATTGTTTGTTTCTGTATCTATGACCTCCAAAGAGTGTTAGATGAGGTCACACTCTTTCTTTCAACATCTCCAAAAATCTATTTTGAAATCTTTGTAATACTGAGGAATATATAGTCTTTTTACATCCTTTGTGCTTTATTCACCTTTTGGATCAGTCAGTGGCAGCTTCTCCTCCGGTGCACAGTCTCCATCCAATCAATCTGGGACACCTGTTGGTTGCACAACCAACTCCTTGTTGCGTGTCTCTGTGTCCCGAGTTCAAGTCCTCACTACCTCCTTTCTCTCCAAGTGTTAAAAACACGTAATTAACTTTCCTGCTCTGAGCCGTCCTGCAGTGTCATGTGCAGTGGCCACATGACCTCCTGCCATCTTCCTCATACATTACTCTAGTAGTGAAACAGTGGGGCTCAATGGTCCTTCAGAGATCTTAGGCAAAAACCCATATTTTATAAACAAGGATGCTGTTCCCAGAAAGGCTAAGTGAATCACCCTGAACCATCTTGCTAACCGGGGGTCAGAGCTGGAGTGACAGCAGCCAGACCATTGAATACCGGTTCTATCCTATGGCTTTTCATGTCCAGGGATTGAGCTGAGCTAAAAACAAAGCTTCCGAATACCAGGTACAGACCATTTCTTATCAGCGTACAGTAGAGCCACATAGTGAAAGAAAAGGAAGTCAGGAGGTAAACATCTCAGCATTGCTGTGGCTGTTCCACGAAGTCAGAAAACTCGGGTTCATTCCTATTCCTTTCCTTCTCCCAAGCATGGGTCTTTGTTCTGTGGCGACAAGATGTTATGTTCCACCTCCAGGCCTCAAGATCACGTTCTAGGAGTGCCTGAGTGGCTCAGTGAGTTAAAGCCTCTGCCTTCAGCTCGGGTCATGATCCCAGGGTCCTGGGTTCGAGCCCCACATCAGGCTCCTCTGCTGGGGAGTCTGCTTCCTCCTCTCTCTCTCTCTCTGCCTGCTTCTGCCTACTTGTGATCTCTGTCCATCAAATAAATACATAAAATTTTAAAAAAAGAAAAAGAAAAAGATCACTTTCTAGACAGGAAAAAGGAGAAGCAAGCAAAGGCCAAAGGGCCTGGGCCAGGTGAGTCCCATTTGATGAGTCATGCACTGGCTCTCCCAGAAGCCTCATCTAGTGGGCTTCTGTTGACCTACCGTACTGGGGGTCTTGGGTCACGTGATGCTCCTCCAGCTGCAAGGGAGCTGAGGAGGTCCCTAGTTTTAAGTGGTTACAATGACACTCAGAAAAAAATTGGGGTTTTGTTAGTAAGCGTTCGAGGATAATGAATACCCAACAGGTAACTGGGCCATCTCAGCCCCAAATGCCTTCCTGCTGTAGTTCAGATAGTCTCTGGTTCTACCCAACCGACCCTTCTGGTCCCATTTCTTCCCGCCCCCTTCGTATCCCAGCCCAGACGAGAGCATCAGTGCACCAAACCCCACCAGGCAGGTGCTGTTTTCTCTCCCTGCGTCGCCCACCCCTTTTCTAAGTTCACCTCTTCTTTAAAACCCAGCTGAGACAGCACCCCACTCATCCTGATGCTGTCAAATGCAGTCAAAATTAACCTCCAACTTTTCTATTCTTTTGTAACATATTGTATTTATCTCTGTTAAAGCACTACTCACATCCCACTTGGAATTATCATTTGCCGTGCCTGTATCTGCCTCATTCAGCAGGATGGAAGCTTCAGAAGAGCCGAGATCATATCTTGTTTATCTCCAGCACAAAGTTTAAAGTGCTCTGTGTCCCATAGTAAATGCCTCGGTGTTTATAATGGAAATTTTTTTTTTTTTCCGTTTTGCTTGCATGGCTAATGATAGGTGAAAATGAACATCTCAGAAAACTGTGTGAGTGAAAATGTTGTGACCTCTCAACCCCCCGGAATAGTCTAGTACCACCCCCTCAGAGGCTGGAGGGTGAATTCTAGAATTCTCTTCCAGCCAGTGGACCCTGTGATCCATTTAACGCCCAAAGGATAGGGACTCTATGATTCAGTGACTGGTGGCTTATTCTGCCTCTTCCGAGCTCTAAGCTCACGAGTGAGACATGGACCACAGTTCCTTTGCCCTTTTGATTGGATCTGAGCCCCCTGAATTTCCACCAGGTTGTTCTGGGCTGACCTGTTTTCGTTTCCAGGTTGAATCTTTATTAAGCTGAAGTGACGGCTAGTCTCTCCATCCCCTGACCACCATCGTACCGCCAGGATTCCTTCTCGTACCTTCTTCACTGTGCTCTGTGCCCTGAGAAACTGACTCCGTGGCATTCATCTCCAGATTCCTTTTCCTTCTGATGTCCCATTGGATTCAGCTATCAAGAGTCACCAGAAAGAGATGGGAGAGAGAAGGGGTTATGTTTCTTCCGCCGCCTTTCTGCTTCAGGATTAGGTCCTGATACGGGCAGCACCTGTCCCTCTATGACTAGAACTCTTACCACTTGTCCCCCCACCCCCACCCCATGCTTCAGTTCTCAGAGGCTCCAGAGACACTGGTCCCACCACACACTATTTCAGGGTGAGGGCAGTAATGGCTGAATCACTGTTCCTTGTCCCTAAGTGCCCAATACCAGCTTCTATTGGTTCCCTTCACCCTGCCCACACCTCTATATGTAGTCTAGAAATTTCTTTTCTAGACTAAATCTAGAAATTTCCTTCAGATTCCCAGCTAAGTTA
Organism: Mustela nivalis; assembly: GCF_964662115.1. Lineage (NCBI taxonomy): Eukaryota > Metazoa > Chordata > Mammalia > Carnivora > Mustelidae > Mustela > Mustela nivalis. The sequence goes on along the minus strand of NC_139028.1, from coordinate 29,497,241 downwards.
TTTTATGCCAGGATACAGACTGGCATGCCTCCTAGGCCCTTTCTCCATGATCTGCAATAAACGTCTTCAGTATAACAAGTGATTCAAATTTTGAACTGGCTCCACAAACGTGCTTTCGATTATCGTCTCCGGAGAAGCCCTGGGTAGTGTTTTCCTTGCCTTCTCCAAGGACGGAGGGAATCTGCCTCAAAGACTCAGATCTGGTGTCTTTTTCTACAACTTGTACGATCTGGTGTCTGTTTCTGCAACTTGCACATTTCAAGAATTAACCTCCTTCTCTAATACAGAAAATGACACCTGTCCTGGGGATAGGAACAGGGGACATGTGCCTGATTGATATTAAAGTCTCTGGTTAATTAGATCTAACACCCAATCAATTGAAGAATGCTTTCTCCAAGACTTCATCCCTCGCTGGAGTCAAAAGGTTTGAATGCGGAGAGCTGATCTAATAAACATCAAGTGGTCACTCTTTGAACCCAGGACAAACCGTTTTCTGCTTTGTTTGTGTGCTCCTGGGTGGGCTGAGAGAACGGAAGCCCCCAAATTCTCCCTGAGACCAGCATCCGAGAAACACAACCTCAGGCAAGTAGAGGGCAGAGATAATCTTTTTCTCTTGTCTTCTCTCTCTCTCTCTCTCTTTCCCTTCTCTCTCTATCTTTTAGCAGAGAAGGGGCAGTGGTGGAAAGAATACCCCTAAAGCACTTGTTCATTTTTGTGCATAGAAAGTGATTAACAAATCTGGACTTGATAGTGATTAGTTCAAGGTGAAAGCTGTCTTGCTCCCCCCCTGAGGTCTGCTGATCATCGTTTGCCTGTGTGTTTCAAGAGTTCATTTTCGGTCCTGTTTTCATCTCCTATATTTAGGCCATCTCCTATATTTAAAACCCTGGGGGCTCGGCGTGGCTCCTATTTCCCCTGGGCCCTCACCTATTCCCTTGTGCCCCCTTGCCCTGACCATGACAACAATTACTACTTTACTGGGAGCCTGGATCAGATAAGAATGAAAGAAACAAGTCTTCCCTTGGAAAGCAGAGAAAAAAAAGAAATGAACACTTCCATTTCTGTTTCCTTGAGGCATATTAAAGCAGACTATCTTTGGAATCTAAGAGATATATTGTTAAATGCAAAGAAGACATAATTGCAGAGTAATATATATCATGTGTGTCTCTATTTATGCAAATGTATATAGAATGCTTGTCCTTAGTTGTGTATGTAAACACATAACAGAAGACTAGAAGGGTCCACACAAAACTGATAATGGTGGTTACCTCTGGGAGTAGATTTGGGGTGAGGATTGGAGAAAGAAAGTATTCACATTTTCCTCTGTATGTTGTAATATTTGATTTTTTAAGTGAGATTGTCTTTTTTAGCTTTTGCTTACATAAGTAATATATGACTTCAATCACCAGTAGTGCATTCTTTAAAATAAAAAATTTTAGGTCTTTTCTTTCCCTTATGTTCTACAAGGAAAAACCAAATCAATTTTTTTAAGTTAAAAAAAATTGAGATTTCTTCACTTGAAATACATTCTCTATCATGTTGGGGTGTCATTGTGCTTCCTGATGATGATTTAAAATAGATAGTAATGAATCATCTTCCCCAGCAAGTTTGACTCAGTCAAGTAAAAATGATTCAAAGGAAATCAAAATTAGGAATTAATCTCATTCTCTATTACAGTTATGCTTCTCCTATCGAGTTTTCTGGCTTGTGATGTAGGAGATGGTACATGAAGTGGAAAAGAGAGGGCAGTGGGTATCCATGTCTCTAACCTAGCCACAACTCAGGTCAGACTTGAACTCTGAGCCTTCCTGCTCCAGCGGAGGCCTTTGCCAAATTTCCCTGTCTACCCTGCCCACAGCAGACCCTCCCTCCTCAGAGCTTCTGTGTCACTGGATCACTGTCAGCTTGTCTCAAAAGCTCATGCTATTGTCCTTTATGTCTTACTAGACTGGAACAGACTCCCTGAGGACAGAATGCAAATCTTCTTCAGCTCTATGCTGCCAGCTCCTGTTTCTAATGCCTGACACAAAGTAGGTGCTCAATAAACGTGCCCCATGAATATTTGAATGAATGAATGAATAAGTGGTTGGCTGAATCAAGCAATGCTTCTGATTCGTGTCTTCACCTGCATTGGAAAGTATTTGAAGATAAGGAGGGACCTGTGTCTTCAGTTTTTTGTGTTCTTTATAGTATCCTAAGAAATGCAAGCATTCAACAAATATCTGTTGACCAATCTCTCATTTATTTTATTTTATTTTATTTTAGGATTCATTTAATTTAAGATTTCAGAGAAAGAGTGGGGGTGGGGGCAGGAGCAGAGGGGATGGTAGAAGGAGGGGCAAGAATCTCAAGCCAACTCCGTGCTGTGTGCAGAGCCTGACATGGGGCTCAAACTCACAATCCTGAGAACACAAACAGCTGAAACCAAGAGTCAGAGGTTTAACTGACTGAACCACCCAGGTGCCCCAATCTCTTGTATTTTAAAGGATGATGAAAAATATTCACAGAGATTTATATCTTGGTTTTTTTTTTCCCCTGCCAACCTATTGACAAGAAAGAGAAAAAGAGATGTTTTCTTTCCGTCATGGTAGCAAATTCAAATGGGGTACAGAAAAGTGGGAAATGTTGACAAAAGAGGAGAATGGAAATTCACCTCCTGACCTTTTCAAGCTACTGTCTCAGGACTTTCTATGCCCCTCTAGAGCCTGGTGTTTTCTTACTGTGTACTTTTTCCTCCCTGTCAGGAAGCACGCCAAAGCTCAGTAGAGAGCCTGTTGCTGAGTGATCTCTGAATTTCAGGTAGTTAAAGTAGAAAGTGGCACTTCATAATTATATAGTAATGGCATAATTATCTGAAGGTGCCTTATAATTACATCCCTCCTCCCCAAGCTCCTTGAGCTGCTTCAACTGGGATACATGGTTCCTGTCCCCTTCCTGTCCTGTGTCAATGCAATGCCACTGGGCCAACAGTAAGCATTTGGCAGGGATGGTTGTATCTTAATAAAGAAGCAACCCTCCAGTGGATTCTTTCAAAAACTTAGAACTCATGGGCTATCATGGCTCCTATGTGGAAAATTCCATTGCAAGTCATTCTGCACACAGTGCCAGATAAATGAGATGGGAGGTTGAGAGATCATTGTGAAGCCATTAAATCTAGATACTTCTTCAGTATTATCTCACAGGGACTCTGTGACCTCCGTACACCATCCTGAAGATCTCCCCCAGACCGCCATATGCAATTTGTCCTTACTTGTAATTTCCAATCCCATGACAACCAGATTTCCTATTGGTTTAGCTTTGAAAGAAAAGAAAAAAAATCACCACCACTCTCCACCAAAGAAAAACATCCGCATGCTTCCTTTGTCTTGAGGTGGAACAGAGCTCCAAAATGGCAACCTCAGAGCAAGCAACACACCCAGATACAAGGACAGAGAGTGAAAACAATCAGCTCAGGGGGGAATAGCAAGGGAACTTTCAGTCAATAGCATACATCACCTGCTTTGAAAAATGGCTGCCTGCATGAACACCCCGTCTCAAGAAAGAAAGGGCCAAGGGAGCCATTAATGAAAGCAAGAAACTCAGTTTTACATCTCATTCAAAAGATGGATTCACTGTACTCCTCTCAGTCCAGGTGGGAAAGTCAGTTTAGTGTGGAATTTGTCTGCCCTCACTGAAAACTCCAGTTAGGCAATGAATTATTCCAAGTAAATTAAGTGTATCGATCCCCTCCCCTTTCTGACACTTTGCAGATATTGCTATCAAATCATGCTCCATGCAAGTGTCAGTTTTTGCCACAGACATCTGAAGAGGGGAGCAAATAATCTCTTGAGTTTCTCGGAGCCTAATAAGTAGTCGTGGGGTATGATAGACCTGGAGGGGACCAGACAATGAGATTCCCACTGTGATGAGCCCAGCTGGTTCACATAGAAGGCTAGCACACTCAGCTGATAAGAACAAGGTCATGGGTGTGCTCCCATATTTCTCAGGGAGCATCAAGTCTGGGCACGGTTCCTACTGAACTCTGGCCCATTTTCATGCAAAAGCAAGTAAGCCATAGATAAGATCAAGCAAAGGAATATGGAGAGGAATCGTGACTCTATCACAATTCTGCAAGAACAGTAAGACCTCAGAGCCTATGAGTAGGGAGTAGGCTGAAACTTCTATAAAGTGTAAGGAGTCAGCCTCTTTCAAGGTGAAGGCGTGCGTCATTTTATTAGGGGGCTCAAGTCGGGCTTGCTTCTTTGATTTTTCTTCCCCATCATAATGATCAGACTCATCTTTTTCTGAATGATAAATTCGTAATCCAAAAACAATGGAACAAAACAAAACAAAAGATATTTCTCTGTCTTAACTAGTTGAGCTGTCTTTTTGGGCCAAGAACAACCATACAAAGGCTGTGGAATGTATTTCAAGGATGAATTGTCTAGAGATGAATGGTCTGGCTCAGGTATCCAACAAATGTATACTATAAAGTATTATTTTCATCCACATTAAAGTCTCTTATTGCATTCTCAAATGCTTATGGTTGAAAGGATGGGATGTCTGAATTTGCTTCAAAATAATCCAGTGAGATGGGAGGAAGGGAAGAAAGATGAAACATAATTGGCCATGGCTTAATCATTGTTGAGGCTGAGTGATGGTCCATGGGAATTCTAATACCAGTGGTTCTCAAACATTAGCAGGCATCCAAATTATCAGCAGGCTTGTTAAAACACAGATAGCTGGACCCCAACCCAGACATTCTGATTCCAGAGGTCTGGGGTGGGACTGATGGATTCACCTCTCCAACAAGTTCTCAAGGACTACTGATGCTCCTGGCCCGGGAACCCCACACTGAGAACCGCTGTATTACCCCAGACTCTCCACTTCTATACGATTACAAAGAATCAAGGGGGACTATGCTGGGCTGGCACAATGAAGCAAGCTGGAGAAGGAGTTTCTGCCTCTCCTGCTCACACCTTCAGACAGACACGGACAACAGAAAAAACACTTAGCAATCAATTCAATTCGAACTGGACTGAGTTGGGGAAATTAATGTTGGTTTTTCTCATGGGCTTTGAACCTGTGTTCATATAATCATTATGGAGTGTGCTGGCTTCTCCACTGGTTTAGGACTGTGCAATTAAACATTCCGAATAACAGAGATTTCTAGCTGTACTTCTAATACAGGAGCTGGAGTTGGGCTGTGTTTTATACACAAGGCTAACACCACCTCCCATATTTGCCTGGGACTTGGGTTTAAAATGTGTACTCAGAAAGCTTTCCCTCTAGATTTTCAGATGGACCAAGTTCCAGGTGTTGGATGTGGAATTTCTTGGATCTCATGGGGTCTAAAAGCATCTGATAATGAAGAAAGAAAATCTCAAGCTTGAGACTGGATAGTCATAGAAACAGGACTTTGTCTGCCTAATTTTATTGTGTTTAGATGTCATTTGGCAAATAATTGTTAGATGCCAGGCATTGAGTGATACATTCGGCAAAAATCAATTTCCCCAAATGATCCTTGACCTTGAAAATTCCCCCAAATGATCCTTGACCTTGAAGATTTCACATAGCGTGTAGAAGGTAGATGTGTAAATAAGTAATTGTAATTGCTAACTGTTGTATAATAAGAGCTCATGAATGCTATGGAAACTTAGATGAATAAGATGCTCATTTTTCACTGAGGGGAGGAGGAGGGAAGCAAACTTCCTATGGGAAGAGAGTTCCAATTGGTTCTCGAGCAAGGGCCACCTGTTTTAAAGGCCCCAAAGGGGCGAGGGAAGGAGGAAAGACATGCCAGGAGAGGAAATGGGCTGAGAACAGTATAGAAAAGGAAAAGTGTCTGCTGCCCCTAAGCCGTGAAGAGTAGTCTGGCTTAACAGTGAGTTGTGAAGGAGGGGGCTGGCAGTGAGGCAGAAAAGGTACATTGGTTTAATAAGGCCTTATAACACGATGGAGAGTTTATACTCTACCGTAGGGAGCATGCGCATTTTTAAGCCTGGGGAAGATATTACAGAACTGCATTTCAAATGCATGTGGAGGGCCCAAGGGTGAGACTTGGCAGTGAGTTGAGGGGGTGGTATAGATTCAGGCAGAGGTGATGAAAACTGGAGCTTGAGCTCCAGAGTTCAGAATATTTTGGGTAGGAGGCCCATTGCCAGCATGTTAATAGGAAAGGGGTGTGTGTGTGTGTGTGTGTGTGTGTGTGTGTGTGTGTGTGTGTGTATGTGTGTGTGTGTGTAAGGGTCTGAACATACAGAAACTTATTTAACTTTATAAAGATGGATGTATAACTTTTATATTTATCTCTAGATAGATTTTTTTTTTTTAATATGGACAGAAGGAAGGAAGAAAAGAAGGAAGGGAGGAGGCAGAGAGAAATCCAGGAGAGAAGGGAAAGTGCTGTACACAATAAGCAAACAAGAGAAAGGAGTTGGTCACCCGGGCAGGAAGCAGGACGAGGCTAGTGGTGAGGTGCACCTGTTCCCTGGGCTGCCAAAAGGTTTACTAAATTCTAACATCGGTCGGCCCCAGGGCATGTGTGTGCCTGTTTGTGTGGGGAGGGGTCATGAAATGTAATAATGGGGGAAAAGACTAAAAAGCAGCATAATCTCTAAGACTTTGAATACCACAAATGAGTCATCAAGTGGAGTTTCACTTTGTCTTTCCATATTTCCACAATTAGCCTATTCATGCACACAAAAAGAGCACATGGCACATTCCGAAATGACACAAGACTTGTTCTGAGCACTGAAGAGGGATGCTGGGACTCGTCTTCCCTGCCGTCCCTGGAGCGTGGACAGAGGTCCTGGCCTCTGCACTCCGGCGGCGATGAGACAAGGCAAGGGGGCCCCGGCACCTCCTTTCATAACGTTTCTCATCTCTTTTCTTCCCTGTAAATTATACTCTGCAGGCCTTTGCTGAGAGAGATAATGCTGTTCCCATGTGAATTGAATACCCAGTGCCCCACATGCATGAGTGTGTCAAGGCTAACCAGGTCTATTGTTCTTAAACAGTGCTGCCGGAGAATTGTCTCCTTGTGCAGAATGATGCTGAAGAGATAAAAATATCTTTCATTTCTATAGTGCTATGCATCTTAAAGTGTGTTCCACATTTTGCAAACTATATATAGGCTCAATTCATTACCCATCCCCATAAAATACAGCCAGAGCCGTGGCAGGCACATGCCAGATGTTTGACAATGGTTTAATAACGCAGCGAAGAAGAAGTTAAATTGGATTCAGAAAACAGGAAATAGGATGTGGGGCACTAGGTAAACTTTTCCATTCATTCAGCATTATGTGTTGAGTGCTTACCCCCTACCAGGGCAAGAGCTGCTGCAGGGATCGTGAACTGGGGAGGCCCTGCTTCTACCTGCATGGAGCTGCCAAGATTTCGAGGAAGAGTCACAAGCAGCCCCATTGTCCAGTTGAGTAGGATCTGTATGAAGACGGACTTAAAAATACAAGGTGTCCTGATCCTTATTGCCTTTCAAGGGAAGTCTTTACCACCAGCCACCCCGGCCTCAGCACTCCCTTGCTTTAATGAAACGTTTCCATCCAATGAAATTATAGGATGTATGTTGAAGAAAAGCTGTTCTGGAACCCAGAATCCAGGCTGGATGTGGGGTATGGTTCTGGGGAAAATAACGAGAGGAGGGAAAGCACCAGTGGAGCAAGCTGTGGAAAGAGAACAGTCAGTGCAGGAGGAACTTTGGAAGGGTTGGGGGAAGCTGAAACCAACAAGAGAGCAGGGCAGTCTGTGTAGATTTCAGGCCAGCCACTGTTTTCTCTCCGGGGTGGGGATCATCCATGCCTAGTCACTTGCTCTGACCCTGGGGGCTCCATGCAAGCACCCCCAAATCTCTCCAGTCTTAGAGGGGTAGCCTCTGGAGAATAGGCAACAGACTCTCAAGACTGGGAGGGGCTCTGGAGAGCCACTGTCTTAATCCAGTCATTTTCATAGATGAAGAAAGCCATCCGTGCCCAGATTCATGAAGTGACTGCAAAAATTCAGTGTGTCTAGGTCAGAGCCGGGTCCATAAACTCACCATGATGCCCTCCTTCAGGCTGGGTCTTTGCCGAATCAAGGGAGACAGAGTCACCCTGCCCTTTGGAGGATGTTTCCAAAAGCTGAAGACTTCATCCTTTGGGCCTTTCTGCACTCTCATGGAAAGACTGATCACAGGAATCAGGGCTTATAACCCACCTCCGCAGATGTCATAAAGAAATGTGGCTCAGAAAATGAAAAAGAAATTGGTTAGAAGACTGTGACTGTCCAGGTCAGACAGGCTGCCACCTAGGGAGGACCCCTGAAGACCATTTGGTCTCTGGAAGGATATGAGGCTTGGAGCTCTTATTAACTTACCCAGGACGGAGAGTCGGATTACCCTAAACTCCTGGGAGAGGCCCGTTCAAGATGTGTTTAAAATCCCTGGACAAGAAGGTATTAGCCAGCTCTGGCAGGATATATGAAAAACAAAAGGAAATGTGGTTTATAATGTATCTGTGCAACAAATATTGTGAAGAGGCATTAAACAGGAAATTCTCCACTCATGATGACTGCCTGTCTCCTAAAACCACCTCTCCCTCTTCCTCTCTTTATTCGGAGTAACAGCACCTGGGGAACACGAGGAGACAGAGAGAGCGCGCCCAGCCACCAGGAGCGGGGTGGGAGAGAGGGAAGAGGTGGGTGGTACAGATATAGGGCTGAAGGTTGGGGGCTCTGGGCCGCATCTCAGCCCCCCATCAGCTTCCTGTAAGGCCTCAGGCAAGTGAGCCTAGGCAGACCCACCTAGAAAGGATCCAGCCTGACAGATGACCTCCAGGGCAATTTTTGTGTCATTAAAAAGCCAATGAGCTGTTTCATAAATTTTTTCCCATGTCTCCACCTGTGTTTACTTCCTCCCAACTAGAAGACAAACTACTTCTCAACTAGAAGGTCTTCGTGTATTCATTCCACACATCTTTCTTAAGTATCCCACACAGGCCTTTGCCCAAATGGAGGAAATAAATATTACAGACATTGAACTCACAGCCAAGGGAAAGGTCACTGGAAAGTAGTGATGAGCTAGGGTCTGCATGGTCAATAATGAACTCCACCAGGAGCTTCAGCAACAACTCCTTCCCCACCCCCCAACTGCTGCACCTAGACCCCTCCTGCCTCACTCTCTTTGTCCCAGACCTCAGAAAACTCTGGGGGCACGCTTTCTGCCAGGAGAGCCAGGTTTGGAAGCAGTCCTGCAGAGACTTGGCCCTTCCAAAGCATCTTGGCCGCAGAGTAGCAGAACCTGCAGGCAGCCTTCATTCTCTGTGGGCTCCGGCCTCCCCGTAGTTCTCGCCCGCCAGCGCCAGGCGGTTCAAAGGACACAGGACTGGGCACTGAAGGCCCAGGAGCCAGGGGGGCTGGGGACTGAAGAACTCGGCCTCCCCGGCTAAGGTCCAGGAGAGGAAACGCTGGAGAGGTTGCCACCTGCTGGCGAGGGACCCCGGCTTGAGCGGTGGGCGCATCAGAGACCTGAAGCCGGGATGTGCAGAGAACCAGAATTCGGGCAGTTATCCAAGTGCTTGGTTTTCTGCTGTCTCTTTAGGACTGTCACCTCCACGGGGTCGTGCCCGGAGCCCAGGTGCCTCGCGTCCCGCCTTCGGGACGCGCAAGCTCCCACAGGGGAGGGGGGCGGTCTTCCTCCTCCCCTCCTTTCCCCTCCTCTCCCCATCTTTCCCCTCCCTTTCCCTCCCCTCCATTCGCCTCGCCTCGCCTCGCCTCGCCTCGCTTCGCCCCGCCGCGCGCTCCGAGGTCCAAGATTCTCCACTCTTCTCCATCAGGTGGAGCCGTCCGCGCTTCCCGCCCCCCGCCTCGCCCGCGAACTGTGCGCAGGCACCTTGCAGCGCCAGGAGGTTAACCGAGGCCCCGGAGGAGGTGAGGCCAAGGAGCCGGCGGGCGGAGATGGCCGGGCCGCCGTCGGGGCTGGCGCCAGAGCCCGGCCGGCTGTGGGTCCTGCAGGTACCGCTGTCGTTCTCGCCGCCCCACGTGGTGGTTGCCGAAGATTGCCGTGGTTTTTCCGGCACTCAAGCTTGAAACGCCTCCCGGCCCTTTTAGAGGCAGGCAGCTCACCACTTAATCCAAGCTTTCTTTTTCCTTTCTGCCGGAGACCGGAGACCGGACGCTGCGGGGAGGGGGCGGAAGGGGGTTGGGTGGGGGCGGGGTGGGAGGAGAAGTGAACGGCCCAGCTGGCGATCTCAGCCGGTTTGAGGGTCCTGAGGCATCTCAGGGATCAGTGGGAGAGGGAAACAAGGTCCTTCCAATCTCGGATTCCTACCATCCCTCCCCTGTCCAAGATCGAGTGTGTGTGCGTGCAGTGCGCACACGCCTGTACGTGAGCCTGCTTTCGTGTATTGCACAGTTCGCTAGCTTCATGACCCTGGTTTTGTAATATTTCCTTGGGGGCTGAATTAATCTGGGCCCCAGGCCACTTAGGAATTAGGAGTCAAAATGAAACAGCAGCTTAAAGGATAAATGTTAGTTAAAATATCCAGTATTGCTTTGTGGGTATGGTCTACATTCTAATATTATTAGTCTTACTCGCTGCAAGGCTTGCCTTAGGAATGGTGCCCAGACTTTAAATTTCTCCCCTCACCGGGTAGGTTTTAATGGAGAGCTCCTACTAAAGTTAAAGCACTCTACCTGCCATGTTCTCACTCTTGACATGTTGTTTGGCATAGGCTGTTCAGAATCACCACCCATCCTGTGAATGTGTTTCTGATTTGCCTCTTCTGTTTCACTGTCTTCTCCGTCAGCGGGGCTGAGGCTGTGCTGACACTAGGCTTCTGTACCTTGTTGCTAATTTAGCTGATGGGATGCCTCTTTGGGGTCCTCTTGTTTTTTGTGGCTCAGCATTTCTTTTTCTCCCCCCAAGGTTGCTTACAAATTTCCCTTTTATCTATTTAACAACCTTGAAGGGATGCAGTTAAATAAACTATTAAGTTAAGAATAGAAAAGTCAACAAAGCAGACACCTACTAATTTGTAGATCTTTGATGTCAACTACCAGATGTAAGTAAGCTCCTACCAGCACATACTTTTCTCGGGGCCCTACTTCTCTTTTCTTGTTCATCAGTATCAAGGGATACATTTTTAAAGTTAACATCCACATGGAAACTTGGGAGTTGGAATGTGCCTGGAAGTCAGTAAAATCCCCCAAGTATGAAATACTAATGGAAGGAAGGCGAAAGAGTCCCCCAAACATGTCCCCAAGGTCCAGTAAATGAAGAAAGCAATAATTGATTTTATACTGAAAGGCACACACCAAGAGAGCGTCTTTTAGCTTTGGCCCCTTACTCTTTCATCTCCCCATCTTCTTCTGTAAAATGCTACATATTATACACAGTTTTAACTATCCTTATAGTTTGTACCTTATGTATTTACTGTGCTTCCATACTAAACTGTGAGTTCCAGAAGGCATGGTCTGTGCCTGGGATTTTAGCTCCCCCAGTGCCTGCTTATCCCGGGTTTATCTAAATGTCCATCAAGGAAACAGATGTAGATGTCCATCAAGGAAACACACATAGATAAATTGTTTGTTCTCCTGGAGGAAAACAGAGTTTGATTTGAGTGTGGGCTTCACGACAGGTAAAAGACCTGAAGGTTCTTCTGAGGCAGTTGCCTATGACCTTGGCCTCTCCTTCGCAATAGGATTCACAGCACCTCTTGGAGAAAAAGACACGCTCAGAGTGATGGAGTGCTTGTTAGAGGAGAGACTGCAAATGCCAAGGCGGGCTACTTCCCTCTCCTTGTTAGGAAATGCACAAACCAGGGTGGTAATAATAATAAATGGGCATGTGTCACAAACCTGCTTGATTTCCCTCTAGTTCCTTCATTTTGTTTTGGAGGACTAGTGCAAAGCAAACTATGGTCTAAATGTTCGGGTTTTTATTTCCCACTTCACCTCCCCCTTCTAGGAAAGTCTCCCAAAAATGTAAAACGTGCTTATCTCTTCCCCAACTCTGAGACTCCCGCTGCACGCGTTGGCCAAGTCCTTCCCCGGGAAGATGCATCCCCCCTCCCTCCGCTCCTCGCGGCTTCGCTGTTTCCCTTTCAGCCAGTTCCCAATCCCCCGTGCAAAGGCAGGGCACGCATATTTTAATGCGTGTGCATGCATATAGTCCTAACTTCACTCCCGTTGAACAACCTTATGCGGTGTGGACAAAAAGTCCCAGTCGGCTCCCCGTTCAAGATGCCTTTTGGTCAATAATGGTGACAAAAGCTGCATTCCCCCCATTTAGGGGGAAAAAGGAGAAGGGAAGAGAGAATAGAGCCCCCTCCCGCCACCCCCCGCCACCCTCCGCTTTGCATAGATCTCCTTTTTCCAAGTGTTTCCTCTTTAATTATGACCTGTTTCCCCTCCCTCTCCCCCCGCCCCAGCTTCAGTGAAAGGAGCCCTTCTGTCACTCGTCACTGGCTCCCGCGCCCGCCCGCTCGCGAGCTCGCTGTGGGAGGAGCCCGCGGGAGGAAGCCAAGCCGTGCGCCAGGGCTGCCGAGAGCCACAGAATGGATCTGCTCCGCGCGGGGACGTCGCTGACGAGCCCGGCTTCTCGCGGCGGCTAGGAGCCCGGCCACCCGGCCACTGGCGTCGGCAGGCTGCGGGGACCTGGAGGCTCGGGGAGAGCGGGGCCGCGCCGAGGGACGGACGCACGGACAGACCGATGGTTGGCGCGCGCCCGGGAGGACCGCGGCGGAGGCTGAGCACGGAGAGCCGCCCGGGAGGAGAAACTCACTGCCGACCCAAGTTGCCCCGCCGGCTCTCCCTCGCGGCGCTGAGGAATGAAACCTTTCCAGCTCGATCTGCTCTTCGTGTGCTTCTTCCTCTTCAGTCAAGGTAGGAGCCCCGCGCGGCGGCCGGAGTTGCTAGGAAAAGTCGGCTGGGGTGTCGGCTGGCGGGGCGCGGGGGGCTGGGGGCAGGAATCGGGGGGCCGGCTTCGGAAACTCACCCCGATCCTTGCGTCCGAGATGCGCCGGCGTGGCTTCTGTGCCTTTGCCGATGCAACATAATGGTCCTGTTTATTTTCCTTTTGCAAGGAAGAGGTGTGGGAGGGGTGACTTTCTCCTCTCACTTGTCAACCTCCAGCCCAAACTCTCCGATGCAAATGAGTTCTTTATGCTCCGGTATGTTAATGAGGCAGTTATCTGTGTGGCTCTGGCGCCCTGAACTTCTGGGCACCTCCTCTCCTTCCGACTCAGGTTGGGAGAAGGAGCGGGGCTGGAAGGGGAGCTTTGTTTAGGTGGCTCTTTCAGCTCGAGGAAGGTCTGACTTGCAGGAGTGGATTCAGAAGCCGGTGTGTGCGGTTGCACGGTGGCAGAGGGGTCCCCCGTTAGCCAGCGCACCGCCGTGGTGATGTGCGGTGGTTGGGGGGAGAAGCTGGGCAAGAGTTTCATTGAACGTAATATGCTCTGAATAAAGCTGAATTCTGAATCCCACTCAGCCCCGGATTCAGGGTCTAACGTGAAATGTCGCCCCTGGTGCTGATTGTTTACTTTGCGCAACCTAGCACGGGCAGAGGCTGGTGGACTTTTCCGGAAAGAACTTTGCTACCTCTGGGCTGGCTCCCTGCCCACGGGAGCCCTGGGGTGGGCTTAGGGGGCTGGCCTGGGGAAGGGAGGGGGCAGGCGATCTGGGCAGGGGCTGCGGGGTGCCTACTTAGCCAAAGGCATCAAAAGTCACCTGTGGAATTGAGTTCCAAGGGGGGAAGTAAATCAGCTCCTTCCCACTCGTTAGGCATGCCAGGAGCCCCTCTGCCTTCTGAGGCAGCATTTGTGCCAGCCTACTGGGCTCTGAGAGGGACAGGACTCTCAGAAAAATCCACAACAGAGCATGTCCATCTGTTGATTAAATGAAGGGTAAAAGTTTTCAAGGAAGCAGAGCCCCGCCATGGGAGGGGGGGTGGCTGGCTTTGCAAGCGAACTGCATGTCTCCTTTTTTTTCCCTGTCAGGGAGAAGCCAAATGTAAGCAGAAACCCATGCCTCCTGCCTCTGCTCTTGTAGTGGTACTCAGGGTCGCTGCACATTTCCCCTTTATCCAACTTTGCTCCTGGCCATCCTGATGAAACTCGGGATGGGGGGGGGGGCTTTCCCCCATTACGGTGTGTATATGCCCACCACCTGCATGTAATTATAATGTGGACACACACACACACTCGTGTATTCATAGGGTAGTGTGCATGTCACCAGGGCTCCCTACAGCAGCAGGAAGATAAATTGCCTTCCCTAGAGTTTTCAGGCTGAATGAATAAGAACTATCTCAGAACACTGGTACAGAAACAGTTTGGGTTATATTACCATTTTGTGAGATTACCCTCCTTGGATGCCTGTGTGCTGGCTGAGGGGCAAACACACACACTCACACACTCACACACTCACACTCCTGTCCTCCTTTGCCTCTTCCCACTGTACTCAGGAAGTCGCCTGTAGAATCCCTAAAAGGAGGAGCCCACCACGCCCCCCAATGTTCATGGGACCCGCGCACATGTTAATCTGCCCGTGTGTTGTTGAAAAACTGGAGCTGTGATTCTCCTCTGGCTTGGCATAAGACGCTTTTGGTGTCTGAGTGCCTCTTCGGTTGTCTGAATCACCGCAGTGTGCATCTTCTGCTTTACTTATCCCCTTTTCAGTACCAGAGCTCCTTCGTCACTCTTCTCATAGGAATCTTTAAATATTTACCTATGGAGGTTAAATGCTCCGTTTCATCTACCCTTAGCCCTGAGAGCACTAGGGAGAAAGCACGGTGCCCTACAATGCCTACTTCCTTGTGATTCCTGAGTGTTCTGAGTGTGGCCGGCACTGCCCGCCCTACCCAGTGGTAGATGTCATGATCCCCGGGGCTCCAAAAGAGGTCTAAAGAAAGACCATGAGGCAAAGTGGTGGTAATCAGCCAAAATCCTTTGCATCACTGGACACTGAAGTTTCCATGAATAGACAGCATTGGATGACAGGAATTAAGGGCCAAGTAGAATGCTTTTTATGGACTTTGGTGATATGTTACCTTTTGACTTGATCCATAGACCCGTGTTTTAACGTGGATGTTATCCTAAATATTGTGAATTCCGCAGAGGATTCTACTCAACCCTACACCTATATGATCAGTTCCTAGACTGTGCCCACCCCTACCTAGATCTGTAGACTTCTCAAGTTATTAGTTCAAGTGCATCTCTTCCGAGAGGTCGTGGGAGGACCTGCCCGCAGGCTCGAGGTCACTCCTGCAGACAACCCCTGCCTGAATTTGCATCCTGCCTGGCACACCCCACCGAGTTACCCGTTTGACCCCCCCCCCCCACCTCACTCACACTCTTCCTCCTGGGAAGCTTTCCAAGGAAATGTGCAGGGACTCAGGGATGCCCCTCCTCTCAGGGAAAACAAATGTCCAGGCTTCTTTTTGGACCTTTATCTGGCACTCTGGTGACACGTCCATCTGCTGCCCAGCACCTCTCCTGGTGGGAGCCTATGTGTCATCTTAGAGTTTCTGGAAATGCAATTCTTGTGCTTCCAGCTCCCGTTGTCTTAGTCCCCCTACGGAAGGAGAGCTTCAAACAGCGCTCTGAACACTTCCTTAGCAAAACACTGAAGTCAAAACTCTGAAATTCCCTTTCAGTTGCCCTTTCTGTCCCAACGTGCCTGGTATTTATTCACTTTTACTTGTTCTCGAACCTCTTTATAGGGAGTGAAATCCAAGTCTGTCAGTGTCAGTGATACGCTGTATCCCCTCTCCTTTTCAAGTTTGGGCTTTCTCCTGTAAATGGGAGATTAAATATTTATTTATCTTTCCTAAGGTGGCAGTAGAAAGACCAAATGGCGTGCCTCCATTTCCTCCCCTGCCAACGTCCCCGGGCCTGGCTCCCCACAAAGAAATGGCGAGCCGCCAGTGTGTGCTGCTTGTGGGTTTCTCTCTTGCTGGGGACGCCTCTCCCATCAGCTGTCAGGACCGCGTGCTTTGTACAGAGAGGGATAATGTCATAGCACAATTTGCCTCCTGTGGAGAAGAGGCATGTTCTGCTCCTGGGTGAAAAGGGATCGATTCTCTTGTCATCCATAAACTTGGAACTTGCGACATTTTTTTCCCTTTATCATTTCCGTTTGCCCACAACTGTTTCCCTCCATGCCTTCCTTCATCTTCAAGATGCGCGAGGCAGCCTGCACCTCCCCGTCTTAGGTAGCTGCGGAGGAGCCACGCGCTTGCAGGATGGAAGGTTGTGTTCCACAGCATATCCAAAAGTCTGGGCAAGGTGCAGTGACACTAAGTTGGTGCCTTGAACTCAGACGCTCTTTGGAAAGGTGTTCTATCTGCACACTGACATTTTCCCCTAGCACTTCCAGAATGTCCCATCTGGCCTTAGAACCTCCTGGAGTTGGAAAGCTCTAACTCTGACCCAATCCAGATCTCTCCTTGGATTTTCACATATGCCAGGCTGCTCTGAGTGTGTTGGGGGGATGCGGGGGTGGGGGGCAGTGAGAAATGGCATTTACCTGTCAGTGACAGTCCTTGAATTGAGGTTTCACCTGGGCTGTCACCTCCTCCTTGGGAAGAATCTAATTGACTTGCTCTCCTGACCTGCTGGCAGGAGTCACCCAAAAGGCTCTCTGACGGCTACCTGAAGGTCAGACGTTCGTGTTGACATCAGTCTCCAAGGGGAGAGAGTCTGAAGCCAAGAAGGGGCAAATAGCTTGTGAGGGGAGACACCCAGCTAGGATGAGGGAAGCTACGAGGATGACGGGAAGGAGACACTGCTTCGAGATGCCTTAACTTGGGAGAAGCTCCCTTGGGGAGGGAGATGGGCACCGAAAGATACCAGGAACACATCAGAGGCAGCCAGAAGAATGGGGGGCTCCTAGGGGGTACAGGCTGAGAAGGCATTGGAAAAAGAAACTGGGAGTGAACCGCAACTTAGCAAACATTGAACCTTGCCCAGAACTGTCATATAACAAAAGATGAGGCAAGTAATAAGCTGCTACCCGCACTGGCACCCCGAGTGGTATGACGTCTTGTCTAGAGGAGGAAGAATGGTTCCTTTTGTCCTGGAAGGTCAATGCACAACTGCCAAGGGTGTGGGACCACTTCTTGAACAAATCCTCAGTGTGAGGGGAACTGGGACACATCCCTTGGGCATGGGGGTGGTCTCCGTGTCTGCTGCCCAGCAGGGAGCTCTCTGTTGCCAGCCAGACCTATTGGGGAGGAAAGAGAAGCTCCCCAGGGGGAGAGGGGTGCAGATGGGGGTCAACGCCCGCACAGGGCACTTACAGGATACTGCAGGGGGCCTCCTTCTTGGGTTACAAAGGAGGATCTCACTTGGAGCATGGCAGCAGAAAGCTAGGCATGGCACCAAGGAGCCGCTCTCCCTGGTGTGCCTGTGTTGGTAGGAGCCAGGGCCAGCAGGAGATGGGGTGGAGCAGGGGATTAGGCCTTAAGATGCAATTTTTCTTTTTTGTTCAGCCCAGTGGGGGTGACTTAGGCGGCATTATATTGCAGACCCAAAAAAGCACATGAATAATCCAGAGTGAATTCAAGAGATTTCAATAGCAAAATAATAACAATACTAATGATATCTTTGATTTGCAGAGTACTTTTCTTCCAAGGAGATAAAAAGATAAACTGTTTTGGAAACATGAACAAGGAAAAGAAAATTGGCTGTGATGGAGGAGTGGGGAAGGAGGCCCAACAGCATTCATTTTAGGGTCTCCTAAAAATCAGAGCTGGGGCAGGGGCTGTTACATGGGCAAGAGGCATCATTCTGCAGCTCCCGTTCCTTATCCTTCTAAAATGGTGAAATACAAAACTTTGAGGTGAAAAACCAGGCATTTTTAATGGGAGTCAACTAGAAAGAGTGAGGCCACATATCCTGCCTGTGCCTGGGAGCAGAGACCCTGATTCAGCAGTGGGGAGAGTCGGGAAGATCAGGAGAAGGTAGGAACTTGCACTTGGACTCTCCACCCCTGCAGCGATCCTGATTTTAATGATGGTGCTGGCGGCACAGCCATTGGGGCCCCAGTCTTCCCACAAGGTCAGTGGACACCCCAGTGTTCATGTAGCAGGGTCGGGCTGGGACGGCTGCTCTGGGGGAGGTCTGCTCCCTTGGGTTACTTGTCGCCTCATTGCTGTCCACAGGGAGTGAGGAAAAAAACAAGGCTGGGCTAGCTTTGCCCTGTGCTCCAAATAGAGGGGGTTTTATTTCCATCGAGGAGATGGAGTCCATTGCATTGAGGCATGGATGATATTGTACATGGTTTCCTTTTCCCTAGGGGAACACCAGAATCTACAGTTAGGCATGCACGTCCGGTAAGAAGGTAGATAGATAACTTACAGATCGTTGCAATAGTTCTCACACTGTCACGCAAAGAATGCCATGTCTTGTTTCTACCAGACCTTGAAGATCAAGCCTGGAAGGACTGCAGCCTTCCAGGCTCTCTTGGAATCCACACCACTGCCATAGAGTGAAGATCTCCACCGCCATATTGAATGTGAACTTCCATTAACTTTCTGCTTCTGAACCACGAAAGGAGCTAGGGATCCAACATTGTGCTCCCCCCCCCTTTCCTCTTCTGAGTGTGAAAATGAGTATTCTGGCTGTATATTTCTAGAAGTCAGCAAATGTCAATATTGGATAAGTGTTTCCTTTCTATCACTACAATTTAGCATAAGCTGCTTGGAAACAAATGTCTTCCATAAGCATACAATGTTTCCATGAGTACACAGTCAACAAGGCTATGAGGATTAAATAAATGTCAGCTTTCCTTGGGTACACTGGTAACAAGTCAAAGCCGTGAAAATAGTGACCAGCTCGGGCAAATCCTGTTCCCTATTGAATTATTCATTTGCAGTCCTGGCTGGGGCTTGGAGGGTGAGAGGGGCTCACCCTTCCCCCTCACTCCTGGACAGAAAGGCAAGGAAGTAGCCAGACATAGAGACCCTGCCCCCTTCGGTGTTGAAGCCATATCATGCCCTTTTCAGATCTCCTCCCATCTGTGACCCCACGCTACACACACACACACACACACACACACACACACACACACACACACAGCTTATTGCTGAAATGCAATCCTATCCAGAGCTTAGAACCAATCTGCCATCTTCCTGAAATAAGAGGTGAGATCTCACTGTGCTCTTCTACATGGTATTGGTGTCCTCATTGGCAGAATGAGGCAGATTAACCTGAGTCCATTCTTTATTTTTAATTTTTGTTTTGAACACTGAAACCCAAACCGTAATGGTGTAAGTCATCAGTATTAAGAAGAGGCCTGAATATCAGGCAGAATGACCAAGATGGTCAGCTTCCTTGGCCTGTGTTCCCTGGACAGTTGTTTGTAAGTTCAGACTCTTTCTAACCCTTGCCTAGAAGACAGGAATTTGAAATCTGACACTGAGTTGCATGGCAACCAGGGCTCCCATTCATCATTCCACACTTTTCCCAGTGTCTCAGAGGGCCACATTCTCTTGGTCCTCCTTGATGCACTTGGGAACACCAAAGCTCAGCTGTTGGCCACTCAGCCCACCCTCATGGTAGGCCAGCTGTGTGGTGGGCACGATGCCAGGGACTTCTAAGGCAAAGACCCCCTAAGACATTATTTCTGCCCAGGTAGGGGCTCTCCATCTGGTCATGGAGCAGACACTTTGACTCATGGTTACATGACAGGCTCAGAGTTGTCGAGAGTATTCTGAGAGCTACTGAAATGACCGAGGGCATCAGGAAGGGCTGCACAGAGGCAATGACCTGACTTCAAAGGATGTCTCGGAGCCCTCCTGGGGAAGCACAGAAAAGAGTGTTCTGGGCTTGCCTTAGTGTGTGCAAAGAAGGCAGGACAGAATGCCATCTGTTCCGAAGCAATGGGTAGTGTGGGTGGCTGGAATATGAGTATGTGGAGGGGTTGTCAGAAGCTCAGGAAGGGGAGGGTCAGCTTGTCATAAATACCATGTTAAATGTTTTGATGACTTAACTCTCAGAGTTAAGTCTGTTCCTTAGAAACATTGTGAAGAGCTTCTGGGTCTGCACTCCTCTCTGTGCCATGCGTCCTGTGGATAAAAAAGGGGAAGAATCCATTTGTTATTTATTCTTCTTGCTTTGCCATGTCTTTTATATGGGGCTTTAAAAGTGTGGAACTGAATGGACATACACCCATTCTCTCCAGCTCACCTTCCTTCATAGCTGGTATGTAAAGGGCAGGGGGGAAAGTAGTGAGAGCGTAAGTGTGGAGGAACCGACCTTCCCTGTTGGTCTACTTTCCAGAAGGAGGCAGAGAAGAATAGCAGGTAGACGTATATTTAAGAACAATGTGTTGGATAAAGAATGTGGCGGGGGTTGGGGGGGTGCCTGGGTGGCTCAGTGGGTTAAAGCCTCTGCCTTCAGCTCAGGTCATGATCCCAGGGTCCTGGGATCGAGCCCCGCATCAGGCTCTCTGCTCAGCGGGGAGCCTGCTTCCTCCTCTCTCTTACTGCCTGCCTGTCTGCCTACTTGTGATCTCTCTTATCTGTCAAATAAATGAATAAAATCTTTATAAAAAAAATTAAAAAGAATGTGGCAGGGAATCACGGAGCACTCTGGATTGTGAGTCAAATGGCGGACTTACCCATATCTGGGGCCCCAGGAGGCTCACCTAACATTGAGGATGAATAGTAAGTAAACCAGGAAGGGAGACAAGAACAAGGACGAGATAAGTAAGAAAAGCCTAGAGACATTTTGCTGATGATTTCTTTGCCATTCTGAAGGGAAAGCTAAGTTTTGCTGGCTTTGAGGAAAACAAGTTTACAAGCTGTGATTTTACTCAGAAGATGTTAGAAATGTTTAGAAGTCTCTAGTATCAAGAGTAAAGAACGTCATGAGATCTACTTATGGGTTCCAAACTTGGGGCTGTTCTCATCAGGAACTGGTGGGGATTTGGCAGGATGAGTTCAATAGTGAAGCAAATACATGCATTGTTCAGCCAGAAATAGGCAGTGACGTAGCTAAGACTGTTGATATTTAATCCTAGTGTCTAATGCTAGCCTGCTGAACAATCTCCCACTGCTGACAGTGCTCTAAGGGTAGAATTCGGACCACCAAAAAGGGAAGAGTCAATTACTCAGGAGCAGGTCAAAGAGTAGAGTAGATATCACTCAAATCCTCTCCGACCCCACGATTCCCTGAATATTATGTTAGCAACAACCTATTGATTCTGGATAATAAATTCCTAGAAGATAGATGATGTGTTACAGATGTCTTTTTTGTCCAGCACATTTTCTCGTAAGTGTCAGCAAAGCCTTTGGGCTGTTGGTGATGGCAGTAATAATGTTTTGATGCTGCTGCTGGTGGTGGTGATGAGTGTTGGTGTAAAGCCTCCCAAACTGTAGAGTGCCATTCACAAGCCCTAGTTCATTTCATTACGCTGCTAGCACGAGAGGCAGCTGTCATACTGTCATACCCTCTGAAAGGTCATGTCACTCGGCCAAAGTCACTCTCATCTGCATTACTTTTTCATATGCCTCGATGCTTCTCAAGATGCTGGGAGATGCATTTGCTTCAAATCATCCATCCTGAAAAATGGATGAGAAGATCCTAGGCAGTGGCATAAGAGGGAACATGTTCTTCAAACTTGTGGGAATCCTCAGTGGTTAGGCAAAGAAAAGGATTTTAAGGATTTCCCATGAAAACCAGGGAGCTGACCTTCAAACCTAGCCTTGCAGCTCTGTCTTTTGATTCCAGGCTTTTTCTGAGTTGGTTCCTTCATCTTCTGACATTCAGCTTTACCTTGAGGCCATGAGGTTTCTGGGGGGAATGACAGGCCAGCCTCTTGGGCTGAATAGCAATCAAGGGGATGTTGCTTGGATAGTTCCTTTTGTGGCTGTGTTGACAATTAAAAAGAAAAAAAAAAGCAAGAGTAGGAACGTTTATTCTCTTAATTGGTTGATTAAAATATCCATTTCTTTTATCCACCTGCCCTGGTGCCAGGCATGCTGCTCAGCACAGAGGACTCTGAATAAATGTTGGAATGTTGACATGAATGGCAAAAAACACAATGCAAAGGAAGAGAAAGCAGGGTTTCTGACATCACATGTGTGGGGGCTGACAGGGTGCCCCTGGGAGGACAGAGGAGGATCCCAGCTATTTGGAGTAGGAAGTTGTTCCACTCTGAGTGAGGCCTGGAAAGACCAGGGGGTCACCAGGGACAGCGCCAAGAGAAACACCCTCCTGTGAGCCACCCACTTTTCAGTTTCAACAAAACCCAGCCCTGTCCTTCTGTTCTTTAATGCATGTCAGTTTCCATTTCTGTCAGTCACCTGAAAGTGTCACAGGTGACTCGGCTCTGGTGCACTGTGACAGCCCACCTGTCACCCTTGGCGATGTTGGGAGATATGACAGCTTCAGAGTAACAGTGGGACCTGGCTGGCTCTTTATGCAGGCAACCAGGGGACAGAAGCTTAGAGCTTTCTCCTGGACACCTTTCCTGGGTGCCACAGGAGAAGCGAGGCCACCCTCCCCACCTTCCTGCCCTTGTGACAAAGAGAGAGAAACTGCCAATTAACCTCCCAGTGGCTTGACCCTCAATATTCTAGGACCCACAGTTTTCCACACCTCGCTGAAGAACGCTGGGTCTACCTTCCCTCCCCTATTCTCCTTCTTGCCTCAGAAACCTTTTTATTACAGAGAAAGGTGCACCTGAGTTAGGGGCCATGTGTGGGAGAGAGAGAGGGCCTGTTCTTTACTTGAGTCCACATCAGGCTGGAGCTGCTGGAAATATTTTGGGATGTGAAACCCGGTGAGCACTGCAGTTCCAGAATCAGCCTGATGGTGGCAGCAGCAGCGCTTGCAAAGCCCAGGAGTGAGCTGAGTGGAGGCCCAGAGGGCCCTTAGTAGCAGAAGAGCCAGAGTCTCTCGGCCAGCTGCCTGGGCCCTCCCCTGCCCATGACAGTGGGGCTGAGGCAGCTGAGCCAGGGCAGGAAAAGGGCATGAAGGGAAAAGACCAAGGCTTCGGATTGGCAGCAGCTGCCCCCACCCCCGCCAGAGGCTCTGGTGCTTTCTGCTGTTTCTGATGGATGTGAGGGCAGTGTGCTAAGGGGAATGTCTGAGCAGAGGCAGGTGGGTACAATTAAAAATGTTCAAGGGTGTGGAAGAGTTGCAAAGAGAGACCTCAGCTAGCTGTCCATTTCTTTATGGCAGGTGTTTTCCTATGCTGGTGTCTTTCCTGTGGGTGATGCATGCATCCCTCCCTCAATGCCCTCTTCCCCCCACCAGGGGTGGCTGGCAGCCAGGAGCTCCACTTCCTGTCCCCAGCCCCCAACCTGGGCCCACTGGGCTTCTCCCCAGGAGTTTGCCTCTTTAATGATCCAGGAGCCAATATTTCTGCTGCTGTTCCCCTCTCATGCTGGAGAAGCAAAACAAACAGATGCTAAAATTAGTCTCATTATTCCTGATCTCCCTGGCAGGCTGAAGAGGTGCTACTCTGTTTTCATCTCTGGACAGAAACAGACACCATTAAGACAAATCAGGGGAAGCAGTGGTTGTTCATTTCAGAGCGCAACTTACCAGGCACGGTAACCAGAGCCTAATGGAGGGCACTGAAATCCCAGGCCCGCCCTGCGGGGAGGTGACAACTTGCCCTTTTCACCTTTTGAAGATTGCATGTATGTGTCTCAGACCCCAGAGTCAATTTGTGTGCAGCATAAACAAAGACAGTGGGACGTGGGGTGAGGGAAAGGTGAGGCCATCGTTGGAGCAGCCCACTCCTTGTCTTCTCTGCGTGGCTTGATTGGCTGGTGAACTGGCCGTGTACGTTGCCCGACACCATGCGACGTTATTTCATATCCATTAAGTTTGTGTTGCCAGTAGGATTTTAGATGAGGTTCGCTCAAACCTAAGCGGCTTCCGAACCTGACTCCCCGTCAGAGCCCTTTGCTGCTTTGTCGCTAGCAAAGTGAGTTGCCACTGGCCCGATCTGTCTGTCCTCACGCTGTCTGTCTTCCTGGAAAGGGGGCAGGGGAGTGAGGGAGGGGTTCCCAGTGGGGTCGGAGAGAAGGAGGATTGTTCTGCCCATGTTATTAACGGAAGGCCCCTGGCACGTGGCAGGTTGACCCTGAGCATCTCTTGTCAGAGAACCAAACATTTTGCCTGAAGTTGGCAAAGCTGTATTTCCAGCTGCCGATCAGGGGCTGCCTGGGTTAGCGAGGAAACAGAAGTGCCTCATAGGAGAAACTGCTGAGAGTGATGGAGAGTGGTCTCCCCACAGAAGAAGGCGTTCCACCCAGGTGGTGCGTGTCATCAGCTCGCTGCTCTCCCGGCCCCTCCGTGGGGCCAGCCTGCTCCCCGCTCTTTGTTCACAAACATGAGCTCCCTCGGGAGCTCGGGAATCCCTCGATGGAAAGCTGAACTAGGGAGAGGGGAAATGCTGAGAATAGGAAAGAGTCGAACCCCGTAATGGTCTCCGGATTCCGGCCTCACAGCACGTTTCTTAACTCCCTCGTGGTCCCTGACGTGGAGCCGGCCGTGGGGAGGCGTCCCGGAGACCTAGGACCAGGTCAGCTGAGCTCTGCCCGCATTCCCCTCTGTTACCCTCCAGGCAGCCCAGTAAAGCAGGATGGTCAGCCCACCTGCTGGTGAAAATGACCGATGCTGATATCTAGTAACTTGCCCACAGATTCCATAATGTCGCCTCTCCCTCCTGGGAAGGGATGGGAACATCACTCAGACATTCGCTTGTACCCGCCCTGGTTCCTTGCTGCCCGTTTCTTCAGGAGGAGTTGCCCTCACCCTGGTGGCCTCCACAGCTGTGGACCTGGCAGTGGGCCGCAGACCCCCTGGCCTGGTCCGTGGTCTCCCTCCTTCATGGCTTATGGGGCTTGTGACCAAGAGCTGACCCAAACAGAGGAAAACATCACCCCACGGACAGAAGCTGAGTAAGAATTCACAGAGCTCCGTGCCCCGGTGGCGGACGGGGGCTCTTTGCTTCCCCAGCCCAGATCGAGTTGAGATGAACATTCTGAAAACCAGACACTGATTCCTTAACAAGGACCAATCACCACCTAACTTTCTTTCAGTGGATTTTAAAAAAAGAAAGAAAGGAAAAAAGAATAAACCCCATTCTGCTGAGGGAGAGGTGACCCCGGTGTTAGCTCACTGGAGGAACGGAGCTATTCTACACAAAAAGGCATTGCAGGACATCCAAAACCTCCTTTTTGTCAGGTCTAGAATAGTAAAAATGTCAGGAGACCACATGGTTCTGAAATGATTAATAATGGTCGTTAGAGGGAGAGAGAAAGGACTCTGGGAACGTGGGAGAGTCTGAGTACCGTTCAGGCCCAATTCTCCTCACTTCAGCTCCGGCAGGGCCATCCTGCCTGGTGTCAGAATTCATTTCTGAAGATGGCCTGTCTCTACCTAGGCCATGCTCAGGATCCTGGTATTAACGGAAGATAGACACTTCAGATAAACTAGCGAAACGTCAAAGTTCCTTGACGTTTTCAAAGCTCCTTTGGATTGAATCAGCGGAGTACAGAGGAAGAAGGCAAAGGCAGATAGATCTCTGCAAATTTCTTTCTTTTGATGCCACAGTCTGGGTCTTTCAGTGGAACCCATGGCTTCTGTCGGCAAGTGCATTGTCAGCTGTTGCGAGGGCTCCAAACCCATGTGGGTGTCCCTTGCTCTGGACATGAGCTTGGCTTTGGGTTTTCTCTTCATCAAACCGGGCAGAGGCATTCACAGAGAGAAATCCGTGCTTTATAGGTGAAAACAGTTGAATGCTGAGCTGATGAGACTGGGAGAAATACGATCCGGAAAGCCTTATTCCTTCCCTCCCCTATTCTCCTGCTAATAATAATAGGAAATCTGCATTTCCCTCTCATGATCAACAGATATTCATTGACAAAGTTCCATGCCAAGGAAGGTGCAAATATACGTCCTGCTGTATTTTTTCAGTTAAATCGTCTTCTTACATTGTGCTCTCTGCCTTAAATGTTCGCGTAGTCAGTGCCAGGATGTTTCTGCCCTTCCTAAGGGCTCTTGCAGCCATAGGAGCTGAAAGAAATCTTTCCTAGTCAAAACAGGAGTGCCCTTTGCGCTGGACTGGTCTACCCCTTTTTACGGAATAGTGTTTTATGGAATAGTGCTCAGAGTATGTGAATGTGTGGGGCATGGAGGTCACAATGTCCCTCGCAGTCGGTCCTGAAATGCCTTTCAAACCACTACTGAGTAGAGGCTTGTCCAGAGAAAGAAGGTGGGTGCATTTTGGCACAGAAATCACCTGCATCCCCTTTTCATACCACCCTGTCCTGCCCTGGCCTCCTCTCCCTGTGAATACTGCTTTTACTCACTTGAGCTGTATAAGCGCTCTGGAGAGCAATTCTAACCAGAGGAGGTCAGGTGACTCATGGGAGCTGCCTCGAAGAATTTTCACGTCACATTATTATCTCAGGATGTCATGCATGATGAGAACGGACTCAGGAATCACCATGGGTCCTGAGCACAGGGAACCAAACAAGCAAGAAGGCCAGGAGCATAACAGTTTGGAACAGGATGGCTTTGCTGGTCTCTCGCTGATATCACTGCTTTCCTCACGACTGAGAAGAACACACATCCCTCGCTGCCTTGTCCCACCTCTGGAGCGCCCAGAGCCACATGATCTTCTGCGCTGACAGGGAATAATGGACCCAGGAGCCGCCATAGATTTTTTTTTTTTCCTCCCACTTGCACTTTAAAGTGTTTATTTTAAAGTAAACACTGTACTCCAGAGAGGCTCATGTCCATAAAGGATGGATTTTCTGCTTGGCACAGTGAAGAGATTCAGAACGTAGGTAATAGTGCACCCCGAGAATTCTTGTTCTGTTTTTTGTTGTTGTTTTTTTTTTTAATCTTGAAGGTCAATACAACCACCGACATTGCTATTCACTTCGTTGCGAACTGGGATCTCCTAGCCGCGTACAGTCATTTTATTTTCCAATTCATAAAGAAAGATGTTCTAGTCACCAGGCCTTTGGGCCTCTTTATTCAGCCCAGATCACCAATGGGAAACTGAAGGGACTGATGAATACAGGGGTGGAGAGGAGGGTGGAGAGCTGGTGCCAGGTTTGAAGGTGCCCCCAGCACCCCCCCCCCCCGCCGCCGCCACTGCTGGCTGCTCTGTAGGCCTCGTGGGTACTCCCAGATGGGTAACGTAGTGATAGAAGAACGGGGAGAGGAGCGCAGGTGCCTGTGGCTATTTCAGTCTCCTGACACCCTGAGACGGTAGGGTTCAGAGCTCGAACTCTCCCTGATCCAGAAAGGCACACTCACGTACGTGGAAGGTTTTGAAGTTTCCATTCCCCACCTTAACCATGACGATGGCCAGTGCGCCAGATTTCAGGGACACAGAGGGCTCTGCCTTTGGATGGTTGTCTGTTTCTCTGACGGTGTCCCAGCACCTTCAGGAGAAGGATCTCTCTTCTCCATTCTCAAACCCTTCACTCCAGCCAAGCCCAGCTGCCGGCATCTCTGAGTGTGATTTGCTCCCTCATACCTCCTGGTTTTCTCGCCTGTCCTTCCTCCCTCTAGAAGGATCTCCGCTCTTTGCCATGTTGGCCTGGCTGACGTCGACCCTGAGGTAGGCTCAATTTACTTCCCGGAGGAAGTTTCCTTACTTCTCTCCTCACAGACCAATTTAAGTGCCCCACCTCCTTGTTTCCACAGCCCCCCTGTGAAAACCTCTAGTAGTGCTCCTAACAGTATAAAAAGAAGACTTTTTTTCTATCTGCCATTTTTTCTAGATCACAAGCTTCTGGAAGCCAAGGGCTGGGTCCTGTGGGTGTCCATGTGTGCCGTGCTCTGTCCAACGTGGGCACATAGCCGGCACGTGACCAGACTGTCGCTAGCCTCTACCTTCTGTGCCTGGCATTTCTCTCGCCAAGCTGTGGAAGTGCTTTATCAGAGAATACATTCTACTTATCATTATTATTACCTTCTGCAACCAGAGTACCTGTGAGCACAAAGTAATCCTTGGGAAAAGGTGATAATAATTTAATCCCTCCTTGCATTTATATGGCACTTTATGCTTTCCCAAACCCTTTCGCATTTATTATGGGTGACAGTCCTCACCTTACTTGGAAAAGTAAGAAAAATGAGACCAAGTTATGGTAAGACGCCTCTCTGAGGTCACACAGTAAGCGTGAAAGTTAAGACAAAAACCTGGGATTTCACAATCCAGGCCCTGTGGTTCTCCCAGCCACCCTCCCGTCTCCTTCCCCTGGGTTCCTGTCCCTGAAGAGCATAGGCTTAGAGGGTACCTGGTGAAGTTGGCCCCCAGGGGTGTTTCCTTAATCATCCCATGGGGCGAGGTGGGGTGAGGATCTACATTGAGAGCCAGAATAGCAACTTAGGAGGAGGCTGGTGAAGTAGGGTTAGCTGGTTCCAACTGAGGCCCAAAGGTCTCTCTCTTGTAAAGGAGGCAAACTAAAGAGAACATCGTATCTCCCAAGGACTCTCCCAGTACCTGGTACTCGCCTGGAAGCAGCTGTTTCTGCTTCTTCTTCAAGATTTTATTTATTATTTGACAGAGAGAAATCCCAAGTAGGCAGACGGCAGGCAGAGAGAGAGGGGGAAGCAGGCTCCACGCTGAGCAGAGAGCCTGATGCCGAGCTCAATCCCATGACCCTGAGCCGAAGGCAGAGGCTTAATCCACGAGCCACCCAGGTGCCCCGCCTAGAAGCTTTTCAGAGGGCACATTGGTGATGATCGTCCCCCACAGCACCTCTGCCGTGAAGTGTCAGTCTGTCAGCCTGTCCGTCTAACAATGCTGTTGAGTGTCCAGAGCACCTTCCAAGAGTTCCTCAACCTCTGCCCAAGCCTAGGACACAGGGCCTGGACTCAACAGCCCCAGGAAGCCATTGCCTTGTCACATACATGTGGCATGGCTCTGGGCATGGCCCCTGCCCGGAGGCTGAAGGGAAATCAGGCTTTTCCTGCTCGCTGGCTGCCTCACAAAGCAGTTCCTCACTGAGCAGGGAGCTTTGAAACACTATGAGGGAAGCATTGTTGTGGAACAGTCCACAGGGGTGAGGCATCTGCCGTCCTCTGGTTCCATCTTTCCAGATGTGTGGTGTTGGTAGTCTCTCTTCAAAGCAAAATACTGTATGGCTTTCTGGGGAGTGGGGGTGGGGTGGGGGTGTGGAGAAGGGCAGGCCTCCCTTCTCAGCATTGTTCATCAGAAGAAAGAAGCTCTCGTGCCCCCAAGGCATCCACTGTATTAATGAGATAAACTAATTGTTAGGCATCTAGGTTGGTGCCCGTTAGGGGCTATCCTTGAGGAAGAAAAAGATAGTTCTCTGTATTATTTTCTGGGCTCTGTGGTTCAGAAGAGAAACCGCAGCCGAGAAGGGCAGGGTGGGGACTGTCCTCAGTTCCCTGCAGCTGTTGTGGCCACAGGACAAACCGTAATGATGAACAACACCACAAGTGTCTTCTAGCTCCGGGTGTGCGAAGTCTAAAATGGGCCTCACTGGGCTGAAGCTGAGATCGGTTCTTTCTGAAGGCTGTGGGGGGACAGTGGGTGGCCTTGGCTCTCCTGGCTTCCAATGGCCACCTGCATTCCTTGGTTTGTGTTTCCTTCCCTGCATCACTGGAACCTCTGACTTCGGTCATAGCTCTTATTCGAGCTGCCCCTCCCCCGCCTTCGCACACGGATCTTGTGATCACACCGGGTCTCCCGTACAATCCAGGATAATCTCCTGTCTCAGAAGCTCTTCACTGGGTCACAGCCACAGTCCTGTTTGCTTTGTAAGGTGACATCTTCAAGGACTAGGACATGTCCACGTCTTTCTGGGCTCATTATTCTGCCCATCACAGGAAGGAACCAAAGGCATGTGGAACTCAGTGGCCTCCCCTTCCTTTCAGAACAGTGTAGCCCTTCTTATCCTCCCTGTCTGTGAGAGAAATCTGTGCCTCAGTCTCCCTTTCTGTAAACTAAAATCTTTCTGCCCATTTATATTTATAAAGCACTTTGGGACTATTGAGGAAAAAGTGCTTAGGAGGAGATGGTTCATATGATAGGATACTTTGACTTCGTATGAATTACACTTATATAGATCAGTCAAGCTACTTACTACCAGATGCAACTATGGTTGGGTCCCGTGGGGGAGAGATGTAGGGGGGTAGGCATCTATTAGATTCTGTAGTTAAACCTCACCAAATGACTCTTAATAGCAATTCACTTTGGCTTCATTAGCACGGAGTATGGGAACTCTCCTCTAATATACCATATAGCTCAGCGTCTTCCGCTCTTCGGAGTAATTGAAATGAAACGGAAATCCACAACAACAACAATAGTGTAAGACAAAGAAAGAGGCGCTCTGTCTACACACGATTGCCATAGGGGTGGGAGGCTCACCGCCTGAGCTTGGATTTGTCTCTCTTTGCCTCCATGCCTAGTTGAGTTTCTGGCTTTTGACGGAAGATCTGGCTAGGAAGGAGACGGGGCATGGATATAAACTGTGTGGCAGTGAACCTGGGGCGGCAGGCTCCAGGGTGAGTAGGTGTGTCTTACCACGTAACAAAACAAGGGACAGCATCTACTGTGATAGTATTAGGCACCACGTTGGGTCACTTAGGTCATAAGATTCATTCAGTTGATATACTTTAAAAGGCTTTATGAAGTCTCCCTCAGGTTAGAGGCTGAGAAATTTGGAAGCTTAGCCCTTCTCTGCCCACCCCACCACCAGAGGCATCAAAATGCTGTAGGAGGCTTGGGGCTTAAGTCCCCTTCCCTTGGTGTACGGGGAGGCACCAGACTGACTGACCTTGTCGGACTCCAGCTCTGGGGCCTGCAGAACCCGCAAAATGTGAGGCCCCCAGACAGGCATCTGAGTCACCCCCCCATCCCGTACTCACCCTGCCAGTTTCCCGGGGAGTCTGCCTCGTAAGCCCAGGATAGAGACACAATCACGGACGATGATAGCATCTTCAAATAGATTTATGAAATGTTCTACCCTCGAAGAGTCTGTGTCCAGGAAGGGTTATGTTGCTGTTCAACAGTCCCCGGGAGGGCATCACAACCAGCTCTGGTCCTCGGGGCTCAGGGGAATTAAAGGAGAGAGACAAGCCCCGAGAATGATTATAATCCCATTATGCAGCGCTCCCCCTATTTATTTCTTCATATGGATGAATTTGTATATATTTGCATTTTGTTCTATCTGATAATATGCATAGAATTCAAATTGAAATGACTTGAATAGATTTGAATATTAATGAGGCGTTTAAAGGCTGCCATCCCTGGTAAAGTCCCTGCAAGGAAGTGCGTGGTGCAGCAGCTCAGAAATCTCCTCGGGCACCAGCACTGCCAGGCAGTGTCCCCCAGAGGCCCAGCCGGGCCTGGGGCATTGGAGGAGGGACACGCTATGGCTGGATAGAGAGGTCTCCCTTACAGCTTCCAGGCACCGAGCCCAGAGCCTATGCCGATAAGAGGTGTGTTGAAAACAGCCCATCCGCAAGTCTACGTGGCTTGAGGTGTTTTCAGACATATGGTTTCAACAGTGCCATCAAAGGCAAGATGTTTTCCCACATTAAGAAAAGTCTAATTGCCTTTGCCTCATAGTTTTTGGTGGAAAGGGGCAAAGTTTCAGCCAGCAGGTACAGGTGTAGAAGGTGCTAAGGATTATCTTCTGCCTGGAGTCCTATGGCTCCAGGACACTTCACACCTCCTGCTGCTTTTTCTACAGGATCGTGGCAGTTGGTCAGCACGATCTCTGTGGGCCTGAAGGCCGTCTGTCCTTCTCAAGGCTCTACTAAGGAAATGACTTGATGCCGGTCACTGCAGCCCCTCAGTATTAACATCTGTTACCTGCCTAGGCCCTGGGCTAAAGTCCAAGACTAAATAAGATAGAATGGCCTGTGCACTTGAGAAAGACCCACTGGGGTTCGATTGGCTATTGTTTCCCCTTTTCATCAAGAGACTTGGGTAAAAAGTAAAAGGGTAAAAGGACCTTTTAGGTGGACCTGTGGTGAGGCTTCGAATTGCTGAGCATCAAAATCTGTAGGCCAATTGTATCAGAATAGTGATTTGTAGCAATTTCTGTTGGGTTACCAGTTCTCCCAAGCGTAGAGCTCTAGACATATCATCATTCATTGCTGAAGTACTAGGGATCATTGTTTCTAAGTGATTCCCAATTGTTGTATCTGTCCTAACTGAATCTTGGTTAGTTCCAAGTTCATGCTCCTCGTACCATTTCTAATGGCCAATTATGAGAGCAAGTAGTAACGAAAACACACTTGTGAGTCATTTAGCTTCTTGCTGTATGAGGCTCTCATGTCCACCCACTGTCATTTATAATCCAACAGTCTAAAAACCAAACTCCTCATTTTATCCCCGTTGTAGTCCTAATCTCCGTCAAGGGTAGCCCCATATTCCCAACCTCCTTCTGAAACTGGAGGCATCACCAGCCCCTCTCTCCTCACCCGCATCCGACCACTTCCACCATGACAAATTTCATCGCATTTTTCTCTTCTATATTGCCCTACTCATCCTCATCATTTTCTTCCCAAATACTAGAGCATTCTGTCGAGCCCATCACTTGTTTCCAGAGTCATCCGTCACCACTGTCCTTCACTAGCTTTATCTTCCCAGGTCATCTGTCACATTCACACTTCTGCATCTCAGCCAGGTAGGTCCACAGGGCTACCCTTGGCCTATAAACCAGAGCCCGAATGCCTCCACCTGGTATCTAAGGTCTAACCATCTCCCCACCTTTAAGGTACTCTATAGACTGGCACCGACTGTCTTTCCAGCATGATCTTCTCGCCACTCCTCCTTGCTCTCTAAGCCATAGTGGGGGGGAGGGGGAGAGAAGGAATACACTGCACCTTCTATATCTTTGTTTTATGCTGTTCCTTGGGCCTGGGATGTTCTTTGCTCATCATTTCTTGAAATACTCTTCATATCTCAAGGCTCAGCTCAAACGTCTCCTCTTCCATAACTTATTTCCTATTTCCAGCTCAGCGATGCTCTTTTCTTTGTGCTTCTGTGACTTGACGTACATATTTGATCGTATCATGTATTCTGTCCTGACCAGCCTGGTGTTTTCTTTTTTTTTTCTTTATAATTTTTTATTTTTTATAAACATATATTTTTATCCCCAGGGGTACAGGTCTGTGAATCGCCAGGTTTACACACTTCACAGCACTCACCAAAGCACATACCCTCCCCAATGTCCATAA
Source organism: Mustela nivalis (assembly GCF_964662115.1). Taxonomy (NCBI): domain Eukaryota; kingdom Metazoa; phylum Chordata; class Mammalia; order Carnivora; family Mustelidae; genus Mustela; species Mustela nivalis. The sequence goes on along the minus strand of NC_139028.1, from coordinate 29,464,074 downwards.
CCCCACCCCCCTTCTCCTAACCCCCCTCCCCCCAGCAACCCTCAGTTTGTTTTGTGAGATTAAGAGTCACTTATGGTTTGTCTCCCTCCCAATCCCATCTTGTTTCATTGATTCTTCTCCTACCCACTTAAGCTCCCATGTAGCATCACCACTTCCTCATATCAGGGAGATCATAGGATAGTTGTCTTTCTCCGCTTGACTTATTTCGCTAAGCATGATACGCTCTAGTTCCATCCATGTTGTCGCAAATGGCAAGATTTCATTTCTTTTGATGGCTGCATAGTATTCCATTGTGTATATATACCACATCTTCTTGATCCATTCATCTGTTGATGGACATCTAGGTTCTTTCCATAGTTTCAGCCTGGTGTTTTCTTGATACCTTATCAACTCAATCGCAGGTACCATAAGGAGAGAAGAAACTCGAATGTTTTACAATTTTTGTATTATCTCATCACCTAAGACAGAGTTCAACAACTGTTTAATGAGTAAATGAAATGAGTATGTGGGAAAGTTTTAGGACCGCTGAAGGCATGTCCAGGTCTCTGTGACATCCTGTGAATTCAGCCCTTGCCCTTGTAGCACCCGGCCTTCTAGAAAAGACTCTCCATTTATTACGCACCTGGTACACGTGCCTGGTGCTTCCTTGTGACCATTTGATTCTCGGTTTAAAAAAAAACACTGCAGAGATCCTTATTTCCAGTTTTCAGGTGAGGACACGGATCCTCACCGAGGGTAAGAAATTTTCCCCAGGCCACATCCCCAGTGGGTAATAGAATCAAGGTGAAGGACAGCCCAAGCCTCCTGGCTCCCCGTCTCAGGTTGTTAAAGCTGCCTGGCGTCAGCCGGAGAGCAGCCAGGCTCTTGGCTTCCCCAGACTCTGTGTCAGGCTTCAGTGCTCCGGGAGAATGAGTTTCCCTCAAATCAATCCTGGATGTAGTTATTATTTTATAGGGATGTTGTAAGTTGATAAGGTAGCTCTTATATGTTAATAGCTATTGTAATGTTGTTCTTAAGGCCTATTACTTGTGCTAGTTTGTATTTTAATGTGTGCAAAGGTGATTACAACTTTAATATGAATGTTAAACAGATTAGCTGATTTATATGTAAAATAAATAAATAAAGGAAACTCATACTCTCATTTCTATTCATTCCTCTGTCCTTCTCTCTCTTCCTGCTCTGTCCAAAAGCAGATGTGGTCTGTGGAGCATTGACAATGGAACAAAAAGGGAGTGTTTTCTGGGTGATAACTAGTGGTTATAGATGGGTCTTTTGTTCCAGGTGAATTTGGACTTTCTGTCCTTAATAGCTGCTTGTCTGAGATGTTGTGCGCTTGACAGTGTTTGGAAGTTGTTTTGTTTGAGAATTGTGCCTTCGCCACTCTCTCCCTTCAGTCTTGTCTCCCACCTCTGCTAAGCCACCTCTTCAGTCTTGTCTCCCACCTCTGTTTTCTCGTGCCCACTGGAAAGTGTGCCAAACTTCCAGAAAGGCTAGTGTCTGCCGGTGCACTCCTGTGTATCCAGGAGCGCAGGGCACAGAAGGGAAGACAGATAAGAACACAAACAATGAGAGTGCAAAAAGAAGGGGGTGGGGGCAGGTCTGCACATGGTTATTTCTGCGGGGGCAGACAGGAGGGGTGCTAACCCGCCTGGTGGAAAGAAAACATCTTCCATGAAGCAAAGCTGCAAGGATGAGTGAAAGACAGCTAAGAAAATGAACGGAGGGAGGGGTGGAGGTGGTGGAGGGGTTTAGGGGAAGGAAAAGGGCATTACAGGCAGAGGGAATGGCCTGTGCTGTCCTGAAAGCATGGACTGCAGCCCATTCAGGGAGCTGCTTGGATCTCCTCCAGGGGCATTGAGGTCACTGGGAGCACTACTGACTTAAGGCACTATGCACAGAACCAAAGATCAAGAAGTTTCCCAGCCAGGGATACTTGGAGGAGATTGAATACTAATCTTGGGAATTATAATAAAAACAGGACACTGGGCATGGTCAAATACCTCCCCTAGGCTGTAGATCTATTGCTGAAATCCATAGAAAGGAAAGATATAAAAAAAAAAAATGGGTGATCAAAACAAAAGGTGACTCCAGGAAGATGGGAGCTTCAAACAATAAAACTAACTCTGACGGCACAATGCAAATTATCCTGATGAAATGAAGGAGGCAGCATCTAAAGAAACCAGCACGGCCTCACAGACAACTGGCCAAGGAGCTCAGATTGTAGAAAGACAAGTGCAAAGGATGGGAGGAGGGGCGTTGGGCACAGGATGGGGTCAGAAGAGGAGAAGGGGTAGTAACAAAGATACCAGTGACATAAAGACATGGAATGAGCCAAGCTTGAAGAAAAAGGTGATCACAAGATAGGACAAAATGGCGATCTTTAGGCTCGAAGAAAAAGGCTAAAAAGGACGGCTTTTCTTGAGAAATGAGCATGTTAACCAGTTGCGGAGGACTTCTCAACTTCTCATCTGGTACTGCACTTCTATCATGCTTTTCATATTTGAGGGAGAATAAACTTGGTCGAGAAAGGATTAAAACCTGGGACAGGCACAGCATGTAAGAGGCTCTCTGTAAGGCAGTGGTTAAGAGTCACCTGGATCAAGGGCTAAATGCCACCAGGAACTTCTCCTGGCTGGGTTTACCCTTCTGTAAAACAGACATAACAAGTATACCTAAGTCAAATATTTGTTGGGCAGAATAAAGATACGATGCAAATAAGACACTCGTTTGATGCATTTGAGATCTCAGTGAATGTTAACCATCACGTTGTTGACAACGAGGCTGAGTTGCTAATCTGATTACCAGTCCCAACGTAATTAACCTCCCAGGATACTGAAACAATCTGAAGATAGGATCCAGGAACCATCTGGGTGGGCAGTCATCAAGAAATATTGGAAAATAGGAGAGTCTGGAAAAATACCACGGTTTTCCTTAAAGTGGAGGTATAGACGAGAATAGATTCTGGAAACAGTGGACAGGTGGGCTTCATATAGACTTCCAGGGAAAAAAAATCTTCAAGAGATTAATTTCATGGTTCATAAACACCCTGAAAGCCACCCGTGGTCACCGGAAACCACCCTGGGCTTGCTTAAGAGCAGATAATGCTAACATCTCATTTAAGAAAAAAAAAATCAGCATTATAATTTCATAATATGCCTCTCCTTTGTATGTTGTATTATTCACAAATTTGATAAACAAATCTTTCTCTGTCAGGTGTATTATAGAGTCTTAATTGAAGGAGGGTTTATTTATTGAAATCTCAGTATGAGTCAGCAATGTGACACGTTTACAAATAATGGATGCTCTGGCTCCATCAATAGAAAGGGCTGTGTTCGTAGTGGGGACCCCAGCAATCCCGTGGTGCTATCTGCTGATGTGACCACATCTGGGATGTGAAGAAGGCTTTGAGAGCCAGGATGGTGAAAAGCCTGGGAGTTATGTAATCTGAGGGAGGGTAGAAGAATTTAGCATTGTTTAGGCAGAAAAGGTAAGACTTGGGGGGTTCTCTAGCTTTATTGTGCATGAGAATCACCTGGGGTGTTTGTTTAAATTACAGATTCCAGTGACTCCAATCCTTACATTTGTAGAGATTCCGATTCATTAATCCCAGGAGGAGCTCAGGAAATTACAATCGAACAAACATTCCAGGTGATTCTCATTCCAGTGGTCTACGGACCATGTTTTTAAAAACATGACTAAGAGGGAATAAAATAACCGTTCTCAGATATAGAAGTTAGAGTCTCCCATGTGGTTTAAAAGATAGAACCCTAACCAAGAAGTCCCCAACTCTGCTGTCGGCCGTTGGCAAGGGTAGGAACACTGGTGTTCTCATTTCTAGTTTCCAGTACGGTGTCAGGCACACAGTAGGTGGCTAGAAAGTACTTGTTTAATGAAATTACATGAAGGTCAGAGAAAGAATCATACAAGAATGAAAGCTTATTGAAAATGAAGCAGGTGGCCTTAAGCAAGCAACCTGCCATCACAAACCATCTTTATGGGGAAACTATTAATAATGGGCAAGAGAGGGCATCAAAGAGATTGCCATGTTGGAAGAAGGGTTCAATAAGGTGACCACCGGCGCTTGCCACATTCTTAAACATGAGCCAAAGAAATAGAATATATTGGAAAAACTGACGGCAGTACAGAGATAGTAGAGTCAGAGAGGTATAGATAAAGAAAACACGGTCACATGCACTATAGAAGAGACTAAGAAGCAAACAACAAAACATTTGAAATACAAAGAGATGATCAAGTCTGAAGAAGCACTGAATGTTTCAGCTGTGGGTGTGGAACCTGCAGTATTTTATATCGTACGTAACTTAATTCAACCCCAGGTCTTCATCGAGGACCTACTGTGCACAGATAGGAAACCGAGCGAGCTGGTCTCTGCCTTCAAGGACTCCCAGGGTAATGTAAGAGGTCGTGAGCCTTAGTTCTGCCCCAAGGATCACAGAACAGAATGTGAACCTTGGCTCTCCTAGTGGGGAAAGAAAATGGGAGCATCACAAGGGAAGGCCAGTCAATATCTGTCCAATCAATAGCTGTATCTCCCACACTCAGAAGGTCACTGGCATATTGGGGGCATTGACAAATATTTGTTGGATGAATCAGTGAAGCAGAGAATGAATCAATGAGTCAATAAAACTATTGTTTATTGAACCTTGCTTTGTTGGTCCATGCGCTACATACTTTGTACATACCATTGCTCTTGAGTTTTCCAAACCCTGTAAAAAGTATTATTCTCCTTGTTGGACAGAGGTCAGGATGGAAGCACTGTTGAGTTACATGCACAAGGTTCAAAAGCTTCTAAATGATGGCTGAAGTTCCTGAACTTGAGCTGTCCACCTCCTTAAACTTGGGCCATTCTCCTACCGTTCTAGTCCAGACAGCCCCATTCTGGACAAGAGAATTGAGGCTCAGAGAGATGAAATGACCTCCTCAGGGTTGTCCTGGTTGTTTGTAGTAGAATTGGGTCTGGCCCGAAGCCCAGTGGTTTTAGGAGCAGTAAGACCTCTTCACATGGCAGCAGCCGACCCCACTCCACCCTCCGAAGTCTTTCCTCTGACCCTTAAGGACCCTTGGCCTTCACACACAGGACTGTGCTCTCACTAGCTCTCTCATTGAAATGGAGTAGGGGCCCCTGAGGCTACCTTCACATTGCTTGGGTCAACTTGAACTTGGCAATGGGAAGGGCAGCTCGTAATCACAGTGGTGTAGAATTTCTAAGAAGACTCCCCCACCCTAAAAATGAGTAGATTTTTTTATACCAGGGAGCATTTAGCTTGTTACCCAGAAACCTGTGACTCACATGCCCACTCATGCAGATTGGCCCCAGGAATCTATTTCTGCCCATTTCCTCAAAACTTCAAGTTGGCAGTGGGATAGGTTTTGGGGCTAAATTGTTCTCCAGTCTCTAGGGTTCTGCTCTGCCCTCAGTTGTATGAATACACTTCCATTGACTTTGGCCAGTGTCCCAACTGAGTGAAAGGGAGGGCAGATGGAAGGCTATCCGCTGGGTCCAAGTAGCATCGTGTGCCTTCTTCTGTCACTTTCTATGTAGGTGATGGGGAAATGAAGAAAGGAAATGTTAGCTGCAGCATAACTTTGTTCCTACTTAAGAGAAGAAGAATGTGTAGGTGAGGAAAAGAAGGTACATGTGATATGGTATGGGGTGTGTACCCATGTGCAGACATGCGTGAAAAGGGTGTGTTCACACCGTCTCCATCAGAGGCCTTTGAGGCAAGCAGCAGGAGCTGTCTGGCTGACAGGAACAGGCAAGAATATCGGGCAGGTCACATAATTGCCAGAATCAGGCCCTGCAGTGGTCTGAACAAGACCCTAGGTCATCCTGCCAGTCTACACGGCTGACTCTTGCATGGGTCTTGCCACAACAGCCGGCTCTGCAGGGAGGGATTCTCTGCTTGACCATTTTGCAACATCACTAAGTGTCCAGGGAAACTGAGTTTGGGAAGTCGATCAGATAAGCAGCCACTAGGTCCTGGGCCTGGCCCGCCCTCTGGCTGCAAGGGAGGCGGGGAAAATCAGGGCCTGGAATTTTGCACCTTCTATGTAGAACAGGAAGGAGCCTCTGTTTCCCACTGAGATGCATAAAATCGCGAATTTCTCCCCAGTACAGGAAAGGCAGACAAAAAGAATAATATCCATCACAGGCACACCTGTTGGGTTTTTTACTCTTACCTTTGGGGTAACATAGCATGTGAAGGTGTATGTTTGTACAGTCCTTTCCACTAGGCCTTTTCTGTCCAATCCCCAGGTCTAGGAAAGTGCATGCAAAGGAAATACACCCTGTGATATGTTTCAATGAAAAAGGAGATGGGGTGTCGTACCCTCGAACTCATCTGGACTCCTGAACTTTCCAAGCAAAAGAAGCTGGATTAGCTTCTGCGTCGCTCCCATGCAGTGGGTTTATCATCATCAATCGGAGAAAGGGTTGTATAAATTCTCTACCGTGAATATGTCTAATCTAGACTGATTGCATTTTTGTACATTGTTTTCACTTGCTGGGCTCCATTTCAGGCCATCCTGTCTGTACAGGGTACGGAGCCCCCATCACCCAGAATGGGTATATTTGGAAGGAGCACTGCTAGTCTATGTATCATTAGAGCTTTTTGAAATAAATCACAAGATTTCCTTGCCTCTTTCCTGCAAGCCTTACAGGATGGACCGTAGGGAAAGACACAGAAAGGCTTCCTTGGTACCCTTTGCTCCTTTGGGTTAGAGATGTTTGTTTTTTGGTGGGCGCCTCCTTCATTAACACCTTCGGTTGAGTTCAAGGCAGAGAACCAGAATGAAATTTTTTCACTTCCATGATTCCACTGAGAGCTCTTACTATAGTAACTCCCCCTCATAGGATTGCTGAGTTGAGGTAATGTGATACTGTTTTTACGAGTGTGAAAAAGAAAGAGTCTCCGTGATATGCCAAAGGTCAGATGACATCATGGGACGACAACACCCAGAGCAGAACAGAAAAAGCCTGTCCCCTCCCAGTGGCTTTGACTCTCACTTTCCCGTCTAGCTGTTATCTCTTGAGAATTTCCAAGCAATTTGTAACGATTACAATCTTTTAGATAAAGATCATTATTCTCGAGGTGTAGCTGGGAAAAGTGGGACGCTGGGTGGGTCGCCTCTTGCCAGCCCTTTCATTCAAGAATCAGAGACACTCCTTGATGATTTTTCACTAATGGTTTAACCTCCCCAAACAGTGTACTTTTCATGATGTTTATTCAGTTCTGTTTCTGGGATTTATGTCACCGTAATGCAGATGATACATCAGCTCATAAATAGTCAAATACCACGTAAATAAGAATCTGCTTCTTAGAAGGAGATGACAATGAAGAGATACAAAGAGAGACAGAGGCTGTTGTGTTTGGGGGATAAGCAATAAATTAAAGAAAAATTGAAAAGCATTATCTGTTTAATATTTCAAATCCTAAAACTGCCTGAGCCTTTCACAGCCACTGTAAGTGAAGGAGGTGAGGGAGACTCGAAGCCTAAGTAGAGGCCACAGCATCACAGACGGTGTCCGTCTGTCCTTCCATCACTGCGTAGACAGCTGCTAGATACTGACCAGATTCGAATGCACAAGTCTTTCTACAGTTCCTAGACATCACTTACTTGGAAATCAGCAAACATTGTTTTCAGGGAAGCATTGCTCTGAATTAAACTGGATTCCTCACCAGGCTACAGTCTTTTACCTACCTAGGAATGTGGTTGAGATATTGTATGTTTGTAATTTTAAGCAAAATAGAAAATGCTCCTGTCACATTATCAGTAAACTCATTCGCTGTTGAGTAATTGAATAAGCCAAGATAAACTCAAGAACTGTGTAATTTGGTATTTAATAAAAGTCAGATTTTGTTATATGACAATATATTGGTGCAATACATACATGACTTTTCTGGACCCTCTAAGAGGTTGGCTGCACACGTTTTTAAGGGTTTTAAAGATTGATGGTACTGCTTTCTTTCTGTCTCGTTTTGCTTCAAGCCTGTGGTTTTTTGTTTAATTGATAGATCCCCATCGCTTAGCTTTATATGTATCTATCCATAATCATTAGAATTCTGTTTAATAAAGACAATGTAAGAGAACAAAGGGGAAGAAAAGAAGAAAAAAGGAGAGGATTTCCCAGGGAATTAAAAAAAAACAACTTTATTAAAAGGGAGCTAAAGAGAAACGTGTATAAATACAGTGACCCAAGTGAAATTAATTGAGCAGTGAAGAGTGAAAACCAGGAAGAAGAGAGGATTTTTCAAATGCATCTGGCACAAGGGTGATGGCGGAGAAGGTGTTGTCCATGTCCCATCCCCAGGGGGCAGTCTCGAGCTGGGGCAGTTTGGCTTTCTGGGACTTGGGTAGGAGGCACTTTTCAGAGCCTTCTGTCTTTACTCAGGTAGAATCTTCCATTCATCACGATGACGCAAGACTCTCTTAGTTTCCCCTCATTGGTTTTGTTGGAATTAAATGCCACCCCTCCAGAATTATTTTGTGTATCTATTTAGTCCCCAGCCTCCTGCAGTCCCTGGGCAGTCAATAAAAGGGAGAAGGTAGAATAGGAGAAGACTTGGGAAGGTTCTCCTGCTGCCTCTTTTGCTTCACCCAACAAGAGAATCCAGGAAAGAACTCATATCCAACTTTGAGTAAACCACAAAATGACCCATAGTCAGGGATGCCATCTTTCCACCTCAGTGAACTCGAATTAGCCTTGTACCGTCAATGGTCTGAAGGAGCATCAAGGCCATGGTCACACTTCATTGAAGGTTCTTTCTCTACATAAAGATCTTTTTTCTCTTTACTCCCTTGGGTGGGATTTGCCTAAGTGGACATTTCTGAATTCTAGTTCGGGATTGCTTGTAGTGCCCCAAACACCATGTTGCATCCTCCCCCTCCGCACAGCCCCACAATCGTGACAAGATGTTCTTACCCCCCTGCCCTGGTTCATACCTGCTTGTTCTCCCGGACTCTGCTAGGGTGTCAGCTCAAGAGATTTCTTTTATTCCTTCTGGGAGTCTCCAGAGCACCCATGCTGCCCTCCCTCTTAGTGCTCCCCACACCACATTGAAGGGCTAATACGTTTGCCACAGTGAACAGCCTCCTCTTCCTGGAGGACTAGTGCTTCCAAAAATAGAAAGCTGCCTTCTCTCTCCATTCCCACTGCCCATGGGAGGCTCTCAGCAAGTGCTTACTGAATGAGTGAAGAAAATGAATTTCCCCTGACCCCAGTGATGTCTTCTGTCTTCTGACCCTTTTGCCCCCAGCCTGTTGTCCAACATTGAGAAGTGGCTTACTTGGCTTCTGCATGCCCTCTTCTGTCCAGCAGAAGTTGGCCGTGCCGTGAGCCTGGCTCTCTGACGCGTGGGTCCCAGAGCACTGGTCCTTAGACGCAACCCTCCCTCCACACATCCACTCAAGGATAAGGCGGGGTTTTCTGGGTCTGGTAAGACTGTCAGAAAACACCTCTTATCATCAGTTGTTAGAGCCGAAGGGACCAGAGAGATGGTCCAGCCGCCCTCCTCTTTTGACAGAGGAGGGAATGGAGTTCCAGAGAGGTGCCTCTCCTTTCCCAGAGTCCCACGGCAAGCTTGCTGGTGGGCCTATGACTGGAACTTTCATTTTCCACCTTGCCTCATTTGTAGTGCAAGGTCATGTGTGCCGATTCCTGATTCATGGGCTCCCAAGAGCCTTCCCCGGGGATAAAGTGAGTAAAGAGGCGCAGTCTTACAAATGGACTGGGTAATAAACATGGCCGCGCACCCACCTTCCAGCAGCATAGCACACTTAATAGGCTGCTTGTAAACAGCAGCAATTTGAATAGTTTCTCCGGCACGCTGTTAACATTTATATGTGCCCCATTTCATCTGTAATCTGCTTTTACAAGGCACTGGCGAGCCTTTGATGGCAGCACTCGAATGACCCAGACGGCTTCATCCCAAATGTTCAATCCGAGCTGAAAATTTGGGAGAACCGAAGGTATTCATCTCTGTAAAAAATAAATAAATAAATAAATAAAAATCCAAACACATCAACTGAAACTGCTCTTCTCCATCCAGATACATTAACTTTTTCTTCTTTTTCCCTTTCTTCTTTTCGCGTTTTGCCATTACCATGTTCTGGTTATTGCCCACATCTGGAGCAAGGCAGCTGTCCTGTAATGTGCAAGCTGCGGTATGTAATTTGGAGAACTTGAATACAAATATCTGTTAATTAAAAAAAAATACAGAACCATGTTTGTCAGCTTGTAATTATGTAAAGAAGAACACCAACTCCCAAACTAATTTAAAAAGCAAAATGAAAATAACTTTACCAGCGGCTTTATAAATTCCAGCAACTCTACGTTTAGCTATTAACTTTCTTCGGAGCATCCCAAAGTCCTTTGCCAACGTCTGTGAAGTTTCTTTGGGGAGAGCGGGAGAGCCCAGCAGGGCTGTCGGGAGTGGGAGTAGGCTGACAGTCAGGTCACAGGACTCTGTTCTTTGTCCCCTTGTGATGAGTCTAGGGTAGGGTTTCTCAGCCTTGGCCTTGCTGATATTTGGGGCTGGGTAGTTCTTGGTCGTGATGGGCTGTCTTGTGCAATGCGATGTTTCACATCTGGGCCTCAACTCACTAGGTACAAGTAGCCTGTAGAGATGCCCTCCTCCCCAACTTGTGACAAACAAAAATGTGTCCAGACATTAACCAATGTCCTGGGGGAAGGACGGGGTGCCCCCCCCCCCCCCCCCCCGCTGAGAAGCACTGTCGTTTTCATTTGCTGTCTAACGAAGGAAAGAGGCCAGGCCGTGGCCTTGGAAGACTCAGGGTTAAGCGACTACCTCCCCATTCTAAGGATAGGACCTTGACCAAATCCTCTGGTTCTTCTTGACACCTGTTTCCTCATCTCCACGGTGGGTGGTCGTGGAAATCCAATAAGATGTAGATTTCAAATATTTTTTTTAAAAGGTCACACTGAAGGTAAGCTTTCTCATCATTATTATGGTAAGGTGGTCCCTGATATGAAAGTTTGGAGGGAGGCCCTAGGCCAGGTTGGCCACACTCTGTTAGGACTTGAACCTCATTAGTACAGAGCCCTCTATGTATGTCCCAGGCTTGACGGGCAGGGAGAACTTGCCATGTGCTTTGCAGACATCTGGGGACATAGCGAAGGAGCATTGAGGGAAATCAAACTGCTGAGGAACAGCTCATAACAGCGGAATTGTTTTACTTACACAGGAAGTGGGGACTGAATGAGGCCCCCCAACCCCCTCTCTCTACCTGCTCTTCTCCGCAACAGGCCAGGATGTGTGTGAGCTATCCAGGCAGCTATGGGGCTGTGTAGACACTGGGCTCTAGGTCAGAGAGAACGTCAGAATATTTTTAATGTTATTTTAAATAAAGAGATTGTCAGCGGTCTGGGCTGGTGCAAGGGCAGGTGGATGGATGAAGTAGCCTCTCGAGGGCCCTTCCAGCTCAGGAGTTCCGGGATGCTGGGTATAGGGCTGGGCGTACTGGAATCCAGACACTCCCTTATCCAAGCCACGGACTCCTGGGGGGAGTATTAACAGCAGCAGCTGTCACTCACTGAGCCATTGCTTTCTGCCAGGAAGCGTGCCACGCGTTTTCGGTCTATCATCTCATTTAATCTTCCAGACATTTCTGCAAAGTGTAGGTATCATTCCCATTCCACAGATGAGAAGGCTGAGGTGTTCGCTGTGAAGCTACTGGTCACAGCGCAGTTAGTGCCGTGCGCAGGATGAAGTTGGTCAGTATCTCATCTGAGCTCATTACGAGAAGGGTCTGTCACATGCCTCTGGACTTCAGACACACGAGCACTTGGGCAAGGAGCCCGCAAGTAGACCCGAGAGGAGGATCACCGAGCTGCCACTCGCAGACAAAGCCAGCATGCCCGGCATTCCCAGGTCTCCTCCACCGAACACTCCACAGCCCCACGGCCTCAAGTTTGAAGGCCAAGCGGTATGGGAGGGTTTGGTAGTTTGCTGTGATGTTAAAAATAAAAAATAAAATAAAGACAGGAGGGAGAAGCTGACAGCTTGACTGCCGCACAGACAATCAATACACCCAAGATAACAGTTTCTGCAGAACAGTGCATTGCTTATCCAGACCCCCAGGAGACGCATGCCGCTCTGACAATCGGCAGAAATTCTGACTTGCTACAGATCTTTTCATCTCCTGCCTGCTCTTGCCGACTTTTTCATTTTACATTATTAAATATTAAACCCTGTAAACACTTTCGTTTGTCTGTACCATCCTGTCCGTCAAATTACCCTTTCGTAACAGCATCAAATCATATTGGTATCATTTACTTCCCCGAGTAATTCCGAAATCCTATCTCAGGATAAAACAATGATGTGCCTTAACTGCTGGGGGTCAGGACTCCTGTGTTCTTTTTTCAGACCCTGCATCAGCTAACCGTTTGTATCTCTTCAAGTCATATTGTTTCCTTTCCAAGCGAATGGAAGGGGCATGCTATTAAGACCCCACTTGTTCCCTCTGACAGATTTAAAGGTGATTGAAATAACTTTGAAAATTCAACATTCCAGAAGTTGAGCCCCATCGGCTCAAGTAGTAGATTGCACAGAGCCCCTCATCAAGACTACTGTCTTGATACCCAGAACATGTCAAGTGCTGTCGCTTCTCTGACTTTCATTTCATTTCTCTTCCTTGGCTCTGGAATTGCTCATCATTTCCCTGTGTTAAATATCCAGAGAAAAATGGAATGAGGCCAACATGATACGTGGGAAAATAATACATTCCAAAGTCAGAAGGAGATAAGATTGTTGGATTGGCTGTTGTTTTAGATGATCCAAGTCTGTGTCCTCTCCGTTAGCAAGGATAATCAAAAGTTTATAATATTTAAAATTCACCTTTGAGACAGTAGAAAAGAAAGGATAATTGGATCCACGTGTTCAAATGCCAATTATTTACATGTTAGAATTTTATGACGTTTCCCAGTATCAGCATCTCGGAGCCCTCCTGTGAAAGTTAAGGAAGTCCAGAGAATTGGAATCTGATGATAACCATTGTACAAACTGAAGAACAGTCCATGAATCTGTTCCCTCCCAATGACCACCAGTGGACTCCTCTTAAGAGTTGGATACCACTGTCCAAGGCTAGCACTTATGACATGTAAATACTCAAAAATACAGTGGAATCAGCCCAAGCAGATTTCCCGACAATGGGAGACAAGTTACTTGAATTGAAGAAATGAAATCAAGTGGACTTAGGATTTTATGGGGCACTTTAATGAAGACACCGTTCTATAGATCTTTGCTAGCCTCCCCGAGAACTCCCAGCCTGCCGTTATCCCCAACTGATCTTCCCATTGTTGTGCTGTTTATTCTGTAGCCTAAGTAAAATTATTTAACCTTTTCTTGGCTTTAATGATCCATCTGTTGAGTTGGGAGAACAAGATGCTTATGCATCTGGCAGAGGAATGGTGCACTTTAATGAATGTTTGGAAAGTACTTTGAACATGAGTGCTTAGTATTAGTGTTGCTTTTCCATGCCCTAGACACTCTAATGAAATGGTGTCTTAATCTGTGTCACAGCTAATTCATTTTGGAACTGAATCTACTGTCTACAGATCTCAGTTTGGGGGGGGGGGGTCACTGGGAAGATTTAGCTTTCCTGAGGGTAAATATTGACCTCCTGAGCCTCCATTAATATTTACCTCCTGGGTCAATAAATGTCAGTGTTGACCTTGATCAAAGTCAATATCTCCCCAGAACCTCAGGGTCTTCTTTGTCTGCGATGCCTTAGTTCCAAGTCTGTCACTTGATTCTCTTCCAATAAATCCTTATCTGCAGGACTTTATATATAAAGACAAGCTGTTGGCGTGCCCTCAGGGGTAAAACTGCTAGGTATATCGCTAGGCACTGGTGTAGACCTGCAGAAGTGAAGCTATCAGAGTGTTTCTAAGAGAATTCCTGATTTTAAGCTCATCCTCTTCTTCTCGCGGGGAGGGATCTTCTAGGAGGATCAACTTAACATGAAATAAAGTGCACACGAGGCAAAGTCCCAGTAGAGTCTATCAGACCGGACAGTTCTGTGCACTGAATATCTGAAGCGTGTCCCTGTATCTGGGACTAGGGGGCCCTGTGCAAATACAGCCCAGCCTTGGCTGTTAATCTGAAGGCACTCACTACAATCACTAGTGCTCTTCTTGGCCAAGGAGTCCACGTAGCTCTCCCTCCAAACCATGAGCATCTCTGGAATGGTCTATGAGCTGGGCTAAAGTCTACTGTTTTATAAGTACAGATTTTGTCCTCAAGTAGTTGAATTTGTTGACTATTTTTTTAAGAAACTACTGTGCACAGAGAGAGTTCTTGCCCCCTCTCGACTTCCACACATACTCACTACCTATGAGGGGCTGAGAAGACAAAAATGCATGAGACATGGTGCTCTGCACTGAGCGAACTTTCTCTATGACACTGACGGAGTTGAATGGCTTCCTCATTTCTTCTGTGGCTCAGATCACACAAATACTTGGCACCCATACCTCTCCCACTGTGAACACGTGCAGACTGGGGACATAAGGCATGTGTCCGTCTTTAGCGTTGGACTCCTGTGGGACAGGACTGGGGAAGGTCATCCACTCCAGGAACAGCTCTTCTAACCCCCTCCAGACATTTTGCCAGCATCACATCATCTGCAGTCTTCAGGGAATTGTTGGGGAACTTGCCTTGGCTGAAGCATGAGAAGCACGTTTTCTAAGAGTAGGAGGTGTCTGCCTTGTAGGGCCTATGGAGGGGGCGATCTACGGGAGAGAGAAGGGCAGTCGTGAAATGCCACATCAGTGGCCTGGCTGCGATGTTCGTTGCATTTTCTCTTTGGGGTTTGCATTTAATTGCTTTCCGTATAGATTCAAGTAGAGAGACTGGTTCATCACAAAGTATTTTGTTCAGAAAGTTGCTGGGATAAACAGATTTCTAAAATAAAGGTACGTAAAAAACTCAAAACTCTGTCCAGCATGTCTTATGATAAATGAGACTTTTTTATGCATTTCTTATTGATTTATCTGCTTTTAATGGGCCCATTTGTAAGAAGTGGTGCTTCCAAGCTTTCGAGGATAGTGTGTGTGCGTGCGCGCGCGCGCGCGCGCGGGTGTGTGTGTGTGTGTGTGTGTGTCTTTGGTGAGGGATGGTAAGGGAGGGTCTAGCAAGCCCTTTCTCTGAGCAAGCTAAGAGGGGAAGCTAGATCTCCATGATGCCGTCAATGCTATCAAGAACCCGAGCTATCAAGGCCAATTCTTTTATTTGTCTAGACATTTCCAAATAGTGAGGATGATCGATTGGTAAGGAGGTGAAAGGGAAGGAGACTCTGGAGTTGTCCACAAGTAGGATCTGTGTAGTCTGGATTTTTACCTTAATTTGCAGCTTTCCATCCTGCCCTTTACTGGTGTCCTGGCTGCCTCATCTTTATCCAGGAGCCAGCTCAGCATTCTGGTCTCCAGACTGTTAGCAGCTGCCCGGAGCCACAACTCAAATCAAATCCATCTTGATGAGTTTGATTAATTGAACTTCGTGAGTTTTGCTCTGTGTGGGTCTTTTGAATCGAGGTCTTAAGATCCCAGGCAGCGTCTGTGGGGAGAACTTTAAATGCACCCTAGGGTCTCTTTAGGAAGATTGGGTTTGCTTCGGTGTCCTAGGCTCCGTTTCTGAAAATGGCAAGCAAAAACAAAAACACGAACAAACAAGCAGAGTCTCTTAGAGCAGAGCTCGTCTTCTCCCACAGGGGATACTTAGGATGGTAGCTACCTTGCTCTTAAGATAACTGGCATGTTTCTGTTTTCCTCATTTCACATTTAATCAAGGGGAATCTGCCTCTTATTTATTTCTGAAAGTTAAAGTAGCTTCTTTTTTCTGTTTCTTGTTTCCTGGGTCATGCCAAGTTCTTATCAGATGCTGTGCTTTCCTTCCTCCTTCCCGTGGACTTTCAAGGAAGGTCTTTCATTCATTCAATGAGACAACAGCCATCCATTAAGTATCTGATATTTGTCAAGTACTTTGTTGGGAATTGTGGGGTTTAAAAAAAAAAAAAAGAATGAAAATATCAATCAGGATTCCTCCCCAGAAGGAAGACAGAATCTAGCGTAGAAAGACGGGCCTATACAAATATGGGCTGTAGACACATAGAAGAGATGATACAGAATGACCTAAAGCAGGACTAATGGACATAGAGCTGAGATATGAGAGGAGTCAAAAATTTAAGCCTACTGTCCTTGAGCATTAGCTGGATTTAGGGAGCATCAGATGGATTGCCCCAAGGTTGGGTAACACAGTGAAAGGTAGGACACTCTCTGAAATAGGGACCAGCACAGGGAAGGTAAGTCTGTTAGAAAGTGCTGTCATCTCCTTTGGATGGGTTGGGAGTGTGTGTGTGCAGGAAATATCCTAGGAAGGTTATTGAGTTGACGATTAAATATACAGTATTAGAGCTGAGGCTTGGTAGGGATCTGGACTAAAGAGAAGGGTTTGCAGTTTTTCAGCATATGGGTGGTGGGTGGTTGGAGCCTTGGGAGTGGGTGAGACTCTGAGTATAGCATGTGGAATGAGGAGAAAAAAATGATAAGACAAAGCCCCAGTAAAAACCAACATTTAGGGGCATATTAGGGTTCTCCAAAGAAACAGAACTCTCTCTCTATATATATATAGAGAGAGAGAGGGAGGAAGGAAGAGAGAAAGAGAGACTGATTTATTACAAGCAACTGGCTCCCTTGATTATGGAGACTGAGAAGTCCCACACTCTGCCATCTGTAAGAACCAGGAGAACCAGTGGTATAAACTCCTATCCAAAACCCAGAGGGAGGAAACCCAAAAAGAGCCAATGTTTCAGCTCAAGTCCAAAGGCAGGAGAAAGTTGATGTTCCATTCAAACCATCAGGCAGGTGGAGTTCCCTCATACTCTTGGAATGGGCAGCCTTTTTGTTCTAGACAAGCTTTCAGATGATTGAATGAGACCCGCCCACGGTAGGGAGGGCAATTTGTGTTACTCAGCCTACTGATTTAAATACTGTTCTCATAATCAGCAATACCCTCATAGACATACCAGAATCGTGGGTGTGACCAAATACTGGGGCACTGGGTGAACTGGTCAAATTGCCATGTAAAATTAACCATTGAGGCAGCAGAGACAGATAGGTTAAGGAAGATAGAAGAAATGCTCTCATTTTCATGAGTAATCCCCAAACATCTTATCGACCTTTTTGCTAGGAAAATTTTGCATGTTTCCATTCATGGGCACGCACTATCATGACTGAACCAAAAAAAAAAAAAAAAAAAAAAAAAGAAAAGAAAAGAAAAGAAAAAAGTGTAAAAGGCACTGGTAGACCATCTAGGTGTTGTAGGAGAATTCACAGATCTAGAGGATTCCGTCCTACCCAGTTGAGTGAATGGAGTTGGTGTGTAGCCATACGCAAAATGGCAGTAAATGAACATGCCCATGGGACAGGGAGGGGCTGATAAAGGTCTGATCAGGCTGGCAGGTCTTAAGGTCTTGGATGTGGGTCCCTCTTCCATCTCATCGCTTAGCAGTGGGAGAGGGGACCCCTGAGCCAGACGATGGGAGGAGAGAGGCTACTGTGAAGAAGCTTCTTATGGGCTCTTTTTTTTTTCCCCCTTTAAAGACTTTATTTATTTATTAGACAGAGAGAGATACAGAGAGAGAGGGAACACAAGCAAGAGGAGTGGGAAAGGGAGAAGTTAACAGGGAGCCCGACATAGGGCTCGATCCCAGGACCCTGGGATCATGACCCAAGCTGAAGACAGATGCTTAACGACTGAGCCACCCAGATGCCCCTCCTATGGACTCTTAACCAAGGTTAAAAGAAGGGTACTGCCAGGAGCACCAGTCCCTGTGAACTTCATTTAGGATCTGGCCTCCTCTGGGGACATCCCATGTTTCTAACATGCTGTCTCTGTGCCCAATCAATGGTCATGATCACACTTTCACACTCCCATTCCCACAAGCCCTTTTATTGTATTTTTTGAGACTCGAAACCGGAACTACTAGAAACTAGGATAAGCTGACGTTTGTGAAGTGCTGGGGACTTTGGCCCACGCACATTATCTCCTTGGCCTCTTGGAGCAATCCTCTGAAATAGTCCAGCAAACCTAACACTCAATCCACTTGAGATCGTAAGACGCTCCAAGGCTTTAAGACAACAGAGACCTCTGTTGTTCATTGTGCTTTGTAAACTGCAAAGGAGACTACAATTGCATAATATTATTACGGAATGACACAGTAGTCTTTGACATAGATGGCACCCTGCCCATTTTACAGAGGAAGAGACAGAAGTTCCTTGAGGCCGATTTGCTAGTGGGTGCGAAAGCCAGTGCCAGACCCAGGTCTGTTGATACAGCCTGGCCCTTCCCATGACCCTGTGGTCCTTCAGCTTGCCCATGGAGGAAGAGGCCAAGCTTTGGCCTTGTATCTCTTTTTTTTCTCTCCAGTCCGAAGTCAGCACTGACTCAGCAGGTAGCCTGAGATCTGCAACAGAGCCAACCCTGCCTCTCACTTCTCAGAAATATTTCCCATCCAAGAACTCACTAGTCCACCGCGGTCCAACCTTCCTCTACAGTCTCTGGCCTTTCTCAGACTTAGAAACTACAGTGGGCAGTGCTAGAGGCTCTGTCCTCAGATACCCTGAGCATCAGTAAGGTGGGTCTGAGTGTTCACCTTCCCCTGGCAACCTGTGATAAGCTTTGCCATAAAAAAAAGTTATATATTAATTCATGACAATTAATCTGTGACTTGAAAGGGGCATCTATACCATACGTGTAACCTCTGGACATTTCGATTTCCAATCTGCATTGTGAGATAACATCCTGAAAATGAAATGTACTCATCAATTAGCAGTGTTCCTTAGGACAGACGGATCTGCAGGAGTGAGCAGATCTCAGCACCTGAGCCATGGCTGATTATAAGCAAGGAGCTGGACAGTCATGGGAAAAAAAAAAAAGAGAGAGAGAGAGACCTGAGTATTTGGGCCTGTGACAAGTCACAGAGGCTGGAAGGTCAGCTGAACCACTGTCTAGCTCTGTCCTCATGGACCTGAGCTCCGTGAATCCATCAGTTTCAGGAGCCATTAGTTTGGCCGCCACGGGGTTGATGGAGGGATATCAGAGGAGCAGAAATGTGGGCTCTGCCATGACGACTTGGAAACGGTTGCACAGTCAGATCATGCCCAAGTGAGGTAGCTTAGAACCACCACCCAGGTCAGCACACACAGGAATCTAAGTTGAAACAGGGCCTGCCGGTCATGGGCCTGTTTTCCTGCCTCTGTGCCACCAAGGCAGGGGGGAACCAAAATCTTCTGGCAGCAGCTGTAAAAAGTGCTTGTAGATCCTTGGTGAGATGTCATCAGCCCAGAACGGTGCATTGTGTTTTCTTATTATATTTAATGGAAAATTGAAGCTCTCGGATATTTCCAAAGTGTAATTTGTTCTGATGGGTAGGCAGACAGTGAATTGGGCTGCTTCACTAGGGAAGAGTCAAAAAAATAAATTAAACAAATTAATGACTGTGACTCATTCCGGGGGAAGGAAAATGCAGTTGACTGTCTACCCCCATCGCCTCCCCTAACCAAAATCATCATTTTTTACTGCGGTCGCATCTCCTTGGGCCGCCACTTCTTGTGGGTATTTTTAAAGAAAACTTCCCCTCCAGTTGTTTCCTTTAGCCCAATAAGCACAGTTGCTAATTTTCTCTCATTTGGAGATTCCCCCCTGGAACCATATGCCATTAAAATGCTTAGACATGTGGAAATGGACTGATGAAGATATGAGGAGACAGGGAGTTGCAGATGAGGAGAGACTTTGTCAGATGGAATGACTCTGACAGCAGATTCGCTAACCAGAAGAGAAAGAGGCTGCCACGGGAGGGCGAGGAGGAGAGCAGGGCCCAGCTTCTGGAAGGGTCCAGAAGGCGTCGTGTTCCCAGTGCGCAGCTCAGAGCATGGCCTCCAGCAAGTGATCCCTGGCCGAGTGAGTGAATGAGTGAATGAATGGACGGACGGATGAGGGAGACAGAGGAGCGCCAAACGCGGAGACACAGGCCCACGGGAGGGGCCTGGGAAGCTGGTCACTGTGGGAGGCGGGACTTGCAGGTGGACGGGGGCAAGAGAGGGCCACACGGAGCCCAGCGTGGAGGTTTGGGCATATAACCCTGGTGCAATATGGACCCACAGCTCCATGTCCCCTTCTCTCTCTCTCTCTTTTTTTTTTTCTTTTTTAAAGATTTTGTTGATTTATTTGATACAGAGAGAGAGAGAGAGATCAGAAGGAGGCAGAGAGGCAGGCAGATAGAGAGGAGGAAGCAGGTTCCCCGCTGAGCAGAGAGCCCATGCGGGGCTCAATCCCAGGACCCCGAGATCACGATCTGAGCCAAAGGCAGAGGCTTTAAACCCACTGAGCCACCCAAGCGCCCCTCCATGTCCCCTTCTTGACAGAGCTTTTTTTTAAAATTTTGCATTTATTTGTATAATTATGCAGTTCCTGTTTCCAGGGTAGTATTCAAACCAGTGAAGAACGGGCCTAGGGACGGCACGAGCCCACTAGAGCAGGCACGATCGGAGTGGACATGGAGGTACCAGCCCAGACAGAGCAGAGCAGAAGCCCCGAGTGACTCTCACTGCCCGGGCCCAAGCTTTCTGACATTGCGTGTCTGCTTTCATATTTCACATCAAGCCTCAGCACCTAGCCCCAGCCTCCAACAGAAATACAGTTCCGCGGTTTAGAAGCTGTGCCTGCTCTGTGTTTAGGAACCACTCGATACATATTGGTGGACTATTGAGGGGAGGGGAGTAGAATGGAATGGAGCCCGGCCTATAGTCTCCCAGGCCTCCCCAGGGCCCCCGGGACCACCCTGGTGGGCTGGCACGCAGAGAAGGGAGGGCAGAGGCAGATTCCGGCCTAAGGGCAGCCAGGGCTTCTGCAGCAAAGCGCTTTCCTGGACTTGTGTAAGTAAATCTGTTAATGCTCTCCTGCTTCCTCCCCTTTGTTAGGGAGCCCGGCGTATTAATTAAAAAACTACAGGCCTCTGTAAGTCTCTCCTGCACAAGGATTAAGCCAGATTTCCGTCAATTGCTTTCAAAGTGATTGCTATTTGCTAGAGAAATGCTTTCTTTCGGGGTTCAAGCACCTTGTTTTCCCTTTTCCATCTCCTCCATTACCTCGTTACCTGCTGGCCCTTTCCCCTGACTCATGCTGCTGCACACCTGCAGTGGGAAGACGGTGGAGACATGCCACGTGCCAATGGCAGGACGTCTTCGGACAGGCGTGGCTGTCTGGGTGCTAATGTCATCAGAGCAAGGCCAGCGGGTCAACCCTGCTCCTATCGACCCCTCAGCTTCGGCTGACTTAAGGTACCCATGACCTATTCTTATCAGCCATGTTTGGGGTACCAGTAAGGGGGGAAACCAGAGACAGGGTCGTCTCCCCCATAATGTGCCTCCGTTCACCCTTCTTTTTTGCACCCATTCCATTAGAGTTACTCACTCTGTGGCAGTGAGCACATCAAGAGAGACATTTCTGCCTCATATGACGAAGAACTTTCTGATAGAGCTCTTTGATAGAGCCGGGCCATTTACAGAGATGAGACCGTGGTAAGCACTGAGTAATGACTGTTACAATGAACTGCCCATGAGATTCAACTAGATGACCTCTAATGGCCCTTCCTGGGTTGAAATACAATGTTGTGAATCAGGCTGTCTTAGGAGGTTTTCAAGGAGTTGAGAAGACCTCTCCCCTCCTCCACAGAGAGGGAAGGTTTGGCCCTTTCTGGGCCTTCTGCCCTGCCTGGCTTGTATTAAATGCTGGAGGGGGCAGGGCGATGAGGGAGGGAGATAGGACAGCACCAGAAAATCGGGACAGAATTAAGCATTTCTGAGCTGCCAGACTGTTTGTAATTGCAGAATTCGTGTGATCAGCAATGAATATTAAGTAAGTCCATAAATTCTCCATTGAAATAATCATCAGTCGTAATAGCTCAAAATATGTCTGAACTCAACCGTAATGTGACTATAAAATAAAATGTCAAATTTGAGGCACACTTTTTTTTTTTTTTTCCCCTAAGAGAGAGACCTGATCCAAACTTCCCAAATCCCCCTCTCATCTTCACTTGGGCACAAGCAGCGTCTGACTCCTTCCTCAAGGCCCCGTGATGTGATGACTTTGCTACCTCAGTCCCTCTCTTCCGGAAACGTTGAGAAATGATAGACAGTATGGGAGAGGTTCACAGTCCTTGGTGAGAATTCAGGCTCCACGTGCACACACACACGCACACACGCGCGCACACGCACACCCGTGTCTGGCAGACCTGCATCCTCTGTGCACGCCACATAGCAGATTGTGCTGTGAAACCCGGCCTCAGCAAAGAAGGAAAGGAGAAAAGAAAAGATCTAAATCAGGATAACATAAATAAGCCTGTGGCAGGCAGAGAAAAACCCAAACAACTAATAACACCAGGGAAAAGTCACTGCAGAATTTATATAAAAAAAAAACGTATCAGAAAAGCTGTTTGAGAGACCTCTGAGACGCAGAAATCATGAAAACTCTTTCCTGCCAGCCTGTGGCTTAAATGTGTAAGAATTACTCTTTTGTGAGAAGTCGATGACCGATTTGATCATTTTCTGTCAACCATCACTCTTTTTGTTTGTTGTCATGCTTGGTGGATTGATGGGTCTCTCCTTTTCGCTCTCAAATGTGCATGCACGCACACACGTGTATGTGTGTGTGTGTGTGTGTGTGTGTGTGTGTGTGTAACTCCTATTTGCATCTTTGATCTTCTTTCCTTTGGCTTTTCTCTTTGGATTGTCAATATGTTTAAGTCCTACACAAATAAACAAAACTCCATTGCTTCTTTAAACCCTCCCTGTCCCTCTGTCTCCTTTTTTCAACCTTTTATAAGAAGACACATAGAACAAAGATATAGATAGCTGTCCTTGCCAACTTTTTCCTTAAAGCATAATTTCAGTTCTTCTTCCTCTTTTCCTTTGGTCAATTGCTTCTTTCCTCAACAGGAGTTCATTGCTATAGACTTCAATAAAGCGGAAAGGCTGTCCAGGGAGCATTTGGCCGATCCCTCTGCCTCTCTGCAGGATTGATTGGACCAGTCGATCTGGCTGCTGCTTTTCCTTCCGTTACTCTGAGGCTTGGTTTTCCTTCTGGTTGCTTTGTCTCCAGCGTCTCATGTGCCAGCGTAACAACGGGCACAACTGTCTTGATGCTTCCAAGTACAATTAAGTCCTTCCACCAGGGGGAGAAGGTAGGCACGCTTTCCTCCTGACACAATACAGTCTTCTCGTTCAGGACTATCTGCTACTTTGAGCTGCTCCTAAGTAGGATACACCCATCTACCAGTGGCCAGAACGCCCTGTAACTTCCTCTTATGTCCTGTACTCACACTGGTCAGTAAGGCATTGTTGACCATCTGTTGTGTTCTGCAGAAAGCCAGATGCTATGGGTGACAAACTAGCAACTGTAAGACATCGTTTCTGCCCCTTTGAAGTTCATGTTCTAATTAGAGGAAATCCAAACAAACGAAAGCCCATTATCAAATGCCCAAAGTGTTCCTATTGATGCACCCACCTCTCTTTTAAACCTCAAGTCTCCAGATGATTAGGCCGTCTCTATTTCTTTTATTTTGTCCTTTGTAGCAAAAGGTGTGTGTGGCTCCTCTAAGCCTCTAAGGCTCTCCTAAGCAGCTGTGCTTTCCCTCTTGTGGGGGACAGATGATAGCCCCAAACATGTCCATGTCCTCATCTCCAGTGCCTGTGAGTACGTTCCCTTTTCAAGTCAAAACTGACTATGCAGATGAGATTCGATTACAGATCTTAAAATGGGGACATTATCCTAGATGACGTGGGTAGCCTTCAGGTAATCCCAAGAGCCCTTATATGAGAGAGGGGAGGGGGAACGGCAACAGGAGCAGAAATTGCAGGGGTGTGGGGCCATGAGCCAAGGAATGCAGGCAGCCTCTAGAACTTGGAAAAACCAAGGACATAGACAGTTTCCTCAAGCTTCCAGAAGGAATCCAGCCCTGCCAACCCCCTTTTTTAAAAAATGTTTTATTTAAATTCAACTTAGTTAACATATAGTGTATTGTTAGTTTGAAGAGTGGGCTTTAGTGATTCATCAGTTGTATATAACACCCAGCGCTCATTACATCATGTGCCCTCCTTAATGCCCGTCCACCAGGTACCCCAACCCCCCACCCACCGCCAACCCATTTTTGACTGCTGACCTCCTGAATTGTAACATAATGAACTGGTGTTGTTTCCACCTACTGAATTTGCGGTCATTTGTTGTAGCCAAAGTCGGAAACTCACACACAATTGCGTCATCCCCTGCTACCTGACCCACACTTGCATCTTTGGTCTTTCACCTTCTTTTCCACAGGCTATGGGTGGCCAACAAGTGTACATTATAAATAAAAAACTCCATTTGTTTTTAAACCTTCACCAGTCCTCTCTCTTCTATTCTTTTTTAACCTTTTATAGCTAGGTTACTTTAAAAACAGTCTAAGGCATTGATTCTCAAATCTGTCTATCACCCAAATCTCCTGAACAGTTTTTCTTATTTTTTTTTTTTAAAGATTTTATTTATTTGACAGAGAGAGAACAGCAAGAGAGGGAGCACAAGCAGGGGAAGTGGGAGAGAGAGAAGCAGGCTTTCTTCCGAGCAAGAAACCTGATGCAGGGCTCGATTCCAGGACGGGATCATGACCTGAGTGGAAGGGAGACGTTTAACAACTGAGCCACCCAGACGGCCCCTGAAGAGTTTTTCAATGATACGCCGGCCCAGGCTCCTTCAAATCCCTGCTAAATTGGGACATCTGGTCACAACCACCCCACTCGCTGAACTGCGGTGAATCCATGAAAAAATGTGTGAAAAGGTAACGATGATTCTCCTCCCCACCTCCCATCTTCATAACCACCAAATATTGGCACCACATGAGGTCTGCAGGCTCGGAAACTCTGCTTCATTTCACAGTACAGACCACCTTCTTTCTGGATATTCTTTCTTTGTCTTCTAGGTCCTCTTACTTTATCACTCAATCCTCATTTGTTTTCCTGTATCACTATAAAGATGAGTCATCAAATCTATGTGTATCTATTTATCTTTCATCTTTCTATCTATCTATTTTGAGTATTTCCATTATTAATCTCCTGTCTGTCTTCTGTGCGGCTCAGCTACTCCTAGCGTTACTTCTTCCTCTGTGTAGATAATTTCTCAACTTGAAGCTTCTTCTCTGACCTCTCTTTCAGCCCCAGCATTGCTTTTCCAATGGGTTGCTAGACCCTTCCCTATAATAGCTATGCTTTGTTAGATGACTTTAGTCTTTGCAATAGTCCCATAAGATCTTAGTCCCATATTCACAAATGAGGAACCTTAGGCTTAGTTGCTTAGGCAACTAGCCAGGGGTCATATGTCATTGTGAACCAGATTGAAAATGTATCCTCAGCATTCACCAGAATTCTCAATTCTTCTTCTTCTTCTTTTTTTAAGATTTTATTTATTTATTTGACAGAGAGAGGGCATAAGTAGGCAGAGAGGCAGGCGGAGGGAGAAGGAGAAGCAGGTTCCCTACTGAGCAGGGAGCCCAACACGGGGCTCAGTTGCAGGAACCTGGGATCGTGACCAGAGCTGAAGGCAGACACTTAACTGACTGCCACCCAGGCACCCCTCGATTCTTCTTCCAACAAATTTGCAAAATCTATTTATGTAGGGCCCTTCTTTTGGGGGTTCTGAGTACCTGAATTCAAGTTCATTACCATGCTTATGTTTCTTACTAACACAAATAGTGAATATATTTAAGTGTGTCCATCTCAGACATGAGCTGTCTAAGGAGGATACCAGCTTTTCTCAGGGTGAGGTACCTATTTTTCCATTTGTATAAAACTTCCCTTGGTTATCAATTGAAAAGCCTTTATGCGCCTGAAGTCTTGATCAAGTTCACACAGAAGAAATTGCCCTTTTTCTGCACTGGGGGTTTCTAGGTCAGTGACTATATAGTGAACGTTTTTCTCCAGCGTTATCCCAGCCCCAGGTACCTGGCAGCATGATTCCAGGACTTTGCCAAAGATGATTTGAATAATGACACACTATATTGAACTTGGGAATATTTTCCTGTGCCATCCAGAAACTCATTTTTTTGAAGGGACCCTTATCTTTGAACTTCCTCCTACCTCTGAATCATTTCCCTGCCCTCTCAGGGCAGGAACCCTCTCTCAAGACTGCGCTAGTATTGGGACCTTCCCTTGATTTGGGAGGCTCAAACTTTCTTCCCTATGAGGCCTATCAGCGCAGGTCTGCTTCCTCACTTTTTCTACCAAGAAGTCAAGGTACCCTATGCAAATGGAACCCCTAGTGTCCAGTCCTCACACACTAGAATTCCAGACATAAATATGCAGATGGTGGCTCCCCCCACTCTTCAGTATAATGTGAGATGAGAAACGGGAGAAGTCATCCCAGACCCAGCTGGTGGCAAAGGTACTACCAGCAGGACCTCAGAGAAGGATAGATCTTCCTATATGGAGGAGGAAAGTGGAAGCTTCCCTTGAAATGCATCAAGCAAGAGTAGAGACCTGCAGGTAGAAGTAAGAATGAGTGGTGGGAGAAAGGGGGCTCCAGAGAGGAGACTACCCTGGTTGAGCTGGAACATTTAAGGGCTATGAAATTGTTTCAGCAACTGGGCTCAGATTCCAAAGGATCTTATACACCACCAGTAGAGATTAGCTTTGGTGTTAGGGACACTGGGGATCCTTGTCTATTTTAAAGCTGGAAAGTGATCTAATGCTTTAGGTTTC
Organism: Mustela nivalis; assembly: GCF_964662115.1. Classification (NCBI taxonomy): domain Eukaryota; kingdom Metazoa; phylum Chordata; class Mammalia; order Carnivora; family Mustelidae; genus Mustela; species Mustela nivalis. Next base: position 29,437,256 of record NC_139028.1, on the reverse strand, counting down.
CATAAATAACCAACCAAAAGGAAGAAGGAAAGAGTGGCCAAATGTCTTAAATTCCTCTTGGGCCTATTGCCTGATTTATCTTGGACCCCAAACACACAGACATGTGCAGATTTTCTTGGATTATTTATTTTGGTTTTAATGTACACAGTGGAGAACTCGATGTGAGCTTGGCTGGATGCTTCAGAGAAAAGGGCTGTGTTGTGTATGCATCTGTTGATGCAACTGGTACAGACCATCTGTGGGTGGTTCCTGCCATTCTTAGCAGCCCTCCTTCTCTTGGAGAATGAAAGCTCCTACGCTGAGTCATTTGGTGGCCACTGAATTTTATTTTAGGAACGTGTCCTAAATACTGCAGGCTTCCCACGCACTATGCAGAAGAGAATGCCCTTT